>NC_081844.1:13737546-14400094 GCF_963259705.1 Myotis daubentonii
ACTGAAGACGTACTGTAGAGAAAATTACTAGAGAAGTGATGAAAAGCCATCAGATGGCTAAGTCACAGCTCCTCTGCCCTTGAGTAATTGAAGCCAGACACCAAGCCAGTAAATAACATAACCTGGCCAGGCCAGTGTGGTTCAGTGGTTGAGCATCAACCTATGAACCAAAAGATCACAGTTTGATTCCTGGTCAGGGCACATGCCTGGGTTGTGGGCTTGATCCCTAGTGTGGGGTGTGCAAGAAGCAGCCAGTCAGTGATTGTCACTCATTATTGATGTTTCTGTCTCTCTCCTTCTTCCTTCCTCTCCAAAATCAATAAAGATATATTTTTAAAAAATAACATAACCTGATGAAAAGAGCCATTTGTTTTAAATGCCACCCATTCCTTTTTTGATATATGGGTCGAACAAAGCCCATGTAATGAAGGTGGAAGAGGCCTCACTACACAGCGCCCTTGAATATGACCCAGCAGCGCGCACTAAGAAGGGTCACCTCCTCATCCCGTGAGTTTGGGAAGGTCACTGCAAGGCAGGGCAGTGGAAGGAGGCCAAGCACACAACCGGCTCTGGTCAGAGGCAACATCAGGACCAGAGCCCAGCATCCCACCGAGGGTACTGAGTGGGCCCTGGTAGTCTGTTCCAAGGGTGGATGTGCAGAGATAGACATCTGGAGGCAATGAGGCTTTCTGCACAGGAAGCTAGCTACAGTCGGCCAATGGAGGATAGGTTTGCATGTGTGTTGTATAAGCCAAGAAGAGGTGTTACAACATCCCACTGGCACTTAAACTGATTTGGGATCATGGGCTGGTGTAGGTCTGGCAGGTTTTGGTCTAAATTTATAGTCAAGAGGGAATGGAGTCTCCAGCAGCCCAGCAAAGAGGAGAATTCTGAAAATCCAGGATGAAAGAATGAGAAGGTAGGCAAAGGTCACTGAGTACATGCTGGCATGACTGGGGCCCTTCAGACGGTCTCAGAGTTATTGTCTTACACTTAACCTCCCGTGGCCCCTGTGGAGCAATTTCAGGATCCTGAGATGTAAATTATAAAGAATACATTGCGTAAGTGCTCCTAATGACTTTTATAGATTCAGAAGAAACATTTATTTGCTAAGGCAGTCTTGTAAAAATAATATATGAAGTAATTAACTACCTGATTGGAAGCTTACTTTCACACTAAAAATTTATTTATAGCAGTAACTATTCTACTGCATGCTGGGCGATCAGTAAAGTTATAAATTATATTCTAACCGTGTCTTCTACACTGGATATAAAATTCCTCTAAAATCTGGTATAGCAACTTTCACTTTGGAGACCTCTTAAACATAAGCTGGATAATCATGTGTTTTATCAGCACTAAAAATCCACGCTTATTTCTCCCCTAAATGTCCTTGATTTAACAAAGACCTGGAATTCTGCCGCTAACAATTTAGCATTTTGGGGTGACTCTCTAGGGGTCCTGGGTTTTGAAAGCAAATACCTCCCTCTGGAAGTTTGCTGTGTGGCTGACATTCGCAGGCAGGGGTTCATCTTGCAGTGTACTTATTTCGCCACTAGATGTTGGTCTTGTTGTTTTAATAATTTTGAAAAGTGGTTTTGCCCATCAGAAATAATGTTAAAGGCACTTTTTAGGATACAGAAACTTTCTTTAAAAGGTGCCGCTGACCTGACGAATTCTTAATAAACAGCTGGGGGAGTTTTAGCAGTCTGGCTTGGAAGAAGAAAGCATCAATTAAGCATAAATCATAGTTCCTTAGAAGATTACAGATACGTTTATAGCTTGGAAACTAGTGCCAGTTTATTAAAACCAAAATGAAACGATAAATTTTAAAACAAGCAACAACATGCACATCTGTTCTCTGATAGTGGTTGGTACGCTGTCATGGAGCTGGGTTCATAACATTACCATCACTTTTCCTACAAAGGAATCAAAGCATAATCTCATTTATTCTTAATGGATCCTTTGGGACTCAAAATTAAGTCTTTGAAAAACAACAATAAGAACAACAACAACAACAACAACAAAGACACTACCAAATAGTAATGATCTATTATTGCCCAAGTAATGTAGCAGATACTTTACATACATGATCCTATTTTATTCTCTCAACACATCTATATGTATACTTGACTCTGTGTATAGATAAGAAAATAAAAACTCAGAAACATTATTTGTTCAAGACCTTCGAGTTATTAAATTGTGGGACTAGGATGTGAATGCAAGGCTTTGGACTTAAAATCCAGGGTGCTTTCCCCACACTGCAACCAACCACATGGGAACTTTTACTGAAGAAATTATGCAACTGGGAACAGAATGTCTGCCTGGGATGGTGGAAAGTGGGCATCAATGGGCAACACTGGGTGCTTTGCACTGGCTAAATTTAGGCTTCAGTAACTACTTTTGTTAGACCTTAGCCACCAAATAATAAAAACACAATGTTTAACATTTTCAAAATGGAGAAGGGAAAAAAGAAAATAAAGAAAATTTGACCACCCCAAATGAAGGCAGGAAAAAAAACCACACACACACACACACACACACACACAAAAAAAAAAAAAAAAAAAAAAAACCCAGGGTAAACAGAAAGCATAAAATAAGATGGTAAAAATAAATCGAGTATATTAGTAAATACAAAACATGTGAATAGACTTAATTTACCTACAAATTAAAAGCCTAAGATTATCAGAGGGAATTCAAAGAACACAATTCAGCTGTCTGCTGTTTATAACAGACTAGAGGCCCGGTGAACGACATTTGTGCACTGGGGGTGGGGAGGGTCCCTTAGCCTGGCCTGTGCCCCTTCGCAGTCCGGGACCCCTCAGGGGATGTCCACTTTGGCTGACCTGGATGAGTGGCGCTCCCACTCAGAGGGTGGGTCCACAGCCGCTCTGCTGAATGGGATGAGTGGCGCCCCCACAGCAGGCCGATCCCCACAGGACATGCCCCCCACCAGTGCATGAATCCCATGCACCAGTCCTCTAGTGAAAAAGAAAATAAGTAGTGCTGGCAAGAATGGGTAGAAGTTGGAACCCTGTGCATTGTTGGTGGACATGTAAACTGGGGAAACTTCTACAGAAAACAATATGGAAGTACCTTAAAAAATTAAAAATAGAATCACCATGGAATCTGGCAATCCCACTTCTAAGTATATATCCAAAAGAACTGAAAGCAAGACCTCAGAGATATGTGCACACCCATGTTTATTTCATCATTATTCACAATAACCAGTGGTGAAAGCATCACGTGTCCATCAATGGGTGAATGAGTAAACAAAATGTGGTACATCCATACAATGGGATATTATTCAGTCATAAGAGGAAGAATCTGCTGTCATATGCTACACCATGGATGAACGTGGAGGACATTATTTTAAGTGAAATAAGCTAGTCAGAAAAACATAAATACTGCATGATCCCACTTATATGAAGTCCTAGAGAAGTCAAATTCATGGAAACAGAAAGTAGGATGGTGACTGCCAGGAAATAGGAAGAGGGATACGTGGGGAATTGTTTAATGGCTATAGAGTTTCAGTTTTGCAAGATGAAAAAGTTCTAGATCTGTTGTACAACACTGTGAGTATATTTAACACCACAGAACTGTACACTTGAAAATGGTTAAGATAGTAAATTTTGTTACATATTTTTACCACTATTTTAAAAAGTAGATTCACAAATAGATAATATGAGCAAAGAAAAAGGAGGCATACCTACCAAGAAAATAAAAACATAATCTTGAGGTGATTATTTTGAAATATATACAAATATCCTATCTAATAAAAGAGAAACATGGTAATTAGCATATGACCGCTACCCTTCCCATTGGCTAATCAGGGCGATATGCAAATTAACTGCCAGCCAAGATGGCGGCCAGCAGCCAGGCAGCTGGAAGCTAACATGAGGCTTGCTTGCTTCAGTGACGGAGGAAGCCAACGTTCCCCGCCTGCCTTGCTGGCCTCTGAGCTTGCAGTTTCAAACATTGTAACAAATATAGAAGCTAAACAAAACCCCAGAAACCTGCTTTCAGCCCGCCAGGATCTCAGAGCTAGAGTTGATACAGTGTTTTGATTATAGAACACAAACAAACCAGATACCTGCTTTCAGCAGCAGAGGCCTCAGAGCTGGAGACAGAGCTAAAGCTGGCCCAGAATAAAAAAGAAAAAAGAAAAAAAGGAGCGGTTGGGAGCTTCAGCCACCCGCCAGCCTGAAAACAGCCCTCAGCCCCTCACCCAGACTGGCCAGGCACCTCAGTGGGGACCCCCACCCTGAAGGGTGTGTGACCAGCTGCAAACAGCCATCAGCCCCTCATCCAGGCTGGCCAGGCACCCCAGTGGGGATCCCCACTCTGATCCAGGACACCCTCCAGGGCAAACCAGCCAGCCTCCACCTATGTACCAGGCCTCTATCCTACATAGTAAAAGGGTAATATGCCTCCCAGCACCGGGATCAGCATGACAGGGGCAGCGCCCAAACCCCCTGATCGCCCTGCGGCTCTGTGTGTGACAGGGTGCGGTGCCCCAACCCCCCCTCCCCCCCAACAGGCCCTGCTCTGTGTGTGACGGGGTAGAGCCATAACCTCCCCATCGGCCCTGCCCTGAGTGTGAGAGTGGCGGTGCCCCAACCCCCTGATCAGCCCTGCTCTGTGCGTGACAGGGGGGAGCTCCCCAACCCCCTGATGGGCCCTTCTCTGTGTGTGACAGGGTATGGAGCCCCAACCCCCCTGATGGGCCCTGCTCTGTGTGTGACAGGGTATGGAGCCCCAACCCCCCTGATGGGCCCTGCTCTGTGAGTGACAGGGGGTGGCGCCGCAACCTCCCCATCGACCCTGCCTTGAGTGTGACAGGGGGCGGTGCCCCAACTCCCCAATCGGCCCTGCTCTGAGCCCGACCAGGGGCTGCACCTAGGGATTGGGCCTGTCCTCTGCCACCCAGGAGCAGGCCTAAGCCAGCAGGTCGTTATCTCCCGAGGGGTCCCAGACTTTGAGAGGGCACAGGCCGGGCTGAGGGACCCCCCCCCCCCGGCCCCGAGTGCACAAATTTTTGTGCACCGGGCCTCTAGTCTATTTATATTCAAATATCAAGGCACATATTTGAAAAAGAATGCTCAAAACATTCTCAACTTAAATTGGAAATTATGAATTTAGTCCTTTCTTTTCAGTTGAGAGGTAGACAAAAGCAGTTATCTTTGTAGCTGGAAAGACTGAAAACGAATTGCTTGTTCATTTTTTTTCTCATATTTTGAGATGCATAGTAACCAGGTAATTCTCCTTTTTAGCTCTGATAACCTGGTAGAAAGTTTAACCTAGTCTATTGATGGAGGACAACAGAAAATAGTTGTGTAAATTCCTTCCTATAAAAGGGAATGTGCAAATCTTTGTGTGGATGTATGTTTTCATTTTTTTCGGGTAGACTTTTAGGAGTAGAATTGCTTGACCACACGGTAATTTTGTTTATTATTTTGAGAAACTGACAAACTTTTCCAAGGTAGCGGCACTATTTAACAGTCCCACCAATAATGTTTGAAGGTTCCAATTTCTCCGTATCCTTGCCAACACTTGTTATTGTCCATTTTTATTATATTCATTCTAGTGGGTAGGAATTGATATTTCACTGTGGTTTTGATTTAAAATTGGCTAATGACCAATGATATTGAGCATCTTTCAATGGCTTATCAGACATTCATCTATCTTCTTCAGGGAAATGTCTATTCAATTTTTTTTTTGCCCAAGTGAGTGTTCTTCAAGCATTTTCTTTTGCTCACACACCCCCTAGAAAAATTTTGGAAATCTATATAACCCTTATTTTTATTTTAAATTATCTAAGACTTTCATAATAAATTTAAATAGTTACAAGTTGTAATTTTCAGTGTATTTTAAATATAAACATTTAAAAATAAAGTTACACTTTTAAATATATCAAATGGAATCTAAACACAAAAACCAGCATGTCACCCATCACCATGCATGCCAACAATTCAGAACAAGCTCTTCTTTACCTTTCACCAACTGCTAATTTTTTTTTTATTTTAGAGAGAGAGGAAGGGAGAGAAAGAGAGAGTGAAAAACATCGATTGTGTCCTGTACACACCTCAACCAGGGAATTGAACCCACAATCGGGCATGTGTCCTGACCAGAAATCGAACCTGAGACCTTTCTGTGCACAGGATGATGCTCCCACCAACCGAGCCACATGGCACAGGATTACCTTCCACCAAAATTATGGTTCCTTTTTTTCCTTTGAACTCTTATTTCCACTACTCTTTCCACATTAGTTTATCCCTAATATAGTATGTTTAATGCTTGTAAACTGTGTACTATACTTCTATCACTCTTCTCTGCAATAAAAAATACTCATAAGCATCTTAGTATTAGAAAGTTTTCTGGATTGAATTATGATTATAATATTAGTAAACAATTACTCAAAACCGGCTTATCTTGCCCTAACCAGTTTGGCTCAATGGATAGAGCATCGGCCTGCAGACTGAAAGGTCTCAGGTTCGATTCAGGTCAAGTGCATGTGCCTTGGTTGTGGGCACATCCCCAGTAGGAGGTGTGCAGGAAGCAGCTGATCAATGCGTCTCTCTCATCGATGTTTCTAACTCTCTATCCCTCTCTCTTCCTCTCTGTAAAAAATCAATAAAAATATATATAGTAAAAAACCCCGGCTTATCTTATGTTTTAATAAGCAATCATTAAAGCGAAGAATGGGTTTTTATTTTCAATGCACCTCTTAATTAATCCATACATAATCGAGTGAATAGTACTGATTTCTAGAATGAATAATAAAACAATTCTATTTATTTCTTGGCTTCCGGGCAGAGAGAGAGCCAGACATCAGCCATTGGGTCTGCTGCAGAGAGTCACAGGACCAGCGGCGGTCTCTTCAGTTGTTTGTCCTTCTTATTTTGATTGTGTCTTGGATTTAGTGTTTTATGTTGGTTTAAGTGGCTTGGCTGGGCCCTCTTGCTGGTATTGGAAGCTGTATGTGTTGGGGGGAGGTCTGGAAGAGGGTTGGTTAGCTAAAGCTGCTTTCAGTTTTTTTCTGGGGACAAAAGGAGTATTATGGCATGGCCATCTGCCTCTTGGGCAGAATATACGTCTTCAGTTCCTTTTGGGACTTGGCACTCTCCTTACTCAAATGCATTTCCCTAGGGAGCATCAGAGATCAAACATGGAGCTTCTGAGCAGCATCCCCATGGGGAAGGGAGTCGGGCTCAGTGTGCGCAGAAGCAGGCTGTCTAGGAGGACAAGGGCCTCTGAGGGCTGGCTTGTTCCTTGCGAGCAGCGTGGTCAGGGGCTGAGGGAGAGGCTCCTGAGTCTCTGCTTGCTGGTGCCTGGCCCATCTGCAGTCCTCTGCCAGTTGGGCTTGCTTTTGGGGAACCCCTGTCTTTGCTGAGCCTCTCATCAGAGCGTGGGCCCCATCTTCAGGGAGGACCGCACAGTGGCCAGGCAGGGGAAAGACTTGAATTTGCATTGTCCTAGAATGAAGTTGGGAAACTAAAGAAATAAAATGATGTGGTGCCCATTTCTTTTCAAAAAAATACACACATGGGCGCGCGCACACACACATAAATTTTTTTAAAATGCTGAGAAATCTTTTTTACCTAAAAGGTATAAAAGTATCAAATATGTATATGTCTATAAAAATAGACTTAAGAATATAAGTATACAGGAATAGAAATTTTTATGTTTTATACTGTTTTAGCAAAGTCACTCAGTAATTGAAATCTTTCCATATTTCAAGCCAGAAAGCACCAATTGTCCTATTATAAAGAATATTTTAATGATCAGTTGGTTAATCAATCTATTAAGTACTCCTTTAATTTTGTTAAAAGCAAAGTCTTAGAAAGCACCTAGCTTGCATAGGGTGTGTCACTGGATGATTAAAGCCATTTATTCACTCCATGCCTGGAAGTATACCAAAAGAGGCTTCACCAAGTCTTAGCCAGTGACTATAAGTTATACCGATGTATTTTTCACTTAGAGCACCTTGATATATAACTCATTAAACTTGGAAAGGGCTAGAATAAGAATACTTTTCATTTCAACAGATTTTTATCAACACCATATTAAGAATGAAATTATCTTCCTATGTGACTTAAATGCATTTTTGTCAAAACTCTGTTGCTGCAGATTTAGCTCATTCAATTTATGGCGAAGCTGAGAAAAGAGAACTACTACAAATTCTCAAGCAGCTGAGTTTTACCCAAGACGACATCCGGCCATTGGGGCGTGGACACAGATTCCCTTAGCACCATCTTTCCCTGTGAGCCCTTGGCAAGGCCCCGGTCCATCTGGGAACCATGTGGCCATTTGAAGACGCACTGGGTGAGTGGCAGAGCTGGCTCTAGGATCAGACGTCTCCACCTCAGTCCAGGGCTTTCCCCACATTTGTATGCCGTTTCCCAAAGCCGTATGGACTTCCAAGATTATCAACAGAACAACATCACACCCAGAAAATTTAGTTTTCTGGAAAAGATGATACTTACTACATTTTGCTGACTTAGATGACTCTCCCTCCTACACCCCCCTGTTTTGGAAGTAACAGCTGGCTCCACTCACCACCCAGGATGGTTACCATAGTGATACCTAGAGATGGTTTGCATGTCCTCTCTCTAACCCTAGACTCCAGCTACTCTTTCTTGGTCACTGAGTTCAAATTCTTAGGTTCTTTTCTTCAAAGGTAAACCAGCAATACACCGATTTTAAAAAGGAGATAAAGAACCAAAGACAAGAGTGCGGTGGTAGTGGAGAGGGGTTGATTCTGTTCCTCATGCTAGGGTTTAGGTTCTAGGAGAAAAATGTAAATGGACCTAATGCTAGCTGTGCCAACCCTTAATTCTGAAGCAAGAATAAGAGAAGCATCTGCTTCTTTCTCCTTTTTTTCATAATCAACCTATGAAAAGACAAAAAAAAAAAACAGGAGAGAAAAGCAATTCTATTGTGTTAGGTGAATGGGAACCAATTCAATTGAAAAAATATTGAGCTGTTTAGCTGTGATTACTACCTCTATTCTGTAAGAAAGGTGAGTTTAATGCAAATAAGCAGATACATATTCCCCAAAAACTTCAATTAGTAACTCTCCCTTTTTTCTCTCAAAAATCTCATTCTGCTGGATTTTGCTTATATTCAGTCTTTGGTTCATGTCTGAATTAAGATATGAGCAAGTCCAGTTTGGGGGGTAATGTTATGCATATGAACTCTCATTCATGATCACAAATAACTGTTAAGATTTGAGAGCTCTCCTGTCCTACCTTAGTCAGTACTTTTCACCTTTTCACTACTTAAAAAAATTGACTTTAGAGAGAGAGGGGAAGGGAGATGAATAGAGAGATAGAAACATTGATGAGAGAGAGAGAGAAAGAAAGAAAGAAAGAGAGAGAGAGAGAGAGAGAGAGAGAGAGAGAGAGAGAGAGAGAGAATCAATTGCTTCCTGCACACCCCCTATTGGGGATCAACCTGGGCCTGTGCCCTGACTGGAAATGGAACCTTGATCTCTTGGTTCCTGGGTGGACACTCAACCACTGAGCACACCAGCTGGGCACCTTTTCAATACTTCTGAATCGGAAAACCTCAGGTTGGCAGAGGACCCAAGGCCATCTAGGGTCAAGGCCAGCTTACAGGTGGAGTGATTCCCTTTTGAACTGCGATTGCTTTGTGCCTAGAGCAGTCTCTTGCACCTTTGGACAGCTCTGAATCTTATATGGAGCCAAGCCTTCCACCCATCTGGACATTTAATTGTCAGGACAGAGCTGTGTGCTTTACTTAATTAATCTCTCTAAATTTGGAAACTAATCTGGAAGGGAATTTTAATTTGGATAACTTCTAAAGAAGTATCAATCAGGGTAATAGGCAAGAACTTTTTTGGCATAAGGAAAAGAAAACACTTTGCCAATGGAAATATCTCAGGCCTCTTCTAAAGCACATCTGTTACTCTAATGTGACTTGGCAGTGCAGTTTATTGAATTTGTAAGATAAAGTGATACTGAAAGAGGCGGGAATCTTTCTCAGTGTGCCTTTTCCTCTGCAGATAATGTAATAATAGAAGGAATTGCCAGTTAGCGATGTGACATTCAGCCTGTGTCTGGAGAGAGATGCCCAAGTGCAATTTGGTTCTGATATTCTGCAGCGATGGATGTCTATTTTGGAGGCTGCTAATAAAGCAGAACATTGACTTATTTGGCGTGTGTCTGTAGTGCTCTGCTTAATCGATCATTATATAAATTACTCTACTTGTATGTGGTTTGAGCATCTTTGACTCTGACTATCGGAGCATTTTCTTGCACCAGTTTGCAAACTTGTAAACTTTATAGGAAAAAAACGTGAGTGCTCTTATTTGCATAGCACCTCTCAAAAACATTCTTTCCCTTTGGTGAAAATTCAGACAGACTTTGACCCAGCTGTGTGACCTTGACCAATATACTTAATTCGCAGAATCTCATTTCTACATAAAAATAATGCCCTATTAGAGTTCTGTGAAGATTTAATGGTGTAATAGCTAAGTTCTTTAGGCATATGGTGTAGGCTCCAGTCTAACTAAACCTTAGTTTCCACATCTTTAAAAAGAGGATGATTTTAACAGCCAACTCATCAGGATTTCATGATGATTAAATGAAATTCTCCCAAAAAATGACAGCACAGTACCCAACACAAAGCTATTATTAATATTATTGCACACAATTATGCTCAATAGATGTCAATTTTCCTTTCCTTCTTAAATTATAGAATCATGATTTCACTTCCTATCAGTTCTTCTCAGGTTTGCTTACCTGGTATGTAGTCAGTCTACCATTTTGCTTCTCCTCTATTTGCTACTTTGTCCTTTTCCCAGTTGGTTGGCACCTTCCTGGAGCATGAAAGAGCCAAGGTGCTCAGATGAATGCCTGTCAAGGCACAGGGTTTCTTTGGTCAAAGTCCAGTTGGGAGAAGACACCCCAAAATAAAGCTTTGGGGTTTCCCCGGATTAATTGGTTATAACTACGATAGATGATGTCCCAGCCAAATTATCCCGGGGAAGTAGAGGCCTTTATTTTAGTCATGGTGAATTTGAAGTCTATAAGGAATATTTTGCTTCCAGCCCTGCCACCATTCTGGTTTATTCTCTGACCACCCACCTCATGCCGGAAGCATTTTTGTCCTTTTCCCCTTTCTACCCTACGCTCACTGCTCAAGGTCCTCAAGCTTTTCTCTTCTCTCTTTTTATTTCAAAAGCTATTATCAATCTCATATTTCATCTTAGGCATAAAGGGCTGATACCAGCTCTAACCCTTACCTCTTCCATGATATTGGCATTTTAACAGTAGTCAAAGCTAAGAAATAATGCTCTTTGAGTAGTAATGCATCAAGAATCTGATCTGAAAGCAGGAAGCAACTGGGGTTCCCTAATCTGTGGAAGGGCACCATGAAGGGATCAGAAAACGGATCCACCACCAGGGATCTAGACATGTCCTCGTGACTCTTTAGTCCATGGGCCGACACTCAATCCACTGAGCCAAACTGGCTAGGGACTATTTTTATGTTTTTAAAAAACCAAATAATAAATTAATAGCCTTAACTTTCAAAGTGTTTTAAGTTTATACAAATGTAAAACTGCTAAAAAAACCCACCAACTTCATACAATATTGGAATAAACAGAAATACATGTGCTCATCTTTACAACTATAAGAACATTCAGTACATAGGGCTGCGGCTAGGATTAACCACGATGCTGCACAGAGCATGCGGCATAGAAACGGGCCACAGAAATGTCGATTCATGTAATTCCTTTGACCTCTTCATTTTCTCAAACCATAGCAATTACTGCTTTTACCATTCTCTTCTTTGAGATAACTCTCAGGTTTTGCCTTTTATTATTTAACTTTTACATAATTCTTTGAAATATCACCTGTATGTTTGTCTGCTTACCTATTTTTAAAGTACTTTGTAATATAAATTTTTATTCAGATAGCAATTTGTTTATTGTTTTTTTGTTTTTAAAGATCACTTATGCCACTGTGGCACAGTGATTGAGCATGGACCTGTGAACCGGAAAGTCGGGGTTTGATTCACAGTTGGGGCACAGCCAGCGGCTCCATCCCCTGTGGGGGGCGTGCAGGAGGCAGCCAATCAATGACTTTCTCTCACCATTGATGTTTCTATCTCTTTCTCCTCTCCTTTCCTCTCTGAAATCAATAAAAATAATTTAAAAACAAACAAAAAACCTGATCTCATAAAGTTTCCTAGAACAACAAAAAAATTAAACTCGATCATTGCATATCATTGTGATAATCATCAGGAAGACCCTGGTGATAGTCAGAATGAATGGACACATATGAAGCCCTCTGTACCCCTGTAATCATTTGTTATACATTTTAAATTTATGTAATAAATTATTTCTATATTGCTAATTTATTTTTATAATTACACATGTATATATATATATATATATATATATATATATATATATATATATATATGTGTGTGTGTGTGTGTGTGTGTGTGTGTGTGTGGTTTAGTCTTTTTTCTCTTGATGTAAAATTTACATTCAATAAAATGCACAACTCCTGTTACATTCTTATTTTGACAAGTGCATGCACCCACCCAATCCGAACTTCTCGGGAGAGAGCTGGAGCATGCTGTCGCCACAGAAAGCTCCCTTGTCTCGTCCCTCTCAGTCATTCCCACCTCACACTTCCTGAAGCAGCCACTGTTCTGATTTTGTCCCTCACCCATTAGTTCGCCTGTTCTAGGATTTCATGTAATTGGAATTATACAGCAGGAAGCTTTTATTGTCTACTTTCACTCAGGATCAGGGTCCTGTTTCTGAGAGTCGTCCATGTTGCTGTATCAGTAGCTGGTCTTATAAATTGTGCTCAGGTGTTTTTCCAAGCCCTTTGGAGACAGGGGCTGTGCTAGGACTCCCTGCACTGCACCGCCCCCTCCCCCGCCTCCGACTTGTATAGAGTTGTTCGCATTAGGAGGTTCCGCTGACAGGTGGTGACTCCATGGATGAATGAATGGATGAGTTATTTAATCAATCAATGAGCCATTTAGACAACATCAAGTTTCACTTTTCTAATCCCGACGGCCTCTTCCATGTTCAACTTACCAAAGCCCGTGTTCGATATCCTGGTGTCAGGAGCCTGCCTGCTTTACAGTCAGAATCCAGGGACCCGCCCATTTGCAAATCTGCAGCCGCCTCTGCTGCGAGCGCGCAGCCTCGAGCGCGGGCGAGACCGCGCACTGCGGCCCTGGACGGCTCCCGCAGGGCTGCGAGACTTTGTCTCTCGCAGACAGAAATGCTTTATCTCTCTCTTTGCAGTCAACCTCCGATTAATTGATTAAACTACTGTAAAGGTCAGCAAAGAAACCCAGGCGCCGCATGGAATGCTTTTGAGGTTAGTTAGTCCCTAATTGCAGCAGCAGCATGCATCTATCTCCCTGAATTCAGGAAAGCACAATTCAACCAACAGGATCAGCACTGCTGGTTCCGGCTGGTCTGGCTATGACCTGCCTGAAGTGATTGCAAACTGAGCCCTTCAATGTCCCCAGCTTACTCTCTTACCTCCGCGCCGCGCCTCGTGACTGTGATTAAGGGCAAGGCACTGTGGAGCAGGCCTCTGGGGAGAAAGACATTACCTTGGCGAGTTCCGAGCAGCAGGCATTTAGGGGTCTGAACCTGCCAACATCATTTCTGCTTGGACAGCAGCAAGTCTCGGTCATTTCTGACACTGCACGTGTTCTGAATATAACCGTGCTTTTCCATTTTAACCTATTCCGATGGCGTTCTCCTGCCTGCTGCAATCTGAATTTTATGTAGCCGCATAGCACACTTTCTGATGCATTATTTCACAATGTGCTGCTGTAAAATCAGGCATATTTATATCACAGTGGGGAAGTTTTCTTTCAAACATATCACCAAGGGATGAGAGATTCATGCGTGATGATGATTCCTATGGTGAGGATACTATACAAAGAAATAATAAACTGCTTACAAGAAACAGAGAGGAAATATATTTGTGGCTTCCACACCCTATACATTTTCGGCTGATTTTACTCATGTTTCTTTTTAAAGAGTTGAAGATTTGTAGAAAGCATGATAAACTCCAGTAATGGGATGGTGAGTACCAGCATTTTTTCTTTTATTTTTTTAATGACAATTTTAAGGTCACTTTTCTTTTTGAAAGAGTTTAGATCAACTAAGTTGCATTTTAGGTCACTAATTCCAGGAAAGGTGTTTTGCAACCTATGTCTAGAGTAATGTTTAAAAAATGACATCACCAGCTATGTGTCAGGTTCCACTGGTAGGGTTCTTTTTATTTTACTTGGGGACATTTAAGAGACCTACAAATATGCAGGCTATTGCCGCCACTCGCTGTCCAAATTTAACATGCTCATCAACAACTTCCTTGTGGTAGCAATCAGTTCTTATCAGGGCCCCCCAAACACTCGAGGTTTGCCGCTCACACAGCAGGCTCTGCAGACTGTGGCATGCAGTTATCGATGCCACAGACACGTATGGAAGCAGCAAGTGCCAGTGGCTGCAGCTTGTGTAATCAGTGGGACACTACCCAGGAGGCAGACAGAGCTTAGGTTTGAAGTAGCTGTGTGAGTTGGCAAATTACTTAACCTTTCTGGGCCTCAGCTGTTTGCTCTGAATAAAAACCATCACGGGGACTCTGTCATTATTAAAGGATAGAAATCAAAGGCCCATCGCAGGGTAGGTGTCCTGTACGTGTTTGTATCCTTCTTTCCTCCTGGCACCCACACACTGAAGCCGGCTTTGCTGACGCCGATGTGTCCACCTGATGGTGGGTTGAATGGAGACCCATCTGCTGCTCTGGACTAGGACTGTTCCCACAGCTCACTGGAGGCAGAACTTTGCTCTCGTGTTATTTGGACTAATGCTTCTCGTGAGGCCTGCCTCATAAGACTCACCTTGAGCTTTTCAAATCTAAGGCCAATGCAGAACTTCTCGCTATGCCAAAGCATTTTAGAATAATGAAAAACCACCAGGTCCCTCCATCAGAAGGTTTCTGACTCTTGGCCCTGGAGAAGAAGCTAAAATTTTTTCAGTGTTTCTAAGAGTTACATTGTATGGGCTTTGTGGTAATGTTAACATATTTACTTGTAAACTAAACTACCTCAAACACTCCCTTAGGGGATTATAGAGATATCAGGGGATTATAGAAATATCAGGGATAACCAGTATGGGAGAAATGTTACTTTTCATCACCATACTTCCATATTTCTTTTCTAAATAATTTTTATCTTCTAGGAGTATGTTTTTTCAGCAGCCCTCAACCAGTTTCATGTTGGTAAAGAATATGCTTACCACCCGACTGGTGTGGCTCAGTGGTTGGGTGTGGACCCATGAACCAGGAGGTCGCAGCTAGATTATCTCTCATCACTGATGTTTCTATCCTTCTCCCTTCCTCTCTCTGAAATCAATAAAAACACATTTAAAAAAGAATATGCTTAGAGGAGAATAAATGCACAAGTGTGCACCAATACCCAAACGCCTTCTAAAGAAATAGTGACACCACTGCAAACAACACTAATGCAAAAACATTTATGGTGAGGTGGAAGAAAAATCAAGATTTTAAAAAGTTGCTTTTAACTTTGCTTTGACACACACAATAAATGCCATGTGGGCATTCAGAGCACAATTCTGCAAAGAGGATTTAAAAAGGAGGATGACTGGACAGAATATATTTAAAAGTGGCAGGCACCTGGCAGGAAGGCTGAAGGTAGAGTCACCAAAACGCAGACACTGGAGGGGTTCCGGAGCCCTTCTAAAGCAAGGCAGTAGTGGAGAATGAAGTGGCTATGCCAGGAGCTCTTTAAAAATACACACACCCAAAACAAACCAGGGATCTACATTCCTAAGCACAGGCCATCTGCCCCCTCTCCACTTCCTGTTCACCAGGTTCTGAAAAGCCAAGGGCTCTGAGCCCTTATTCCCTCCCTTCCTCACTCCGTGTGCTTCCCAACGGATGGTAGCAGGTGCCTCACTGATTTCTTTCTCTGCAGATTTCACCGCCCCTGCAGCATCCACCAGCCCCTCCCTCTTCCTGGGAAGCCTTCTCTGCAGTCAGAGGCTTCAACCAGAGCCCTGGCCAAAAGGAAACCAAAAACCAAAAAATCGCTGATGGACTTAAGATCTCTGAGGGTGACCTGAAACTCGGAAGCAAGACAGCTGGCACAAAGGAAATGAATTCATGAATACCTAAGAGTGTGGTGCAGGCAGACTCACACACGCTGAATGTGAAACCATGTGGTTTACATGGAGCAGGTTTTTAAAAAATCCATTCTGCCACTTTTATCCTCATGTACTTGGGAGAGACAAAAATATGGCTTATCTAGGTTCTCTCCCACCTTCCTCATCCTCCCCAGAGAAGCCTTTCCCACTGTTGAATCACTGATGAATGGGGAGACCAAGGACGAGTAGGCTATAAAAAGCCATCAGGATACCTGCCCTAGCTTGTCTGCCAGGGCCGACTGAAATTCAGGACAACCTAATGGCATCGGCCTGACACCCTAGAATGACTGAGTTTGGATGGATCTCTTGATAGATTTAAGCTAGTAAAGTTGTTTTGAAAGGTGCATTATTTGAGACAGCGGAGAACACCCCCCCCCCTTCTCAATGTTCTCTGCTGCAGTCTTTCCCTCTGCCAGGAAGAGGAGTCACAGGTTTTTGAGAGTTGCACAGAACCTCAGAGGTGAAGTCTCAGCCACCGTTCCTGTCCTGTGGGGAAAGCAGTGCAGTGCCGCCAGGCAACTGTGGTGTTGGCTGCAAGTACCTCTCCTTCTCAGCATCACCGGGAAAACTTCTGGCTTCTCTTATTTGAAAACTGTTACAATGTTTCCCCTTAGTTTGCCTCTTAAAGCAGCAGCAGCAACAACAGTAAGTTGCACATCAAATGCCACTCTTACACAAATAAAATAAAAATTAAATGCTTGCTTAGAAAAATGTTAGGTGTCCTATGCCAGTGTCTGAGATCCGCTCATGAAAGCGACGGACTCCCTAACATAACGGGTAATAACTACGCTCTGCAGACTGCAGGGCAGCATCGTGGTGCAGGGCGCACTGTTTCAGGTACCTGGGTGTTTCTTAAAGGGGTTCCATGGATTCCTGACTGTATCTGTTCCCTGTTTATTTGAGTGAATCGGGGTAAAGATTCATGCAACTGTTTTCTGTCCGCCCAAGAACGAGACATCTCGGATCTGAGTTCTCCCTGGGGCTCCGGGCTGGCAGCGGCGGCTTCCCTCCCAGCCAGCCACCTGCACGGCTGGTTGAAATCATCAGGTTGGGTGCTACACAGGTGTAAAAAGAGGGGAAGGGACTTTTCATGTGACGGGGTTGGGAATGTCACGCAGGAATTTGGCTTGAGGAAGATGCAGGATGCGTTTGCAGTATGAAGTACGCGCTGAGGGGCTCACCGCTGTCTTTGCAGTCAATTTTCACGCCGGTTAGTTTCAAACGGTTCTCCGCCGGCTCTCCTCTACCTACACGCTTCACCCCGCGGCACGCAATGGTGGCTTCATTCCTCAGAAAGAAATGAGAAAATCCAGGAACACCGAAAGGCTGATATTAACTAAAGGCTTAGAAATGCTCAGGTCAACACCTGCAGTGCCGCAGTTTCATGGGTGTAGGCAGCGCGTTAAAGGTAAACAACCAGGAGAAAGCGAGATATATGAAAGCAAGTGCGAGAAGCAGCTACAAAGAGAGAAAACTTTCCTCCATACTTGCCGCAGACCTGCAGCCTCAGGCGACCATTTGCATGTCCAGGGCCTTGGAGGCACTGCCTTGTCACCATACGCACCAAGGGGGCGATGCGGAGGCCCCTGGTGGGGAAGGGGCGAGTCCGGGGGAGAGGATGTGTCCGAGGTACCGAGGTCTGGACAGCAGGAAGGGAGAACTGGCTATTGGGACACCTCAGAATCTAGGTGATACGAGATCAAAGGAGAAGTGGGATGGGCTGGGGGAGGAAAAGGAAATGAATGAGCGGGTGTGGGGTCTCAGAGAAAACTTGAGGCCTCAGAGAAAAGTGGGAGAGGACGAGCCGCCGCACCCCCGCGGCCGGTCGCTCGCCCCCGCCTTCCTTTTGCGCAGAATCCGCCCGGTGCAGCAGCGCTGCCCCCACCCGGCGGCGCGGTGATCGATCGCGGCTGCGTCAGAACTCTCGCGGAGTATAAATAGGGGTGGCAGGACCGCGCAGAGCCGCACACAGCCATCCACCCTCCCTCCACCCTCCATCCCCCGTTCTTCTTTCTCTGTAGGACCCCGTCTCTGCCGCCAGCAGAGGAGCGCCGGCCGCCGCGATGAGTTCCTTCAGCTACGAGCCGTACTACTCGACCTCCTACAAGCGGCGCTACGTGGAGACGCCCCGGGTGCACATCTCCAGCGTGCGCAGCGGCTACAGCACCGCGCGCTCCGCGTACTCCAGCTACTCGGCGCCCGTCTCCTCGCTGTCCGTGCGCCGCAGCTACTCGTCCAGCTCCGGCTCCTTGATGCCCAGTCTCGAGAACCTCGACCTGAGCCAGGTAGCCGCCATCAGCAACGACCTCAAGTCGATCCGCACGCAGGAGAAGGCGCAGCTGCAGGACCTCAACGACCGCTTCGCCAGCTTCATCGAGCGCGTGCACGAGCTGGAGCAGCAGAACAAGGTCCTGGAAGCCGAGCTGCTGGTGCTGCGGCAGAAGCACTCGGAGCCGTCGCGCTTCCGGGCGCTGTACGAGCAGGAGATCCGCGACCTGCGCCTGGCGGCGGAAGACGCCACCAACGAGAAGCAGGCGCTGCAGGGCGAGCGAGAGGGGCTGGAGGAGACGCTGCGCAGCCTGCAGGCGCGCTACGAGGAAGAGGTGCTGAACCGCGAGGACGCCGAGGGCCGGCTGATGGAGGCGCGCAAAGGTGCCGACGAGGCGGCCCTCGCCCGCGCCGAGCTCGAAAAGCGCATCGACAGCCTGATGGACGAAATCGCCTTTCTGAAGAAGGTGCACGAAGAGGAGATCGCCGAGCTGCAGGCGCAGATCCAGTACGCTCAGATCTCCGTGGAGATGGACGTGTCCTCCAAGCCCGACCTCTCCGCCGCGCTCAAGGACATCCGCGCCCAGTACGAGAAGCTGGCTGCCAAGAACATGCAGAACGCCGAAGAATGGTTCAAGAGCCGCTTCACCGTGCTGACCGAGAGCGCCGCCAAGAACACCGACGCGGTGCGCGCCGCCAAGGACGAGGTGTCCGAGAGCCGCCGCCTGCTCAAGGCCAAGACCCTGGAGATCGAAGCATGCCGGGGCATGAACGAAGCGCTGGAAAAGCAGCTGCAAGAGCTGGAGGATAAGCAGAACGCCGACATTAGTGCTATGCAGGTACGGCGCTGGGCAAAACACGGGGGTTGGGGTGAGGGCTGCACAATCGAGGGTGGGGACGGGGACCGGGGAGGAGGACGCGCCCCCAAAGTGGAGACCGGAGATGAGGCCTCTGCATGCAGTATTAGGGGAATAGGACTTGGTTTCTTGGACTGTCTGGGAGGGGTGGGGCCCTTGGGGAGCGGGGGCGGGGGCGACACTGAGGTCTGGGAAGTTGTGCTTGGTGCAATGGAATCTAAGTTCCGCATTAAAGCTGCCCAGCCCTGCAGGATGTTGCGTGGGGTGGGAGAAGGAGTGGGGGTGGCATCTGGGCGTTGCCTCTGACCTGCCTCTCTTGTCCTGCATTAGCCACAAGTTGCTCTGCATCGAGGATTGGACCATTTGATTCGACAAATACCTGTGACCAACCAGCATGCTTCTGATTAGTTTTACCCATCACTCCTTTACCTTAACTTAGCAGGTAGATAGGAATACTCAAAACTGTAATAGGAAATGATATTCACAATAAGACTTTTTTTTTTTTTTAAGGATCTTCATCTTCTAGGGAGGAGGAAAAATCCATGTAGCAACATAGAAAATACTTTAGATAAAATAATTTTTTTTATCAACCTATTTCTTTCTCCTATACATAAATGTATTTCTTGAATGTGACCTGGATAAAGTTAAGCATTGAATGAGAGACAAAGTTTTAAAAAAAATCGGTTTAGTTCCTTGAAGGCATTTTATGAAGTTCATAGACTTAATTAAAGAAAGCAAAAAATGTTCTTTTCCATCAAATAATTTTTGATCATTTCTTAAAATTTGTTATTTTGCTGTCATCTCGTGTTTCATGAAGCTGATTTTTTATTTTTGCAAGGAAGGAAAGGTTAAACAGAGAAGGCAGTTGATTTAGGGGAGATTTTTCTTAAGGTGTGCTCTTTGAGTCCAATTAAACGCAGGCCTTTGCAGCTATACTACAAGTAAAATGATAGTGGTAGGGATGTATGCTTGGATTTCTTTTCTTTTTTGTCTTCCAACAGGACACAATCAACAAATTGGAAAATGAGTTGAGAACTACAAAGAGTGAAATGGCCCGATATTTAAAAGAATACCAGGACCTCCTCAATGTGAAGATGGCTTTGGACATTGAGATTGCAGCTTACAGGTAAACACTGAGGCACAAAGGCCACAGCCATTCAGCCTCAGCAAGAAAATCAGATTTCATTTATGTTGAATCGGAAACCTTCAAGAACAGTCCTTGAGATAATTGCTTGCTTTCTGGCTTTTTTCCAAGAAGGTATTTAGACAAGTATATAAGAATTTATCCCTGTAAGAATGAGTCCTGTTTCCAGCTTCCCATTGTATTTTAAATCTAATAGGACTATTTTAAAAGTTTTTAAAAATGTGTGTTGTTGGTTTTGTTGTTTTGGTCTCTTTCACAACAACTTCAGTTATTAGGTTTTTAAATTTCCATCCCTGCTCCAGCTTGCATGTGCCTTTAAGGGTGTGGCATTAGGTGAAGGCGATGAGTGTGGGCTCAGAGCAAGTAGCTCAGCACATTTTCTGTGTTCATGTTTGTTAACCCCATCCTGCCCCTGCCTCCCTAGGAAACTCTTGGAAGGTGAGGAGACCCGGCTCAGTTTCACCAGTGTGGGAAGCATGGCCAGCGGCTACTCCCAGAGTTCCCAGGTCTTTGGCCGATCTGCCTACGGTGGTTTACAGACCAGCTCCTACTTGATGTCCGCTCGCTCCTTCCCTTCTTACTACACCAGCCATGTCCAGGAGGAGCAGATCGAGGTGGAGGAGACCATCGAGGCTGCAAAAGCCGAGGAAGCTAAGGATGAGCCCCCCTCTGAAGGAGAAGCTGAAGAGGAGGAGAAGGAGAAGGAAGAGGCTGAGGAAGAGGAAGGAGAGGGAGAGGAAGAGGAAGAAGGTATGATTAAAATAAACAACCATACAACTTCAAGTGCAAACTGAGCGTGGGTATTTGTTAGGACATGCATAAGATAAATGAAGCCTTGCTTATTCCAAAGAAGTTCCATTCATATATGAGTTTAGGATGTTAAATGATACACTTATCCTTTAGTAAGCACCTGATTTCTCAAATTGGCTGTCTTCCCAGACATACACAGCTCTGCTTAGCTTGGTAGTTTTTTTGAAAATAGCATTTAGAAATAGCCTCCTCCTGGTCTTGTCATTCCTACTAAACATTTGAAAATATATTCATTGACCACAGCTGTTTGGTGTCCTAAAGAACAAAACTAAATACTAAGCATAATAATAAAAGAAATACTGAGGTCCTGGAGAGCTCCCAGTACCTAGAAGTAATCTCACTGTATTTCAGTGTGTGTTCAGGGGCAAAGCATTTCTGGCAGGCACTGTCAGCTGCGAGTGTTTGGGAGAGTAGAGCGGAGAGGTTATTGGGAAGCATTCTGACGTGATTTCCCCCAATACCTAAGCAGATATATTTGGCCTGGACTTACCCTGGATTTGGAATTTGTACTTTCCTTAATGTTAAAGGTGCCAAGGAAGAATTTGAGGACGCAAAGGAGGAAGAAGGAGGCGAAGGTGAAGGAGAAGATGCCCAGGAAGCTGAGGACGAGAAGAAAGAGGAAGGTGCAGGGGAGGAGCAAGCGGCCAAGAAGAAAGATTGAGCCCCTCTCCTTGACTATTTCAGGAATAATCCCCCAAAACCAGGTCAACCCCATCACCAACCAAGCAGCTGAGTTCCCGATACTATATGAGTTAAGAAGTCAATATATGTAACATTCTGAGGTGACTCAGGTTGGACATTAAATGTTGTGCTATGACTTTTCTCCTTATGCAGAGTATCTGTTTGCTTGCAGAGTGGCTTCCTGGCTTGCTGCCAGCCTGTGCATGGTCCACGCTTATGAGTTCAGGATCTATGGCAATGTGAATAATTCAGACGTTTACAATAAACACACATGAATACACGAATTCACTAATGTTAATGTTAAACTTCATGGAAAAAATAGTCCTTTGAATCTTCGGTGGTTAGAAATGAAAGACCTCAAATCATGTGCAATAAACAGTAAATAAAGTTACAATGAATGACATTTTTTGCTGTGATTATTGACTTTAAACTATCTTACAGAAGGCATCAATATACATCATATACAAGCGGACTATTGACCTCCATATTTTTTAAATCAAAAATTTAACAATTACAATGTATTTTTGCCCTTTAATTGGTCATTCTGAGGGATACAGTTAGGCCATGATCATTCATGAAATCTCTCCCCTCAAAATTTTTATTGATACTAAACTTGAGCAATTGGGAGTCCCTGGGATTCTTTTTCTTTTATCAATAGCAAACTACTTTTGCCCCCATAAAATGTACTATATAATGTTGTGAATGACTTTCTTGGAGGCAATTCTGAAGTTATGTGATAAGTATACTGTTTATGGTAAACAGGTAACTTAAACAATACTATATAATAAAAATGCAATTTAGAGAGAATTTGAGTCTTGCCTGTCCATCATTATAACCACATTAAAATATATAGTCTAAATATCATGGGAAAAAGTTGAAAAACCAAGTAAATGATAGACTCAAAAGGAGTAATTTTTTTTATCAATGTATAAATTTGGACAGAGGATAAGAATATCAAAAGTTATTTCGATATTATTATTGCAAACATGTTGCCTGCAATCCTGAACTCATGATTCAGTGTGTTGCTAGCTTAATTCTGTTGCCTCAAGTAAATAGCATTTAATGCCACCCATTTTAAAACTTTGAAAAACTACAGATGCAGAAGATGAAATTGTTATGAGTCACTATTTCAATGATAGCTCTAACTGGTTGGACACAGCATCACACACACACCCCACTTGTCCTCCGTCTGCTGCGAAGTTATGAAAGCTCTTGCACTTGCACTTGATGTGGAATGTTGATGAAATTATTGATTATCCGCTGTTCTGCTTCTGTTCTTACACAATTGCTTTGTCAGCTAATTTTGTTGAATATTTGTTCTTTAGACAACTTTTAAAAGTAATGAATTTAAACTGAAAGCAAAGTGGTCTCCTTTTAAAGTTATCTGATCCCTTCTCATTACCTACTTCTAGTTACATACATGTTGCCACATAAATAGGTAGAATATATTGCTTTATCTGCCATGATGCTATGGATGTGAAGCTATGAAGATTCTCAGTACATCGGCTTCTGTAAAAACTAGGAGTCACCTCAGAAACCAAGCTTTTCACATTTATGTTCATTAAACATGGGATGCTGCACATGGTAAATCTGAGAGATGCAAATTACATGTAAAAAAGTAACTTTAGCCAAATGGAAACAGCTGGTTGGTTTAAGAATTACTTGAAGAATACTGTACCATACTCAATCCTGTGTGCCATAATAAAATACTGAAAAACCTAAACTAAATGGCTTTGAAGTTTTAAAAACATTTCCCCCTCAAATTTGGTTCCTTGGTTAGTACCACTCTCCCTTCTTCTCCCTCCTAAACTCCAGTTCTCTGCCACCAGTTAATGCCACCAGTCCCCAGTCATCCAATTCTGCAAACCAGAGGCTGGCATGGCATCATACTCTTCATTTTCTCTCCTCCAGTTCCTTTAGTCTAGTCTATCAGAGCCCTATTGATTTTGCTGCCTACATATCCCGAATCCATCTCCATTTCTCCATTTCCACTCGCACTATCCTAAGGGACCACCCATTGTCTATGCTTTGCCTCCTCAATCAGCACACTAAGGTAATCTTTATAAAAGAAAAAAATTGACCATGCCATCTCCTCCAATAGGTTCCCATTTATTTTAATATAGAAACCAAACTCTTTAAGGTGATATTCAAGGCCTGCATAACCCTGACCCTGAACTACTTCTCTGACCTCCTCCTATGAGCATTCGTTCTTCTCAACTCCGCCGCTCCTGCACCCTGGCCCTCTGTTCTCCCATCAGCCACAAGATTATTGCTGATTTATCTGTCTGGAGCACTTGCCTTATCTTTCCTTCCCCCAACCTTGCCCATATTTAGGCTTAGCTGTCATTCTCTTGGGGAAACCTTTCCTGACTGGGCCAAATTCCTCTATTAAATATGTCTTCCAGATCATGTAGACTTTGTAGACTTTTACACACCTGCAATCAGCATCTATTTTTATGATCGCTTCATAAGTGCCTGCATCCCCTGCTATGGTGTGGTCTTCAGAAGTATGGCCATCTGACCTGCTCACCATTTAGCCCCTAGCATCTAGCAACATTTCCTACCATAGGAGAGCACAATTAATATTGATTGAACTAAAAATTCTTAATAGATTAAAATGCCTTTGAGATGACTAGATAGCCAAGAGTAGTCAATAATCAGACCTAGTCTTGTCAACACCTTGTGGGGAGAGCAGAGAAGAAAGACTGAGGCGTCTGCTCTGGATTCTAGCATTGTTGGTAATGGAGCACTGGTCAGTCCCATCCCCACCCCCACCACTCTGGCCTGGACCCTCACTCTGACCTTGACCATCTTAGCTACATAAAGGGTTCAGCAGTTGATGTCTCAGATCCTTCCTAGAGTCATGATTCAAAATTCCTGAAAATCTTTTACAAGCTGAGGGTAAATGGCTGAATGGGAAACATGCATATCACTATTATGTTCACACTAAAATTCATCACATAAAGTGAATTATTAACGTAGTGTCAAGTTACATTTCCAGCATTAAGTTGGTAAGGAACTAATTTGATGCATTCCCCCCCCCCCACATGGATATTCTAGTGCTGTCAGATAGTTGCTGTGTCCCAGGCACTGATCTAAGTGCATTGTATGTATCAACTGAATTCCTCTCACACAGCAATGTTATCAGTCCAGTATGATTACCTTTTCCATTTTACAGATGAGGAATTAAGGGTAGGTAGTTTGACCGAGGTCGACAGGTAGTTTGTGGCAGGGCTGACAGTTAAACCTCACATTCTGGCTTTAAATTCCATGCCCTTAGCTGGTCCAGCCCGCTGTTGCCTTTTCAGTCCACCTTGGGAGGCACCCTCGTGGAATCAGAGCTTACTTTCACAGGCATGTGTTGTCGCATTGGCCGGGGAGTTTTCACACAACTATTGGCATTTTTACAATACAGTCCTTGTACCATCCAAGGGGCGTAGTTACATTCACAGGGTTCCCTTGCAGTTACATAGGGTGCTCCAGCTCTTCTTTAATCCCTTTAATCGTTTATGTCCATGTCTTCATCCCTCTGCTTAATTTTAAGCTGTTGGAAGGCAAGAGCCAGTTTTATAAACAGAGAGGAATTTAATGTTTACCTTCAAGGATTATCCCATCTCAGGATGTTGGTTCCCATGATGTTATTCTCCTATCTGGTCACAATTTTCTAGTTTTACTTACATTTAATTAGTTCTCAATTGTTTCTCCTTCTCCTTTTCCTCCTTCTGGTTGTACTTTATATCTTTCTTCTTCCTTCTCCTCCTCCTTCTTGCATGTCTTTTAGTCATAAACTATTTTAAATCATTTTGGGAAAGGGTAAAGGTTGACTAAATAAATAAAAGGTCCTAGCTGGTTTGACTCAGTGGATAGAGCATCGACCTATGGACTGAAGAGTCCCAGGTTCAATTCCAGTCAAGGGCATGTGCCCAGGTTGCTGGCTCCATCCCAAGTAGGGGGTGAGCCAATCAAGGATTCTCTCTCACCATTGATGTTTCTATCTCTCTCTGCCTCTTCCTTCCTCTCTGAAATCAATAAAAATATATTTAAGAAAAAATATAAAGACATAAATGAGTAAATAAATAAATGCCTTGTGTTTAAGGCATCTTTTAATAAAAATATTTTTTATTGATTTTTTAGAGAGAGCAGAAGGGAGAGGGAGAGAGAGAGGGGAAAAAAATCAATGTGAGAGCAAAATATTGATCGGCGGCCTTTTGCATGTCCCTTACCAGGGATTGAACCTAAAACCTGGGCATGTGCCCTGGCTGGGAATAGAACCAGCAACTTTTCCGTGTGCAAGATGACACCTAGCCAATTGAGGCACACAAGCTAGGGCTGTTTAGGGCATCTTAATAAATGTTTTTAGGATGGTGAGATTTAATATTTGTGAGAACATTTCATAAACATAGACAGGATGGAGAAGTTCATCTTTCTCCTTTGGGGACAGAGTGAGGTGTCAGAATTGGCCCAGACCTTATTCACCCAGGCATACCTCATTTCACTCTGCTTCACAGGTATTTCATTTTTTCACAAATTGGAGGTAACACTCTCCACCAGCAAACAGATTACAATAAAGTATTTTTAATTAAGGTATGCACATGTTTTAGACATAATGCTATTGCCCACTTAATAGACTATAGTCTAGTGCAGAGGTCGGCAAACTGCGGCTCGCGAGCCACATGCAGCTCTTTGGCCCCTTGAGTGTGGCTCGTCCACAAAATACCGACTTCTACGCATGGGCCATGAAGTTTCAGTCGCACTGTACATGTGCGCCCGCACGTGGTATTTTGTGGAAGAGACACACTCAAGGGGCCAAAGAGCTGCATATGGCTCGTGAGCTGCAGTTTGCCTACCACTGGTCTAGTGTAAATATAACTTTTATACACTGGGAAACCAAAAATTTGTTTGTTTTGTTTTACTGAGGTGTTTTGGAATCCAATCCAAATGCTCCTGAGGTGTGCCTGATTTTGAAAGGCGCCCTCAGTGGAGCATTCAGGATGTTGTCCTCTTGGCAAAATGTCCAGCAGAATGGAGTGCAGTGAGTTACACAAGCCAGGCAGCCAGGGCCGTCTTCAGTTTAAGGTCCTCTAGAAAATTCCTACTAAAGAGGCTTATACGAGAGCAACAGAGCCAAAAGATAAAGCATCATGAGAAGAAAGAAATTTTCAGCAGCCCCACAAAGTAACTATCGATAGCTTTTTAATTCCACTTCAACATAGATAGTTATTTGTATATGGAGGGGTTTTTTGTTGTTGTTAAATGAAACAACAATACTGTATTTAAAGAAACTAAAAAGGAAAAAATATCATATTTCCCCATTTCAACTACCATTACTTTTATTTATATATTTTCCTTTAGCTCTTACTTCTATTTATGTATATTTTGTCATAGCTCATCCATTCACTCCACACATATTAATCATACACTATCTGCCGAGCAGTGTGTGTGTATGTGTGTGTGTGTGTGTGTGTGTATGTGTGTAAATAGGCAAAGGACAAATAAACACGTTGGTAGGTTGGTGACATGAGATCTAAGCCAGATGTGCAATAACCTGGAGATAGAGTGTTCCAGGTAGAGGGAACAGAAAGTGCAAAAACTTTACTTGTTTGACACTCCTCACCTCAAATGCCTTAAGTCCATTAATGAATATTGAAAATATTTATTAGGTCCTGGCTAGTGTGGTTCAGTAATTAGAGCATCAGCCTTTGCACCAAAGCATCGTGGGTTCAATTCCTGGTCAAAGGCACATACCTGGGTTGCAGGTTTGATCTCTGGCGCTGGTCTGGATCCATGCAGGAGGCAATCAATCGATGTGTCTCTCTCACATTGACGTTTCTCTCTCTCTCTCTCTCTCTCTCTCTCTCTCTCTCTCTCTCTCTCTATCTCTATCTCTCTCTCCTTCTCCGCCTCCTCCTCTCCCTCGCTTCCACTGTCTCTAAAGAAAACCAATGGAAAATGTTCTCAGGTGAGGATTAATAACAGCAAAAAAGAGCATTTATTAGATAGTGTACGAAGTAGGGTTGGGAGAGGTAGGCAAAGCCAGATTATGCAGGGGCTTGTAGATAAGAGAGTTTAGACTTTATTCCTTGTGCAATTAAAAACTTTTGAAGGGGTTAAGTGGAAGAAGTGTTCATGACCTGATTTCTGTTTTATAATGACCACTCTGGCTCTTGTGTAGAGAATAGACTTTAGAGAAGCAAGAATCAAAGTAGACAGACTAACTAAAAGGCTGCTTTAGTCCTGGTAAGGGAAGATGGTATGGTGATTTAGAAAAGGGCAGAAGCAGTAGAAATGGCATGATGTGGTGTGATTTAGGAAATTTTTGAGGTCTTTTTTGTTTGTTTGTTTGTTTGTTTTAGTAATCCTCACTGGAGGACATTTTTTCCATTTATTTTTAGAGAGAGTGGAAGGGGACGCGGGAGGGTGGAGAGAAAGGGAAACATTGATGTGAGAGAGACACATGGATTTGTTGCCTCCTGCCTGTGCCCTGACTGGAGCTGGGGATTGAATCAGCAACCTAGCTATGTGCCCTTGACCAGGAATCCAACCCAAGACCCTTAGCACTAACCACTTAGCAACACTGGCCAGGGCTTTGAGGTAATTTTTTTACTAACAGAATAAATGCACGAATAGGGAAAGTTGTAAACAATATCTCATTTTTGATAACTACATAATATTTCACCAAATTAATATGTAGTATTTATTAGTCTTCTATTGTTACATAGACAATAGACAAAGCTTAGAGACTTAAAACAACCCAACCACTCATTGTTTCTTAGTTTCTGCAGATCAGGAATTTGGGAGATTTGGGAGCGGCTCAGTTGGAATGGTCTGGCTCTGGGTCTCTAATGAGGCTGCAGTTAGATGTTGGCTGAGATTACTGTACTGTTATCTGAAGACTTGATTAGGCCTCAGAATCTACTTCAAGGTGGCTCACCCACTTGGCTGCAGTTTCTTCTCCAAGTGGTCCTTTCCACGGAGCTGCTTGAGGATTCTAACAACATGGCTGCTGGACTTCCCCAGAGCAAGGCCTCCAAAAAACCAAGGCAGAAGGTGCGATGTCATTTATGACCTAGCCTTGAAAGTCACACATTGTCATTACCACTGTATTCTCTGGGTCACAGAGATCAGCCTGGCTGACTCAGTGTGAGAGGAAGCTACAAAAGGACAACATACAAATGGTGAAGATCACTGGTGGCTACAATAAGATAGTGGGCATGTGATTCTTTTTTATTTTATTTTTTTATGAACAACAATTATCCATTCAAGAGATTCTGAAACAATTCCAGCTTCAAATATTTTCCTTGTTGTTCTCATTGGTGTACTCATTCTTGTTTGCCTAGGTATCCCAATTTAAGTTTTAAAATGTTCATGAAAATTCTGAGCAGTTTGGCAGTGAATATCTTCATCAATTATCACTTCATGTTGGTCCTTCTATGGAAGTATGCCTTTAGTAATTCCTCTGTTTAAAAGGTATTATGTGCATTGCAATAACTCCTGATATGAATCCCATATATTTTTCTATAAAGCTTGACAGTTTTACTTCATGGCCTTAGTTTTCCTGCATTAATTCATTTGAGATGAAATATGTATTGTTTTAGTTAAGTGGGATAAATATTGTGGCAGCTAATATATGACTTATGGTAAGTTGTGAGAGAAAAATAAAAGTGTTTATTATTTTGTGAGGTGGTCAGTACCATCTCAGTTGACACCTTGGATTTTTTAAATACCTTTGGTTCTGATATAGTACACACATGTTCTTAAATGGAACACTTCTCATAAACACAAGCTATGCTGATTACAAGTAGTCTTAAATATGAAGTGGCTTTTAAAAAAGCCGGAGATGCTATGCATGAGGATCAGGTTTCTTGTAGCTATTAACGACATTTTCATTTGTGCATTGAAGGCCATTAATCCCTTTGCTCTTCGCTAAATACCATTCTTTCAATCTATAACCACTCCACATCCTTATAATTTCACGTGGAGTACAGGCCATTTCCTGATGTGACCATTAAAATGAAAACCAGCAGGATGCTTTGATGCAGCAAAACTAATAGTCCCTTTTACTCTATGTCTAGCCCACTGTTAAAAACAGAAAATGTATATGAAAAACTCTATGTGTGTTTTCACTAATCATCTCTGAGAGGAAGGAATGATCTGCTCAGTCTGATTTGTTGGTTGTTTCTAATAATTTATTTACAGGAGAAACCTGACTTCTCATTGCAAAGGTTAACACACACACACATACACACACACACACACACACACACAATATGTGGCAGAAAATTTCAGCCGTAAGTCACAAATCATTCACAGTTTCTGACGGAAATACTGGTGTCAGAGATGTGAAGTAGAGGCCAGCTTTGAGGTGAGATTAAAAGCACCACCTTCCCCAGGCACTTATGGGAGGAAAAAGTGTCAGCAGAAGTGACCTGAGAGTGTGAACCACTGAAGGGACATTTCAGTGACTTAGCAGGAGAAATGATCCAGAGACCAAGTTTGTTTTGTTTGCCCTTTGTTCATGTGAACAGTTTCTGGCCCATCCTCCCAGTGCACCTGAACAGTGGGAATTAGAAAACAAGTGTGACTTCTGAAAATGCTTTAGAGTCACCCGCTTTCCCAACTCAGCAGTCTCCAGACACCAAGGACTGGAGGCTGATTTCAGTGTCTACAGCAGGGGTCCTCAAACTTTTTAAACAGGGGGCCAGTTCACTGTCCCTCAGACTGTTGGAGGGCCAGACTATAGTTAAAAAAAAAAACTATGAACAAATTCCTGTGCACACTGCACATATCTTATTTTGAAATAAAAAACCAAAACTTCAAAAAAAGGCTCTCCTAACTTCAAAAAAAAGGGCCCTACTAACTGCAAAATAAAATAAAGACCTCCTAACTTCAAAAAAAAAAAAAAATCCTAACTTGTTCTTACCTCGGCCCTCAGGCAGCAGCAGGCTCTGCACAGACAAGCTCGTGACTCCTCTGATCACACCCGAGACTGAGAGGAGGAGTTGAGAGACAGAGAGAAGAAGGGGAGTGGGAGAGTGCGGAGCACATTCCACACATGCACATTGCGGCCTGGTACAAGTCAGCTGCTAAGCAACAGGCAGCGGCGGCAAAAACACCCAGAAGGCCGGATAAATGTTTTGGGCAGGCCGCATGTGGCCCAAGGGCTATAGTTTGAGGACCCCTGGTCTACAGTGTCCCGGCACTTTTCCTTGGTGTGTGTGGGGGGGGGGGAGGGGAAGGAAGGGGGGCACATCCTTAAACAAATGGCCCTTCCTCAGGCAGGGCAATCAACTTGGGGCATATTTGGGGGTTGCTTAGACCCCTATCCTCAGCTTGGTATTCTGAGAGGGGGCGAGGCAGGCGTCTGGCTGATCAAGTCCCAGAAGCCAGGAGCCTTGCAGCCTATACCTTTCCCCTGCCCACTTAGAAAACAACGCTTTGCTCAAACTCAGGGATAATGGAAGCAACATGAGTAGAAAAGCGTCTCTTTTCACCCACCAGCAGAACACATCCTGAGGGGATGAAGGTCTATTTGTAGATGAAGGCATCTTTCTTGTCTTCTTAGAGCCTATGCCTGGGCCTGCGTTTCCGCATTTCCGCCTTCCGGACTCAGGACAGGCCACGCTGCCCCTCTGTGGAGAGTGAGTCTAAAAGGAACTGAGCGCATTTGATGGTGTTTTAGGATTACACTAGAAAGACGTATAGTTCTAATGTCTTTCTTGTAATTGAAACAACAAGCCTTGCAAACCTTTGAGAATCTAATGCACTAACTGAGATGAAAATCTTTAAAAAAATCGAAGATGCTCTGGAGCAGGGGTGGGCAACCTTTTTGTGAGTGCGTGCCAAAACCAGCAAAATCTCTGACTCAAAATTCTTCTGCGTGCCAACCCTAATTTTTTGAGAACATGTTACACCTACTTGGTATCTCTTAAGGTGTACGTATGTGAAGAACATTGAAGAAATAATAAAATTCATTAGAGCGACAAAAACACAGTATATGATGATGAAAAATACATTTATTTTTTAATGTATACATGTACACTGATAGTCCGACAGAAAACTTTATGACTCCGTTTGATATTATCAGTGGGACTTTTGGTGCTGCATCCATCATTGATGACAGAGATTTTACATCAGGTTTATATTTCGTGACCTTCAGAGATATGTACGAGCTACTACTTTCATCCGTCAGGCTACTCCTATTACGAGACATAACAAAATTCATCACTGAGAACAAAGATTCACAATTGTAAGTGGAAGATTATAAGAGAGGGTTTCGCGTGCCAGCAAAAGTTACTGGCGTGCTATGTTTGGCACGCGTGCCAGGGGTTGCCCACCCCTGCTCTATAGGGCTGCTGTCATTTTTTTTTTTTTTCCCTACAGTAGCGACTCCACTGTCAGCCGCTCCTTGGGCTTCTGCACATTCTGTTCTGCCTGGGCGCCACCCCAACCTCCCCTCGCAGCAGGTCAGAGCTGTTTTTCCCCATCTAACCAGGGGAGACAGAAAGCTTGAGGGTGGCTGGGTGGGAAGGACTAAAAAGCTGTTTCTATCTGCGCAGTAAGTGGGCGGAGCCCGAGGGTGCTTTCTGGGAAAGAAAACCCTCGTTGCGCTCAGCCCTTGTACCCCCTTTCCCGAGCGATCTTTGCAAAACACAGATGCAGCAGCTGCAAATCCGTGGCTATTAAGACCTCTAGATCCGCAAAGGATCAAGTTCCAAGACTTAAAACACTTGAGGGCAGATGGGATGACAGCATCTTCACTCCGAAGCCCAGCCGTTTGAGGGGGGAGGTTGGTTCTCAACCTTCCAGTCCTTGAAATACAGTGCCTCATGTTGTGACCCAACCATAAAATTATTTTCGTTGCTATTTCATAACTGTAATGTTGCTACTGTTTTGAATTGTAATGTAAATATCTGATATGCAGGATGGTCTTAGGCGACCCCTGTGAAAGGGTCGTTAGACTGCCAAAGGGGTCGCGACCCACAGGTTGAGAACTGCTGGCAGAATGAAAGGGGGAGGCGCCCAGAATCCTCATTTTGCTGGATCTCTCTCCAAGTCTCAGCGCCCCCAGACGCCGCACCTCTGCGTCCTCACTGTACCCGGGCAGGCTCGACTGGGCGCACCCCCAGAAGCGCAGCACGGCTTCGGGTTCCTGTCCTCCTGGCGGAAAGATGGGGCGCGCCGGGGTGGGCCAGTCCTCTCTGGGAAACTTTGGTCTCCAGTGTTTTCTGCAAGCCCAGGGGCGGCTCAGCCAGGGCGAGGGTGGCTCCCGGAGGCCAGGCTGGGAAAGGGCAGGGCACCCGCAGTCGGGCTGAGCAGTGCCCCTCCCTACTGAGGCCAGGCCCGGAGATCAAGCAGCTCTGGATCCATTTTAAAGCGAAGAAGCCGGAGCTGAGGCTGTGGCGCTGCTCTGGTGGGGGTGGCCGCTGGAGAGAAGGGACAGGGAGACGCAGCCAGCAGCAGGCAGGCCCGCACTGGCCTCATGTTGATTCCTTAGCCAAGGGCCCTGGACCAGCTGCATTTGTCTGGGAGTGTGCAAGTTCATGTTGATTGGTCGGGGAAGATTTCTCCGTTAAGGTCACATTTGGGCAGAGACTTGAAACAAGTGAGGGAGGGAACCACGTAGACAATGGGCAACGTTCAGTCCTGGGGCCTGCGGCAGGAGCACACTTTGTAGGCTGGAATAAGAATAAAGAGGCTGGTGTGGCCAGAACCAAAAGGACCAGGAGGGAAGTGAAGGTCGGAAAGGTGGTGGGTAGTTGGAGACGGGTCTTGCACACCTGGGAGGACTTTCGGTTTTACCATGTGGTCCATGGGCTCCCAGAGCAGTGACACGTGTGCCTTGGGTTGTAAGGAACAGCTCTGGCTGTTTTGTTGAAAATAATTGAAGGTGGCAAGTGTGGAGCTTATTGACATAAGGTATGTGGGTAGTGACAGTGACTTGTTCTTGGGTGATTATGTTGGCGGGTGGTAGGGTAGAATAGAGCTGATGGAATTTGCTGAAAGACTGGATATGGGAGAATGAGTGGAGTCAAGGATGACTCCAAAGTTTTTAATCAGTAAAGGGGAGAATGGAGTTTTCCTTTAATAAAATGGGGGAAGATTGAAGCTGCAGCAGGTTTTGGAGCCAGGACAACATCAAGGGTCGGTTTTGTCATGATATACTTAGGCTGCAGTCAGATATGTGGGCTGGAAGTGCAATGCTTGAGATACAAATCTTGCTAGTGTCTTGAAGTTCTCCCCTTCAATATTCTAAGCCTTTATAAAATCTCCATGGGCCCTGCCCAGCTTGGCTGAGCGATTAGAGCATTGGCCAGCAGACTGAAGGGTCCTGGGTTCAATTCCAGTCAAGGGAATGTACTTCAGTTGCAGGCTTGATCACCAGCCAGGCAAGCAGTTAATGTTTCCCACTCTCTCTCTCTTTCTCTAAAAATCAATGGAAAAAATATCCTCGGCTGAGGATTAAAAAAAAAAAATCTCCGTGAGTGCAAAATATAGGATGATGGAATTCCAAAGCTAAGATAATCTTTATTTTACATACAAGGAAACTGAGATTCAGAGGGAAAGAAGTAGTTGATTGTTGCAGAGCTGGAACTAAATTCTAAGATTCCAGGTATTTTACCAACACTATAGGAATAACGCTGTTATTTCTGTTGTATTTTGATGGCCCAGATTTTGGTAGACTGTGCACGGTAGTGATATTAGTCATGTTCAGTTACAGCAACAGTGGTCCAACAGTGGACAGATCAGTATCATTCACCATGGAATTCCTCGCCCTCTCTCCTTTTCGTCCTCTTTTTCTGGGATTTTTAGTTTTATTACTGAAGATTCATTAGCTAATACATAAAATAGTTCTATCAGGGACCCCCTATTGCTTTGGAAGAAAGTGTATACATCAGGCAATCTCTAAACATTGTGAACCTCATCTGTCTTCTTTTGCTCTTCAGATCAACAATAAATTGTTTATGTAAAAAAATGCACAGTTTGATGCTCTGCCAGTGTGACCGTATGAACCAGGAGGTCATGGTTCAATTCTGGTTGGGGCACATGCCAGGGTTGTGGGCTCCATCCCCAGTAGGGGGTGTGCAGGAGGCAGCTGATCAATGATTCTCTCTCATCATTGATGTTTCTATCTCTCCCTCTCCTACTTGCTCTCTGAAATCAATAAAAAATATAAACATTAAAAATTGTGCAGTTTGAGAAACCACTTGAAATTTTCTTCCTCTTAACATACTTGCCTTTCAAGTAAGCAAACTGAATTTAACTGCCCGGTTTGCAATTTCAGTGAACTAATTGAGTAAATCAGGCTTTCTAGCTCAAGAATTCACACTGTGCTCTTTCCCCTAGAAAAGGGGAGGCTGGCATTCCAGCATGGAGAGCAATCTGAAGATGGCTTTCATCTTTGTAGGATGAGCTGTCACTCCAGCAACATGGAGTCTGGAGCTCTGTCTGTTGTAGCAGTTTCCTTCTCCCAAGACAGGCATGTAGGACATGGATTTGAAGCACGAGGCTAAAGGACCATGAGATAAAATCAGCTGTTTTCATCTAGAGCAGCACTTTTCAACTGGTGTGCTGCAAGAATTTTTAAAACAGGCAATACCTGACTATTCACTCAAGGGCACTGATCTCTTTTCTCGTACATTGTCAAGTAAAAAATGACAACAGTCGACACAACAATAGCTGTCCAATGTGAATGCCCTGCCTTGAACCATAAATATATAGGTCATATAATAGAGTTGCATCTTATTGGTCATGCTGTATAATAAGGTTGCATCTGATTGGTTAATTCTTGGTACCAGAAGTCCTTATACAGAAGTGTAGGCACCTGATTTTTAAAAAAGTCATTTTGGAGCAAAAAGGATAGGTAATTACTACTATTATGATGTTTTTGTAAATCAATCAAAATTATACCTATGTTTTGTCAGATTGGCAAAAAATATTTTTTTTGGTGTGCTGCAGAACATTATTAATTAGTTTTTGTGTGCCATAACATCAAAAATGTGGAAAATTGCTGTTCTAGATCACTCAGATTCTTGATCATTACCCCTGAAGAATAAGAGAAGATCTTTCCAGCCAGGAATTACTTGACTGTGAAGCATTAGAGTAAGAAAATTGCTTTGAAAACCTGAATAATCCAGTGGAGACATCATCTCCACGGCGCATTCCACTGTCACAGCCAGCATATTCACTTCTCATCTATGTGATCAAGCTTGTTTCTCCTCCGTCCCCATCCTACTGTCCATATGGGGACAAATTCCCCATCTGTTCATTCCTTTCATTCTTCACAGTTGAGTTTGTAATTTCAATGATGATAAAAGTCTGACAGTGTTTCACCCTTTCTCACAATGCTGGGAGCTAGGATATCGTGCACCCCACATATTTTACAGGTAAAATAAGAGCACAGTTTATGACAGTTGGTTTCCTTCAATTGAGATGTCATTTCCCTTTTAATGTCTCAAGGCCAATTCCCCATGGCCAAGCTAACATCCTACTTTGGATTCTAGGCACCCAAATCTCATGCCTTGATTATTACAGTAGTTTCCTAACTGGTCCTTTTGTCTTAAATTCCTCCTGTCCAGTCTATACTCAACATAGGAGCAAGAGTATACTGAATATTTTTCTGAATATATCTGCACTGCTCTTTTACCCTCCAAAGCTTTACATTTACTGCGGCTTACAAGGGCCTCCTTGATCAGATTCTACCTCTTTCTGACCCAGCCTCCTCTCGCCCCTTCTGTCGCCACCACCCTGGCCTTGTTATTCCACGAACATGTCAAACAGGACTTTGTTTTAGAGCCTTTACATTTGCTGTTCTTTCCACCCGGAATGGTCCTCTCATATCTATCTGCATATCTCTCATAGATATCTGAAGGCTTCCTTCTTTAGTTCTGGAATGATGCCTGCCTCGTCTGATCCTCCTTTGGTCTCTTGGACTGTTTTCTGTTTTGAAGTTTTTTCTCAAGCTTATTTCGCCTACGTCATGACCTTTGCTGCTGATATTTATTTTGCCCAACGCCAATTTTTAAACGAAAACAACCGCACCACAGGTTGCTTACACTGACTCGGATTAAGTGGGAAGAATCAAATATTAGTTCATTCTGTTCTAGAGCTGCCCTGTCTCCTGCATGAACTGGATGCTCAACAAGCATCTGTTGATTATGATTTGGTGGCCTGGTCTTTAAGAAAGGACAAAGTGCACTACTACTGAAGATTATTATTGTCAACTCATTACATTTATTTTCATAATCTAAATTGTTTGGGGCTGTAGTATTATAGTTTTGAAGCTTTTGAATTAACTGGAGTAATTGGTTTATGGTACCCATAGACAGGGGGGAGATGTTTGCAGAAAGATGGTGCAAATGAAAAATGCCGAGTGTCCATGTTATACATAGTCATGGTGATGAATTTGAAATAAAGTGGGAAGCATTTATAATATACTAGAGGCCTGGTGCATGAAATTTGAGCGGGGGGGGGGGTGGTCCCTTAGCCCAGCCTGCACCTCCTCGCAATCTGGGACCCCTCAGGTAGGGTCCCTAGGCCTGGCCAGCAATCAGGGCCTATCAGCGCTTTCCTTACCCCGGCTGCTGGCAGCTGGCCCCACCCCTCTGCTGCCACTGCTTGCCATCTGTGTGGCGCCATCCTCCCTCCCCCACCACCCGTCACCTTCTTCTGCTGGCAACAGGCATGGGGTGTGATCGTTTGGCTGGCCTAGGCCTCCCTCTGCAGGGTGATTCCTGGCCACCCAGGACACCTGCCACAGTGTTACTGGCCGGTGGCTTAGGCGTCTCTCTGCGGGGTGATCATGGGGCAATGGTGGCCCCCCTGACCAATTGAATCACACCTGCTTTGGCTGGCCTGGTGCCAGTGTGTGTCATAGTGTGGTTGTCTGGATGGTTGTTCTGCTGTTCAGTCGTTCGGTTGATTTGTATATTACGCTTTTATTATTATAGATGTGTTACTAAATGATATTTTCAGAATGGTCCCAGCCAAAGTTGTGCATGTAAAAAGTTGGAGATATGCTGAAGTATAATTATTATCTAAGATAGTGAGGATATTGGTGAATATTCTACAATGTCAATATTCAACAATGAATGTTTGTTACACTAAGAATTTTAAAATTAAAATATATTTTCTCTTTAAAAAGTCCTACCAAGGCATGACTTTCCTCTCATGCAGATAAATCATTTCTCTGAACTTATATTTCTACAAATTGAAAAAAGAAATCACAATATCTCTTCTACATATTGTGAGGCTTAAGCAGGATGATGTATCTGAAGCTACTTTCTAAACTGTAAAGACATGAATTTTAGGCGTTTTAATTATCATCATTGCCATAGAAATAGGTGTTGCCATTGCTGAAGAGATGCACATGAACAGATATCTGTGGTATGGCTCTTCCTCGTAATATCTTTTGGCTTCCTGGCTTTTGGGGCACAAGACTCAGTCATGCCTCACTTGCCTCTTGCGCATTTCCTTTCAGCTTCTCAGCTTTTCCTTAACTTTGTCATACAATTTTCCTTCATTAAATCCCACTCTGTTTGAAACCCCCAGAATGTTTTGTGGTTTTCTTTCTCCTGACTGGCTCCAGATTTAGTAACTTAGCTAAAAAGTTTGGAACTGAGATTCACACCAGGGTCTGATCAGACCCAAAACTGTGTTCTTAAAAGATATATTGTGCTTCCTAGGTTGTTGTGGTTGTCTGCCAAGATTTGGTGGAAGAACCAAGTAAATAATGTGAAACCAAGGGTATTTCTGACCATTGTCATGCAAAAGGATGGAAATGGAAAGAAGTGTCAAGTTTTCAGAGAATGTTAATGTGGGTAAGGCACAAGCCTTTAACATTATTAATTACTAGAGGCCTGACTTGCATGAAATTTGTGCAAGAGTAGCCCCCCACCCCCTCCCACTGGCACTGGCTTCCCTCTGGCACCCGGAACCCAGGCTTCCCTCCTAGTCCTGGCTTCTTCCTGAAGGAGGTCCAGTCTAATTAGCATATTAGGCCTTTATTAGTATACATTCTCATTCTTTGACAAGTCTTTCTTCTCTCTTCAGTAAAAGTTCACTTCTTTCCACCGAATTCAAGGAGGAGGTAGATACTTTGAAAGATCTCTTTCACTTTTTCTTTCTTTCACTTTTCCATCCTTTAATGAGAATGTTGAAATACATGTGTCTTCCCGGGAATGAAAAGCACATTTCTCACAACGAATGTAAGGCAAAGCAGTTTTCTAGTTGTCAATAAGAAAGCAACAAACTTTATGAACGTTGGTGGCTATTTCATGGGTGGCTGATGAAGAATGGTGCTGGATATCTGCTTTCCAGATGATTCTATTCTATTTATAATGCTCATTGTAAATGTCAAAGGAATGAACTCAATGGGGTAGACATGCTCACAGGCACATGGTCATTATTACCATAAGCTGGACAACAACGCTCAGCAAAGGAAATTGCATCTCAAACTATGATAGTAACAGATTACAGTGGTGTGTTGTGGAAGCGACATATCCAAATTTCTCCAAAGTTCTAACATATTGTGTTCAAGGCATGCTTTATTAGAACTGTCCAAATCTGTCTAATAGCTGATGCTTAGAAAGAATTTAATCTTAATCATTTAACTCAATTAAAATAACTTAATCACTTTAACTAAATTGAAATACTTTAGTTGTTAGAATTGCTGGGGTGCAAATTGTTGGTCAAAGATGATAGGCAGATACATGTTGCTGTACCCAAGAGAACCAGTTATGTATTATAGGTGACTAACTAATAGAAGAAACATTCATTTATTTGCTCATTGCCTTCTTAAGAGTCTGAGAAATGGAAAAATAAAGACATGGAGTATCTCAAGCACTGGTTAGAATCTTAATACTATATTCTACTCAGTGAAGAAAATTCCAGAAAACACAGATACAGTCAGGCTCAGGATAATGGCAACTAGACTATAGCTCAGAGAACTGATGTGGAACATGAAGTTTTTTCCAGTTACAAAGCAGTGAGTTTTAAGTTAATATTATCAGAAGTTAATTCTTATATAAACTAAAAAATTAATAATGGAGACTGCTTAGCTCAGACCAAGCCCAACAGATAAGATTCATTCCAGAGGTGAACAAATACAGAATACATATTTGCTAGCCTGTATAATAAAAGCCTAATATGCTAAGTTTCTGGTCGTCCTTTCAACCAATCAAAGTGTAATATGCTAATGATGTGCTAAGGCCATTCAACTGCTCGCTATGATGTGCACTGACCACCAGGGGGCAGACACTCCAACCGGTAGGTTAGCCTGCTGCTGGGGTCTGGCCTATTGGGACTGAGTGAGACAGGCCGGACACGCACTGGAGCCTTCCCGCGGCCCCTCCCCCTGGCGGGCTGGCTGGACCCCACCGTGCATGAATTTGTGCACTGGGCCTCTAGTATTTTCTCTAAAGTATGTAGTAGAAAAGGTGTGGGTCTGACAAAAGAAAGGCCTGAGTTCTAATCTTTATGTCCAAACTTCTGCAAAAAAAATGGCAGAAGTAATTCCTGCACATAGTGAAAGTAATTCCTGCACATATGCTTCTTAGGAAGATACAATGATTTATTACAGGCAAAGTGCCTGGTCTGCAGCAAACTGAACAGCTGTTATCATTGTGATGAGCTATTTGGGCTTAAGCATTCACTTCTCTGAAGGTCCATTCTGGGGAAGAAGGAATATAGATTTATGTGACCCCTCAGAACTTGCACAATGGGTAAGAGTTATAGGGGGTCAGATTTTGGACAGTAGAAAGTAGGCTTTGCAAATAGTAAAAGCTGTTTGGTGGGTGCCTTATAACAAACTTTCTGTCACTGTAGATACTCCTTTTCAGGCATGAAAAAGGGGTTCAATAGCAGAAGCTCATTCAACCTTCAAGGGCCTATGCCTTCAAATAGCAAAATTGAGTTTAGTGTAAAGGTATCTAACTCTTTTACTTCTTGGTTTGCCATAGGTTGATTTTTTTGTGTTTTTCTCTCATAGACATGGCAATTCAATATATGCTACTATTTTAATTAACATATTTAAAATTAATAATAATGCAAGGGAGAATTTATCATTTATAAGATACCTACTGTTTGTCAGACATTGCTATTCAGTCATCTGTCATTTTATTTAGGCCACTCAGGAGTCCAGTTGAGGAACAGCTAGGCAACCTTGATCAGAAAGAAATCCGGAGAAGAGGACAGACAGCTCTCTCTCTCTCTCTCTCTTTTTTAAATAGATACCCCATCTATGATTTTCTGGAGGAGATTATGAACAATTAAAACTGAGGGTATTCAGAAGCCACAGTGTGAGCTGGTAATTTTATCCAGTTCACTTAAAGTTCCTTTAAGAGATGAGAACCAATTAGACAAGGATGTCAAACTCATTGGCATCTCCTTTAGCTGTCATGGCCTGCTCTCCTCTGAATGTGAGAATTCCCAAAGCTACAGCCTATGATATTTGCAATCAACCTCTGACTTGTGATCCTATAATCTCAATGCAGAATCAGGAATTTCCTGTCTGCCTTCTGGAGACAAACAATACTGTCAGTTAAGTTCTGGGATTCATGATTCTGTGCTCTCCTCCTCTCTAATTCCACCATCTGCCTGCAACCCCTGCCCCAAACAAGACCATAGGCATGGGGGCCTATACTAGTGGTAGAACTTTCCACTTAGGTCTTAAGAACAATTATCCTCCCCTTAAATATTACTAATACACACACACACACACACACACACACACACACACACGGTTTTTGATCTAATTTATTGTTAGTTTTTTTTCCTCCAACTATACCCTAAGACAAAAATGCTAAACAGATCAACAGAAATGATTTAAGGATAATTGCCTTCAATTAATCATTTATTGAAAAGACAATGTGATAACTTCAAAATACTTAAAATAAGAAGTTAAAAAAACTCTGAAAATCTTGCATTGTGGTATTAAGAACAATCAATATGGATTTGAGGATTTAAATTTTTCTTCATAGGCTTAACACAAAACTATTTTTCTCTGTTATTCTCAACATTGTTTTAAATTATTTGCATCAAGAAACTTTTATCTCCCAGAATTGTGTAAATGGATTATTGGGTGTCTAAACAGTGTACACTGATGAAGAAATGTATGTGCATATGAGTACATATATATTGATATTATATTCTGGTAAACTCATTGTAATTACAATCTGTATTAAAATCATCTTTAAGGAAATTAATGTTCTAATTAATTTCTTATCTTCAAATGAATTACATTCTGCACTTATAACTTTGATCAATTTAAAATTCAATACTTTCAACAAATGTTTCTTTTTAAATCCTCATCAGAGGATATGTTTTAATGATTTGAGAGAGAGAAAATGCGGTGCGGGGGGCGGGGGGGAGAGAGAGAGAGAGAGAGAGAGAGATCAGTTGTTTCCCATAGGCGCCCTGACCGGGGATCGAATCCGAGACCTAGGTATGTGCCCTAACCGAGAATCAAACCCACTATCTTTTGGTGAGTGGGATAATGTTCCAACTAACAGAGCCACTTGGCCAGGGCTCAACAGATGGTTTGGATCAGCTTCTATGAGCTTGTTGGAGTTCAAGGCATTTTCACTGATGTTATGTCATTGAGTGACCTCGGCAGCCCTTTGAAGAGTGTGTTAACACCCCTATTTTACAGATAAGGAAGTGGAAGCTTCTTAGAGAGTTTGAGATGCTGTAAAAGACTGGGTGGCTTATTAACAACATACATTTATTTCTCATAGTTCTGAAGGCTGGCAGTCCAAGATCAAGGCACCATGATTTAGTGACTGGTCAGAACCCACTTCTTGGTTCATAGATGGCTGTCTTCTCGATGTTTTTACATTGTGGAAGGGGCAAGGGAGCTCTCTGGGGTCTCTTTTTAAAGGGCACTGATCCCATTCATGAGGACCCCACCCTCTAAAGGCCCAAAGGCCAAATATCATCACATTTGGCATTGAGATTTAATATATGAATATGAAGATGACAAACATTCAGTCTATATAGCAGAAGCTTAGAGGAATAATAAAATGGACCTAAGACACACATTTTTACTACCCATAGACTTGATTATTGGAACTTGAACTCAAGTCAAGTCCTGCCAAAGCTCTACATGTCTAAGGGTAGAAGAGCCCTGAAAGTGGACAAACCTTGTATATTTAAAGAATTAACTCACTTCAAATAGATTCCATTTCCCTTTGAGAGAGTTACATAAACCACTAGGAAAAAATAACTTGAGCCAAACTGGAACAACCAACCTATTTGTTGTGGAAACAAATATCCCTATGTTTTAATACACTGACTGGCAATAGAAGGCAGTGTGCCTGAAATAACTTTCCTTTTCCAGTGAATATTAAAGTTACCATGAGAAAAGTGTTTGCCACATTTTTGTACACTGCAAGCTGTTGTGATAGAAGAAATCATTTATTTTTTTTCTGGATGATTTATTCTTCTCATGATTCAAACAGTGCCATTGCATGATTTTTAACATGTGAAGAGAGTTGTAAGCATAGTAAATGAAAGATTTGTGGCATAACTCTTTATTTCTTTCCATCTGAAAACAAAGAAGGGAACACAGCAGGCCCTCCTTATAAACTGAGGGGGCCACAATGGATGGATTTGAGGGGCAGTGTAGTTATAAGGGGTTAAGAGTACATGTTTTAGAGCTGGAAAGTCTGGATTAAATCCCATCTCTATTATTTACTCTAATGACCCAGAGAAAGTTGTGTGTGTTTTTTGAATGTTCTGTGCTTCAATTTCGTTATGTTTGAAACTTGAGAACTAATTAGCTTTGGTATTGCTCACAATATTTAAAATGAAATGACATCTTTAAGGCAATCTGCTGAAATGTAGATTGTATTTTTCAAAGGCTTAATGTGATTATAGCCAGGGGCTGATGGTAGTCAGAGAAAAGGTATTCCAATTTCCTAGACACTTGGAGGTTTGTGCTTAGTTTTAGCTATAGTCTCTGTCACTGCACATATTTGGAAACATGAATTTCAAATTTGCTTCCTCTTTAAACAGTAGTATAACAATTGGCATTGACAACAAATTAGTGGATTCCAGAAGAAAAGATCTTTGTATCCCCAGGCCCAAGTCTACAATACATATTTAAGTTATTGAATCAATCAAGCAATTTGATACATTTATAAATGTCCACATGGCTTATCAAATGATGTTGTTCTACTATATTGAAAGAAGGAAAAACAGTGGAAGTGTCATTTGATTCTTTCCTTCTTGGAAAAAAAGTGAGATGGTTGATAATGAAGTTGGGAGCTGAAGGGACAAGTCTCTTATGCTGGCCTTGTGTCTGGAAGGGTGTTGCTGATTGAGTCTATTGTTTTGAACAGTGTGCCCTACTAAAAGGGGTTTCTAAACTCTGACAACTCAGAGGCCAGCACTGGCAAATGAGCTGATTTTAGTAGTAGACAGAGGGATATTTTTACAGTAATGGCTATCTATTTGCAGGTACTTAAGCTTACCATATTGATACAGCTTCTGTTTCCCTTTCAGATAACAGCTCCCAGGCTCTTCTGTGGGGGAATGCTGCTGCAACACTGGGGTTAGTCTTAGTGGGACTATCATTCAAAGCGCTGCTTCCTTTGCTGGCCCAGATGGCAGGCCAATGCTTGCTGTGTTTCAGAACTTCCAAAGAAGTGATTCCAAGTGTGAGTTCAGTGAGCCCTGTGGCTGCACGCCACTTCCTGCTACCTCAGTTCCTGGGCTGTCCCAGTTGGTCTTTCCCAGCACCTGCTTCTTTGAGTCTTCCATCCCGAGAGCTATCCTGTATCCTTCCAATGTTATCTTTTTTATTTTTTAAATTCTACATAACTGGAGTAAGTTTTTGCTGATGATATTTAAAAATCCTGTTTCACCTGGTTGTCATGGATATTACTGCTTCTTAAAAATTAGTATTTTTATATAAAACATAAGTACAAGTGATATGAAGATATCAAATGACTAAAGGATGGGGAAAATCATTACAAATATTGACATTAGCAATGAGCTTCCTGGTTACATTTAGAAATTAAAATAGGTATTTTGAAAAGCCATTTAGAAGAGTATCCAGGATTATATTACTAGGATGATCCTATTGATAAGAGAAAAATAAGAACTTGGAACAAATAATGTATTAATTAATAAAATATTAATAGTTTTCAAGGTCTAGAACAGATATTATGTGAAAAGGGATCTGTATTATTTCCTTGGTCAAGATCAGGCCTTTAAATAGAAAAACAACAACAACAACACTTCAAGTGCTAATATCAGATAATCTATTTTTCTTTTTATAAGTGAAGTATTTTACTTATTTTTAACATTATTTTCCTAATTAGTAAAACACCTAACATATAAATCTCCATCAATCATATCAAGAATCTGTGCTGCAAGCCCTCACTAGATAGCTCAGTTGCTGGTTTTAGCATCGCCCTAATACGCCAAGTTGTGGGGTTGATCCCCAGTCAGGGCATATACAAGAATCCCCAATGAATGCATAAATAAGTGAAATAGCAAATTAATGTTTCTCTCCCCCCTCCTCCTTTCTCTTTCTCAAAAATCAATTTTAAAAAAAGAATCAGTGCTGCAGGTGTGTGTGTATGAGTGTGTGTGTGTATGTGTGTGAACCAGAACTAAACACCTGAGCCTGGATATCTCTTGTTTGTACATGTACTGTTATTTCAATCTTATTTCTTCTGGACATTGTTATCAACCTCATGTGGTCCTTTGTGTCCCAACTCCAAGGAACAAGTTATGGCTCCTTTGCATGTCCCTCTTACCTTGAGGATCTCTGAGTTCTGGTTTGGGATGGAAATACCTGGAGATTGAAGACTTCTATCCCACCAATTTTACCTTTTTTATCTGATGCTTTTTTTTTATTCCAAAACTATAATTTTGAAATTTGGGGATGAAGGTTAGGCTAAGTAAAGATTTTGACACCTGAAAATGTTTTCAGTTGATTATGCTTCCCCAGAATTCACTCTCAGGGAAATACTGATAAGAAATGCAGGTTGTCTATAATCTCCCAAATAATGTACTCTAGGAAAGAAAGAGCCAGGTAGTGAAGATTTCCCTTTGAAATGACATTACACCAGGCAATCAACTGTTTCCAATATGACCTTTATTGAGCAAGTACTGCTGCGACGTTTAGCATCCATCAACGGAAGGTTGCAAACTGTGCATATCAACAAGGTTCTCCCATGAAAGAAAGTCCATTTTAAATGCACCAGTGAGGTAAACTTAATTATTCATATATAGCTTTCTTAAGGCTAAGAGAGTTCTGTGTTTCATTTATTTTTGGCTCAGTTTGTTCTTTGCATAATACATCTCAAGACACCCCCCCTGTGAGTGCCCCCCTTCCAGCAGTTTAGTAAATTGGCCAATTCCCCAGGTACATACAATATCATGCATTTGAACCCCCCAAAGACTGAGGAGGGAGCATCCTGAGCTTGCATGCAGTTCCCTCGTATTGCACAATGTAAAATACAATGTCTGGAACCCCCATGGGAGAACCCGTTCTATTTTGAAGCTGTCATTAACATGCATTTTGAAATTGTCATATGGCTTAACCTTTGAATAGACTAAAATGACTAGTCACCCTGGGAGACTTCCTTTACTATGGCGTGTGAAGTGACCTTCTCTACCTTTTTAGTAGACACTAATTTCTCCTCAAAGCTCTCCTCATGCTCTTCGACCTTTTGAGTGACAGTGACAGACTTAGTGATATATTTGGTAGCACCATCTCCCCCTTCACTGGTGATTTTTTCTATCGTTTTGGTCACCATCACTTTCTCCTCACTTTTATCACCCCCCTTCTTTTCATCTGCTGGACTTAAGTCTAGGCCATTGGTGACAACACCTTTCTCCTCGTCTCCCCCACTGCCTTTCTCCTTCGTTTCCTGCTCGTCCTCCTCCTTTCCTTCCACCTCCCCATTGATGGCTATGTCTTCCTTGGTGGATTCCTTTGAGCCTTGATCACTGCCTTCCTCCTTGCTCCTTCCCTCCACTTTCTCCTTCTGCTGCCCAGGCTTCTCCTCCTCTTTGGCACCTTTCTCCACGCTCACCTTTACTGATTTGGTGATGGTCACCACCTCCTGCACGACTTCCTCCTTCACTGGGGATGCAGCTTTCTTCTTCTCTACCTCATCTTTCAGCTTCTCCTCCTTTTTCTCCACCTTCTCCTCCTTTTTCTCCACCTTCTCCTCCTTTTTCTCTCCCTTCTCCTCCTTTTTCTCTACCTTCTCCTCCTTCGGAGATTCCTTTGCTGCTTCTTTCTTTCCTTCCTGCACTTTCCCTTCTTCCCCTTTCGGCTCATCTTTCCCAGCTCCAGCCAATGGTTTTGGCTTCACCTCTTCCACTGGCGATTTTGGCATGGGGGACTTGGCCTTCTCCTGCTTTTCCACCTTGGCTTCTGCCACCAGCTCCACCTTCGTGACTACTTCTTCCCTCTTTCCCTCAGTTTTCTTCTCTTCTTTAGTTTCAACTTCCTCTCCTTCACCTGCTGCCTCTGTCTCTCCTTCTTCCTGCTCATCTTCTTCTTTTTCACTAGAACCTTCCTTCTCAGACCCCCCTTCTTCAGCTTGGTCTGATTTAGCGCCCTCCTCGTCCTCCTCCTCCTCCTCTTCCTCGTCTCCTTCTTCCTCTCCTTTACGTTCAGGTGCGGGAGCTTTCACTGGAGACTTTTTAGTTGCTACCACTTCGTCAGCTTCTTGTTCCTCTTCCTTTTCTTCCACCTCTTCTTCCTCCTTTCCTTTCATGGAAACTGCTAATTCCTCTGCAATGGCTGTCAGGGCCTCTTCCATTTCTGACTTCTCATCTTCCACTTTGGTTTCTTCTATGATCTCCTCGACAAATTTGTGTTGGACCTTTAGCTTGGGAGCCTCTACCTTAGTTTTCTGAATCTTACTGGATATTGTGATGGAGGGCTGTCGGTGTGTATACAATGGTCCAGTGATGCTTCCTGAAAATGTGCTAAATCTGGTCTCTTCACCTTCCAGCAGTTTTCTAAGGTGATAACCAAAGAAGACAAGACATAATTAAAATCACATTGGGCCTTCTGAGCTTCATTGCATAATGGGGAATGCAGTAGATACCTTTGTGTAAGAATAATCACATAAATAGAGGATTCCATCAAGTCGGTATAATACCTGCTATCATTTCATTGGTATATTTTGTCATATTCAGTGACAGATACTCATGGGCCACTAGCCAATCCCCTGCTGCAGTGACTAGTCACTCCCAAAGGCCTACTAGTCAGACCCAGCCACCAAGTCCCCCGAGCTACATCAGTCCATTTGGTGCAACATGAATCTGTTGAAAAGCTCTGTAGTGGGCAAAAAAATCTTAGTGATCTTCCTGAGCATCGGAACTTTCAGGATGTATACTAAATATCTTTCAGCAAATATAATGTTAAAAATGTATTTGGCATATATCAGAATTCAGGCTATATCTATATCTATAGCTCTATATCTATCTTCATCTATCTATAGCTAAGTACTAATTTGGGTGCATTAAGTTATAAATTGATCGGCAGTTTTAATCATAAAGTGTTTTTCAATGTAATTATTCTGCTTTTCTGAAAAGTAAGATAACTCTGTGGGTTCACTTTATTCTTATAAAATTATAATGACCTTATTGGTAGTAGAAACATTGTTGAGTCAATTATTTTCTCCTGTGAACTTAATCAACAGCAAGGCAATATCAGTTAGTAGACCTATAATCTCTTCTCTTTCTCTGGCTGTATATCTACATCTATAGATATAAATTTATTTATATTATGACATACCTATAAATTTATATCTCAAGATCTAAATATATATCATACACAACCTATATATAGACATATAATCTATGTTATGCAGCCTAAGATAAAATATAATATATCTAAATTATCTATATAGCTATATATATATATATATATATATGCACAAATATATTCTAATTTATCAATCTATATCTATTCTCAGCCAGATGATGGCAATAGTAAGCTGTAACAGAGAAACAGAGACATTGAATGTGATGGTGTTTGTCCTTGACAATGTAAAATTGAGAAGCTGAAACCACTAGAGAAATATTAAATACTAAATATTAAATACTAACATGTTTTTGCTTCAGACATTTGTAAAACACGTTTCACTTAAATAAAAAGTTTAAGCATAAGCATTGAAATTAATCTGAGCTCCTCCCAAGCCCCCTCCTGTAATTCATATCAATTTCAACTAATGCTTACTCTTTTAAAGCTGTATAAAAAGTGGAAAATTCACATTTGCAATTCTTTAGAATAATTTCTTTTTAATTAGAAAGGCAAACAGGCACTGATTTAAGACGCCGGAAACCTGCTTGCTTTACTGAAGTGGAGAAGGCTCTGTCAAAACAGCCTCCGCAGTGCGGTATTTCGGTCACGTCCGCAGTGAACACCGTACCTGTACGCAGCGATCTCAATATCCAGAGCCATCTTGACGTTGAGGAGATCCTGGTATTCTCGCAAATGACGGGCCATTTCCCACTTTGTGCCCCGAAGCTCATTTTCCAACTGCTGGATGGTGTCCTGAAACAGACACAGTCTCCCCATGACTCACCCTTCCAAAGGCAATTTCTTTCACAAACCACTTGCTACCCCTCTCCCTTCCCCTCCCTCCTGCGCTCCTCTGACTCCCTCCAGCTCCGCAACCTTCTCAGATATTGCTCCCAGCCCCCTCCCACCATTAACAAAATTTAAGGATTCTCAAATACACAAACAAATAGGATTAATAAGACATTTCCTGAGCACATCATTCACTGAACCCAGTGGATCTAGAATACATTCGGCAGGGAGTAAACATGCATTGGGAAACCCCACCCCTGACCTGGCCCTTCCCATCTGAGCCATTTGGGCTGAAGCTAATTTTCAGAGTCCCCCCCCCCCCCCACCCCGATCATGCAGGAAAAGCAGAGAATTCATGCGTTTCTGCAGAAGTTATCTGAAAGTTGCTGCTTTATCAACCATCAGAATGCATCCCTCCTATTTTAAATGTGCAAGCGTGCAAAAACTAGAACTGCCGAGGTCAAGAAGCACGTTTTGAAAAGAGGTCAGTGCTCTCAGAAGCTGGGGATGGTGGGCGGGGTGGAGTGTGCAAGTGGTGGGTAGGGGCGCGGACGCTTTGCGCCTCCAACTTGGGCGCGCGGCGCTGGCCAGCAGTCACCAGGGAGCGGGCGGAGAGCGCGTGGGGGCGCGTGCCCGAGTGTCGGGGGCGCGCGGCGCTGGCGCTGGCGCAGGCTGGCCGCGCAGCCGCGGTTCCTACCTGGTAGCTGCTGAGGTCGTGGTTGTGGCGCTCCTCGATGTCGCTGAGCTGCCGCTCCAGGGACTCCTTGGTGCCGCGCACCGACTCGAGCTCGATGCTCTTGGACTGCAGCTGGCGCCGGTACTCGGCAATCTCTTCCTTGGCGGAGCGGATGGCCTCCTTGTTCTGCTCGGCCGCCTCGGTGAGCTTGGCGTAGCGACACTTGAACCACTCTTCTGCCTGGTGCATGTTCTGGTCGGAGTGGCACTCGAGCTGGGAGCGGATTTCCTTCAGCGCCGACGAGATGTCTGTCTTCAGGTAGTCTTTGCGCTCCACGGTGATGTGTGACGCCTGGATCTGGGCCAGCAGGTCGGCCACTTCTTCCTCGTGATTGCTCCGTAGGAAGGCCACCTCGTCCTGCAGCGACTGCACCTTCTTGTCCAGCTCCACCTTCACCAGCGACGCCTCCTCGATGTCTTTGCGCAGCGCGCGGATGGCCGCCTCGGTGTCGTCGCGCAGCCGTGCTTCCTCCTCGAAGCGCTCCTTGAGCCGGTGGATGTCTTCCTCCAGGTGGTCCGAGTCCAGCTGCACCTGAGCCTTCTCGTGATTCACCATCTCGAGTGTGGCTCGCAGCTCACGGATCTCCTGGTCGTAGGCGTCGCCCAGCTGGGCGTGCGAAGCCTGCTTCTGCCGCAGCGCCTGGATCTCCGCCTCGATCTCCTTGTTCTGCTGCTCCAGGTAGTGCACCTTCTCGATGTAGCCCGCGAAGCGGTCGTTCAGCCCCTGCAGCTGCTCCTTCTCGTTGGAGCGGGACAGCTTGTAGTCGCCGCCCGTCGCGGAGACGCCGTTGAGCAGGGACGAGGATTGGCTGAAGTCGAGGCTGCTCTCGGCGGAGCTGAGCATGGCAGAGCTGTAGGTGAGGCGCGGCCCCAGCGCGCTGCGCTTGTAGGAGGAGGACACGGTGCTGGGCGAGCTTCGGGACCATGACTGCGAGCGGAAGCCGCTGGACGGGGAGCCGCTAAGGCGGCTGAAGCCGGAGCGGGTCTCGGTGACCCGCCGGTAGGCGGACGGGTTGCCCAGCGAGTCCAAAGTGTAGCTCATCTTGGAGGCCTCGGGGTGTGTGGCTGTCACCGCGTTCTGCCGGCCGCGTCGCAGCCCATTTATAGCCACGGCAGCGGGTCCCGGGCTAGGGCCCCGCCCCGCGGAGGCGGCGGCCGAGGAGGCGGGGACTGCGGGCACCCGGCCGGGGTGGGAGGGTAGGGGGGGAAGGGTGTAAAGACAGCCCAGCAGTGATTCAGCGCCGGCTCCGGGCTCCACGTGGGCCCGTGCCGCATCGGACCCCGGACTGCCGCTTTGGCCCTGCCCCCTCCCCCCAGTTCTCCTTTAGTCCTAGACCACTAGTCTCCCCTCAAGCCCCCTCTCCACTCCTCTTCACTTTCGGGTTGCATTTCCACCCTCGGAGCCGGTATCCACAGAATGCCCTTTCTTTGTCTTTTCATTCTCCCGCCGTTAGGGCAGCTTTTCTCCCCCCTTCCTCCCCCCCCCCCCCACCTTGCTTTTTCTTAGCCTTCTGCACTCTTATCCCCACGGCTTTCTCTTCTTTTATCTTTTATCCATTACTTTTTCTTTACCCATTTTTCTATGCTTAATCACTTTTCCCTCTTTTTGGCATCTCTCCGCCCTCCCACTTTAACCCTTCTTCAGTCCTACTCTCTCTGCCCTGCTCCGACACCCCCCCCACCTTTTCCTTGCCATTCTTTCCTTCTCCCCTCCCCCTCCTCTGTCCCTTCCCCCACCCTCATTTCCCCTGGCCTCCCTCCCCCCACTCTTCCTCTTAAAGCTGACCGAGAGGAGCGAGTTAGGACTACAAGAAAAAAACAAAAAAGATGCTGAGGAACGATCAGCCTGAAGGCTTCGGGAAGAGAACAAAGAGGATGGATGGGCCGGGGTAGTTATTTGTGTTAAAAGTGAGATATGGCGCTATATTTCGCTTAACGTTTGGGGGACGGCCGCAGCTTCCACGGGGGCAGAAGGTAAGGCGCTTGTGCTCGCTATGGCGCCGTCAGCACCAAGGACAGCGCCCAGGCCGGTGCGCGCAGGGATTCTGCCTCCGGGGGTTTGTCATCCAGCATTGCCTGTCAGGCTGACCAGAGTGGGGGTTTCCTCCGTCTTCTCGCCCCCCGCCCCACCCTCGTCCCCACAAAGATAGTTAAACCCTATTTGTAGTGACTTTGTTTGCGGGAGTCAAGCTGGAATCGCACACTAAGATTTCTCTGCAATGCAGGGTTGGCACCATGAACAGATTGCAGATTTTGAAAACAACTAAAATTCATTAAACTTGTAGGCCAGTTTGAGTTTTCTAACATGATAGATGCATGAAATCAAGAGCGCCTAAAATTTGAAGGTCAAATATTCCTTGGAAAGGGAAATGTGAAATCTGCTGAGATGAAAAGTCCAGGGAAATATAGTTTATAAGTTTGAACACAAAGCATTGCCTTGTCATCTTTCTGTTCAGTACTCCCTACAGGTAACTGCGATGATTGAAAAGCATATGAATTGATTTAAAAGTTGTCAAACAGATTCACCACAACCTTGAGTAAAACCAGATATTTTTCTTCATTTAAAGTGTAATATATTTCCTTATTTAGATTTGAATGACTAATTTGGAATAGATTTTCTACACTTTTCCGCATGTTTCTTTAAACAAAGAATCTACATAGACTTCCTGCTGTCTGGTGCACTGCTAACTGTTAACATGTCTTTTGTGGGGGGTAGTTCAGGGTAAAACAGTTCAGATTACTGTAAGGCAAAGTGAGGAGCAGTAGGCAGGACTCATGACCATGTTTGCTGGGACAACAGGCACAATGGTGGCTGAGAGAAATCACTGCTTATGAAAAGTAGAGACTCCAGACTTAATGTTTTCACAGCATGCTTTCTCTAGTCCTTGTTTTATTAAATGATAAGATCATGTCAATCAGTGAGTAATCAGAAAAGGCCTGGATTTCTAAAGATTTTTATTTTTAGATTTTATTTCTATAAGATCTCTTGGCCCACTTGTATTTTAAAATAGCAGGGGTTAGTTTAGGGAGTTACTTTTGGTTCATTAATGTCAAACTGCAGCATTGCAGGCTGTGCGGGGGAAGATTGTTCTAGTTTCCTGAGGGATGGGATGGTTCTCTTTCAGGCAAAGAGAGCCCATGTCTCAAGCTGTTGGAGAGACACATGACAGAATGAGGGGACTGGCCTGTGGATATTGTAAAAACAGGGTTTTCTGGTTTCAGATAGAAAAAAAAAAAGCAAAAAGCAAAAAAAAAAAAAAAAAGCCCTGCCTTTTTGTTCAGTACTACAGGACTCTGAGAAAGATGTGATCAGATAAGGCCAAAATGCTAATTATGCAGTAATTACTTTTTACTTTTACAAGTACTTGCTAATTATATAGTTATTATGCTTCGGTTACTTATTACTTTCTACTTTTACTAGTACTTAAAAAAATAAAAGCCTTCGGCAATTTCATGGTGCCTATGCACTTAGCATACTTTAGGTGAAAGGAGCAAATGGTGAGCTGGCAGGCTGCTGCTGGTAGTTTCCTTCAGACCTGTGAAAATGAAATGACTCTGCAGAGGGACATTTACAGGGGAACACATGTCTAACTTCACAATCAGCCTGTCTTGCCTTGTATTGAAACTAGCTCAGAAATTGTTAAGCTTCCAACGGGTTACAGAAGGAGGAAAACATTGCGTACAAACAAAACAAAAGCCAATTACTCAAGCTAATTCAGTGAGTGTCTAGACTCCATAGCTTTAATTGTAACTTCAATGCCACACGCAGTATATTGTTCAGTCTGACCACAACAGGATAATGCAGAGAGTTATAGCAGACACCTTACTAAGGAAAAAAAGTTCTCATGGCTTAAAAAATGATGGATCCAGTTCCACATTTCTCAAAATGTTTTATTTTTGCATTAGACTTCACACTTTAATCACCGTGTTTGAAGGTGACTTGAAGGTTATGCTCATTAGTGAATGTATTATAAAAACTTTTAAAAAATCTATAACATTTTCCATCTTTGTCTCATATTTTTGAAGAACATTTATCATGCTAATATTTGTCATAGAAAGAATGTAAAGCTTTGCCTTTACTTTTTTTTTTTTTTTCCATGATGACAATAAGGCTATGGAATCTTCTGAAAGTATTAACAAGAAAGGAAAAAAGCATAAGGACTTATCTGAATTTACAGCACTGTTGAGTTTGACTCTAATACTTTTATAATTTATTTTAAATAGGTAATCACACATGATTTGGATATAAATTTAGAATTATACATTTATAATGAAATTATCTCGTAATTGTTGTCCCACAAGTTACAGTGTGTTTTGAATCACTTTCTAGGGAAATACAGAGCATACTGTGTGTTCCTTCAGTAGATGAAGTGAAAATGTTAACTTTGTAGCTAAGAGGTAGCTATTCTGAAGTCTTACCTTATGATAATGGTAAAATATCCTTTGCATAAGGGGCTTTTTCATATGCGTTTATTGGGTCCAAAAATATGGTTAGAAAAATGAAGAGTTGGGCATTTTCTTCCTTCTTCCCATATTGCCTTACATTTTAAAGTGTTCACTTTTGATACATAAAAATACAAAGATAGGATGTGGGAGCCGGGCAGCAAGCAAGAAGCTCTGGATGAAAGACACCACTGTCAAATTGATAGGTTGAATCTAAGATTAGATTGTCTCCCTTTTCCCCAATTTACTGTGCTGTCTTAAACCTGATCCTTTTGCCTGGGAGCTGATGTTAGAACTCATGACGAACAAATATAAACCAAACCTCTGCTGATCAGTTAAGGGGTTGATATAGGGAGCTAGGAACTTGGTCACCTGGAGAGGGGCCATAAGGAAAGTGAAAACTATAATACTTACTTCTACTTGAGCCGAGGCATGTCCAACTTTGAAAGCAGATTTGACTTTTGTTCTTTTTTTTATTTAAGGTGTTGAAAGCAAAATAACAATATTCTCAGGGAAGAAAGGCTATTTTTTTTTGTCAGGAAAATTGGGATGTACGTGTCCTTATTGCCTTTAATTAAACCAAGTCCATTTGAACCTCAGTGTTCTTTTTCTGATATTAACCACTGAGGTGGTGCTTGTTTCCCTTGCCAAAATTTTTATTCATTGAATATTGCCTTATATTTCTGTCAGTGACTGTTTTTATAAAAAGTTAAGTGAAGTATTTAAAAAAATTAAAAAACATTTCATATCTTTATGTTGTTTCAAACATAAGCTTAATCGGTTTTTGAAATCTTATATCTGGAAATTTCATGTTTTAAGGAGGAAAGATTTTGCTTTCAGCTTTAACATAGCTTTTCTTTTCTTTTTTTGCTGTGTAATGCCTTCACCTCACCACCTGGAATCAGTTCTGTAAAAGCCAGAGGAGGAGGACTTAGAATTAAAAAATATATTTAAGATGGCCCTTTAAAAAGGGATTCTAAAGATAAAATTCAGTAGGTGCATAATAAAACAGTTGTGCCGTATTAATTTTCAGCATGATTTTAATTGGACATGTTGGCTGTATCTGTAAAGGGGCAGATCTTGAGATACGCACTTGGATTTCTAAAACCCTGCATTGCTCATAACTTTGCACCAGTGCAGCCATAGAATATTTACAGCATGTTTTATCCCAAGCGGACTAAAGCCTGACTTAGCAAGGGACATATGATTTTATTAGAAACTTTTAATGGAAATGAGCTTTGTAAAACTAGAGCAGATCAATGATCTATTATCTTCCGACCAAATTTCTGAGGAAAGTTAAACCCAAGGACATAAAACACAGTCAGAAAAAAAGCCCCAGCTAATAATGAAGTTCCATTGTTCCAGGGTTGGGTTCTTTCTTCATGATCTCAGCAATTGGAGAAGCAGTGTTCTTTCAGAATCCTCGGAAAATGGGTTCACGCTCAGAACTATCTCTTTTTACTTAGATTGCCATGAACATTATATAGTTTAGAATATTTTTATTCACTTATTTTTTTGTTAAAACTAACATGCTTAGTGTGACAATTTATAAAATACAGAGACACAGTAAATATTTTCTTTTAGCTTTTTCTCTGTAATTTAAATGTAGATGGATCTTTCTTTATATATAATTCCATACCCTGCTTTGTAAAATAGCTATATCCGAGTATGCAACTTGCTGTCTTAGAGGAAGGAATGCGGTACTGTTTGCCATGAGACCTGGGTTTCAGCCAACTGTTTGACTTTTACTTTCTTCTGTAAGAAAATATTTTAGAGCCCTTTAGATCAAGAATGGTAAAATAATAATAACAATTAATAATATAATGAAAATGATACTGGACTAAGAAAGCCTAATTGGGTCTGTGTATTAATTTCTCTCTGTCTATGCCTTTTTCTTTCCTTGCATTATTGAGAGCAGTGTCATTGTGAAGTTTAAGGTGGTGATGTGACAGTCGGAAGTGGTGACCTGTAAGCTGGCCGAGTCAGGCGTGAATTCTGTGTTCCTTCGCATTTAATTGTACTTTGAATCCCAGAGCCATCACCACTACCACCACCACGGATATTACATGTGAATAACACTTTACATCAAAGAAGCAAAACAAACAGAAAAAAACCCACCTGTTAGCACTGGTAGTAGACAGGGTAGAATGCAAATTATTATTTCCATTTTATAGTTGATGATATTAATTAAGAGATTTGTCCACAGCTACCCATCAGGTAAGTGGGAAAGACAGGACCAGAGCTCATATCTTCTGACACTAGTGCTAATATATTTTTTTAATTCCTTTAGTAGGGCATCAAAGGCAGTCTCAATCAGCATGCTAAAAAAAGTAGGCAGATTTTAGTAATATAACATAACTGGTATTTATTAAGTGCTTACTAGGTGCCTATCACTATGCCAAGACTTTACTGGATTATCTAATTTAACCATCGCAATCCTTTAAGATGGCACTATTATTACCCCAGTTTGTAGAAAAAGCAATTGAGCATTCAGGCACATAGAGGCTAAGTTCCACACTGTTGGGAAATGGTGGAGTTGAGGTGTGAGTCCAGGAATGTTGGGCTCTGGAGGAAGGATAACCTTCCCCATGGTATGACACTGCCTTGAAGGCCAAGCAGTCAGTCTTAAAAATTTTATTTAAATGCTAATAGTTTCACTGTTAGGTCTTATTTAAAAAAATCCAGGACATATACTATGCATTCTTTTGTTGCTTCCCCCCCCCCCCCCAGTTACATAAAAAAGAAACATTTAAAAATGTTCTCAGATGAACATTATTTCTTGGCCTGTAAGTTTATTAAAGATATTAAAAATGAAAACTTGAAATTACTTGTCTTTGTTATTTTTTTCATCCCAAATCAATGTTCTATATAATTTGAAGGACATCGAACTCATTCATTCTAGTTCTGGATTTGTGGAGAATATCTCTAGTCATTCATCTATTATTTTATCTGGCATTTATCATTCATGTTTATAGGTACTTTTGGTTTAGTTTTTAGATTTTAATTTGTATTATACATGAATTTATCATCATAACATTCATACTAATATATTTATATACATTTAAATTTTTTAAGAAAACCTTTTAATCATTATGTGTTCACAATTTGTAGTAGATGTGAACCTCTTCAAACTAAATCTACTTTGAGAGATCCAATAATGAATCTTGGCAGAAGAAATAGCTTGGCCTGCAGTATTCATCTGGGAAGGTTTACAATGGGATGGCTGGCAAGGAAGCAGCTTTTTAAATCTATTAAAACAGTAAAGAGACAGTCATGAATAATTGTGAGTCTCTTGACCCTCTATTTTATATGCTAAAATCAGGGTTATGTGACCATATGTACATAGATTACCTGGAGACAAATCAGCCTTAACTCATTTTAGTCATTTATGGGATAAAGTGCTCGGACTCACCGGTATTTTCATTCATATGGCTTCTGCTTTATCAGAGAGGGTCAACGAAGAGAATTGTTCCTCATTTTTCTCCTGAACAAAGTTGACCTTGAAAAGAAATAGCATGTATCCTATATTAGTCATGATAACAATCAGCTTCTGGATTTGAATTACATAAAATTATTAAGAACTGAATATCTAATAAGGAAAATCCTTCCTTAGCCACTGTGACTCATTTAATATAATTTGCTGTGTTTTCTCCTGCCTCCTATTAGCCTACAGGGTCCTAGCTTTCTTCCATGCTCAATATACTTTGGAAATGTGATGCCTCCTTGGAAACTCATAACATCGACATTTGTGTGCCCTGTTGAATGAAGGGCATGCTCATGCATGATGGAGTCAGGCTTTTGTTGAAGATCTCACATCACGTTGATGGGAGCTTCTGCTTCAGGGTTCCCGTCTCCTTTGAACTTTCATGACCCGGTCCTAGGAAAACTCCACTTCTCCAAATCCTTTCCATTTCCCCCCACATACAAATCCTTTCTCTCAGTCCCTGAAGCTCAGTGTTTGTGGTCTAATCAGGTGCTACCATATACTGCACATTTAAATAACATCACAATAATCTGACTAAACTTAAAATTCTCAGTGGCAGATACCAAGTCTTACTTATACACAGTGTTTTACAGATCAGGAGTGCCCAATCCATATTTGCTGTGTGAATAAGTAAATGAAATCCTACCTTTTACCCTAAAACTTTAATCAAACACTAGTCTTTTCAGTACCAGGCACTGTGTTGGGTACTTAGCAATTTCATGTAATTCCCAGCTTGGATGAACACATTCTAATGGTGGATCCAGGCAAATAAAGACAGAGTTACCATGTGGGAACTATGGGGCTGCTATCTCTGGCTACGCTAGAGATTATCCGTGTATCATGGGAGCATGGAGGATGAGCAACTAAACCAACTGGTGAGAAGGGTGGAAGAACTTCAGGGAGAACTTTCTGCAGGAGGTGATACCTGAGTTGAGTTTTGAGGAGTAAGTAGGAAGTGCCCAGGTGAAAGAGAGGAGACAGCAATCAAAGGCATCAAGGTGAGGTCAATGAAAACACAGTGTGCTCAGAGAACAGCAAGTGACTATAATAAGGTGGTAGGGTGGCGGTCATGAGGTCTCTGCTGGAAAGGAGGGTGTGTAACCCAGGCTAGAGAGATGAGGTCATGTGGCACAGGCTGGAGAAAGGGAAACACACAGTCCAGGTGGGAGAGAGGGGACCTGTAGCCCAGGATAGAAAGAGGGCATAGAGTCAAGGTTGACAAGGTAGGGGACCAGTAGCCCAGGCTTACGACAGAAGCAGAAGAGAGACCCTGGAAAGCTTCCTATGTCATAACAGGACTTTGACATTTATCTTATAGCTGATTAGAGGCAGTGAAGCATTCAAGACATAATATTGGAGGAAGGTGTAATTTAAGAAAGATGGGTAAGGAAAGGCACAGGCTACGATAGGAAGGACAGGGTTGGAGGAACAGGTAGATGGTGATGTCATCCCCTGTATTCCTCTTCTATGGCTGCTGTAACAAATTGTCACAAACTTGGTAGCTAAAAAGAACACACATTTATTATCATAGAGTTCTGAAAATTGAAAGTCTGAAATCAGTCTTATGTCTTATTGTGCTGAAATCAAAGTGTAGGCAGAGCTACATTGCTTTTGAAGGCTCTAGGAGAGAATCTGTTTCAAAGTCAGCAATGTAGCGTCATCTCTTTTCTCTGGCCTCTGCTCTATCTCACATTTTCTTCTCATACTCTGATCCTCCTGCTCTCTTCGTATAAGACCCTTGTGGTTACATTGCCTCCCTCCACAATCCAGGATAACCTCCCCATATTAGGATCTGTTGTAGTTTGCCAAGGCTGCCGTAACAAGAACCACAGTCCAGGGGGCTTAAATAACACACATTTGTTTTCTCACAGTCCTGGAGCCTGGAAGTCTGAGACCAAAATGTTTATAGGTTTGGTTTCTCCTGAGGCCTTGGTCCTTGGCCACCTTCTCCCCGTGTCTTTTCATGGCTGTCCTGTGTCTATGTCCCTGTCTAGTGTCTGGTATCTCTCTTCCCTGTGCTTTCTCTCGTCTCTCTCCTCCTTTTATAAGGACACCAGCCAGATTAGATTAGGGTCCATCTTAATGACCCCATTTAAATTTAATTAATAGGCCTTATCTTCAAATACAGTCATTCTGAGGGTTTCATTGGGGGTGGGGGGCGCGGTGGGCATAATTTAGACTATCATAAGATCCTTAAGTTAAATCTTCAAAATCTCTCTTGCCATGTAAGGTAACAGTCTCAGGTGAGGGGAGTAGGATGTGGACATATTTGGTGAGGGGCCATTATTCCGTTTAAGGCATTCCCCCACGATATATATTATGGGAGGGAAACCAAGTTTAGTGGTTAGAAGCAGAGGAAGTTGGACCACATAGAACACACTGAATTTGGGGATTCTGTGAGGCAACCAAGTGGGGAATCTTCTAGGTGGCTGACTTCTTGTCTTATAGGGAAGGTCCTACGTCCTACTCACCACTCTATAGGACAAATCGCCCACCCAAGTTTCATTCCTTTCACTTGTACAGCAGCATAAAAAGGGTACCTACTTCATAACAGGGGTTTGATGATTACTAGTAAATGACATGTGACGTGCTGGTGCCTGTGACAGTACTCAATAAATGATAGCTGTGGCTACTATGCTGATGATGAAGACTCACTTTACTCCACAGTGCTTGGCACAGCACTGGGCAGGATAGGTGCTCCCATGCAACAGGACAGATTAAAGACATGTATGTCTAATGCCCTTTCCATGAAGAGGTGTAGAGTTGTCAGAGAGACAAGCAGTTGTCCTTGGTAAATGAGAAACAAATTGATGTGCTTTAACTCACCAGGTTTGGCAGCAAGAAAGAACTAAGATGATTATAAACCTATTCAATCGAATGCTGTTGGATGCTTGATTTCAGGCAAATATTTCAATGTTATACAACACAAAATTTTATCTTTTCAAATGCCCCAGTATGTGAATGTATTTAACAGGACACATGATCCCTTCTTCCCTCCCCCCCCCCCCAATTTCTTGCTTACAGACATAACAGAAAAAAGATGTTGCCTGACTGGGGTAACACATGTAATGGATTATACAGGGCAGACAACTCCCATTTTATTTTATTTTTGATTTCCATTCCTTCTTTTTGTACCAGTGTCAAGAGCTACAATATTGACTTATAATGAAAAGAACATATACCTTTGTAAATGTGCACTCAGCCTTACATACAGCTCAGATCTTTGATCTCAGGGACATCAATGATGAGTCTGGCAAAGCACAAGGCAGAAGTTCTATCAACCTAGATACAGGAGAAGAAGCATCTGGATGACATAAAGTACAGTAGCCTGGAACTTACCTACAAAAGGACCCCTAAATTCAAGTCCTACCTCACCAATTCCCAACTGTGTCAATTGAGACACAGCCACCAATTCCTTCCATTCATCATTTTCTTCATCTTTATGATGAAAGTAATATGACAGGGATAATATCAGTATCTTCTCTCAAAGTTGTATTAGAGCAATGCTCAATAAATGGTAACTATCATTAGATTAGCCCTTTCTTTATATTTAGGCTTCTATAACTTAGCAAGTGTTTATTGAGCTCCTACTGTATGCTTGGCATTCTGTAAACATCTTTCTTAATATTTACATCAGCCAAGTGAGATGATGTTATATGTCTCTTTTAAAATGTATTTTTTTAAAAAATATATTTTTATTGATTTCAGAGAGGAGGGGAGAGGGAGGGAGAGAGAGAAACATTAATGATGAGAGACAATAATTAATTTGCCATCTCCTGCACGCCCCCTACTGGGGATTGAGCTCCTGACTGGGAATGGAACAAGTGACCTCCTGGTTCAGAGGTTGACACTCAACGATTGAGTCATACCAGCTGGGCTATGGCTCATCTCTTTTTTTAAACAGGAGACTGAGACTCAGGGAACTGAAACACCCGACTGAGGTCTTATAAGTGGTGAAAAGGGTGCCATCGTGTGTCTAAGGTTCTTTTTACCACAATACAAGTATTGAGTATAATCAGTGGATTTTTAAAATTAGTGTAAATCCTAATTTCCTTGTTAAAATAACACTTGAATTCTTATTCATTTTGAGTGCTTAAGTTTATGCCTTTCAGATCGTTTATTTACAGCCAGATCCTAGCAATATGTGAGAGTCAGATAAAACTTATACTAGTAAATACATTTGAAGAAAAATAATAAAAAAGTTATTGATCACAGCATGCTTCATATGAAAATATCTGACAGACAGCTTATTATTTTCTTGGCAAACTGCTAAGGCTCCAGAAAAAGGATTAGAAAGTCATCTTTCCCAATGTCATTTGTCTAAAATATTAATTGTCAGAACACTCAAAAATCTCCTGTGCTTGCCAGACCTTTTCTCTTTTGAAATTTTTATAATCAGAAAAAATACTGTAATGTGCAAGTCTGAATGCAAATTGCCTCCTATTTAATTACATTATGGGTGTAAATTACCCCCAGTGCCAAACATTTCTGTCCTGTATTTTAGAACTGTGTTGCAATTATGTCTCTCGGTGCATGTTGAAATTTTACAGTGGCAACACATGTATAATAGCAATAATTATGAAAGCTACTTTCAATGTGCAGCTTAATTTAAAATCTAGTTTCATGATTCTATATTTGAAATGTAATATTCAACCCTGTCAAACTTTCATCAACATCTAAATCTAAGCAGTTCTTCTGTTCACAACTTCAGGAATAAGAAGTGACTAAGTTGTCGCATGCAAAGACTAAGGCTCTGGGAATCAATGACAGGATAGCATTGACAGGCCAGGTGACCTTGAATTTCTCTTGACTTTTATTTGCTCATCTGTTAAGTGGGGATAGCTAAGAGACTACCTTTTCCAAGGACAAATGAGACATTGCATAAATTATTAGGTGCAAAGGCTAAGCTGATGTGTCAAGAAACCCAATCTGAGAGGGATTAAAAGAACAACGGAACTTATTCCTCTTTTTTGTACCAATTCAGGAGGGTAGGTAGCTTGCTCTGCTCTACGTAGTAATTATGGGGAGTTCCAGGTTGCTTGCTGCTTGCTAAGGTGAGGTTTTCATTTGTCTGCTCAGAGTTGGGTTTCAGGCAAATCCATGTTTTAACTCACAATAAGAGACAAAAGTGGCAAGCTCTTTTAAAACTCATTCTGAAAGAGACAAACATCACTTCTGCTTGCATGCAGGTGGCTGGAACAGTCACACAGGACAAGTAGCTGCCAGGGTTGCTGGTAAGTACAGTCTCTGGCTGGGCAGCCACGGGCCCAGCTACAACTCTATTCCTGTAAGGAGGGAATAGATATTGGTGGATAAATAACAGTCTGTGCTACAGATATGGCTGTTAATGTGCTCCTAAGGTGAAAGTAAACTAATGTTATTTGAACTTCTTCCATGCCCTAGCTGTGCACACACTGTTTTAGTATCTCAATAGACCTACAAAGTAGATATCATTATCCCACATAGGAAAGTAGAACTTCAAAGATGTTTTACCCTTTAGCCAAGTTCAAAGGGTTCACAATGGCAGAGCTGGGATTGGAAATACATCTATCTGATGCCAAAGCAAGGTGCTCTCCAACACAGCAGCGTTCCAAAAGTGAGACTTTAATGAATGGGGTGGGCCAGAGTGCACCATGCTTACAGTTTTCATATGATGCATTCTTGAATGCTTCCTCCATGACTCGGCTCCTACCCAAATTCTGCCCACTGGATCACAGCTCCACTTCTGCCTCATCATGAGGACCTGGCTGCCTCTTATCTTCTCTAAGTTCCTCTAGCACTACAGTTGATAACAGAGGACTTGGCCATTATGTGGCTCCTATTTTATATCCCACATGTGAACAAACCTTGTGACTGCAATGGAACTTCTGGCTCCTTAAAGGCAAAGATCTCTCCTTAGTCTGCTGTATCTTCTGAGCTCCCTCCCCTACCCTTGCACAATAAGTGCTTTATGAATAGACATGCTGAGTTAAACAAAATCCAAGAGAGTGTCAGAGTTATGATTCCCTAGTCTCAGAAAAACCAGGGTTTTGACCCTGATCTTTCCCTTGCCTTTTGATTGGCAACTTGGTTGGATTTGCTTAAATTTAGATTTTGGCTTCTTAACCTTTTAAGCACTCACTTGGGAACTCCTTCTGAAAGAAAGCCAAGAGTAGAGGTCAAACAAAGTCAAAACAAAGTTGGCAAGAGCCAGGAATTGTGGCCATTTCAGATGTCTGGTTTGCAATGAAACTTCTGGCTTCTCTCCATATTTCTGCTTATCGGCCATATTAATGAAGATGGTATACAGCCACATCACCTTTGTAAATTAAGCTGCGAACAATGACAGGGATGTTTATGGATTTCAGCATTTCATATACATAATCAATGACTAATTAATGTTTGATGATCATGTGGTAAACTGGGAAGTTAGGGAAGAAAAAAAATGAGATCCCCCCCCCCTCATTGATCTCTTCTAATCAATATGTAGAAAACAGCTGATTTGGGCCATTTGGATCCCAAAGGAAAATCCTTTCCTTGAGCTGCTGTATACACCACATGCGGGGACTATAGCATTGTCAATTTCATTGATTGCCCCTTCGATTTTCATTTCTGCTGAGCTTCCATTAAAGTCATCCATCAGATCTACTTTAAAGAGATTTGCTCAGAGGGGAGATGACTCTTTGGTGACTGTTGATGACACTTGTTGGTGGTAGTTGCTGGGAGCTGGGACCTCTGTTTTCAGAAGAGGTTTAAGAGGAGAGGACTTCCAAACTAGTGGTGTTTTTTTTTTTTTTTCCTTCAGGGAAGCTGTTTCATTCCTGGTTGGAAGGACAATTGTGATGGGTCTTGATATGTATTGCCTTTGAAAGCAACGTGCAGTATTCAGTATCTTGGCTTGGATTCCTTCTTGGCTTCTAAGTCAGTTATTTTAAAAAATTGTGTGTGGGTTCTTGTTAGACAGGCAGTAAAAATAGCAACTGTGTCACATGTCATTCTTTTAAATTAAGCATTTATGCCACATTTTATATTTCCGAAGTGATCTGCAAGCACTCAGATTCCTTGTCAGTGACAATGCTTTTGTGAGCCATACTTACGAAGGTATTTCACTCCACCTTAGGAGTGTAGGGACGGATTAACCAGGACTTTAGTGTTGGTGAGCAGGGGTTGAAGTCCATTCTTGGCCCCACCTTTTGTTAGCCCCTGATTTGTAGTGATCCCCTTCATCAGTGGTTCTCGACCTTCCTAATGCCGTGACCCTTTAATACAGTTTCTCATGTTGTGGTGACCCCCAATTTCATTGTTACAAATTGAACATAATTAAAGTATAGCGATTAATCACAAAAACAATATGTAATTATATATGTGTTTTCTGATGGTCTTAGGCGACCCCTGTGAAAGGGTCGTTCGACCCCCAAAAGGGTCACGACCCACAGGTTGAGAACTGCTATCCTTCATGGAACAAAATGGTAGAGACTGAAGTTGAACAGTTCTTGGAGAGATTAATTGAATCTGGGCACAATTACAACAAAATGGTCTTAGTGAGATGGAAATTAGCTCGCTCTAAAAACCCCTACCAATAGGAGAGTCCACATTTGAGCTAAAATGAATTATTTTCTTAAGTGGGCTAATAAAAGGCTCCTAAAAATGCAGGTGTATCTCTTGGGGTCATGCTAACTACCTCATTAAAAATTGCAGTGTTGAGTAGTCATGCCCAGAAATACTGACATCTTTCTTGCTCTTTGGGTTCCAATGGGAAGTCCGGAAACACTGTGAGTTATTTTTATTTATCCCATTTCCACCCCAGCTTATAATAAGAATTAATTCTCTTATAAGAGGATCATTTCATTTAGTATACTGCTCCTCGGGTTCCACTTTTAGTAATTGTTCATCATATTCTGGGGAAACGTAGCTCTCACAATTAAAATTTACTCAATGTGTTCAGTGATTCTCTCTTTACCTAGTACTGATTAAGTCGCTAAAATGTAAAAAGAAAATCTACCGTTATTGGTAATTTTAGCCGCATAATTGCTTGAATCATTTCTTAAATGATTTTTATAAATTTCATTTTCATAAGCAGCCTCACAGAGATATGTTCATTCACACATTCATTCATTCAACTAGCCAGTTACCATTCACTGGGGTCCTACAATGATTAAAATGTTGGGCCAGGAGCTGTGAGCTTTTTTTACAAGCCTCAGGGCATAGAGCTAGAAATGTGTCCAGTGTAGATCTGAATATTGTCAGACAAGTTTCTGAGGATAAATAAAAGCTTGCCTCAGAAAATAAAAGTGATTAAATGTAGAGCATTCCTACAACTTAAAGCAACTGCTATGCCGGACATGATGGTCTTCCTTAATCAGAAACAAACAAGATCAGGCATGCATTCTGGAGAAACCACAGTGAAGATAAAACATTGGAAGACAGGCATTGGAGTACTCTGTAGCTGGCAACAATCAAACAGGATGGTCAATTGCATTATGCATATTACATATATTAGCTTTAATCTTCCAAAATGACACTATAAGGCCAGTATTGTTCCCATTTTATAGATGAGAAAACTGAACTTCCAAGAAGTACTTGGCAACTAGTAAACCAAAGCGCTGGAATTGGAACATATGTTTTTTTCAGAACATGCTGCTTTTCATGCTGGTTCCTCAGGTCGCAGCAATCTGCGCAGAACTATAGAATTAGTGCCACAGAAATAGAACAGGTGGTATTCTCCTGGCTCACTCCTGTATGGCTGGACCCTTAGCCCCATTCTAAGTCCTTCTACATGGATCAAAGGACTCCATCAACTGTGGGAGTGTTTGTGCCTGGGGAAGGGTGGACATGAGGGTGGTCTGGGAGGAAGTGTGTGGGGATTTTGTCTACATTGAGATAGGACAAGACCACAGACTTAGTAGTAGGAGAAATAGGAAGTGAAGCATCAAATAGGACACGTAGATTTTAAGCAAGGTGATTAGGAAAATGATGGTGACATTAACAAATGGGGAGCATTTGGTTCCCGGAATTGGAGTGTTACTGGCCAGCTGGAGACTCAAACTTGAGTAAAATTGAGTCTTAGCCCCAGAGTTCAAGGTCTACTTCACATTCTCCTAAGTCAGTCTCATTAAGGAAAGACAAATCTGGATTTGTAAAAAGTCTGATTTACTGAAAAGAATAATGAAAATTGAGAGCTGGAGGAAGTGTTAATCTGTATTGTTTAGACCAAACCTATAAAATTCAGAGATAAGGAAATAGCGCATAGCAAGTTCGGGCTTTCTGAAAGTTACTTTACCTTTTAGTATTTGAGCCCTAATAAAACCAGGGGAAAAAAGTTGTTAACAGGCACAATTTAAAAATAAAAACCTGTGTGACATAAGCATCTGCAATTCTGGTTTTATTAGTTTCTGGATTAATTGCATGTCTCAGAATTAAATCTAGTTGACCTGTTTAAGGCCCAGTGGCAGTAAGTCTGTGCTGCTCAGAGTTCTTTCATCTGGCAGATTGGCATGTGGTCTGCTAGCCCCGATGGGGTGGTCTGTGAAGTCAAGACGAGATCCTCACTCACAAACAACTCTGTCAGGCTCCTCAGTGATGCCTGAAATTGTACCAGGAAGTATTCTTTACTTTTCAAATGCCTGCTATTAGAATAAAGAAATTCAATAACTTTAGCACCTTATTAAAAGAAAATATTATTAAAGGAAGACAAGGGAAGTTTGATAATGCAAAATAACTGAATGAAATGGTGGGATACCCTGTTCCCTCACTGACATCATAGTGGCTGTTGTAACACAGTGGGGAATGCATTGGCTGGGTGACAAATAGGTCAGAGAGAACTTTGGGAACTCGGCGATAGGCTCAAAACACTTAAAAATAAGAATCCTCTGACAGATGCCATCAGAAATATTGAGTTAATTTCAGGACTAACCAAATTTTTAAAAATACTTTCAGTCTTGGCCGGTGTGGTTCAGTCGTTGAGAGCCTCATGCACCAAGAGGCTGCCAGTTCAATTCCCTGTCAGGGCACATCCCCGGATTGCTGGCTTAATTCCCAGTAGGGCTCAATTCCCAGTAGGGGGCACGCGGGAGGTAGTGGATGGATGTTTCTCTCTCTCATTGATGTTCTTCTCTCTCCCTCTCGCTTCCTCTCTCTCCCAAATCCATAAGAACATATTAAAATACTTTTAAAATTACTTAAAAATATTAGTCTGCTAGATCCCCATAATAATCTTTTCCAATTGTATAGTCATTTGCAAATTTCAAATAACCCATCTCATTATTTCAGTAGGTCCTATTTCATAGATAAGGAGACAGAGACCCTCGGAACTTAAGTTCAAATGAGAAACCTGGGGCCACTGTCTCCTAAACTGGGGCGAGTGCTCCTCTCAGAGTCTGCCCTCCAGGCCACTTCAGGTGCTGTCATTATGTGCTCATCGCCCCGATTCCACATCTGGTTGGAAGGTACGACGGACAGGGGCTATGCTGACTCCACAGCCGGTTTCCTCGTGCCCACAGCAGCAGGTCTGTCTTGGCTGCACAATAAGATCCCCGAGGCCCAAGCCTCATTCTGAGAGATTCGGATTTAATTTGTCTGAGGTTTGATCTGGGCATCAATATAACTTTAAAAAATCTTCCTGGATCATTTTGATGTTCATCCAAGGTGTAGGAACACTGGTCTATTAGTGATGGCTCTTAGTATGTCAGGGATGCCTCTTAGTAGGGTGTGTGCTAGTGTGTGTGTGCGTGTCCACACACACATACTCATACACACCAGAATCACCTGCAGGGCTTTTAAATGCTCTACAAGCCTCCCTTCTCTGTGTGTATCAGAGAGATCTTCTTTGTTTGTTCGGATGTCGTGGGGAGAGATGGGAGAGAGTTGGGAGTAGAAATTTGTATTAAAAATATTCCTGGATGATTTTGTTAACTGCGTGGCTTCTGCAATATATAGATCATCTTTCAGGTTAAAGGGGCATGGTGGCTCACCAATAGCTGGCTGACACTGTTCACATGGCCCCAGTGCTCAAAGCAGGTGGCAGTGCCCACCATGCGAGCTGAGGAAATGCGACTGCAGAGGGGAAGGCCGCCCATCGCCAGGGGCAGAGGGACAGCAGTGATCCGGTGGGAAGACTGGGCTCAGGGACAAACCTTTAGGAACTACGGCGAGGTTGTTCCTGTCCAGTCATTCTGGTACCAAGGCCCTGCGGGAGGATTGTCTGGTTCAGTCATTTGCACAATAATATTTGTTACATGTCCAGACTGTGCCAGGCACCTGGCTAGATAGGCACCTGGGATGCAATGGTGAACAAAACAGATGAATGTTAAGTTGTGGTTCCAGAAAGCTCCCGTGCCCTATAAGGAGAATGCTGCCAAGGGCACTTGAGTTCTTGCAAATGACTCCCAGAGCACCTCAACTTCTAGCTAATGCCCAGCTAGGGTAGCATTTCTATAGCTGGTCTGGCCAGTTTGCTGTTTTAGCTCAACTCCAAGGAGACTAAGGCGTAAATATGCAGAGAGTTCCCTCTGCTGGGCAGATGCCATTATTGCATAGCAAGAGCCTGGAGCAGGCCTACTACCAGGTGGAAACCGAGAGCATTCAACCTTGTTCCCTCAATGTGTAGCACGGTGTCCGCACATACTTGGTGCATAATGAATGTTCCTCTAGAAATTTATAGACAAAGATGTTTCTTGCAGCACTATTTAGACTGTATTTAAAAATGAAAATGACAATAAGTAAATAAGGTTATCTCCACAGTATAGCCAGTTAGAGAGTCAATAAAATTATGCTTTCAGGGGTTTTCAAAATCATTGTGAAAGATTTATCATATTATGGCAAGTGTTAAAAAGCAAGCTGCTTAAAATTTTTATCTAATCTGTAGAAAATAGGTACAGAAAAAGCACTGGAGGAAATACTGGGAAATGCTAACAGTAGAATGTAATTTCCTGTTTGTCTATTTTTTCCCTCTATAGTGAGAATATATTACTTCTACAGTCAGAAAAATAGCTAACTAAATTCTATGATATAATCCTTCCACTTCAAGTTTTCAAGGCCGTTAGAATTCCCCGTTGCATACAGGATGGGGAGCACGTGGCTCTGTGCATACAGGATGGGGAGTACATGGCTCTGTGCATACAGGATGGGGAATAAATGGCTCTGTGCATACAGGATGGGGAGTACATGGCTCTGTGCATACAGGCCTTTGCAAATCTCCAGCCCATATTAACTGTAAATTGCCCATTTGGCATACTCTTTTGCCAACTTCCCCATGTAATCTTTGTCCTTCTATCCAATATAAGCAGTTGACTTATGATAGGGGGCAGAGCAGATTTTTGTGGATGACATGCTGCTCTCCCTTACTGCTGCCAGCATTGGAATTAATGTTCATATATGATTCAACTCGTCTCTGCTTAATTGGCTCAAGTAGTGACAGGCAACATGAACCCACTGATTGTCTGGTTATATTACTACTAGAGGCCCGGTGCATGAATTTGTGCACAGCGGGGGGGGGGTGGTGAAGGGGAGGGGCCACGGGAGGTTGGCCACTGGCCCTGAGGAGGGAGCCAGCCCTTGGCCCCCTGGGGAAGGGGCTGCATCCACCGCTACCAACCCCTGGTTCCCTGTCCCAGCCTGGCATGGAAAGAATGAATGCTGACACCGCCGTCAGCACCCTGCCACCATTTGGTTCCCTGTCTCCCCTCCTCCTCCTTCCCTCGCCACTGTGCCGCCACCGCAGCGGGCAGATAGCCCCTGGGGAAGGGAGAGGATGGGAGTGAGACAAACCCTTGTGTTGAGGGAGCTGTTCTGCTACTTATGAAATCCCAACCCAGAAGCAGGTCGTCTATGAATAGTTTAGCACCAGGGGCTGATGGGGGCCAGCTGGCCCGAAGGTGGGGGTGGGGGGCTGTGGGCAATTGGCTGTGAGAGCACACTGACCACCAGGGGGCAGCTCCTGCATTGAGCGTCTGTCCCTAGGTGGTCAATGCACATCATAGCGACTGGTTGACGGGTTGTTCCAGTCGTTCCAGTTGTTTGGTCGTAACGGTCACTTAGGCTTTTATATATATACTAGAGGCCCAGTGCACGAAATTCGTGCACTGGGGGATAGGGTTCCCTCAGCCAAGCCTGCCCCTCAGTCCGGGAGCCCTCAGTGGTTGTCCTACTGATGGCCACAGTCTGGTGGCAGAGGCTCGGTGCAGGAGTCCCGTGTGTGTGTGTGTGTGTGTGTGTGTGTGTGTGTGTGTGTGTGTGTGTCTGCTGGGGCCTGCCCCCAGCCACACCTTGGAGGCTTGGAACAGGCACTCCTCTCTGTTGATCTCTCAGGCTCCTGGCCTCCATTGCATGTTGTACTCTTCCTTGAGCTGTGGCCAGGGTGGGGCGCCCTTTCCTGCTGTGGGATCACCAGGGCGACCCAGGGACAGGCGTACAGGGGGGCTGGCTGGAGGCCACCCTATCCTGCTGTGGGATCGCATCAGCAATTTCATGGGCAGGCAGGTGCACACAGGGGCTGGCTGCCAGCTGCCCTTTCCTGCTCTGGGATCGCAGCAGCGCCCAGGGGCAGGTGTGCACAGGGGCTGGCTGCAGGCCGCCCTTTCTTGCTCTATGATTGGTGCAGCAGGCGCACACAGGGGCTGGCTGCAGGCCGCCCTTTCCTGCTCCGTGATCGCCACGCCGATCCCACAGGCAGGCGCACACGGGGGGCTGGCTAGATGCCGCTCTTTCCTGCTCAGGGATCGCAGGCGACCCAGGGGCAGGCGCACACAGGGGCTGGCTGCAGGCTGCCCTTTCCTGCTCTGTGATCCCCACTGCGATTCCACAGGCAGGCGCACAGGGGGGCTGGCTAGAGGCTGCTGTTTCCTGCTCCATGATCTCCGGGGTGATCCCACAGGCAGGTGCACACAGGGGCTGGCTGCAGGCCACCCTTTCCTACTGTGGGATCCCATCCACGATCCCATGGGCAGTCAGGTGCACAGGGGGGCTGGCTGCAGGCCTCCCTTTCCTGCTGCAGGATCTCTGGTTGCTCATCCCTGGCAGGGGCCGCCAGGGAAGAGGTGGCGCCTGCCTCTTCCCTGCCCCCCTCCGGCTTCTCCGATCACTGGCAGGGGGGCGGGCAAAGGCAGCCGGTTCTCCAATCCTGGGCCAGGGGCAGTGCCTCCCGGCTCTTGCCTGCCGCCTATGTTTCCAATCACCGTCCTTCCCCTATGGCCTCCCATCATTGCCCCTATGTATGCAAATTAACCGCCATCTTTGTTGGTGGTTAACTGCCATCTTGGTTGGCAGTTAATTTGCATATCGCCCTGATTAGCCAATGGGAAGGGTAGCGGTCGTACGCTAATTACCATGTTTCTCTTTTATTAGATAGGATAAACTAGGGGCCCAGTGCACGAATTTGTGCACCTTGAAAGGAACTGTGGGCCACAAGGCTGCGGTGGGCACAGGGGTGAGTCTCGGCCTATTCATCATGCCCCCTCCAGATCCCTCCTTCTGTGGCCCCTGGTCTCCTGTCTGCTGGCAGCTCCGCTCTTGCTGCTGCTGCTCCCAGGTGCTGATGGCACTGGCCCCACTTGCACTCGCTGATGGCATGGAGCGATTGGGGCCAGTGCCATCAGCGGGTGTGAGCAACGGCTGCTGCCCCAATCGCCCCTCAGGAGCAAGGGGAGGTGGAGAAGCCCTCAGGGGTGATCAGGGTTGGCAGCTGCTGCTTGCACCCACTGACAGTGCCAAGCAATTGGGACTGGCACCGGGCGCCGGCTGTGGGTGCGAGCGGGGCTGGTGCCGGAGGCAGGTGCAAGGCCCGGGCAGGACTGTGGTGCATGGGAGCAAAGAATTTTCAGTAACCACTAGAGACTCACCCTATGGCAGTGACCAGCACCTTGCCTTGTTCTGGCGCCCCTGCTCCACCATCCCACTGCAGCTGATGCCCGCCATGTTCCATGCTCTGTTGCCTGCTGCCGACGCCCACCATATGCTTCATGCCCTCGCTGGTGGTCAGTGCACGTCATAGCAACTGGTTGTTTGGTTGTTTGGTTGTTTAGTTGTTCCACCATTCAGTCTATTTGCATTTTAGGGTTTTATATATATATAGATGATGGTGTTTTCATACTTGAAGGTTTGGGAAGGCCCTAGGAATCCCCTGAAGTGGGTATGGTTGGGCTGTGCCTACCTGAACCCCTCTTGGACATGGCACTTTGTGCCACCCTCCTGTCCCACGCAGGCAGTCTCTGTAGCAGTGGTTTCCCCACTGTTCTGGCCTGGGCTCTGGTCTCACCTCGACAGCTTTTGTGCTGCAGCCCAGGCCCAGCGGAGCAGAATCCTGGGGAGAAGCTGGTAAAGAAGGAGGAAAAGTGGGCTATGGGGAGAGGTGGAAAGGGGAGTGTGAGGTGGAGCCCAGACAAAAAGCAATTAAATCCAGCATTTGGCTTTGCAAAAATTTCCTGCAGGAGGAGGAGCCACTAAAAGAATGATTCCCAGAATGACACCCTAATTGCCTGCAGAAAGCAACTAGGGGCTGGGCAGTGAACGCAAGCAGCTCCCAGGTGGGCAGGAGTCACATGTCACATCCTTCCTTTTCACATTTCATGTTTGTATTTAAAGCTCCCGTTCCAGACCCATAAACAGTAGGCCTCGCCAGTGATGACTCCTGCAGGCCCCCTGGAAACCATTAGAGGCATGCTTCCCATTAATAGGCTGTTCAGGGAAGGCAAAATCAATACTTTCCAGGCAGACATCTTGCAGATGCAAATTTATATCATCCAAATACTCCTGGTTACTGGCCCATCTCCTCTTCGAAATGGCCACATGGTAATGTTGCATTTCATAAAGACGGATATTGGCTTGCACTTCTCAGTGTGCACACAGTGAAAGAAAGAAATGCTCACAGGAATGGCTATTTGCAAAGGATTTTTAGGTGGTGTTGGTGGCATCTAGCTGCCTTTGGTTATTGCAAGTAAATTCCATCATGTGACTTATAAGTGAAATACCTAATAGAATTATTATGTTAAAGACCCTGAGACATTAAACAGCGCCTAATGTGGATAGCTCTAGGTCTGATTGAGTGAGGCTGGACTAGTCGCTCTGCAATAAAGATACACTATATTTCAAGGACCTGGAGACCGAGATATGACCGGAAGGCGAGTTTTCTAGGAATGCTGCTCTTTGTGAGCGGCTTTGAATAATTAAACTCATCAGTAGCAGCCACTGTTCCACACCTGCAGCCCTGCGTCCTCTTTTCTCCATCTTCGAATATATCGCTGTAATGACGCCCCATCTGCTCTTTCTCCTGAGAAGCGGACTCAGCTTCGGAGGATGCAGATTAGAGATGACCATGAAGCAGAGGCATCTCTCATTTTTTAACACCCATCCCCCGCACCCCCATTTCTCCCCTCACCTTGACCCTACTGCGCATCATTAGCCTTCTGTTCCCTCCACTTGGAGAGAATGCTAGTAAGTGGAAATGTTTTCTGTAGGGTGGGGAATGGGCACTCTGTTGAGGCAACTGGAAGAAGTTAAAAGAGCATTGCACAGGGCGTGACATTCTGTCCTTATTTTGTTGCTAATCTGTGGGTTACACTGGGCAAGTCACTTACCTCCATTGGTCCCTTCTATTTAACTACTGCTGTGTGACAGATGGTCCCAAAAGTAGCAGCTTAAACCACACATGTTTATCATCTCACGTCATTTCCGAGGGTCAGGAATCCAGCAGCAGTGTTGCTGGCTGCCTCCAGCTCAGGTCTCTCACTGCCTTTTCCACTAGCCTGCGGACAGTCACTAGCCATTCTTTGTAATGAAGGCTGCTGGGAAGGGAAAATGTCTTTGGAAGAGGTGACACAATCTGCTCATTATGAGCTACTTGCGCTCCCTTCCAGCTTGGCTTCATATATTTGGCAAGCAACACGGAAAATGGAAAGTGTGGGGGGTTTAGAGGAACACAGGCCGGTGTTAACATCTGGATCCCTCCACTTAGCTGGAGAATTTGACTAAGTTGCCTAACATCTCTGAGCCTCAGTTCCTGTCCATTAAGCGGGAGAAATGCCATTTACCCCACAGGGTTGTGGTGAGAATTGAATGAGATAATTCTCATAGGCCTTGGTGCTCTCCCTTCTCTAGCAGGTGTTTGGGCCATGTTAGCTTTCTTCTCCCCCTACCTTGGAAATAGTCTGGAGGAAATCTATTGATAAACGAAAAATCAAAGACGTATGCAGGCACTGAGATGCTGTCAATGATGGCATTAAGCATGTGATTTGTGTGATTTTATTCATCGCAGCGTCATTAAATCTTCACATATTAAGCTGGGAGGTAACTTATTTAGTCCATTTTTCAGATGTCAAACTAGCAGCCAAAATGCCCTCTCAGGATGGGTCAGTGTCATCCATTTGCTCTGGGGACACAGGGTGGATATCGGAGGCCTTGCCATTAGCCAGGGCCCTCTCCCAGCTTCCTCATGACATCTCATGGCGTGGCCACTGCAACCAGATTTTCTTAGTAGGGAGAGTTCGTGTGTGTTTCTGGAATGAGCACTGTGTTTGGGGTCAGAAAACCTAGATTAGTACCTTGCCCTGCCCGGAGTTGATATGTGTTTTGGATGAACCATTGTACCTCTCTGACCATATTTTTTTATCATTTGTAAAATAGATGTGCTAAGGATATTGCCTAAATACTTCTATCAACAAGATATTGCGAGGACCAAAAGAATAAGGGATAATAAGTGTTTGTCAACTGGAGATGCCATGCCATTGTTCTAATTCCCGTGGCTTACTCTCTCCAAGGAGAAGGTATCAGCTTTTGTCACATAGGGCCTGGGGTGGTGGGATGCTAGGCATCTTGTAGATCACTGGGCATGATCTGCAGTGGGTGGTGTTCTTGTTACCTTTTTCAAATCGATGTTACTGGCATGTAGGCAGTCATTTGCTTCATTAGAAAGGCAACATTGTACTGTTTGCTATGTTACAAACTTGAGCATGTCGGTGATTATAGTTACTATTTATTGGGCCTTTAAAATATGAGAGACATGGGCCAAGCACTGAGATACATTATTCACAGCCAGGATTGCTATGTGACCAATTCCAGGCCCAGGTGAGTGGGGTTCTCTGGAGCTGTGCAGTGCACCCCCTGCTGGGCTGTCCACGGAAACCCTGAGGTCTATCTCTGAGATCTATGTGCACGGGCTTTTTGAGTAATCTCAGTTATCCTAATTTATGATGAAAACACACACACATGAGATTTGGAGAAATTAAGAAACATTTTCAAGGTAATAAAGCTAACAAATAGTAGAGTCAGAATTCTTAAAATCTATGCTTTTATCATTATACTGCATTTCGTGAGTTTAATGGAAATAACAATGTCTTCAGGAGAAGACCACTGAGAATACACCTGTAGTTGAGCAATTTGGGATGTTTGGTATTTTGTGGTTTGGGAAACATTCATATATTCTCTGGATCCAGAGATGACTGTGGAATGGGCTCATTTTTGTTGTGATCCATCACAGGCCCAGAATGACCCTGTCTGATGTTGATGTGAGAAATATTTTCTGTCCGGCAGGAGAGCACTGAGGCCCGGCTGTGAGGGCCAGGCCAGCTCCCAGTGCTGTTCACTTCCTCAAGGTAAAAGGAGGTAAGGGTTTAAGCCTTCACCATGTAGCTCAAAACTGAAGTTCAACATTTTGTGATGGAAGAAAATAAAGCATGCAGAGGCCATACAGAGCCATCACATTTTACCTTATTAAGTGAACAAGTGCTGGTTGTAGGTATTTCACAAATAGTTTCCTATAGTTTTACTATAACTGCCAATGGCAGCTCTATGATAAGGTGTTATTTCATTTTTATTGAATGATTCAAGGCAGCCTTGGTGGGAGGAGGCAGCATGACATGGAGGAAAGCCTGGATGCCATGTCACGCAGACATAGGGTTGAGGTCCGCCCATGACCTGGGAGGACTTTGCTGGGTCGAGGGAATGTGTGGGAGTGCTGCAGCCACTTGATTTCAGAAGGCCCGGGTCTATGGCACCTCCACACAGAAAGGTAACAAAACAAGAATTTTTGAGCATAGAAGAACATTCTGGTGATATATGAGTAGGCACAATGGTTTCCAAGGTGTGGTCACCATGAAAGATAAAATATATGCAAAAAATGGGAGTCATCTGACAAGGGTCTGCCCTGTTGTGCCAGCAGTTGTGGATGAGACGGTGAGGAATTTTAAAAGATGAGATGATCAATAACCTATTGGCTTAATTTGCCTGTGGTTTCAGAATAGTTTGTCTTAGGGAAATGGAGGCAGGCAAAGCATCAGCATAAAATAAAGTGAATGAATTAAGTGAAGTCCCAAAACACTTCTGAAACATGGCAGGCAGATGGGAATATCGTTAGCCAGGACCGCACTCTTAGACAGGTCAGGTCTGCCCGCACCATACATCAAAATCCCCTGTAATTGTCAGGCTTCACATGCTTTCAAATATAATTATAATGGTATTTGGATTTTTGTTTTTTAAATTCAGAACTTTTGAAAGATGACAAGAGACACCATAGAAAACAGGCAGGTGATAGACTAGGAAAAAATACAATTTTTAAAACTAACAAGGTGTTACCATCTAGAATATACTTAAAGGAACTCTAGACAAATCAGTAAGAAAAAGAAAGTCCTAGAAAAATAGATGGTTCAAAGAAGACAGGGAATTCAAAGATGACCAACAATGAATTGGCTAAGACTCGCAGGAAGAAAAGATCAACCTCTTTAGTATTCAGGTCACTGCAAATGGAGACGATGAGACGCTGCCAACGTAAGTTAGGCAACGAAGGACAAACTGCAAGATGCAAAGAGTTGGGGATGCAGGAACAAGCAGCACTCCCAGTGGGAGAGCAGATGGACAGCCATGCAGGATGTGCTCTGGGAGAGCTCGCCGACACCCAGTGGGCATGTGCCAGAAGACCCACGGTCCCATCCTGGGCATTTTCTCCAAGAAGGTCACAGGCTCAGGGGCCCCTGTGTGAGAATATTTGTGGAACTGGGTAACCCAATTGTTCGTCACTAGTGAGATGGATAAATGAAAAGAGGAGAATGCCTTCTGCGGAAACTATGTAACACTCATACACAGTGAAATAATAATATATACAATGACATAACAAAGATCTTAAAAACAAAAACAAAAAAGAAATGGAAAATAGATACAAAGAATAATGCCATTTCTAAATTAAACAAATATACAAACTGAACTACGTTTTTATAATACTTATATATTTGAGGAGATGAATCAAATTCATTAGAATGGGTGCCTACGGGAGGGGCGGAGGAAGGACCATGAGAGCATTGGTGGGGTGAAAAGGAAAAATAAAATACAGTAAGACAGCAGGGACCAGTGGTTTAGTCAACTGTCTGTACTTGAGGTGGCTTCCTCCCTAGTTTAGGATGGGGACAGAGGTTGTACATTGAGAATGAATACTTACGTAGCATGAAAAAGTGCCATATTCTATTCTGCTATCACGCTTAGTGTAACTAAACAGACAACAGACATCATAATTGGATATTTTCTCCTTGGTTGTCTATGTTCTGTTGATTCCTCCTCTGTGTTCCCATTGGTCTTGTGTTACCTCTGTCTCGAGCTCAGAATGGCTGCAGAGAATATTGTGTGTCTGGTCTGAAATTACTTAGTTCAGTCTTTATATAGTGTCTGTATCTGCTTCTTCCAATCGGTTCTGCGAAATGTCTGCCATCAGTAACTTAACCACGTAAACAAGAAAGGTGTCCATGTATTTGTCCAGCTGTGGGTCTTCCCTGCTGACAGTGAACTACCGAAACTATGGGGAGGTTTAGTGTCTATATTTTCCAGGAAGAGTGCCTTCTAAATGGGGCCTACATGGGATCCCACACAGATCTGAGTTAGTCATATTATGGAAAGCCAAACATGGTTTGGCCTTAACAACGCTGGCTATCACTTACCAAGGGCCTCCTATGTAACAGGTGTGGTGCATATACTAGCTCTAATCCTTGCTCAATTCCTATTTGTGTAGACTTTCTTAGACTCTAATCTACTCTCTGTGATACAGTAGTCCTCCTTTATTCATGGTGTTGCTTTTCCATGGTTTCGGTTACCTGCGGTCAAGTCGTCTGAAAATAATTAAATGGAAAATTCCAGAAGAAGAGTATTGTTTTAAACTGGGCATGTTCTGAGTAGCATGATGCAATCTCTCAAGTCCTGCTCTGTCTCATCCAGGACATGAATTATCTCTTCGTCCAGCATCTCCACGCTGTGAACATTGGATACTGTGTACACTCCTGCCTGCTAGTCACTCAGTAGCCACCTGGGTAGTTAGATGGACTGTGGGGGTATGGCAGTGCTTGTGTTCAAGTAATCCGTGCTTTGATTAATAAGGGCCCCAAAGCACAAGACCAGTGCTACTGGCAATGCGGATATGCCTAAGAGAACGTGGAAAGTGCCTGCGTTACGTGGAAGGGTGAGAACAGTACATGAAGGTATTTTGAGAGAGATAGACCATGTTTACATAGCATTTTACTACAGCATATTGTTATAATTGTTCTATTTTATTATTAGTTGTTAATATTTTACTGTGCTTAATTTATAAATTAAACTTTACCGTAGGTGTATATATAGGAAAAATAGCAGCATACAAAGGGTTTGGTACTATCTGTGGTTTCAGGCATCCACTGGGAGTCTTGGAAAATGTCCCCTTGGATAAGGGGACACAGCTGTGCTCTCACACCGCTGTGGCTCTAGTCTCCTGGGATTACACTGTTTAACATGTTCTGCTCATTACCCCTTAAATTGTTCCTGCATTTCCTGCCTCTTGTAAAATGTAAAACGTTCCTGCATTCTGGGTCTTCTACCACCTGCAGAGAATGCGATTAGTGAGAACATCCTGGGCTTCTTGGGTTAGAGTTGGAGTCCACCTAATCAACTTTCAGCATAGCGCTCAATTAGGTAGGTAGGCCATTTAGAGCTGGAAGAACACTAACTAATCATGTGATCTTAAGTGAATTACTCCCTCAGAGTGCAGGTTGCTTACCAATAAAATGGGAAAAGATACAGCCTACGAAGGAATTGAGTGAGGATTAGAGCTAATATAGGCACCATGCCTGTTACATAGTAGGCCCTTGGTAAGTGATGGGCAGCATGGTTAAGTGCCAAAACCATGTTTGGCTTTCCATGACTAAATCAGATCCATTTGCAGAGTGATGTCTTTCTTCACAAAATAAAAAAATACAATAAACAAACAAACAAAAACCAAAACAATAGCTGAGCCCTTTTTCCCCCTCACCCTTTCTGCTGATGAGTTTTTCCAATGACTCTCTTGCTCAGCTCCTAGGAAAAGACGGAGTATTGCCGTGGGAGGTGGTGATTTGTTCCTGCTTCAAGAAACGGCATCACATTTTTCCCCCCAAAATGTCAAGTACAGCAGACTTAATCACTTCACCTCTGGGTGTTAGTCATTCTATGGGTTTGGAAAAATGTGTAATAACATATCCATCATTATAGTATTGTGCAGAATAGTTTTGCTGCTCCCCAAAAATCTCCTGTTCTCTGCCTATTCATTCCTCTCCTACCAACCCCTGGCAATCACTGCTTTTTTTGTATTGTTTTTTCTGCCTCCATACTTTTGCCTTTTCTAGAATGTCATATAGTTGAAATCATGCAGTATGTAGCCTTTTCAGATGAGCTCCTTTCACTTAGTAATACACATTTAAGATTATTCTATATCTTTTCATGGCTTGATAGCTCCTTACATTTTAGCAATAAAAGATACTCCATTGTCAGGATGTGCCATAGTGTATTTATGCATTCACCTAGTGAAGGACATCTTGCTTGCTTCCAAGTTTTGCTCATCATGAATAAAGCTTTTATAAACATCTGTGTGCATATTTTTGTGTGACATAAGTTTTTAATTCCTTTGGGCAAATACCAAACAGTGTGATTGGCATTCTAATCGGTGCACAGTGGTTTCTAGTTGTTTTAATTTGCATTTCCTGATGATGTTTGATGTGGAACATAGCCTTATGTTGAATCATCTTTATCTGTCATGTTTTCTACTTGGTCAGGATCTTATTTAGTATTCAAAAGTCCAAATCTTGCCAATAAGGCTAAGCTTAGGTTTCATGACTTCATTGAAACCTTTTCTGATTATGGTAGAGCTCAGTGATTTTATCTTTCTCTGGTGTTAAAGTCATTAACTTGTGCAATTTATTTAATCTGTGATGGTATTATTTAATAAATATGTACTATCAGTTTATCTGTATAAGCATATTGATTTAATAAGATGAATAAATAAATGTAACTATAATCTATATATCTCAAGTCCCTAATGTGTGCCAGACACTGTTTGATACACTTGGAATACAGAGGTGGATAAAATGGATGCATTTGCAATATAGTGACCTTATTGACTGAAGAGAGACAGTCAATAAATCAGAAATGAGATAATCCTATATAAGAAAAGCCTAATATGCAAATTGACCGAATGGCAGAATGACTGGTCGCTATGACGTGCACTGACCACCAGGGGCCAGATAATCAACGCAGGAGATGCCCCCAGTCCTCAGGCAAAACACTTAGCATGGTTCTTGGACTAAGAGCCCAGTAAATGATAGTTTGACTTTGTAATTCTAAAGCAAAGACTGGGGATTGGCCTCCAACTTTCTAGAAAGGCTGTGGACAAATGAACTGCAACCTGCATTCTTAGAAACAAACCAAACCAAACCAAACAAACACTCTACAACATCTATTAATCATTCTTGTCAGGATCATACAGTTTTCTTTCTATAGGTCAATGGTGGAAAGGAAGATAATCTGAAGAGGGATGTGGTCAAGATATGGATGGTGAGTGAAAATATTTGAGTGGCTGGTCTTGTGTAGAAGAAATAAGGAAGAAGAAAAGGAGCCCTGGAACTGAGTCTTAACAAACTCCAAGTTTTAAATGTGAGTTTGGGAGGGATAAACTAAAAGATTGTTCAGAAAGGCTAGAGGCTACCCAGGAGCTGAACATGTCACAAAAGATAAGAGAATAAAGGGGCTCACTTCATAAAGGTAAGCTGAGGTCATTGGTCCCCTTAGCTCAGTAGTTCGGTGAGCTGCTGAGAGCAGAAGCAAGGTTTCAGTGTGTTTGGAATGATTGATAAATGAGGAAATTGAAACAGTGAGTATAGATAATTCTTTTAAGAACTGTGGCCCAGAAAAGGAGAGAAGAGATAGAGTTGTAATTAGAAGGGGGGAATAAGGTGGGAAATAAGATTTGGCATATTTGAATGACCAGTAGGAAAACAAGCAGAGATAAGTTGAAGACAGAGAGAGGAGATAATTGATAGGATATGATTTTTCAAGGAAATGGGCTAAGAGCACACACAGGATTTGAGCTTAACTAGGAAGAAGGCAGTTGGCTTTAATGGGAATTGAGAAGAACAGGAGGAGAGATGTGGCTAGGCTGCATGTTTGAAAGCAGGTGGTGGGAAGTTGAGGGCTCTTTTTTGATGAGGCTGAGGTGAAGTTATCTGCTGAGATTGAGGGAGCTTTCTGGGGGTGGTGGTTTGGTTGAAGGGAATGCAAAAGGTGTAATACAGTCACCGCGGGGAGTGGGAAATGAGCTGACTAAAGAACTGGAGGAGGATTGTAGAACAGTGTTGAGAGCCCAGCTGAAATTCTGAATGTTAGATTGTTATCCCAATCAGGTATCTTTTGGGCATTTTTAGATTTAGGGGCACATAGCTGAAAATGTCACATTTTCCCTCCTGATTATCTTAGAGGTGAAAGTGCTTTGTCACAATAGAAGTCGATGTTCCTAAACTTACGAAAATCTGAGTTCAACTCCCATCCTTTCACCCTAGGATGCCCCCACTGCCTGGTGTTCAGATATTTCTTTGATAAGTTCTTATAACAAATATGTACTCTTATTTGTAGACTAAATTATAGTGTATGAAAAATGTTGACACTACCTTTTCTCATTTAATGCTCTAACGTCCTTCAGAGATAGCTAATATTCTCACTGGAGGAAAACAAGTGTTGGCAATAGTCCATGGCCACACACCAAAACCAGGACAAGGACTCAAGACTTCTCCATTCAAAGTATGTGGCCTTTTACTGGTCCACATTTACTGGATCTCAGACACAAACTAGATCTGGGCTCACTTTTACTGATGTATTTAATTAGTAAAATTTTCATTCTTGTTCATTTTTTAAAATTTAACATTTTCCCCTGAGTTTGAGTCGTGATCCATTATAATACATTCTTTTTCCTCGGCATCCGGAGCAGTGGCAAGCGTGGAAGAATAAAGGAAGTAATTGCCTTAAAATAGTTAGTGAATGATAAGCCTTTTGTCCAAGAAGTCGTTCTTGTCTGTGCTTTGCCTGAGTTATGACTACGGTAATGTGGTGACTGGCACAACTTCAACAGCCATGCATCTCTTCAATTACAGTTGCCCGAAAACTACTGAACGCTTCAAATGCTTGATGCAGCAAAAGAAGGCTGGGAAGAGGGGGGGCCATATGAGTGCTTGTCTTTGCAGTTAAGGGGAATTTTCTTGTGCCACCAAAGCTTTGAGAATAGTTGAGGTTACTATAAAGGCAATAAGTAAAGAGAGTTAAATAGGATGACTTGAAACTGGTGATTTGCAATAAATCATATATTTCAAAAATAATTTGAAGTTTGTTTTGAAACACAGTCAAACAGTCTTAACAGAAGAGTTCATTCATTTATTCAATATACAAATAAATGTCTGTTATGTGCTGGTTACTGTGCTTGACATTGGAAGTAAAAAGTAAATAAGGCACCATGTCCATAATCAAGGGCAGGGGCTGCTGGTGGGTGGGGCAGATAGATACAATTATACACTAGTTATAATTGCAACATTAGTGTGAAGATAAGATACAAAAGCCCATAGAAGTATCTGTCCCATCATATCCCTCTATGTGTAGTCTGGAAGGATATGGATTAAATACAAACACTTAAAAATAAACACACCTTAAAACTGGTTTCTTCTGGGGTATAATTGGGGAGACCTTTACTTTTACTCTACTTCTCAAAAATCTTAATTTAAATAATGATATATTTCAATCATGTCAAGAAGTAGGACAAATATTGTATGATTCCACTTACATGAAATACCTAAATTAGTCAAATTTATAGATACAGAAAGTAGAATGGTGGTTGCCAGGAGCTGCAAGGGAGAGGGAAATGGGGAGTTTTTGTTTAATAAGTATGGTGTTTCAGTTAAAAAGAGGGTGTTTTTGGTTGTTTATTGGCCATTTAATATTTTTCCTAGAGAAATGTCTTCGCAGATCTTTCACCCATTTTATTTTTAATATTTATTTTTAATTTTTCAGTGACAGTTTACATTCATTATTATTTTTTATTTTTTATTATTCTGTACAGCATAGTGGTTAGACAATTATATACTTCACAAAGTGGTCCCCCTAATATTCCAAGTACCCACCTGACCCCATACATGGTTATTGCAATATTATTGACTATATTCTTTATGCTGTAACTTACATCCCTGTGACTATTCTGATTTGTACTTCTTAACCTTCTCACCTTTTTTCACCCAACACCCGTTCCTTTGGTAAACATCAGTCTATTCTCTGTATCTATGAGTCTGTTTCTATTTTGTTTGTTTATTTTGTCCTTTAGATTCCACATATAAATGACATCATATGGCATTTGTGTTTCTCTGTCTGACTTACTTCACTCAGCATCTATGATGTCACCAAGGGTAAGATATTATTTTTCAGGGTTCAGTGGTGTTTCACTGTGTATGTGTACCATACTTTTTTATCCATTGGTAAATAAAAAACAGTTCTGTGGGTGGATGGTGGTGATGGTAGCCAACGATGTGGATGTGTGTAATGTCACTGAGTTAATTATACACTTAAAATGGTTAAGATGATAAATTTTATGTTATGTGAATTTCCCAATTAAAATAAAGGAAACAGGGAAACTAATAGAAGAGATTACTACTTTCCCTCCACCGAATATAAACAGATACATTTGTTTTGTCATATACCTTTTAGACTTCTCGCTTAAAAGAAATGAAATATTGAAATACACCTAAAGTCTCTTCCTCAGACCTTTCTCCTTTTCTCCCTCTTGAAATGTAAGAGCGATCCTAAAGTTTGAGTGCATTTTCTTACACATTTAAAAAGTACTTTTGCTCCTGCCAACGCCCTCCTTCCAAAGACCACGAGAAACACAGCTATGGTTGAGTGCATGCCATGGGGAACGGTGTAGGTCTCAGTAGGATGGTGGTAGAGAGGACTTAGTGTGAAATTTAGTTCTGTGTTAGGTGGTTCTGGGAAGGGTTAGTGAGGCAGGCTTGCTCTGGGTCGGATGCTATCAGGATCTGGGGTAATTCTGTGATTATATCTTGGTAAATCTCATCAAGAAGGAAGGAAGCCTGGAACAATACTACAGTTGTAACTGGTTAAGCAGCCACAGCACTTATACTAACTAGGAGGGGGGTTATTTGTTTTTTGTGTGATATAGAATAATATTACTATTTTTGATAGTGTTCAGATATAATGATGGAGTAGTCTTGTTTTTGTTTTGATCTACCATGGTCACAGAATGCTTTGTCTGATGTTGGTGCTCTGTAACATTGTTTATGGCCAATAAGAAAATATGGCTGGGCTGAGTGCCAGGCCACCTCCTGTATATGAGAAGCTGTTTTCTTTGTCACTACACACATATGTGTCCATAAACAAAACCTACTATTATGTTGTAGGTCTTAAATATTTGAAAGAATGGTAATAGATCATATATATTATGCTGCAGCTACCTATTTTTTACTCAGCTTTATAATGTGAGATTAACCTAGGTTGATACTAGCAGACCTAGTTCATGTCTCTTACATTATATTCAACTGAAGGATTGTTAAGTTGCTTTTATGTTTTCTTGTTAAAAATAGTATTGATACACCAAGCACACAGATCTAAGTTTTTTAAAAATTGATTGTTAGAGAGAGAGGAAGGGAGAGATAGAAACATCGACAAGAGAGGAACATCATCAATCAGCTGCCTCCTGCATGCTCCATACTGGAGATCAAGCCCACATCCCAGGCATGCTCCTTGACCAGGAACTGAGCCACACCAGCCAGGCTAAGTTTTTACATACCATTCCCCAATGAGAACAAGCAGGAATCAAAAAATGATGGGGCATATTGAAAGACATGAAAGCCAGCTTGAAAAGGCTCTCAACTGGTGCAAATTGAGCAATACATGAAAGCATGATAATAATAGATTATTATTCATTGAATTAAAAATATCCATGGCTTCATACTGATCTAAATAATACTAAAATTTTCACCCAGGTTTTGGCTTGCCTTTTCTTTTCTTCTTTTTTTTTTTTTTTACAATGTTTTTATTTTTTTTAAATTAAATCTTTATTGTTCAGATTATTACATTTGTTTCTCTTTTTCCCCCCATAACTCCCCTCCTCCCAGTTCCCGCCCCACCCTCTGCCCTCACTCCCCACCCACTGTCCTCATCCATAGGTGCACGATTTTTTTCCAGTCTCTTCCTGCATCTCCCACACCCCTTTCCCCCCCAAGAATAGTCAGTCCATTCCCTTTCTATGTCCCTGATTCTATTATGATCACCAGATTATTTATTCACTTGATTCTTAGATTCACTTGTTGATAGATGCATGTTTTTTTGTTCATGATTTGTATCTTTACCTTTTTCTTCTTCTTCCTCTTCTTAAAGGATACCTTTCAGCATTTCATATAATACTGGTTTGGTGGTGATGAACTCCTTTAGCCTTTCCTTATCTGTGAAGCTCTTTATCTGACCTTCAGTCCTGAATGATAGCTTTGCTGGATAAAGTAATCTTGGTTGTAGGTTCTTGGTATTCATCACTTTGAATATTTCTTGCCATTCCCTTCTGGCCTGCAAAATTTCTGTTGAGAAATCAGCTGACAGTCGTATGGGTATTCCCTTGTAGGTAACTGAGTTTCTTTCTCTTGCTGCTCTTAAGATTCTCTCTTTGTCTTTTGCTCTTGGCATTTTAATTATGATGTGTCTTGGTGTGATCCTCTTTGGATTCCTTTTGTTTGGGGTTCTCTGTGCTTCCTGGACCTGTAAGTCTATTTCTTTCACCAGGTGGGGGAAGTTTTCTGTCATTACTTCTTCAAATAGGTTTTCAATATCTTGCTCTCTCTCATCTTCTGGTACCCCTATAATTCTGATGTTGGTACGCTTGAAGCTGTCCCAGAGGCTCCTTACACTATCTTCGTATTTTCGGATTCTTTTTTCATTTTGCTTTTCCAGTTGGGTGTTTTTTGCTTCTTCGCATTTCGAATCTTTGACCTGATTCTTGCGCTCCTCTGGTCTGCTGTTGGGTGTCTGTATAATATTCTTTATTTCAGTCAGTGTATGCTTAATTTCTAGTTGGTTCTTTATCACAACATCGAGGGTCTCATTAGATTTCTTGTAGATCTCATTAAGTTTATCGGCAGTTTCTAGAAAATTATTGAAAGACCTTAAAAGTGTGGTTTTAAGCTCTATATCCTCCAATTCTGACATTTGCATCCAGTTTCTTTGTCTCTGCATTTTTTATGCTTTCTTGGTTCAACCCCTAGTGGTCTTTGTGTGCAGTCTTGTTGTAGTTAGGCCTTGATTGTTGTCGGCAATACCGGGAGTGATTTGACCTCCAGGCTAACTGGCTATGAGAGTCCCCTGTGTCTGCAGTGGGAGAGCTTCTGTGCTGGATCTCTAGGGTGGTGCTAATCTAGTGTTTGCCTGAGGCTATCCGGCAAATGGCTCTGTGCAGGGCTTGGGCGGGGCAGGTCCCAGGGGATCTACAGGGCGGGTGGAGGAAGCAGTTATGGCTGCTCTCAGTTCCATTTCTAGGGACTCTGCCTCTCTGAGTCCCAGCAACCACTGCAAATCTCAGAGAGAAAGCTGCCTTCGAGTTCCGACCAAAGCCAGACAGTCCCTCTTCTCCCGTTTGAGTCTGGGTCCCTAGAGACTCGCCCGGCTCTGGAGCTCAGAGTCTGTGACTTCCTCCCGATTGAAAACAACAACTGCGCCCTCCACCGCCAGCCTGCTCTGCTCGCACTCCGCACCTGAGTATTTCACTTCAGCACTGCGCCTCCTCTGAGTCTGGATATGATATTCTCTTTCCTCCTAGTTGTAGAATTTCCACTCAGCCAGCCTTCCTGTGGTTCTGGATGATGTCCGTTCCGTCTTTAGGTGTATTTTTGTATTGGTTGTTCAAGGCAGCAATTTCTGGCGTTAACCTATGCCGCCATCTTGGTTCTTGGCTTGCCTTTTCACTTTGCTTGTATTATTTGCAATTGTGCCTTGCATTCTAGTTTTAATGTGGTCATTTTTACGAACTTTTGCTTTACAGTTATGTTTTGTGGCATAGCTAAAAAAATCATTCCTTTTTTCAGAGAACATAAGAATATTTTCCTTTAGAAGTTTTGAAGTTTTTTAAAAATATTTTGTCTCTAATAAAGCAATAATAATTTTGTTTATGATGCAAGAAAAGGAATCTCATTATATCTTTTCTACATGGATAATCATTTGTCGCAATATCAGATAATGCTGCTACTACTATATTCAAAATTTTATTTTCTAGACTCTCTACTTGGATTCATTGACATATTTGTCTATCAATTACTATACCTTTTTATTAAGACCTGGTCAAATCCCATCAATCTAATTAGTCAAGTCCCATCAATACAATTCTTCTTCAATATTATCTTGGTTTATTTTTTAGTCCATTAACCTCTTCTATATAAATTTAAGTTCCCTGTTTCATGAAAATACTTTTTAAGAGTTTGATTGGAATTGTATTGAACTTATAGATTTTAATGGTCATAGTATCAAGACTTTTAATTCATATTCTTGGAGTATCTCTCCATTTACTTAGATTGTATTATGATTATGAAATCTGTAATTTTCCCTATAAATATTTGATGCATATTTTGTTAGGTATAGTCCAGTATGTAAAAAACTTGTCACTCTGTCCTACAAGTAAAAAGCTGCACAAACTAAAAAAATCAACAACTAATAGACAAATTAGAGAGATATTGTCACAGGACAAACTGCTGCCCCCCAAATTGGAGAGGCTGACAAGAGACTCCAGAAAAATCACAACTTACCTGAGCAGAAACTCATAAGCATCAATCTCTATAGGAACCAGTGCTAGGTTAGGAAACCAGAAATGTAATTGACAAATTTTTGGAGGCTCAGTGTAGAAAATCTTAGAGTTAAAAACTCCAGGGGACCCAATTACTGGAGAGGGGCACACTTTCGTGAGTTTTACCTCCTGGAGCTCTATCAGTTTCTCAGAGTAAAAATCAGAGAAAAATCCTCTCATGCTCCCAGTGGTGGAGAATCCAGCCTTCCCTGTGGAATAGGAAAATAACCAACTCCGGCCCACTGTGGTCACTGTCCCACATAAGGGGGGGAAGGCACAGAGAAGCACATGTGAAGTTCACAGTTCAGAGATACAAGGCCACTATTTCGAGATACATTTTTATGTATCTATATTAGTTGAAAATTGCCTACCCGCCTGAAGAGACCCTGCTCCACTATCTTAAACATATGGGGTCAACCTCTTAAATAAAAGAAGCTTAGAGGTAGGTAGGTACTCTTATTTGAATGACTCAAACTGTCCAAGTTGAGATCTTTTCAATTATCTATTCTTTTCTCTCATGGCCCCCAAATTGGTCTTGGAGCTTCAGCAAAGTGTTGGATTCCATGCAGCTAAAAGGAGGAAATTCATGAGGACAAACAGATTTCTGGGAGCTCCTGCCCAGCATTTTCTGTTCACTTGTAACTGGTAATCTCTAGATTAAAAAAAAAAAGCTGGAAAGTGGAGTTTTTGAGCCAGATATAAGGAAGAAAAGGAAAAATAAATATGGAGGAGGGTACTGCTGGCAGTGCTTGCTTTGAATTTTTGTTATTTCAAATATCTTTTAAAAATTAAATATTCCAGCTGTGTTGGTATTCGTAGGAACATATTCAATTTTAAAATTAAAGTATAATTTACACACAGGAGTCCGGATATAAATCTAAGTGCAGTAGGAAGCCACTGTAGAATTTTAAGCAAGGGAGTGATGCAATATAATTTATGTGGGAAAATTTACTCTGTATTCTCTCTGGAGAATGGATTATAAGGAACCTGCAAGGAAGAAAAGAGTCCTGTTACGGGCAATTGCATAATCCAGCAAATGTTCATGGCCATTGGGGCGGGTGATGGCAGTGCAGATGGGATTAAGGCAGGTATTGTATATATACTAGAGTCAACATGATTTATTCTTGGAAGCTCATCTTCAACCATTCCTATTACTTGGATGTGATTCTCTCTGGAACCAGATATTCAGAATAATTACTGTAATTTGTGAATTTCTTTGCATACATACACTGCTAATTTGGCAAAGCTGTTATTTTTTTTCTCTCATTCTCCATTCATGTGCATAAGCGTGATTCACACACTGCAGCATGTACTCACTTCTCTGGATTAGGGAAAAGAATGAAGCAATATTTCATTTAATAAAAGAATTTCAAAGATGGTCCTCTGTCCTGGTTTTCACATTAGGATTGAGAAGCAAGTTAAGAAAGCTACTGGATGGATATCATTTCCCGGGAGTTTTGGGAAGGTTTTGGCTTCCTGAATCTCTTCCATCAGTTGATCAACTTCCATAACAAAGTTCTTAAAATGTTTTTTTTTGTGTGTGTGCTAGCCTTCCTGAGAGAAGTCATGCATTAAACCCCCAACACTCTATTATACATTTCTTTATTAGTTTACTTTCTCTTTTAAAACATTCTTGATGGCATATAGGAGATGTGGGTATTTACAACAGTCAGTTTCAATAACTTAAATACCTTAGTAGGTGAGAAGGAATTGAGTCTATTTTATGGAATAAAGAGATGACTAAACAGAATGAATGCAATGAATGAATTGAAAGATGGCCATGAGTCCTGGGGGTCCTGCCACTTGGTTTATGGCAGAGGTGCAGGAAGAGCACATGCCGGAAAACAGGGGTAGGGGTAGACTATGCCAAAAAAAGAGATGCAATATCAGGAAAATATAAATGAAAAGTCATGACTACATTAAAAAAAAGAAAAAGAAATGTAACTTTGAACATGGATAGTATGGGTACATTTGGGCTGTAAACTTGGGTTTGCGCACACTGAAACCAACAGGAAATAAGAGTTGCAATCAGTCGCTCGGTTCCTGTTGTCAGGACAGCAAAACACCTAGTTTGGGACTAAGAAGGTTTACTCTAGAACTGGCTTGCCTAGGTCCAACATGCTTCTGTTCTGTAACTCCTAGTTACAAGTTAGCCTGAGGCTCTGAGGTGCCTTCTGGGTAAAAAGACATCTGAAAGGAAGTGTCATACTTAAAGCGTCATTTAGGGACATGCACAAATGGGGCAAGGACAGGGCTTATCTATGTGCATGGTGTCATTCAGTAGTCTTCTGGGCAAGTGATCATGTTGGAGACCCAGTGTGCAAATAAAAGTAATTACCCTTTGAGACAGCATGGATGGACCTGGAGAGCATATGCTAAGTGAAATGAGGCAGTCAGAGAAAGAAAAGTACCATATGATTTCACTCAGATGTGGAATCCAATGAACAAAATAAACCAACACACAAAATAGAAACAGACTCATAGATACAGAGAACAGACTGACAGCTGTCAGAGGGTGGGGAGGTCGTGGGGCTGGGTAATAAAGGTGAAGGGATTAAGCAATAAACAAAACAAAACTCAAAGACTCAGAGAGGAAAGGTGGTTGGGGGAGGTAGAAGAGGGTATCTATAATAATAAAAGCTTAACATGCAAATCGACCGAATGGCTGAATAGTGGAACGACTGCCTGGACTACCACGCTATGACACCCACTGGTGCCAGGCCAGCCAAGACAGGTGTGATGCAATTGGTAGGGGGCCCGGCCATTGCCCCATGATCACCCTACAGAGGGAGGCCCAGGCCACTGACCAGTGGGCTGTGGCCGGTGGGTGGGGCCTCCCTCTGCGGGGCGATGGATTGCGGGGCTCCCAAACTATGATAGGGCACAGGCCGGGCTGAGGGCCCCTTTCCCCTGCCAAGTGCACAAATTTTGTGCACCAGGCCTCTACTAGAGGAAATAATAGTGATGGAAGGAGACTTGACTTGGGGTGGTGAACACACAATACAATATACTACAGTTGATATATTATAGAATTGTATGCCTAAAGCCTATTTAATTTTATTAACCAATATCACCTCAATGAATTCCATTAAACATTATGCATACTGGAAATATCATGGTTGAAAGTCAAGCACCATAGCAGTTTTCCATATTGGCATATCTTGGAACATTTTCCCAAGGACGTGAATAAGTATTTGAAAAACAAATGCTCTGTGATTAGTCGTGAAGTGTTGTGTTGAACACATTTAAACAGGGTCTTTTCTGTCCTGAGTCCTCTTACTGGGGTCATGTGAACAGGTTTAAGGCAGATCTAATGGCTGTTATTCCAAACTGCTTTACAGTACAGCCTAGAAATGTCCACATTCTCCCAAATCATTCAGGGCATCCCCAGAAGACACCTAATCAGTTCTAGGGAGCCTCCCAGTGGCTTCTGCTGGACACAGGTGTAAGTTTTCTTAATTATCCCTGCCTCTGGGGTATGCCCCTGCCTGGTGGTGTTCCCACATTCCCCTTGGCTCAACAACTTCTTGCCAGGGAATGTGTTCTAGTATCAAGCCACATATTAATATTACCCTGTCAGACCTAGCAGCACATTCTAGTACCTCAGGGATATTGCCTCTGCTTCTGCTGTTCCCTGCTGGACACAAGATCCTTTACTAGGAGCAGCTATTCCTTATACTAACTCCTTGTGGGCACTGCCATCAATAGGGAAGGAAATTTTAGTTTGCTAAGGTGCCTGATTATCAGTGATGAAGTGGATGGAGACAAATGCCAACCAATTATCTTACCTAAGTACTTCAATATTTTATAGACTCCACTACCTAGCAGCCATGTATGGTATTACTGGTTGGGGTGTGAAGTTATTGGACCTTAAAGCCTGTCATTTTGGCTCTGCTTCTTCTTGTACCAAAGAAGTCAGAGCATTGGGCTTGGTGGCTCAGCACAGGCTCAGGATCTTTGTCCATTGGGTGGTTGGGTAAGAGGACTTAGTCTGCTCCTTGGCCATTTCAGATGAGAAGTAGAAAGCTAAGATACATGCTTCAGAATAGCTCATCAAAAAAGTCCTGCATTTTGTGAGGCAGGATGCACATTGCCTGCCTAGCTATTGTTTTCCATTTGTTTATTCTACCACCCTTATGGGAAACCCATGAAAGCGTACCTCTTTTAAATTGTGTGTTATCTATTATTAGTGTATAATAAAGAAAAAATGCAAACCAATGGGGAAGAAATATAATTTTCAAAGTTAGTGATTGGGAAAACTGACTCTGTAACAATATCTACCTACTAACATTTAACCATACACTAATATAGATTGAAGAGATCAATGTGAAAAATGAAATTACATAAAACATTATTAGAGTATATGGGTGGCTATTTATTTTTTACTGGGAAGGAAAAGAATGTTCTTTGCAAAACATAGTAAAGGAAATCAACAAAGAACAGATAAATAGATTTGACCTCATATATTTATACTGGAAACAAAGATTCAATGTTACTAAAAGGGAGATAGAATAGTAATTAAAATTACAGACTCTAAGTACTCTTAGAATCCGTTTTTGGTAACAAGCAATGAATAGTCATTTAACAATATGTATCCTATCTAATAATAGACAAAAATGGTAATTAACCATACCTCCGACATGCTTCCCATTGGCTAATCAGGGCGATATGCAAATTAACTGCCAACCAAGATGGTGGCCGGCAGCCAGGAAGCTTAAGTGAACAGGAGGCTTGCTTGCTCCAGTGAAGGAGGAAGCCAAGGTTCCCCACCTGCCACTGCTGGGCTCTCAGCTGCACTCTAAGCAACAATGTTGCAATTATAGAAGTTAAACAACCCCCATGCTTTCAGCCAGCCAGCCGAGCTGGAGTTGCAACAGTGTTTCAATTATAGAACCCAAACAAACCAGATACCTGTTTTCAGCAGCTGAGGTCTCGGAGCTGGAGCCGAGCCTCAGAGCTAAAGCCAGATCTCAGCTCCAATGACAGCCATTGAAGGTAAATAAATCCCAGAATCAAAAAAAGAAAAAAGAAAAAAAGGAGAGGTTGGGAGCTTCAGTCACCTGCCAGCCTGAAAACAGTCCTCAGCCTCTCACTCAGATTGGCCAGGCACCCCAGTGGGGACCCCCACCCTGAAGGGGGTGCGACCAGTTGCAAACAGCCATCATCCCCTCATCCAGGCTGGCCAGGCACCCAAGCGGGTACCCCACCCTGAAGGGGGTGTGACCAGTTGCAAACAGCTATCATCCCCTCATCCAGGCTGGCCAGGCACCCAAGCGGGACCCCCACCCTGATCCGGGACACCCTTCAGGGCAAACCAGCCAGCCCCTACCCGTGCACCAGGCCTCTATATAGTAACAGGGTAATATGCAAACTGACCCTAACAGCAGAAGGATTGGGAATGACTGGTCACTATGACACACACTGACCACCAGGGGGCAGACCCTCAATGCAGGAGCTGCCCTCTGGTGGTCAGGGTGCTCTCACATGGGAGGAGCTCTGCTCAGCCACAAGCCAGGCTGATGGCTGTCAGTACAGCGGTGGTGGTGGGATCCTCTCCTGCCTCCTCAGCAGCGCTAAGGATGTCCGACTGCAGTTTAGGCCTGCTCCCCGCTGGCAAGTGGACATCCCCCGAGGGCTGCCGGGCTGCCAGAGGGATGTCTGATTGCCATCTTAGGCCCAATCCCCCAGGGAGCGGGCCTAAGCCAGCAAGTGGTCATCCCCCGAGGGGTTCCAGACTGCGAGAGGGCACAGGCCGGGCTGAGGGACCCTCCCTCCCCCCCAAGTGCACAAATTTTTGTGCACCAGGCCTCTAGTTTATATTATAAAAGGCCAGTGGCCATAATGCCGTAACACTGGAATGACCAAACAACCGGTCACCAGGAGGTGCATTGATGGGTCTTGTGGCACGGCGGGTCTTGGTCTCATGGCGCGGTGGGAATCAGTCTGGGTCCCACTGGCATGGTGGGAGGGAGTCTGGGTCCCGCTGGCGCCGCAGGTCTGGGGCTCGTGTGATTTCACATGCTGGGCCTCCAGTTATGATATAAAAAGTTGATGTATACAGCATGTTGACTAAAACTTTGTTAAACATTAAAATCATGACATTAAGATAATATAAAACCAGCAAGATGATATCTTGCTTTAAATAGTTATATCTACTTTAAGTAAATTAATAGGAAAATAGTATTTTCTATTTGACTGGATATTTACACTTTAAATGCTTTTCATTTTTTTGTGATGATTCATATTTCCATGTTATCATTTGCCTTCAGTTAAAAAACAATCATTAGCATTTCTTATTATAGGTCTGCTTTATTAACTTTATATATCCCACTTATAGCGTATATTCTTACTCCTTTTTTTTGGAATAAACATTAATCTGCTTGATTATGGAGCCTGGTGGCAGATCCTGCCTGGGACAGTATACTATGCTACTTGGACAGATTCTGCATAAACCAAGGGCTGGACAACAAGACTTGGTGATGATGTATGACAATGCAGTTAGGAAGGTGGGGGGAGAAAGAAGGCAAAGGTGGTCCCCAGTTTTCTTGCTTGGTCAATAAGGGTGAGTATGGTGCCTTTTAGTGAAGGAAGTGGCAAAATATCCAGTTTGATGGGAAACGGGTAGGATGAGCAAGATCTGAGATCAGTTTTGTACACTTGGTAGTGACATGTCCAAATGGTGCATCTCTGTCAAGGAGGCAGATGGACACACAGGTCCAGGGCTCAGAAGGGAGGTCTGTGTTAACGACCAGAGTGACTTGTATGTCATCAGCAGATGGGTGATAATTGAGGCAATGAGATTGCTTGAGTCCATTCAGTGAAAATATACAGAATGAAAAGAGAATCGGACTCTGCAGTAGTTCGCATCAGCAACCTCAATAGAGCAGTGGGAGAAGCCAGATTTCAGAGATGAGGAGTGAATGGATGGTGAAAATGAAAGAGTGAGGAGAGATAACTCTGGAGAGTTATCATTTCTCCCTTCAATATGTGTGAGAACGGAGCATGGTTTTCTCATGTTAATAGGGAGAAGCAAAAAGGAAAGATTTAGAGATATTTGATGAAGCACATTCTCCAAAGGAGAGTATGAGATCTGCAGTCAGGTGCAGGGGTGAGCTTTAGTCAGGGAGCAGGGCAACTCTTACACGGCAACAAGAATAAGAAGGAAAGGGAGGGAATGGATGCTGGCCACTAATGATAGGTGGGATAGTGCACGTTTGAGAGAATTTCTGCCGTTTTTCCTCAGTTCTGACAGGTGATTTAACAAGAGGAGATAACTTTGGAAATAGCCACTGTGGAGACTTAGAGAGTTATGTAGGGAACTAATAGGGTTGAGGAGCTGGAGACAGGGGTCTGTGAATCTGTGATCGTAATATTCACCAGCTCCTTTTGCCCACAGTGAAAACCAGAAGCATCATCAGGAAAGGAATCAGCTTAACACTATACATTCCCCATAAATCTACGTGTTTGTAATAGAAGTTTCCACTCTTTTACTCCTTGTGAGTGCGCAACATCTGGCAACATTCAGCAGCCACGTACAACCACTGAAGTATTGGCATCTTTTCAATCATTTGTGCTTTAAAGTGCCTCTTGAGTCTTTCCTCATCAGTGGTTATACGAATTCAGCATTATGTAGATCTTAGCATAGTCCTGTGTGAGAGAAAATCCAGATATTTGTTGCAGCACACAATTTAAGCAAAGTCATTGCCTGAAAGAAAAATACTTTTCCATTTTGGGAATGATCCCCATGAGACTCCACGGCCAAAGCCCCGTGAGCTCCCCAAAGGCTTCTGCTGGGACTAGAAATGCTTCATTCAGGGTATTTCATGTGGGATATTTTTAGCAGCCATTGATTTTCTGTAGAAACTATGCATCATGCTCCCCTGTTTCTTCCATTCATGTGCTCTCGAAAGCAATTTTGCTGAGCCCTAAAGGAAAAAATAGTACCACAGGAGGCTCTGAAACGACATGAATATAGGGATCTGTTTGAGTTTTATGGGAGTCCCAAAGCATTGCCAGATAAAGTCTGAATTCAAAGCTGACCTGCTCCTGGAGCATAGTGCCATCAGTAGGCAGGAGATATTGGGGCAAACTGTTTTTGCACCGAGGAACAGAAGGCAGCAGAACAGAGGTCGATAGCTAACAAGCTGAGGAGGAACATTACAGAATCAAATTAGCCCAAATGCCAATGGAGGAGGAGGGGACAACCATAGCCACTTAGAGAGGCAAAGGGCAGCATAAACAACTAAGTAGTCTAGGAGAGAAAATAATTTTGGAAGTTATAATAAATTATCTAGCCCAGCTCTAACCAGCCATGTGAACATAGGGTTATCATAGTGTTCTCTTGTCTCAACTTTATAATCTATAAAATAGGGATAATATTACTTTTTTCTGTTCTGTGGCTTTGAACATAAACTCATATAATGGGTAGGAAAGCACTTGGAAAATTAAAAGCGAGGATTCCGATATAAGACTTCATTAGGAAAGAAGGCAGTGCTATTGATGTTAATGTGATCTCCAAAAGAGCATAGAATTGTTTTAAACTGAATCATCTCTCGAAATTATGAAAGGCTCTAAGTTCTTCTTCCTTTTTCCCCTTTCCCATGGTATTGTGACTAAGAGCATGAGTTGATGCAGCTGTGAAGGGTTAGTCTAAAGAAGCACCCAGATGGCCTTTCACCAAGTAAATTTCCTCTAGCTACCCTTGGTAAATTTACAATAACAATAGAAGGTGTAGTTTCCTGGAAAAGGAAGCTAACTTTTGTGGAAGAGAAAATCAAGTTGTAATATGTCTGAGGATTTTCATGGAGAGAGACAGAGTTACCACACAGTTCACACTCAATACATTATGGTATTATAGCGTCACAAGGTGACTGTATCTCCCAGCATGTCGTCAATCAGTGTTTAAGGATCTCAACAAAGAGAAAGCTTCCTTTACTGAGAGCTTCCTTTGGGAAAGCTGCCACCCACTCTGCATTTCGTGAAACACTGACTCTGTTCTGGCCATAGATTTGCAAGTCAGAGTTGATGGTCACACTGGCGTAGCTGAGGAGGAAAGGATTTGGAGTAAGAATTGCAAGTGGATAGTCCTTGACAAGACGGTACGGAGGGAAAGAGAACCTGATGCCCCAGGCCCTGGGTGCTGAGAGTCTCCCTCAGAGGGAGGACCAGGCTAACTGCTCAGGACTCCAAGCAGCAGAGGTCAGTGGGAGAAACACAGGTGACAGTGCTAACTGGACTCACAACATAAACTAGAAAGACCATACAGCAAGTGAAAACGAGGCTGGTCCAAAAATCATCATTTAGCTAACATTGACTTCCATTTTCATTTTTTATTTTATAAATTAAATTTAATTTTTTCATCACCATTTATCCCCTCTATGCCCTCTTTCACCTCCAGCCCCGCCCCCCCACCACACCACACTGTTGTCTATGCCCATGAGTTCTCTCTCTCTTTTTCTCGTTTTTTGCTTAATCCCTCTACCCCTCCCAACACCCTCCCACCACCACCACTAGAGCTTTCTGCCTGCTAAGAGTCTGTCTCTGTTTTGCTTGATAGTTCAGTTTGCTCATTAAATTCCACATGTGAGTGAAATCCTATGGTACTTGTCTTTCTCTGACTGGCTTATTTCACTTAGTGTAATGCTTTCCAGGGTCCATCCATGTTGTGGCAAGGGTAACATTTTGTTCCTTTTTATAGCAGAGTAACATTCTGTTGTGTAAATGTAGCACAGCTCTTTTATCCACTCATCTACTGATGGGCCCTTGGACTCCTTCCAAATCTTGTCTACTGTAAACTCTGCAATGAACGTAGGGGTGCATATGTTCTTCTGAATTAGTGTTGCTGGTTTCTTCAGACAAATTCTCAGAGGTGGAATTGCTGGGTCCTAAGGCAGTTCCATTTTTCATTTTTTGAGGTAACTCCATACTGCTTTCCACAGTGGCTGCACCAGTCTGCATTCCCACCAACAGTGCACAAGGGTTCCCTTTTCTCCACATCCTCCCCAACACTTGTTGTTTGTTGATTTATTGATGGTAGCCATTTTGACAGGTCAGAGGTGATATCTCATTGTGGATTTAACTTGCATTTCTCTGATATTGGTGATGTTGAGCATCTTTTCATATGTCTATTGGCCTTCTGTATGTCCTATTTTTCACTTCCTATTTAAAATCACACCAGTTCTTGAGGCTGACAGTTGTCCTTCTGTGAACCTAGCCAGGATGGCTGTTTCTCTTCTCCTGATATAGTGGAAATGACCTCCACTTTGAAGTCAGACAGATTTGGGCCCAAATCCTGGCTTTGCCTCCTCAGAGCTGTGTGACCTTGTACATGTCACCTACCCCCTGTTCACAATGGTTTCTTCATCTGCAAGACGGGGAGTGGTGTCTTCCTTAAGGATGGGGGAAGGACTGAAATTACCCAGCTGGCATGTGGCTCATGCGTTGTACTCAGCACAAAATTGTTATTCCTCTCCCCATCTCCCATACTGTTGCTGCTTCTCTGATCATTGATTCTGTTTCATTGATTGTCTCAATATTTATGATTATTTTATAGTAATTCAACCATACGAAGTATTGAAAGAGAACTTCTTAGTGGAGAATATCCCAAATCCAGAATCTCTTCCCCTGAGAGGTTGTTTATTTACTTCTTGAAACCTTTAATAGGCGGTCAGCAACAGCCCATATGCTTGAGAATAAATGAGACAATCTCTAATCTTATTTGGGTGTGGATTTCCCAACCAAGACGGTATTAGGGGGCCTTTCTGTTATTTTTGTTAGCACACCAGCTGTTAAAGAAAGATTTCTTAATCATATTATATTCTGGCCACATAATTTATATTACTTGTGCAGCCTGACAATGCCTATTTCCTCCAAAGATGACATGACAAAATAGCCATTGGTCACCAGAGAATGTTGACATTTTATGGGCAGGTTCTTTAGAGATGAGCTCATGCAATTTGCACAACACATGAGGTAGACATATCATTTTCTTCATAAGTGAGGTAATGGAGGTTTCAAGAAGTCAAGAGCTTTGGCTCATGGATACACAGTGAATGGATCACATTTGCATTTACACCAGTTTGACTCTAAAATCATACTTTACTTAAGGAAAAAGGTTAACTAAGTCTCATCTAAGGGCTGCTTTCTCTGGAAGTTTGTGTGCCTGATTCAGTGATAGCTGGGCAGCTCGCGGACAGTCGCCTGTCCCTCAGTGATACTGGATACACTGAGAATTTGCTGTGCTCGGCTTCTCTCCTGTACTCGCTTCCTCTGACTGCACTGACTTTCACCCTTTTACTTTGATGCCACTGACCTGGCAGACAGACCTAGCGCATGCTGTCCCAGTTTCGGAGGCAAGAACAAAAGAAGCTGCTTTATTTAAAAATCCTATGTCTGGAGATCTTCTGGGCAGCTTTCAGTGCTCAAGATAGGTCATTGGGATTTCAGGCCATGCCTTAGGCAAAGACATTTACCAAATAGATCCCACGGGCGTGAAAGCCATCATCTCTCCAGACAGAGAACAAAAGGCGTAGGTAACTAACTCCATGTAGAAGCCTTCGGCTTCCCTGTCTCAGTTCCTCCCAGGCCTGTTCTGAAGTGAGTCTCTCCACATCACATTTTTTACTATCATCCTGGTTGCAAGTATCACATGATCTGGCCTCTGCCTAAGTTCCCAGCTTCCTGGTAGCCAATATGATCTAGCACACTGCCAGTTTTGAGTTATTTGACTAGAGTAAGTTTACTTTTCTTGCTTTAACATCTGTGCACAAGGAATTTCCTCTGCTCTTCTCTTGACCATTATGAACTGATATATATGGACAACTTCTTCAGTCTTAGTTAGCAAAATTGCTATTTTTTTCAGAGTGGCTTTTCCCCAACCATCCCCTCTAAAGTAGCCATCAAGTCACTTTCTACCTCGTCTGTCTCTTCTACTCCATATTTATTATAACCAATTATTTTATTATTTATTTACTGTTGTATTATTTATCTATTTTCTCCAGGAGAGAAGTAACCTTTCCGACTTGTTTCCTCAGGATCTTCAGCACCACGAACAGTGGCACACTCATAGTAGAGAGTCATGAAACATCTGTGAGTAAATTACAGACATCTTTTCATTTATATTAAAGAGGGAATTTACACTTAAAGACAAAAAAGTAATCAATCAAAGTATCTTTTTATGAAGAAAACAGATGTATAGGTATAACATATGTGGTATATATCTATACAGTGTTCCAAAAAAATGTATACACACACTTTGAATAATTATAAAGGCAGTGAATTTCATTTTCAAAATTGACCTATCAGCTGTTAAAAAGTGTGTACACATTTTTGGGGGACTCCCTGTGTTTGTAATTAATTTATCAATTAACTAGATTAGCACTTTAAAAACATAATCCAGACCATATCAACCTTATTCTAAAAACCTTTCAAGGCTGGAAAGGGCCCTATTTGATTTGGTCCCCTCCATTCCAGGTGTATACCCCCTATTATCTTCTCTCCTACCTACTCTCTTCCAGGCATTCTAGCCTCCATGCTGTTTACCAAACATGCCAGGTATGTTACTGTTTTAGGGTCTTTGTAACAGTTCTTTTTTTTCTGCCTGTTAAGCTCTTCCCCTAGACCTGCCCCTTACCTTCTTCAAGTCTTTGCTCAAATACTACCTTTTTAAGAGATAGTGCTAATTTCCCTATTTGCAATTTCAATCCATTCCATTGAAGGTTTTTCAAATTCCCAATTTTCTGTATCCTGTCCATTATTCTCCATGCCACTTATCAACTTCTAATATGCTCTATATTTATTTTATATATTTGCAGTATTTATTTATTTTTAGGTTGTATTTATTGTTTATTGTCTGTTTCTTTCTATTAGAATATAAACTTGGGGGCAGGGAGGGCAGGCATTTTTTTTAATGTCACTCTTATATCCCGAGTTCCTCAAATAGTTTCTGGGATGTAATATGATGTTAAAATTCGTTGTTGAAATAACTGATACAAAATTAAGTGCTTTGTGTTCGAGGACCTTAGAGTCCTGTGGCCAGAAGTGTTTGGCTTCTAAATCTGTTTACTATAACCTCAAATTTGAAATTCAACCTACATGTAGTCCTATCTTAGTGAAACTTCATATTGGTAAGGTTAATAAGAAGCCTAAAACCTCTTTTAAAAATAAAGGAAGCTCAGTTTACCTACATGCAAATGAAAATCAGATTTCATTGTTTGTCATAATTTAAGGCAAAATATTTAGAGTTAAAGGCAAATAATTTTTGTGAAGTTCTATACATTTCTAAACTATCAATCCACTATAAAGGCAAAGTAGTTTTTTTTTTTTTTCATAATGCAATGACTTAAACGATTTCACTGGTACAAAGTTTCTAAAAGATTGCTTCGACTGTACTCCAGACAAATGAAAAATGAATCTAAGAAAAGTGAAGCGACATCAAGCAACAGTGGGCCTGAACAGTAATGCAATGAAAATAAATCATACATTGCCACTTGTTGATTTACTGATGTGCTATTCTTTAATGTGTGAAAAAAATAATTTCTTCAACTGAAGAACAAGAGGTTTGATGACATGATTTCTAAAAGCAGTGGTTTTTCATTTCTCCAGGTGTTGGCCTTTTGTCCTCTAATTCAATTATTATTTGAGCAACATCTCAATCTTTCCTTTCTTCAGTAGGAAGCAGAGAGTCTAGTATAACCCATGTTTTCTGCATTTAATCAGGTTTATGTGGGTCCAAGAAAATAGGGATGCTTGAGGTTTCACTGGCCACCCATATTGATGAGAATCTATTTCCCCCGGTGTAAGGGTTTCTCTAATTGAGCCACGGAGTGCAAAAATGACCGTCTGATTCTGCTGAGAGCATCTTACTACCTCTGTGGCATTTGTGGCTTCCTGAACAATTAAGCTGGGGCGGGGATACAATTTCTCATTGTAACTCATAAGCCCCCTGCATTACCACTTTGTGAACACAAAGCAGGTTATACTTCCTTTTCGTAGCTTTTTGTCTCACACAAACCCCCACCAACTTGCTCCAAATTAGCCCCTTCCTGAACCTGGTGATTTCTGCAACTCAGTGTGTACCCTGGGAACAAATTCCTTAAATATCTCTTTCTGGTTCCCTAAATTTGTCAACATGCTGTTTCTGGAGCTTATAATATAGCTGAACTTCTGGTTCTTTCTCTCTCTTCCAAATTCCCGTCTATATAACTGAGACCATGACTGTAAAACTTTGTTGAAGGCTCAGGGCAATATAAATGTGATCCAGAGGTATTAACAATGGACACAAAGGCCACAGGGCAAATATGACAAAAGTTCCTTAGCAGGTCAGCCTCTTACTGACTTGGAACAGAAGGCTTACTTCATGTCTACCTCTATGTTTGGGAATGCTCCAAGCATTAACACTCCTTGGAGTTCAGCTCTTCCTCTTCTCCAGAATTTATTTCTACAAGATGAAGCTAATCCCAGGGTTACTTTTTGATTCAGATTATTATTATGTTTTCATTATGCATCAATAATTATTTAGATTTAACTATGGCTTTCACTTGTCTATTTGCTACAAATCGTATCCACATTTATCTCAAATGGCAGGCTCAAATTATCTTTTTAAATGACATTTTTCCTTTATGTTTTTGTTTTTGCTAGACTATATCCTAGGTAATTCTTTCAGGGATGGTTTATGAATGGTCAGCCTTCTAAGTGAATATCTGAAATTGTGTCTGTGATTCCTTCCTACTTGAATGTTAGGTTGAGTGTAAGATTCAATGTGTGTTACATACCCTTGAATTGACTCTGATTCCTGGCAACCTTAGAAATGAATGATGTCCATAACAGCCATGTTCTAACAGTCTAACCCCACATAATTGTCCTTAAAAATAAGACAGTTCCTCAGGGTCTTCTAGTGTGTAATGCTACCAATTAGACACTATATGATAGTTTCTTTCTTTCTTTCTTTCTTTTTTTTTTTTTGAGGCTAATTAGTTTGTTTGCTTTCCATTCTTTGGTTATCTTCTAATCTTTTGAGTTCAGAAATTGCATTACTATGTATCTAATTATGAGCCTGGGTTCTTTTTGAAAACGAATTGCCTGACATTCTTTGAAATAAATATTTTTCTCTTGAGCTCTAAGAAATTTTCTTCTAAGAGATTTTAAATTATTTCTTCTTCTCCAAGATCTCTAGATTTTTCTTTTAGAATTCCTCTTAATAGATTCTGGGATTTCATTCTCTCTGCTATGTCATTTAACTTTTTCTTCATACCTAATCTATTTTAGCTGTTTTTATTTTGCTCTGGGAATATTCCTTAACACAGCCATCAAATTCATTCATTCTTCAGTTGTATCTGTTATGTAATTCAGCTGATCTGTACATTTTTTCTTCTTTTGCCTTTTTCTACCCATACTGTTTATTTTTTTAAGTTTAAGAAGTTAAATTTCTAAGATCCCTAGTTGTTTCTCTTCATGAGCTTGCTATCCTCCCAACTATGAAATTATCAGTTATGTTTATTAAATATTATTTTATCTGCTCAATTAACTTTTCTTCTATTCCAGTTCTCCAGGCTTTGAAGCAGTTGGCTCTATTTTGGTGTTGATTTTATTCCAGATAGTGGTGATTCTGCCTTGCGTGTTTATCCTTGTGTTTGGGAACACCTGCTTGCCCATACAAGAAAGCAGTTTTTAAAAAAAAAAAAAAAAATTAAATCTTTATTGTTCAGATTATTACAGTTGTTCCTCTTTTTTCCCCCCATAGATCTCCTCCACCCAGTTCCCACCCCACCCTGTGCCCTTACCCCTCCCACTGTACTCATCCATAGGTGTAAGATTTTTGTCCAGTTGCTTCCTGCACTCCCACACCCTTTTCCCCCCAAGAATTGTCAGTCCACTCCCTTTCTATGCCACTGGTTCTATTATATTCACCAGTTTACTCTGTTCATCAGATTTTTTATTCACTTGATTTTTAGATTCACTTGTTGATAGATATGTATTTGCTGTTCATAATTTTTATCTTTACCTTTTTCTTCTTCCTCTTCTTAAAGAATACCTTTCAGCATTTCATATAATCCTGGTTTGGTGCTGATGAACTCCTTTAGCTTTTCCTTATCTGTGAAGCTCTTTATCTGGCCTTCAATTCTGAATGATAGCTTTGCTGGATAAAGTAATCTTGCTTGTAGGTTCTTGCTATTCATCACTTTGAATATTTCTTGCCACTCCCTTCTGGGCTGCATAGTTTCTGTTGAGAAATCAGCTGACAGTCGTATGGGTACTCCCTTGTAGGTAACTGACTGTTTTTCTATTGCTGCTTTTAAGATTCTCTCTTTGTCTGTTGCTCTTGGCATTTTAATTATGATGTGTCTTGGTGTGGTCATCTTTGGATTCCTTTTGTTTGGGGTTCTCTGCACTTCCTGGACTTGTAAGTCTATTTCTTTCACCAAGTAGGGGAAGTTTTCTGTCATTATTTCTTCAAATAGGTTTTCAATATCTTGCTCTCTCTCTTCTTCTGGCACCCCTATAATTCGGATGTTGGTGTGCTTGAGGTTGTCCCAGAGGCTCCTTACACTATCTTCATATTTTTGGATTCTTTTTTCTTTTTGCTTTTCTGGTTGGGTATGTTTTGCTTCTTCCTATTTCAAATATTTGACTTGATTCTTGGGATCCTCTTGTCTGCTGTTGGATCTCTGTATATTATTCTTTATTTCAGTCAGGGTATGCTTAATTTCTAGTTGGTCCTTTTTCATATCCTCGAGGGTCTCAATAAATTTTTCAGAGGTTTCTAGAAAATTCTTGAAAAACCTTATAACTGTGGTTTTGAACTGTATATCCAGTAGTTTGTTTTCCTCCATTTCTCTCATTTGTGATCTGTTTCTTTGTCTCCACATTTTTTATGCTTCCCTGTGTTGGTAGAGTGGCTTTGTGTGTTAGGTGTCCTATAGGGCCCAGTGGCTCAGCCCCCCAGTTACCTGAGGTGGATACTCTTGGTGCACCCCTTTGTGGGCCGTGTGCACAGTCTTGTTGTAGTTAAGCCTTGATTGTTGTAGGTATCACTGGGAGGAATTGACCTCCTGGCCAATTGGCTGTGAGAATCAGCTGTGTCTACAGTGGGAGAACTTCTGTGCTGAAGACACCTTTATGAGGCAAGACTTGCTTCAGTGGGGCTTTGGTGCTCACTGGGTCTGCCCCCTGAGTGTGTCCCTTATGGATCTGAGGAGTTGTAATCTGGATGGTCCCACTCTGACCACTGGGTACACTGGCTCTTGGGTCTAAGGAGGTGCTTATTTCGCCTCTGCCTGAAACTACCCAGCTTGAGCTACGAAGAGATCTTCAGATTCCCCTTCCTTTTTTGGGGTTTGGAGGTGCCCAGATGAGGCCTCGCTATGAAGCAATGCAAGCTGCTATGGGGCCTTGGGCCTTCTCTTGGAAGTTCTGGGTCTGTCTGGCCCAGCTGCAGTTTGTTAGGTAATTTTCTGATTGCAAAGGGACAGGGCATTCATATTCAAAAGCTTCTGCTGCAGCTTGGGTGGGGCGGGGTCTCAGGGAATCAACAGGGTGGAGCAAGCAGCTATGGCTGATCCTCAGCCCTACCCTAAGAGGCCCTGCCCCGCGTCTCAGTGTCTTGGTAATTGCTGCGAGCACCTCTGAGAGAAAGCCGCCCTCGAGTTCCGCCCACTGCCAGACAGTCCAGTTTCTCCCCGTATGAATCTGGGTCCCCAGACACTCACCCGGAACTGTAGTTCAGAGCAGTTGGGGGCTTGTGACTCCCTCCCAATTCAAAAAGACAGCCATGTCCTCAGTTGCCATCCCTTTCCACGTGCGCCTCCGTAACTCTGCACTTTACTTCCACACCTCCTCTGAGTCTCAGTGTGCTTTTCTCTTTCCTTCTAGTTGTAGAATTTCCACTCAGCCAGCCTTCCTGTAGTTCTGGATGATGTCCGTTTTATCTTTTAGTTGTATTTTTGAAGTTGTTGTGGGAGGCAGCAATTTCTGGTGTTTACCTATGCCGCCATCTTAGTTTTCTCCGGAAGCAGTTTTGATTATAAGATGCTGTTTACAGTGATTGTTGGAGAAGGGTGAGGTGTTTTTCTGATAGAGTATATTAGTAGCTTCTTTTTCTGATAGAGAGGCTGGTGTTTCCATATGTTGTCAAGGTGGGGTGCTGCCCAGATTTCCCAATCATGTTTCAGCTGTTGTTTTGGTGGGGAAATCAACACCTTTGCTGCCAGCACTCAGCAGGAGGCCAGGGCAGCCAGGGAGCATCTTGCCTGCTAGCTCTCTTTGTAGAACTTACATCTCTAATTACTGCCATCTCCCCACTTACCTCTGGTGTGTGTTTTTGACAATAGTTTTCTTTGTCAATATGATGCTAAGACTGACTTCTATGTTTTCTAAAATTTTATAGAATTTCTACTTCACCATTGGCACTCTTTCCTGTTTCCTTGTGTCATCGAATTCTATTTTTATATGTCTACCTTTTATCCCATCTCTAAGTTGAGATGTTGGGGGTGGGGATTAGGTATATGTGTTCAGTTTAGCTCACCATGTTACACTTCTGCTCAAATCCCTCCAAAGGTTTCCCATCTTCTATATAGTAAAATCTTAAGTCCTACCCACAGCCTACTTTGCCCTTCATGATCTGCCCCTAAGCTGCCTTCATGGCCTCATTTTTGACCAATCTTTCCCTGTCCATTCTGTTCCAGCCCCACTGTCCTGTGACCTGTACACAAAACACCCATCTGTGGTCCTTTCTATCATTCTTGATGAGCACTTGCTGCTTCCTAGAGAGCTCTTCCCCCAGAGCTGCATGGAGTCCTCCACATTGATGACAGGTCCCTCCACAAAGGTCACTTATCACCCCAAAATAGAGCACTCCTTTCTTCTCCCACCCATTGATCTCTATCCCACTCACTGCTTTGTTTTTAGAGCACCATCCCCTCCTGTTATATTATACAATTATTATTTCCATTTTTTTAAAAAAAATACTCACCTGAGGATATGTTTTTATTGATTTTTAGAGAGATAGGAAGGGAGAGAAACATCAATATGAGAGAGAAACATCAATCAGTTGCTTCCCAAATGCATCCTGACAAGGGATCAAACACTTATATGTGTCCTGACCAGGACTCGAACCCACAATCCTTTTTGTGTATGGGATGACACTCCAACAAACTAAGCCACCTGACCAGGGCATTGTTTTCATTTTTAGTCTCTTTCACTAAACTGAAAACTTGAAGAGAGTTCACTTCTGTGGCCTACCACCACACTGGAACTTTTCTCAATAAATACTTGCTGGATAAATAAATAAAAGCCATTTTTGATTCATCCCCAATGACTCATTGTCAAAATAAGCATCAATTAATTTTCTGAGAATATGTCTGCTCCATGCTATGGGATGGAGACTGATAATCACAATAGCTTGGCTTATCATGATCTACATATTACCCCTTAGGGAGATCCAGGTGGCCAGTGCAGTACGCTTTTTGCCCAGCTGGTGACATCATGATATTTTTCTGGCCTGAGAGAAGAGAAACAGTCCTGCTTGGTATTCCTGTTGTAGCTCAGCTTTAGCTCCAAAGCTCCCATTAGTAATGGCCTGGACAAGCACAGATATGCATCTGTTTTATATATTTATAAACAAAGTCATTTGTCAGAGATATTTGAATTTTTGAGATGGCCAAATTTAGCAATTTTAAGTTATAAATTCTGTTCATTATCTATTGTTTTAGAAGACCTATTTTAGTAGGGAAGACATATTTTATATTTTCCTCTAATTCTTTCAGTTTTTTGTTTGTTTTGTGTGAATGACATGAATTGAGACCTAATTTTATTTTTTAAAGCAGATAATGACTTTTACCTATACTACTTAGTTAATAGTTAATTCTTCCCTAGTGACTTGAAATATCACTTTTATAATATACTAATGTGATATATATATATGTATATATATATATATATATATATCCCATTGCATGAAGAGATTCGTGCAATAGGCCTTCCCTTCCCCTGGCTGCTGGCACCGGTTTTCCTCCAGCACTCGGAACCCAGGCCTTCTCTGCTCCGGCCGGAGCCTTCAGTCTTTGCTCCAACGCTTCGCCCCTATGCATGCAAATTAACCGCCATCTTTGTTGGGTTAATTTGCAGACTCTCCTGATTGGCTGGTGAGTGTAGCGGAGAGATGGTCAATTTACATGTTTGTCTATTATTAGGTAAGATATATATAGGCTTGTTTCTGATCTCTTTATTCTATTAAAATTTATTTGTCTAGTCCTATGCATTAACTATCATAATATTATAACTTATCTTACTATTTGGTAGGGCAAATAATCTTTCTTGTTCTTTTTCATAATTATCTTGGTTGTTCTGACACATGTACTTTTCTATATTAATTTTAGAATTAGTTTGTTAAGTTCTATTAATAAACTGCTTTGAGGTTTTTGTTAGAATTGAACTAACTTTATGGATTATAATATAAAAAGTTTGACATCTTTATGATACTGGGTTTGCTTTTCCAATAGCATGCAGTATCTCTAGTTTATTCTGTACTCTTTTTATGCCCTTCAATAAAGTTTTATAGTATTTTCCATAAAGGTCTTGCATACTTTTTATAAAGTTCATTTCTAGAAACTTTATATATTTGCTTCTTTTATTGTAAATAAGTTCTTTTTATAGAAAATATGTTAATTGTGGTATATTCCTCTTGTACCTGATTTGTTTGCCAAAATCTTCCTTATGAGTTTAATGCTCAAAGCTTATATAATTTTTATATGGGAAAATCCTTTTACTGAGACAGTAATGCAGAAAGCATACATGAAAATTTTTCCTATTTTTCTTTATAAAGTATAACTAAAATTAGAAAGTATCATAAACATAGTTAAAAAAATAAAAATCAGAGACAATATTTAAAATACATAAGATAGAAAGACATATTACTTATATGCAAAGGGTTTTAAAATAAGCAAAGGTAAAGGTGAGTACTATAATATAAAAATAGGTAGACGTCATGAATAAGTAATTTGCACAAACAAAAAGAAATATATGTTTTCAATTAATGTGAAATGAAGATTAAATTTATTAATAAATAGGAGAGGTGCCAATTAAAACATAATAATTTTCCAACTCCCAAGTTGAAAAAAGTAAACAAATGATAATTCCTATCGGTATCATTAGTTTGAAAAGACCATCTTCTATATGGCAGGCCTTTTTTATTTTTATAACTTTATTTTCATTGTGGACACTATTACAGATGTCCCCATTACCCCTCGCCCCCCCATCTTTGTTCACCTCCATCCAGCCTCTGAATTATTAAAAGTGAAATTGTTGGGTCAAAGTGTAGGCTCATGATATCATTTTAAGGTTCATGATATCTATTACTAAAGAGTCTTCTAACAAAAGGTCTACTATTCACTTTTAAAAAGTCTAAGGTATGCATTTCTGAGGCATATTAATGGTACACATTAATTTGAAGGATTTTCTGTGATTTAAAAAATTGGGCAAAATGCTGGCTTAAATAAGGTTTTTAAGCAAGGGAATTTGTCAGAATTTTAAATGTGCTGAGGTGCATTGTGAACGTCAAGAGAATATATTTTTAAAAGTGCTTGTTTAAACTTATTTGACTATAGAATCATTCATTGGCCTGAGTACTTCAAAGAATTAGATCACCATACAATATATATCAAAAGATATGGCCGGGAAGGGTTGGGGGGGAGGGCGGTAAAAGATCAACCAAAGGACTTGTACGCATGCATATAAGTATAACCAATGGACACAAGACACTGGGGGGTAGAGGAGGCCTGGGGAAGGTCAAGGGGGAAAATATAAAGGAGACATATGTACTACTCTTTGTAATATTTTAAGCAATAAAACAAAATTTTAAAAAAGCTATGGCTTAATGGCATTATTATGGAAGCCTGTAAAACTGATCTGTGAAGATGTTCATAATAACGTTAAATATAACAGGAAAGTTGTTAATACTCAATATATGTTTAAGAATAGATACTGTTTAAATAACGCATTGTACACTATTTAATTGAATGCCATACTCATAAAATATGTCTTAGAAGAAAAATTAATGCAGAAAATGTTTATGATAGTTTATAATGTAAAAACCAGGCTATAAAGTATATAAGATACTGTGGGGTCCATATATGCATAGAACTATGTGTGAAAGGAGAATTATAAAGATGTTAATAGGTGTAGTTGCTATCTCATGTGATTGTTTGTCATTCTAATTTCCTTATTTTTCTCATTTTTTTTCTATAATGAGCATAAAGTACCTCTATTCTAAAGAAAAGGTTACTTTTTCATGTTATAGCAAAAGAGCTGTTTTTTATATTTCCAGAAATTAATTTCAAAAGTGCCTCCTCCCACCTGTCCATTCCTTTTTTTGAGGGGGAGGGTCTCTATTGAATTCTGTTCACACTGTGAATTGTTTTTCCTTTTTTTTGAAAAATATATTTTATTGATTTTTTACAGAGAGGAAGGGAGAGGGATAGAGAGTTAGAAACATCGATGAGAGAGAAACATCGATCAGCTGCCTCCTGGACACCCCCTACTGGGGATATGCCCACAACCAAGGTACATGCCCTTGACCAGAATTGAACCTGGGAACCTTGAGTCTGCAGTCCGATGCTCTATCTACTGAGCCAAACCAGTTAGGGCTTGTTTTTCCTTTAAAGATGACATTTAATACATGAATTTTTAAATCAGACTATATCTTTGGTGCAGGAAATAATATCCATTTAAAGCATCTGTTGCATTTTAAAATGTGTATTCAGATAATATCTTTCTCATTAATTATTAACCTCATAACTGAATAGGTTACATGAAATTTGAACACTTCTTAGTTCCGAGGACATTATACTATATGAACAGAGGGCCCACAGGGGCTTTCAACTCTTGGGCAAAATATATATTTTGCATTTCTTTCTGCTTTCTAATACTGTTCACAGAAAAGTGGACCCTATAGCAGTAATTATATCAGACAAAACAGACCATAAAACAAAGGCTATAATAAGAGAAAAAAAGGACACTACATGATAATAAAGGGATGAATCCAGCAAAAGAATAACCCTTGTAAACATTTATGCCCCCAACATAGGAGCACTTAAGTATGTAAAGCAAATCTTGATGGACATAAAGGGAGAGACAGACAGTAATGCAGTTATAGGAGGGGATTTTAACACCCCATTGACATTAATGGATAGATCTTGTAGACAGAAAATCAACAAGAAACAGTGGCCTTAAATGATACATCGGATTAGATGGATTTAATGGATATCTTCAGAGCATTTCACGTGAAGCAGCAGAATATACATTTCTTTCAAGTGCTAATGGAACATTTTCTAGGGTAGATCCCATGTCAGGACACAAAACAAATCTCAATAAATTTAATAAGACTGAAATCATATCAAGCATCTTCTCTGACCATAATGGTAGGAAATTAGAAATTATTCATAAGAAAAAACCCTGAAACACACACAGAGACATGGAGACTAAATAACATGTTACTAAACAATGAATAAGTTAATAATGAGATCAACGAAGAAATTAGACGATACCATGAAACAAATGAAAATGAGAACATACAACTCCAAATCTATGGCATATAGGGAAAACAGTCCTAAAAGGGAAATTCATAGCATTACAGGCCTACCTCAAGAAAAATCTCAAATAAACAATCTAATTTTACACTTGAAGGAACTAGAAAAAGAACAAACAAAGCCCACAGTGAGTAAAAGAAAAGAAATAATAATCAGAGCAGAAATAAATGAAATAGAGTCTAAAGCAGCCATGGGCAAACTACGGCCCACGGGCCAGATCCAGCCCGTTTGAAATGAATAAAACTAAAAAAAAAAAGACCGTACCCTTTTATGTAATGATGTTTACTTTGAATTTATATTAGTTCACACAAACACTCCATCCATGCTTTTGTTCCGGCCCTCCGGTCCAGTTTAAGAACCCACTGTGGCCCTCGAGTCAAAAAGTTTGCCCACCCCTGGTCTAAAGAAACAACACAAAAGACCAATGAAACCAAGAGCTGGTTCTTTGAAAAAGATAAACAAGGTTGACAAACCTTTTACCAGACTCATCAAGGAAAAAAGAGAGAGGGCCCAAATAATTAAAATCAGAAATGAAAGAGGAGTAACAACTAACACCGCAGAAATACAAAGGATAGTAAGAAAATAAAATGAACAACTATATGCCAACAAATTGGACAATCTGGACTAAATACATAAATTCCTAGAAACATACAATCTTCTAAAACTGAATTAGAGAAACTGACTAGACAGATTACAATGAATGAAATTGAAGGAGTAATAAAAATAAACTCCCAACAAATAAAAATCCTGGACTAGATAGCTCTGCAAGTGAATTTTACCAAACATTTGAAGAAGAATTAGCACATATCCTTCTCAAATTATTCCAAAAAATTTTAGAGGAGGGAAGATTGCGACACTTGTTTACAAGGCCAACATTATCCTAATTCCTAAACCAAAAAAAGGACACTGCAATGAAAGAAAATTATAGGCCATTATCTCTGATGAACAAAGATGCTAAAATCCTCAACAAAATATTAGGAAAGTGATCCGGCAATCTTATCTAATAAAAGAGAAACATGCAAATTGACCATAACCCCGACACCCTTCCCATTGACTAATCAGTAGGATATGAAAATTAACTGCCAACCAAGATGGCGGCTGGCAGCCAGGCAGCTGAAGCGAACAGGAGGCTTGCTTGCTCCAGTGATGGAGGAAGCCAAGGTTCCCTGCCTGCCACTGCTGGCCTCTGAGCTTGCACTCTAAGCAACTATGTTGCAATTATAGAACCTAAACAAACCCCAGAAACCTGCTTTCAGCCAGCCAGGCTTCAGCCAGCAGGACTGCAACAGTGTTTCAATTATAGAACCCAAACAAACCCAGTATCTGCTTTCAGCAGCCGAGATCTCAGAGCTGCAGCCGGGCCTCAGAGCTAAAGCTGGCTCTCAGCTCCAGTGACAGCCATAGAAGGTAAATAAATCCCAGAATAAAAAAGAAAAAAGAAAAAAAGGAGAGGTTGGGAGCTTCAGTCACCTGCCAGCCTGAAAACAGCCCTCAGCCCCTCACCCAGACTGGCCAGGCACCCCAGGGGGACCCCCACCCTGAAGGGGGTGTGACCAGCTGAAAACAGCAATCATCCCCTCATCCAGGCTGGCCAGGCACACAAGTGGGGACCCCCACCCTGAAGCAACAAGATGGCGGCTAATTTGCATACTGAAGGTGGGCGGCAGCGGGCAAGGCTGTCCATGGTCCGGGACCCGGATCTGTGACCCTTCCCGGCAGGGCGGCAGCTCGCACAGGGGCGGATCGGCCGGGGTTGGGCAGGGCAGGACACCTGGCTTCCGCCCAGCCCCAGTCACTCTGGGCAGGTGAGCAGTGCAGAGAGCCTCTGGACAGGGGAGACAGGCCGGCGGTGGTGACAGCTGTGAGCGTGCCAAGCAGAGCCTGCAGGCTGAGCTGAAGTAGCGCCTGCAGGCCATCAGCTCCCAGGAGTGGCTGTGCAAGATCCGCCTCCTAGCCCAGAAGGTGTAGGATCACAGGGACAGTCACCGTGGCAGGCCAGACTGACATCCTCCTGGCCCCACCACGGGGGGTTGCAGATCTGCAAAGCCAGAGGCCTCTGGTGTGCACATCCCCCCCTGGAGTGCGAACATCCCCCAGCACACTGTCACCCTCCCGAGCCTGCAACAGTTGCAAACTAAGGCATGCACAAGTTCCCCCCGCCTCTCCACTGCACTTCCATCAACCCAGCATGCCTAACACCCCCACAGGATGTGCACACATCCCCCGCTGATGCGCTCACGTCCTTTGGAGAGTGTCTGGGTGCTCTGGGTGCTGAGGGTGGGCGCCTATGAGATGACAGTGAGAGGGCGGAGTGGTCATGCCCTGTTCCCACGGAGGCCAGTGCAGGTACGAGATCACCTCTAGGGGGTTAATGCAGGTGCTGAGGCAGGAGCAGGTGCAAACAGACACACCTGGTGGGTGTGGGCGGCCCTCGCTAAAGTGCCTTCAGTCAGCTTTCAAGATCAAGAACCAGAGGTGGAGAGGAATTCTGTCCTCTCAGTGAAACAGTGGGATAGTCGGGGCGACTGTAGAGGAGGAATGTGCACTTTGGGTGCCCATGAGTGAAGGCTGCCCTGACTGAGCCTTGCTTGCTTGGGGCCTAGCACACTCCTGCTGGGCAGCGAGTGACAGGACGTGCTTTTCCGAATTAATGAGAGAAAACGTTGATTCTCCTGCTGCCCACGAAGGTGGAAAGTGAAGTGGGGAGACATGTGGGGAATGAGCGAGGTTCCCTGTCTGGGGGTTCCAAATCTGCTGTTGGTTTCTTTCACCGCTGACTAGAGATATATAGGGTGTCCCTGCAAAATGTATACACACTTTGAATACCTACTAATTCCAATGGTTTTAAGCATAAGAAAGAAACAACAATGGAGCTGTTATCTGTTAAAAGTGTGGGCACAAACAGGCAGTTGGACATTCCCTGAGGAGTCTCAGATTGGAGAGGGTGAAGGCCAGACTGAGGGGCCCTTTTCCCCCACCTACCCCAGTGCACGAATTTTGTGCACCAGGCTACTAGTACTATATAATAAAAGGGTAATATGCAAATTGACCCTAACAGTGGAACCACTGGGGACAACCAGTTGCTATGACTCGCACTGACCACCAGGGGGCAGATGTTCAACGCAGGAGCTGCACCCTGGTGGTCAGTGTGCTCCCACAGGGGGAGCGCTGCTCAGCCACAAACTGGGCTGATGGCTGCAAGCGCAGTGGCGGTAGCAGGAGCCTCTCCCACTTCTGTGGAAGTGCTAAGGATGTCTGACTGATGGCTTATGCCTGCTCCCTAAGCCACCAGTCAGACATCCCCTGAGGGATCCTGGGCTGCCAGAGGGATGTCTGACTGCATGCATAGGCCTGATTCCCCCAGGGAGTGGGCCTAAGCTGACAAGTTGACATCCCCTGAGGGGTCCTGGACTGCAAGAGGGTGCACGTTAGGCTGAGGGACCCCTTGAGTGCATGAATTTTCATGCACTGGGCCTCTAGTACATAACAAAGATCATACACCAAGTGGGATTTTTTCCAGGGATGCAGGTTTGGTACAATATCTGCCTCCTTCATGCCTTCTTCTGGGGATTGAGCCTGCAACCTGGGCATGTGCCTTGACTGGGAATCGAACTGTGACCTCCAGGTTCATAGGTCGATGCTCAACTACTGAGCTATGCCAGCTGGGCTATTTATTGAATATTCAAAGAGATTCCAGGTTTTATCAAGTTGTGTTTAGTTTTTAAAATATATTTTATCAATTTCAGAGAGGAAGGGAGAGGGAGAGAGAGAGATAGAAAAACAAATGATGAGAGAGAATCATTGATCAGTTGCCTCTTTCATGCCCCACACTGTGGATCGAGCCCACAACCCGGGCATATGACCTGACTGGAAATCGAACCGTGACCTTCTGGGTCACAGATGGATACTCAACCACTGAGCCATGCCAGCTAGGTGATGAGAACATTCAGACCATAGCAGTAAGTTTGTAATCTACAACAGGATATAGATTCTGTGCTTTATTGCTTGCAATGCCACCTGAAATCTTGTAGCAAAGTTTCCTTATATTTTTTCTTTATAATGACTTCTTCATTTTAATTTCTGTTTTAGTTTTTCACATCATCTTTCATCTTTTGCCTTATGTTTGATTATTCTTTACTTTCATTGAGAGTATGAAACAAGTTTACTAGCATAAATCATTTAAAAAATATATCATTTCTCTGCCTTGGGTACTGTGTATCTTTCTCTTTTATGCTGATCTTTGTATTTTTCAGATTTCATTGTTATTTCTCTTTATTATTCATCTTCCCATGAGAAAGATCTATTCTCTTCTGATATTTATTCTAGTTTGAGTTACTTCTCTTTGGGTTTCCGAAGCTGGTCTCATAGAACTTGTTTATCTCCTGTGGTGTCTTATACTGAGGAGCTGTGACTCATCTTCTGCAGGGTGTGGGGTTGTGGAAGGACCTGGAAGTCTATCTTTGCAAATATACTTCTCCCCCAGAGTGTTGGAACTGCTCCAGTAATGCTCACCGTTAATCCTGGAGGCAGCTGATGCTACAAGTTTATGAAGCAAACCATGCAGCCTCCCCCATCTTCCTTTGATCAGGGGGTACAGAAGGGGATCTTATTTTTCCCCTTCAGAGTGCTTTCTGGACACTGAAATATTTCTCAGAAAGGGGAATTGGGAATTGCCCCTTCGCAATATCTGTAAGGTTTGTTGCAAGTGGACAAGCACTCCCCCATACCCTTCATTCCTAGATTCTGGGACTGATGCCTATTTTCCTTATTGCCATGTTTGTTACATTCATGACTGTGGAGAAGTTTCCAAACTCCTGTAAGCTAATCATGAAAATATCATCTTAAAATACGACTGGTGCCAGGGATATACAACAGTCCAGGAGAAATGTACAATTTATTTATAAATTGGGAAAATAATAGTATGTGCCTCAAAAGTTTGTCTGGAGAATCAAATGAGATTAGCTTAGTAAAATCTCAGGAAATTCTAGGTCTTATTACCCACAGTGGATATTGTTAATGTGTATGTTCATGTCATTTTAGTCAGCTTTTGTCTGTTCCCATCACCACTGTGCCTGGAAACCTGCATTTAGGATGCATGTTTGGTACACGGTGGTGTTGCCTGAGTTGTTGATGGACCACGTCCAGATTCACATGTCCTCCAAATAAAGTTTCAAAAAGATTGAAAGGTTATTTTGGATAGCACAGATTCCATGAAAGAAGTCAATATGCTCTTTTATCTACAATTGTGCTGTCCTCCCCATCTCATATCAATAGCGAATCATTTAAGATAGCTGATGGCTGCAGATTTATGAAATTATATGCAGTCATCCTCAAGGGTAATATAAGACATTTGGATCCTAAACTAAGCCTGCTCGCATGCATAATGGGGATGTTATATTTCAGCCTTTCTGTTTTCATTTACTAGCTGAAAATATTTCTGTGAATAGATTTTCCCTTATTCACTATTTGGTTACCCAGTGTTCATATAGGAAAGACAGGATCAACACTTGATTTTATTTTCTTTTACCAATTTTTAACCTAATGAGTTGGCTCCCTGTCTTTCTCCAAAGGTGATCAATGAATTGTTTTTTTCAATTGATTTTTGATATCATTATAAACTCCAGGTTTGAAATATAACTTTATGGGCTTCAATCCATTGTATTTTTTGTTCTTATTGATACTGAAATAGAAAGAGCTTATTATGTACCTAAAATATAGTCTGGAATGACCAACACCAAGACTGATTATAGTAACACTACTGGATTTTAAAGAGAAACATGAAAGTCTTTGGACATCTAAATAGAAAAAGCTTTTTCTGTGATATTTAAAACTTTTTCAACAGTAATCCTTTATGCCAGAAGAAAATGCAATGTTTTGTTTAAGATATTAAAAAAAGAACATGTGAGCTAAGAATTTTTAAAAAATTATTAAATTTATTGTGATGACATTGGTTAATAAAATTTGAATGTGCCTGATTTTGTCTGACCTAAGGATTTTATATCTAGAGACACTGACTTTCAATTTATAAATGAGACACTATAATTAACATACAAATACTAAACAAATATTTTTTCATGAGCTTTCCCTGAGGAATATACCAGAAAATGTTCCAGAGAAAAATGACTAGCAAGATATTAACACTAGGAGTATTGATGAACAGGAACATATAGTTACCCTTAGAAATAAGATTAAATGAGGTTAAAAATGTATATATAGTATGTAAAGGCTAAACGCTCTGATAAACGTTGATAAATTACAACTTTAAAGAATGAGGGGGGGACAGAATGAGAAAATCATATACAAATATTCTTTTTTAAATTTTTATCTTTTTCAATTAAATCTTTATTGTTCAGATTATTACAGTTGTTCCTCTTTTTCCCACCATAACTCCCCTCCTCCCAGTTCCCACCCCACCCTCCGCCCTCACCCCCCGACTGTCCTCGTCCATAGGTGTTCGATTTTTGTCCAGACTCTTGCTGCACCCCATGGCCAAAGTTGTGGCAATATGCCCAGAATTTTTTCAACATTTTATTAGGAAATGTTTCATACATAGCAAAGTGTATACACCTTTCTTCCCACCCCTAGAAGTTAACATTTTACTATGCTGACTTTATCGCACATCTATTCATCCCTTTATCAGTCTAATTTTTATATATGTATGTATGTATGTATATATGTATGTATGTATGTGAGAGAGAGAGAGAGAAAGAGAGAGAGAGAAGGGAAGGGGGGGGGAGAGAGAGACAGAGAGAAAGAAAGAGAGAAATCCCTGTGGGAGTGAGACATCTATCAGTTGCCTTCCGCAGGTGCCCCAACCTGGGATTGAACCTGCGATCTGGGTATGTGTCCCACTGGGAATGGAACCAGTGACCTTTCAGTGTACGGGATGATGCTCCAAGCAACTGAACCACACCAGCCAAGGCTATCTTAGTTTTTGGATGCATTATAAAATAATTACTGCCATCAGTACCCTTTCTCTTATTTTAGCATTAAAGCATCCACTTCTAAAATATAAAACTGGATTTTGCTTATTAGTTCATTGCGTTAATTTAGATTCCACATATAAGTGAAATCACATGGTATTTATCTTTCTCTTACTGGCTCATTTCATTTAGCATCATGCTCTCAAGGTCCATCCATGCTATTGCAAAAGGCAAGATTTCCTTCTTTTTTTACAGACATGTAGTATTCCATTGTGTAAGTGTACCACAGCTTTTTTATCCACTCATCTACTGATGGACACCTGGACTGCTTCCAAATCTTGGCTATTGTAAATAATGCTGTAATGAACATTGGGGTCTATAAATATTCTTTCGAGTTTCATGTTTCTTTGGATATATTTCCAGAAGTGGAATCGTTGGGTCCTAAGGCAGTTCCCTATTTAATTTTTCAAGGTAACATCACTGCTTTCCACAGTGGCTGCACCAGTGTGCATTCCCACAACAGTGCACAAAGATTTCCTTTTCTCCACATCCTCGTCAACACTTGTTTTTGATATATTTTTTATTATTTATCCCCACCTGAGGATATGTTTCTATAGATTCTTTAAAAAAAATATACACATATATATCAACCTAAATGTGAACAATTGGTTAATTTAGAAATGTATATATGAGTACTCTAATGGGTATTCAGAGAGGAAGGGAAAAGGAAAGAGAGATAGAAACATCAACAATGAGATAGAATCATTGATTGGCTGCCTCCTGCACCCCCCCCCCACACACAACTGGGGATCGAACCTGCAACCCCTGGCTGGAATTGAACCTGGGACACCTCATTCCACAGGCTGACCCTCTATCCACCAAGCCAAACTAGCCAGGGATATATAAATTATTTTAGGGGAGAGAAAAAGAGGGAGAAGGAGAGGGAGAGGGAGAAGGAGAGGGAGAGGGAGAGGGAGAGGGAGAGGGAGAGGGAGAGGGAGAGGGAGAGGGAGAGGGAGAGGGAGAGGGAGAGGGAGAGGGAGAAAAATCGATGCGAGAGAAACATGGATCAGTTGCCTCCCATATGGGCCCTGACTGGGGATTGAACCCACACCTTTTTTGGTGTCCAGGATGGGTGATGCTCCAACCAACTGAACCACCCGGCCAGAGCTGTTGATTTATTGATGGTTGGGGTGCTGGGTTGCGGGGTGGAGGGATTGAGCAAAAAAGCAAAAAAAGAGAAAAATTCATAGACACAGGTAGCAGTGTGGTGATTGCCAGGGGAAGGAAAAGTAAGGGGAGGTGGAGGAGGGTATAGGGGAGGGTAAATGGAGACTTGACTTGGGGTGGTGAACACACAATACAATGTACAGATGTTGTGTTGAGGAATTGTGCACCTGAAACCTGTATAATTTTGCTAACCAGTGTCACCCCAGTAAATTCAATAAGAAGTAAAAAAAAGTAAACTTGGAAATAAAACACAAAGGTGACCCTGGTCACAGGCTGAAAGCACTAAGGTGTAATTGGGGAAGCAAAGGAAGAGGAAATCTAACTGCCAGTGATAAGATAAATGAATCTTAGGAATGTGATGTACAACATGACTACAGCGAATGCTGCTTGCTGTCTGACAACAGAGAGTAAATCCTAAAAGTTCCCATCACAAGGAGAAAAGTTTTCCAGTTTTCTTTTGCCCCCATTTTATTGTACTTACATGAGAAGATGGATGTTAGCTGAGCCTGCTGTGGTAATCATTTCACAATACATGTAAATCAAATCATGCTGTATGCCTTAAACTTATACAGTGGCGTATGTCACTTATTTTTCAATAAAACGGGGGGAAAATCATGTTGTACTCCTTTAAAAAAGGAGAGATAAAGGGCAACCGGAAACACATTGTTAACCTTGACAGTTGCCTGGGGCCCTTCATGGGTGCCCCAAGCTCAGCCATCCATCTTCATACACACATTTTTCCCCTTTGTTTGCCTGCATAGTTTTTGGATCCTTTGCATAAATGAGAAGAAAATTCACAATATTCCATTCTTACCTAGGATAAAGTAGCTGCTTTTATGCTAGGCTCTGAGCTTTTAACAGTGAAAGGAAAATAATCAGCAAGTTATTCACTGAGACTTATGTTCATTTGGAGATGCTGAAATCGCTAGCTTTGCCTTCCCTGTCCCAGACACTGAGTGCCACTGGGAGCTCCCTCCCAACGGTGTGTGTAGCTTTCCACCCGAGGAACTGGGCATGCTGCTACCTACCTGGGAAGCCCACTCTCTCAGCATTGCCTCTGGCTGCCTGACTCTTCTGCAGTGTGTACATTTCTACAGATCTATGTGCATGTCAGTCATATACATTATAATACACACACACACACTCATATATATACATATTTTACGTTGTTTCTCTATATTCTCCCACATTTCATATAACACACACACACACACACACACACACACACACTAACCATATGAATCAATCATCCATCTACCTAAGCATTCCATAGCAGCCACGGCTGAAGGGAGATAGCGGCAACTGTCCACTACATATCGCCTTACAGATGTAGGTTCTTTCATGAGTAACCACAATTTAGGGGAGTAAATGAGAGTTTCACTTTAAAGCAGTGGTTCTCAACCTTCCTAATGCCGCGACCCTTTAATACAGTTCCTCATGTTGTGGTGACCCCCAATCATAAGATTATATTCGTTGCTACTTCATAACTGTAATGTTGCTACTGTTATGAATCGTAATGTAAATATCTGATATGCAGGCTGTATTTTCATTGTTACAAATTGAACATAATTAAGGCATAGTGATTAATCACAAAACAATATGTAATTATATATGTGTTTTCCGATGGTCTTAGGCGACCCCTGTGAAAGGGTCGTTCGACCCCCAAAGGGGTCATGACCCACAGGTTGAGAACCGCTGCTTTAAAGGGACATCTAAAATGTATAAGGCTAACATGTACTGCAAACTGTGGACCTGCTCGTGTACCTCAGTCATGACTGAAACCTTTCATTCAGGGGTTGGTACCCGTTTCTAGAACACAGCAGCTTGATGTACTTTTAAAATTGAATATCCTGCCTGGCGAGTGTGGCTCAGAGGTTGAGCTTAGACCTATGATCCAGGAGGTTACGGTTCGATTCCCAGTCATGGCACATGCCTGGGTTGCAAACTCAATCCCCAGAGGCAGCAGATCAATGATTCTCTCTCATCATTGATGTTTCTCTCTCTCTCTCCCTTCCTCTCTGAAATTAATGAAATAAATATATATAATTGAATATCCTCATTATTGAAGATGATAATATTTATCCCAACTAGAAGCTGTGGAATTACTATTACACAAGTCTTAAACTTTACTATCATTGATATTTGCTCATGGAATACAGAATAAAATGACTTACTCATTGTAATGCAAGCATTTCAGTCACAATCATTCCACAGATAAATTGTAAGACAGTAATAAATTATATTAAATCACTTTAATTCCATGGCTGAATTTCAAAAAAACAGCAGTTAAACCATTTCCAATTTTTCCATTTTCATTTATTTCATAAAATGGATTTTATCAAGATCATTTCTTTTTGATTTAAAATTTAAGACTAATAGTTGATTCATCAATCAAATGTTACTATCCTGGCTTTCTGCCACTGGGCATTTGTATGGTGGCAATCATTTCCTCTAAGTCTAATACTCTTTGGTCAATTTTTGTGGCTATAAATTTATCAATAATATATAATTCTTAGATAATTTTACTTAAATTTTAACATTTACATTTTAACAGTTAACAAATTTGTTTTGTATTTTTGTTCACCATGAATTAGGTATGAGAATGGCTTGTAGGTAAGCATATATGAGCTAATCTCGGGTAAACTGGGACCCATTTTGGAATAGAATGGGAGAGAAAGAAACAGAGATACGGGGAAAACTAGGAGAGGGAGAAGGGAGGGAAGAGGGATGAGAAAGGGGCATTCAGGGCGGAGGGAGAGACAAAGGTGTGAGAGAAGTTATTTCGGTGTATTGAGTGCTAAGCAGTGACTATGAGTGTGGTATGTATGCAGAGTGAGGTGTCAAAATACCCTTGGGAGTAAGTGTTTTTACGTGTCTAACCTCTTGATGCACACCATTTCTGTAAAGGTCATGTTTGGAGCTCCTTTATTCACAGACGTTTAGAACCAGGAAAGGTTAACTGGGCTTGCCCATCTTGGTTTAGGAGCAAATGTATTTCTGTGACATAGAATACTTTTCTGTTCTTGAGAAACATGAAAATATTGCATAGTGCATAACAAATAATTCAGAAAAAAGTGAACACATTGTTTAACAACCATTGCAAATAATTTTTAATTTTTTATTAACTTTAGAGAGAGAGAGGGAGAGAGAGGGGGAGAGAGAAAAAGAGACGAAATGATCTATATGAAAAAGAAACATTGGTCAGTTGCCTCCTGCATGAGCCCCAACCAGTGGATCAAACCCCCAATGTAGGTATGTGCCCTGACCAGGAATCAAACCCGCCATCTTTTGGCGTACAGAAAGAAGATACTCCCACCAACTGAGCCACACCAGCCAGGGCAAATCCTCATTTGAAGTTGCTTATCATTCTTACTTTTTGGGAGGGAGGATACAAGAAACATGCCTTTAAGTTCCACCTCATATTTCCTAGGCACTGCATCTTCAAATGACCCTACACTGGGCCCAGCTGCATTTTTGCTAGAAAGTCATCTTACTGGCAGAGTGTATGGAAGAAGTCACGCCACAGTCTGGGCCTGTGGCAAGTGGTCTGTCCTCTCTGGGCCCCAACTCCCTCATGTGTGCAACAGAGAGTTGAACTTGAAAGTTTTTCTAGCTCTGGTATTACAGGTTTACCGTCTTTGGGGTGTTTCTGCATGTCCCTTTGGACATTCTGTGAATGATGAGAGAGCAGTGTCCACACAGCTCTGCCTTTCTGCATATCCTCTGATGACTGGAGCACTTTCATTATTGAGCAGCTGCCATCCCTCCCTCTAGTATCGACCCAGCTTATGTGAGGTCAGGGGCAGAGGCTTGGCTCAGGCTGACCCCCCGTTAATGGGAACTGAGCATAATCACATCAGCTCAGTTGGGAGTTTTGAAAATTACATTAGCTCATCCAACAAAAGTGAATCTGCCAATAATTCATGTGATGGATTTGCAATTAGAATAAAGAGATCTTTTTTCTTCTTTGTCTTTTTGGTAAAGGAAGAGAAAGAAAAACCACCCAAGAAATTAAAATTTCAAACAGCTTACCAATTATGTTTAAGTAGAATTTCATCCTCAAGCTATTGATTTGGTCCCTTAAGTAAAGGATATTTTAGGGAATGTTATTTCTCGGTCATTTTCCATAATCTACTAAGAGTTCTTGGTAACAATCACAGATAAGTTTGAATAGTTATTAAAAACTAGAGGCCCGATGCACAAAATTCACACAAGAGGCTCGGCCCTCACAGTCCTAACTTCAGCCGGAAGGTCGTCCAGATAAAATAATAAAAGCATATTACACTTTTATTATTATAGTTAGTTGTCTGAGCTAAACATTTCAGGAATACTGGTTTCACTTAAAATTTTCAGAGAAATATTTGCTTGCTAGGTTTTTATAAATGCAATTTTATTAAAAGTATAGTAATCAAGAGTATGAAGTACTATTGGAACCTAGATTTGAGAGCCTTTAGCTATGTGTTTGAGTTGGGGAATTCTTTAAGGTAGACCAGATAGGGTTAACTAGGCATTTATTTGCATGGTAGGATTTGTTGAGAGGTAGCTACCATGAATTAGATATTAATTTTAGTCAAATATAATGCTAATTGTTTTACATACACCATGTTAACACCCCTATAGTAGAGGTGTTATTTATATTTCATTCCCTAGATGAGCAACTGAAGCTCACATTCCTCAAGCAACTTTCCCATACCACACAGCTAATAGCGGATTGCGCAAGACTCCAGACCCTTGAGCGTTGTTCTCAATTCAGGCATTAGATAAAAAGTCACCTGTGAGCAGAAAACACATCTACGTCAATAACAGCAACAACACTAAAGACTTATTGAATCATAATCCTTGGTAGAAGGGCCGTCTTTACTTTTAAGACATTTCACATGTAATTCTGATGTATAGCCAGGACTGACAGGTATGGATGAGGAGGCAGTATGGGCAATTTAGTCAGGTTCTAGTTTTGAAAAAAACCCTAGAGTGTAGCTGTAATTATAAAATAATGGAGCTTTCGGTGGCTTTCCGGGGGTATGATATACTTACTTGTCTTCTATGGTAGACAACTATCAGCTGTTTATGTATAAATTGCAAGTTAGACACTGCACTCAGAAGTGAGAAACACTTCTCAGCTTAGGTTTCCTGGAAGGATTGGAGTTACCCTCCTCCTTCCACAGAGAAGAAAGACAAAGAGCAGAAACTGGAACATTGGCGCACCATGAAAGGAAAGAGACGCTCTTCCCAGGTAAGGTGAGTTGCCACCTAGGGAAGAGAAGGAATGACAGGCTCTGGAAAAGGATGAATGTGTGAATGCAGCAAGATGCCGGAGGCAGCATGGAGCGGTTGGAGGATGGAGAAATGGGACTGAGGAGCCGTATCTGAAACACAGGCCATGCTATTCCTGTTCCTCTCAGCAGCGGCGGGCAGTACTGGGGGAGGGCTGTATTCAGTTGTGTCTATCAGGCTTGAGGAACATGGAATAGCTAGATGGTGTTCTGAGAAAGCGTCAGGGCATTAAGGGATTCAACAAAGTGATTTTATAAATTCTGAAGGAATTGAGATTGCTCCTTATCTTTGAATGGGGAAGAGCAGATTTAGAGGGGGACATATGACATCTTTAAAAGTATTTGAGGATATCACGTGGAGGACGGAGCACATTCTCCCTTGACATTTAGAAATTCTTTTTCACTTTAGTCTTGATTTGTATGGTGTTATCAAGTTGTCTGATTACAAGCTAATTTTATTTATTTTATCAGTAACTTGGTCTTTTACCAGAAGGCTATGACCATCTCTGTTTTATCTTTAAAGTTTTCAAATTCCAAAAGCTTGAAAGCCAAGGAGTTTCAATATACACTTTGCTGTCAACCATCCCAGGCCCATTTTCCCAGGTACAACCTAGGGTACTTTTTACTTTCATTTTATTTCCCATGGCAATTTTGAAATTTATTCATTTTATTATTTGGACGATCACTTTTCATTCTATTTATTCTCTTATTTATTTCAGTTATGAGATTTTGAATAGTTGATTAATAAATTTTTAAAATTTGCAAATGTCTTTTTAAAGCAAATGAGTGTATCTTTATGTATCTTTTTAGGAATATATATATTTTTATTGATGTTAGAGAGGAAGAGAGAGGGAGAGAGAGATAGAAACATCAATGATGAGAGAGAATCATTGACCGGCTATCTCCTGCTCACCCCACACTGAGGAACAAGCCCGAAACCTGGGCATGTGCCCTGACTGGGAAGCAATCCATGACCTCCTGGTTCATAGGTCTATGCTCAACCACTGAGCAACACAGTCTATGTTTCAATAAAACTTTATTTTAAAAACAGGCCATAGAGCAAATGTCTATTTAGTTTATAGCAAATGGCTATTTAGTTTATTATGTTGGAGCATTTACTATAGTTTTCCTCTACTTTATGGTTGATTTTTTAGGGGAAACTTTACATTAGCTATAATATTTTTATTCTCATTTAAAGTTTCTTTATATAGTAGCTTTATAAGTACTTTTATATCATTTTCTCTTAATCTTTAAATATATTTTTCTGAATCAACATTAGTAGGTGTAGACAGGCAGGATTTAGAGGGTTCCTTGTATTCTAGGTTTTTTATATCAAATGCATCTTCTTTTGTTGGTAATGTACAGTTTCTTTAATCAGTTATAATTATTATGAATCTATATGCTTTCCCATTTTTTTATTCTGATGATTGTCAATAATTTCAACTATTATTGTCTTTCTTGTTCTTCACCCTCAAACTTCCAATAGATACTTTTCCATCCCTAGTCACTTTTCTCTTTCAAAGTAATAACATCTTCCAAGCTTGCTACTACTTCTATGTACTTCATTTTCTTTCCAAAAGTGATTAAAGAAACTTTGCAACTACTAGCAAATGCAATTGGTAATCTTAAAAAAGCTAGACATTGTCATTGCGGTAATTGGCAAGACTTGAATATGGACTGTGGACTACAGAATAGTGTTGCATAGTGTATCAATGTTACACCTCCTGAGTTTGAAAACTGTAATGTGGTTATGTAAGATTTTTTTTTGTTAGAGATACACAATGATGTTTGAGGTAAAAGGGCATGATGTCTCCAATTTTCTGTCAAACAATATAGAAAAAATTACATATACACATATATGTCAACCTAAATGTGAACAATTGATTAATTTAAAAATGTATATGGGAGTGCTCTTTGTATTCTTTCTGATATTTGTGTAAGTTTGCACTTACATAAAACAAAATGTTATAAATAAGGAACCTTTCACTTTTCAGTGGACATATCCATTTTGTCTCATGCCTGTTGTCAGTATTTCAGCACTCCTGGTGGTATTTTTCATTTAAGTTTTACTGCATTTGTTCCCAACATCCCTGGGCCCCTGCTACCTTCACCTCCTTCGCCTGCAGAAGCTTCTGCAGCCATTAACTGGTAGGACACTTAAGTCATTATTTTGATGAATCGCTGGAAGCTGAGAGTGGACTAACATGATGGTGAAAGTCTACGGGGGCAACATTCTTAGAGGAACACACACACACACACACACACACACACACACACACACACACCCTCCTCACCTACCTGTTCCTAAAGACTTTGTAAATGGCTTTCCATTGGATTTAGAAGGAAAATGGTTTCCGTTCACCTGGCTGCCTCCAACCTGTGCCCCTACCAAGGCTGGGGAACCTGCAACAGAGGTACCGGCCCTTGACTGAGAATTGAACCTGTGACCCTTTGGTCTACGGGCCGACTCTCTAACCACTGAGCAACCGGAAGGGAAGAGATCCTTCTTTTTTTGCAGCTACATAGTATTCCATGGTGTAAATGTACCACAGCTTTTTAATCCACTCATCTACTGATGGGTACCTGGGCTTTTTCCAGATCTTAGCTATTGTAAATTGTGCTGCTATGAACATAGCGGTGCATACATTCTTTCTGACTGGTGTTTCAGGTTTCTTAGGCTATATTCCTAGAAGTGGGATCACTGGGTCAAATGGCAGTTTCATTTTTAATTTCTTGAGGAAACTCCATATTGTTTTCCATAGTGGCTGCAGCAGTCTGCATTCCCACCAGCAGTGTACTAGGGTTCCCTTTTCGCCACATCCTCACCAGCACTTGTCATTTGTTGATTTGTTAATGGTAGCCATTCTGACAGGTGTGAGGTGGTACCTCATTGTCATTTTGAGCATTTATTCATATATGTCTTGGCCATCTGTATGTCCACTTTGGAGAAATGCCTATTTAGGTCCTTTGCCCATTTTGTAATTGGATTGTTTGTCTTCCTTTTGTTAAGTTGTATGCGTTCCTTATATATTTTGGAAATTAACTCCTTATCAGACATATCATTGGCAAATATGTTCTCCCATACAGTGGGTTGCCTTTCCATTTTGTTAATGGTTTCTGCAGAAGCTCTTTATTTTGATGTAGTCCCCTTTGTTTATTTTCTCCTTTGTTTCCTGTGTCTTTGGAGATGCATCGGCAAACATATAGCTACAAGAGATGTCTGGTTTCTTTTAGAATTTTTATGGTTTCACAACTTACATGTACCCATTTTGAGTTTATTCTTGTGTATGGTATAAATTGGTGGTGTAGAAACAAAGAGAGAGGATCCAAATAAAATCAGAAATGAAAGAGGTGAAGTAACAACTGACACCACAAAATATGAAGGATTTTAAGAAAATATTATGAATAACTGTATGCCAACAAGCTATACAATGTGGATGAAATGGATAAATTCTTAGAAAACTATAATCTTCCAAAATCAAATCAAGAAGAATCAGAAAACCTGAATAGGCTGATAACTACTGATAAAATTGAAGCAGTAATAAAAAATACTCCCAGAAATAAAAGCCCTGGCCACAGGGGAGTTTTTAAAAAATTCTTCTAGGGTTGCTATTAATAATTTTGAAACATCAATTACTCTCCAATTAGATGATCACATGTAACTTTATTGATTGATTTCCCCTTTCTAGAAGATGAGAAAAGACTATCACTTTTATTTCTTTTAAATCTTTATTGTTGAAAGTATTATATATGTCCCCTTTCCCCTCCCCCCATTGACCTTTCCCAGCCTGACCCCAGGCCTTCACCACCTTATTGTCTGTGTCCATGGGTTATGTATATATGCATACAACATTGGTTGATCTCTTCTCACCCTCCCACCCTCCCCTGCCTTCCCTCTGAGGTTGACAGTCAGTTCCATGCTTCTATGTCTCTGGATCTATTTTTGTTCATCAGTTTATATTGTTCATTAGATTCCACATATGAGTGAGATCATGTGATACTTATCTTACTCTGACTGGCTTATTTTGCTTAGCAAATGCTCTTCAGGTCTATCCATGCTGTTGCAAATGGTAAAAGTTCCTTTTTTATAGCAGCATAGTATCCCATTGTGTATATGTATCACAGTTTTTTAATCTACTTATCTGCTGATGTGCACTTAGGCTGTTTCCAAATCTTAGCTATTACAAATTGTGCTGCTATGAACATATATCCTTTCTGATTCGTGTTTCTGATTTTTTAGGTTATATTCCTAGAATTGGGATCACTAGGTCAAAAGGGAGTGTCATTTTTAATTTTTTGAGAAAAGTCCATACTGTTTTCCACAGAGGCTGCACCAGTCTGCATTCCCTCCAGCAGTTCAGGAAGGTTCCACAGGGGAGTTTTACTAAGCATTTAAAGAACTAACACCTATCCTCCTCAAACAATTCCAAAAAATCCAAGAATTAGAACACTTCCAAGCTCTATTTACTAGGCCAGCATTATCCTAATTCCAAAACCAGATAAAGATATTACAAAGAAAGAGAATTACAGGCCAATAATCCTGATGAACAAAGATGCTAAAATCCTCAACAAAATATTCGCAAATCGGATCCAACATTATGTGAAAAAGATCATGCATCATGACCAAATGGAACTTATTCCAGGGATGCAAGGCTGGTACAATATTCACAAATCAATAAATGTGATTCAATTTGTCATAAACAAATTGAAACACAAAAATCACATGATCATATTAATAGCCACAGAAAAAACATTTGACAAAATCCAACACCTCTTTTTGATAAAAACTCTCAGCAAAGTGGGAATACCTCAACATAATAAAGGCGATATATGACAAAACTTTAGCCAACATCATACTCAATGGGAAAAAAATTAAAACCATTTTCCTTAAGAAGAGAAACAAGATAGTGATGTCCCCTTTGCTGTTTTTATTCAACACTAGAGGCCTGGTGCATGAAATTTGTGCGGGGGGTGGGGGGCCCCTCAGCCCGGCCTGTGCTCTCTTGCAGTCCGGGACCTCTCACTCCTTACTGCTCACCTCGCTGCTCCTTAGTGCTGCTGTGGAGGCGGGAGAGGCTCCTGCCACTGCCGCTGAGCTCACCAGCCATGAGTTCGGCTTCTGGCTGATTGGCGCTCCCCCTGTGGGAGCACACTGACCACCAGGGGGCAGCTCTTACATTGAGTTATTCGCCATTTGGTCAATTTGCATATTAGCCTTTTATTAAATAGGATAGTGCTGGAAGTCTTAGCCACAGCAATCAGCAAGAAAAAAATTAAAAGTCATCCAAATTGGAAATGAAGAATACCATTATTTGCCAGTGATATGATATTATACATAGAAAACCCTAAAGACTCCACCAAAAAACTAGTAGATCGAATAAATGAATTTGGCAATGCAGCAAGGTATAAAATTAACACACAGAGATTGAAGGCATTTTTATACAGCAATAATGAACTCTCAGGAAGAAGAGAAACTAAAAAATCAATCTCATTTACCATTGCAACAAAACACTTAAGATCCTTAGTAATAAACTTAACTAAGTATGTAAAATACCTGTACTCAGAAAACTACAGGACATTGAAAAAAGATAGAGGTAGATATAAACAAGTGGAAGAACATATTATGTTTATGTATTAGTAGAGTTAACATCAAAAAAGCAATCTACAGATTCAATGCAATCCTTATTGAAATACCAATGGCATATTTAAAAGATCTAGAATAAATGCTCCAAAAATTTATGTGGAACCAAAATTGATCCTGAATAGCAGAAACAATCTTGGGAAGGAAGAACAAAGTTGGAAGGATCACAATACTGGATATCAAGTTATACTACAAAACCACTGATTTGTTTTAGAAAGATATGTGACTGCTCTGTGGAGAATGGATTTCAAATATGCAAGAGAAAAGCTGAATAATCCATTTAAAAAAGGAAAGTGGCTTGACCAGGGTATTAGCAGTGAAGTGGAAAAATTGAATAGATTATAAATATGTTTTAAAGATAAAGGTGACAAGACTTGCTGATTAATTTAATTTATGATATGACATAGTAGGATAAAGAGTAACTACTAGAATGTGGGCAACTTAGCTAGAAATGATGTTTACTAGAATAATGAAGATGAGAAAAAATAGCCTTGGATTTGGTGTGGCGTGTTAGGAATTCTGCTTTGACTATATTAACTTTGTAGTAATTGTTAGGTTCCCATGTAGTAGTTCAAGAAAGATCTTAGATATACAAAGTTGGTGTTCAGTAAATTTCAGGAATGAAGATGCAAACTTGGAATTCAGCAGGGTATCAGGGGTGGGCAAACTTTTTGACTCGAGGGCCACAATGGGTTCTTAAACTGGACCGGAGGGCCGGAACAAAAGCATGGATGGAGTGTTTGTGTGAACTAATATAAATTCAAAGTAAACATCATTACATAAAAGGGTACAGCCTTTTTTTTTTTTTTAGTTTTATTCATTTCAAACGGGCCGGATCCGGCCCGCGGGCCGTAGTTTGCCCATGGCTGGTATAGATGGTATTTAAGTACACAGGAATATAAGTGATCTCTTAAGGGGACAGTATAGACAGAGGAGTGGAAAACATATAACAGAGTCTTGGATCATTTAATATATTTATTTCAAGTAAAGTAGGAGAAACCAACAATGGCAAGTGGGTAGGAAAAAACTAATAGTTTTGGGGTGATGGAATCCATGAGTAGGATTAAATAGATGAGGTGACCTTTGTTGAATGCAGATGAGAGGTCAGGTAAGATGAGGAAAGAGAAGTTATTGGCAACATGGAGTTCATTAGTCACTTTAATTTTTATAGATTCAGTGAAGTGGTGGTGATAAAAGCCTAATGTCTGTGAGTACAGAATATAATGTGATGGAAGGAAGTGAAGAAAGGCAAAAGAGATAACTCATAAGAGTGGACATTTTGCTGAGAAGAGAACAAAGAAATAGGTGCTAACTGGTAGGGTTATATGCTGATGAAATTGAACCAATAGGGAGAGAATTCAGTGATGAGAAATGTAGAACTGAAATCTTTTTTTTGGGGGGGGGGGAAAGTGGTGGGATCCAGAGAACAAACGTAAGATTAGCCTTAGATCAATGTAGGGAGACTATCCATAGTAACAAAAGACAGAGAAATTGTTACAGATATAGATACAAATACATTTGTTGATGTAGTGGGAAAATGAGGAATTTCTAAGTGCTGATTTTTTGGTAATGAAATGTCAGACAAGATGAGCTGTAAAGCAAATAGTTACACAGGAGGTTTGGAAATGTCAAATTTTTGAGGAAAGGAGAGCACAAAGCAAATAATATTTTTGGAGAATGGGAGAATGAGCATGCTAGAAAAGGGTAGTAACTTTGTTGGGCAGTACTGTACACCTACAAGAGATTTGTAATCATGAGTTTGAAGCCAGACATTTAGATTATTTCAGCTATATGTGAGGAGTCAGAGAGTAAGCAGAAAGGTGAGTTTAACCAGGACAGATAAAGTATATGGGAAATCTTTTTCTCCATAATCTCAATAATTCTAGATATTATCAACCTTTAATTTTACCATTATAGTAGCTGAAAACAAAATCTCATTTTATTTTAGTTTGCATTTCTCTGACCTCTAGTGAGACTGAATATCTTCTCATGTGCCCATTAGTCATACCTATTTGTTCAGATCTTTGTCTATTTTTTCTACTAAATTATTTGCTTAGTGTTATCTTCTTCTATCCCATTTGAAGTTTATAAAATTAGTCTCCTGTATTTTATAAGAGTATATTTTAAGTTTTTATGTTTGATCATTTAATCATGTAATTTGAGTTTAATTTTGTATACAGTGTGTGGTAGGGAAATCCAACTCTTATTTTGATAGATGTATAGCCAATTCTCCAATAAAATTTCCCATAGATTTAAAATGCCACCTTTTTATATTTTAAATTTATATACATATATATGTATGTAGACATATCCTATATAGTAAAAGCCTAATATGCTAAGTGTTGGACAGTTCATTTGATCATTTGACCAGTTGCTATGATGCACACTGACTACCAGATGCTCAGACCACTAGGTTAGCTTGCTGCTGGGATCCGGCCAATCGTGAATGGACAAGAAGGGCCGAACATGCCCTGGAGCCCTCCTGCAGTCCCTCCCCGGCCCCAGTCATGCACGGGTGTGAGGGACCCCACCGGTGCATGAACCTGTGCACTGGGCCTCTAGCAGTCATAGATCTGGCTTTTCTTCTCTGTCCCATTGGTTTGCTTGTCTACACCTGTGTACTATTTCAATGTAGTTGTGTACCATGTTTGGACATTTTGCAGGACTAGTTCCTCCCTTGTTATTCTTCCTCTGAAACATTTGTTGGCTATTCTTGCATATTTAAACAGAGACAAATTTTATAATTTGCTTATTAGTCCTAATGGACATTGCAGGCACTGAATTTACAGATTAGTTTTGGGGAACCAGTTAAATTTTGCTGTGGAAGAGGAGAGAGCAAGACACCCTAAGCAGGCTCAGGTGGGTTCAGGACATGGTTACAGACCCTCTGGGTAGGAGAGTTCCAAGGGCAGAAGGGATAAGGGGACAAATATTGAAATGAATTGCACTTTATCCATGCACTTACCAAAGATTAAGCTGGAAGGCTCTAAATGCAGCAATTTTGATCAAAACTCCCTGCTGGAATGATGTCTATTAATTTGAAGCACAGCTATATTTTTCCAAACTGATGTTACATCTGTTGAAATTAACATTTTAAAAGTACTCAGTTATTTGGTGGGAACACATTCCAAAGAAAACAGAAACAAATATTAAGGGAAAGGAGGCCAAAATGGTGATGTGTAGGAGAGAAAGTTTACAATTTATTTAATAAGAATGTTGACAAATTTTTAAAAATCTATTAAATAAATAGTTTGGATGAAAGAAAGTTTGCAATGGAATTAAGAGTTTGTTCCATAAAGAGAAAGATAGTAGATTAGCATATTAATCCCTTCTTCATAGACCCATGAAGAGCGGGCATTAGAGGCCAACCTTGAGAGTATCACAGCTGAACTCCTCCTACCCAGTTTAGGAAAAAGTCTGTATTATTTTCATAGCTTCAGGAATTTCAGGATTGCTCCAGGAAAAAGAGCCATTGCAGTCTTGAGCTGTATCTCTATCAACTTCTTATTCTATTTTCTTTCCTGTGGGGTTTATTTTTCTATTTTGCTTTCTGCGAAAAGACAGGAAGGTAGACATGATTGGAATCCGATCCTCAGCTGTACACCGCCTCAGCGCTGTTGCAGAACCTCAGTCCATGGGGCAATGGCAGGGAGCTATTTATAGACCAGCTCTGAAACTCCCTTAGTAACAAGGGTTGGAAAGAGCTGTCTGCGCTGCTGAAATATCCCCAGCCAGCCAGTGGCCTTGCCCATGATCCCTGTAACTTTGGAATTCTTCTTAACTGTCCACAGTTTCCATCTTATTTTCTTTTACAGCATGACTCATGGTTGGAGACTGCTCATGAATATTTACCAATCCAAGTAAATCCTATATTTTGTTTTATGATAATGTATTCTGTTGAAGGGGAGATATTTCATTTTGATGGCTAAGCTTTGTACTGCAACAACTAATGTCTATGCTTGCCTTTTTTCATGCTTTGAGATTTATAAGCTTTTTATTATATTTCACATATGTGGGCATTGGCCAAAATCCTGACATTTTCTTCCTTCCCTTTATGTTTGTTCTCTTTTCCTTCCCTCCAGCTTGACCATCTGTCTCCCCACTTTTGCTTCTGTACAGCCATGGACTAAATACCTAGGGGTGAAATAATAAAGGTCATCAAGGATTCAGTTTCAGAAGTCATCTCTCATCTATGTAAGTACAGAGTGATTTCCGCAAAGTGTTCTACATCTTGTTACCATCTGGGCCTATTCCCTCACTTAGTTAGAGCACAGCTAACGAGGCCAAGGTCACAGACTGAGACCCTATATGATCCAGTTTATTTTGCACCGCAATGAACTTTCTTTTGCAGCCATAGTCTGCAACTGCTACTGCTGGCGGGTCAATCTAGAAAATGAGCCTGCACTGGAGGACCTGGTGAGAGTTGGGTTGCAGCCAAGCTCTCACCTTTATTACAGAAAACTTCAAAGCATATGTTCTATGGCCGGATAGTCAGCAGGATTCCTATCTCAGTGCACTCTTTATATTAAGCTTTAGAATAGCTAGGACATGAGCCATCATCTGTTTCACATCTAAGGTAAAAAGATGTGCCAATCTGTCCTCGCTTTCTCTATAGATTTATCTCCTTTACAGTTTACCCCATAAGGGGATGACAGGAACCCCCCAAATTAGTCCAATCCTTTATGTCATTCTGTCTTTCCTAATGACATTCCTCTGTGGACTTAGACGTTTTTGAGATGGAAATTAAGTGACTGGCACCATTAAATCTGATGAGGTGAGCAGTCATGTCTAGCTAGGAAGAGAGTTGCCATTAGATGAATATAACGTCTGAGGACTCTAGCGAGTAGAAATTTTGAGCATCTTCTCCTTTTGGCTTTTGTTATACTAGCATAATATATGCAGAGTGATTTAAAATTTACAAACCATTTCCATATCTCCCGTATCAGTGGGTCCATCCAATGAGAGATTAGCTGGACAGGTATTATTGCATCTTTCAGATTATCTGCACACAAAGCTTGTAGGACTTGCTCAAGGTCACACAATTTATTAAAATCTTTGGACCCTGATCCAGGGGGCTTTCCATATCACTCTACATTTTATTTCTTGACTTGCACCTGCAGGGATATCTCAACAAAAATGTGATCATATTGTCAAAACCATTTCTACTTTTTTCCAAGTTGATTAGGGATACGGCCTCAAAAGGAGATTGAGTAGATGGTTCTGAAAGGCATCCAGGGCTCTTTTAGAATGTGACATGGCAGTTGGTAAAGCTTATGAAATGAGAGAGATCTGCTTTCAAATACTGGTTCTCCCTTAGTTTATTTTTCAAACAATCCTATCCTGCATGATTAGGGAATAACCCTGGCAACAGTCTCTGAAATGAATTTTTGCCAAATTGTGTAATGGACCTGCTTAGAACTGACATTCAAAAGTAAGACATTTATTAAAGGGAATTTAATTCAGGATCCTGGGAGTAGGAGGAAGCAAGGCATTCTTTTTAAAAAATAATTTTCTATTGATTTGAGAGAGAGGAAAGGAGAAGGAGCGAGCAAGAGAGAAACATCTATGCCCACAACCTGGGCATGTGCCCTCACCTGGAATCTAATGGGAGACCTTTCAGTGCATGGGACGATACCCAACCAACTGAGCTACACTGGCCAGGGCAGAAGCAATGCGTTCTTACTCACCACCCCTCAAGACTATTGCACTTTAATTGTGTGACTTACTTTTCCAATTAAAAGCATGCCTTATATATAAAGGGTCTCATTTACATTTAACATCATCTTACCTTATTTTTTTTTTTAACAATATTACACAATGCATTATGTCTTGATTTAATTTAAGGCCTCCTGTTGACTACTTACATTTACTAAACAGTAGTTCAGTCTAGATCAGTGAACACCATTAAAATGCATAGGCAGCAACGCAAATATTAGATAATTGGTACTCAAAGCAAGCCAAAGCCCTGACAAAAGTTGAGAAAAAATAAACAAGTTGTTTTTTAATTTTGTGACTGTATCTTTCTTTCATTCATATTGATGGCTATAGATTTAGATCCATCTTCAATTTGTCTCTTTGGGATTTGTTTGTTTTTCTTCTTGTGAAATATTTGATACATACAGAAGAGTGTATAAAATATGTAAAATTTATGTGAACTTTAATGAACAAAATAAACTGATGAACAACATAGAACCAGAGGCATGGATACATGGAACAGACTGACAGAGAGGATGGGGGGACTGCATGAAAGAAGGTGGAGAGAATAGCCAGAGAACATATGTGAATAGTGCATGGACACAGACAATAGTGTGGTGATGGTCAGAAGGGGGTGGTAGGGGCTGGGTGGAGGTGGGTAAAAAGGGGAGGCAATGGCAGACATCTGTAATAGTGTCAATAGTAGAAACAACAACAACAGCAAAATACAATTGCAAAGCAATGTCTATGAACCACTCAGGCCAAGAAGCAACTTGACACAAGCCTCTCCACAGTCAGACAGAATCTTCCCCAACTTGACATAACATCAACCAAAAAAATATGCCCATCTGTCCTTGCTTGTCTCTATAGATTTATCTACTCTACAGTTTACTGTCCAAGGACTTTAGTTTAGTTTTTTTTTTAATTTATGCAAGTGAATTCTATACTTTTTTCTTTTTTGACTGCTTCTTTCACTCAATAGTATATTTGTAAGTTTTATCCATGATGATGGATTTATATATAATCTAAAATATTGTATTTATAGTTGGTTTTTATATTGATTCTATATTGAGGCCCTTGGATCATTTCTAGCTTGGGGCTATTTTGAATGATGCTGCTATGAACACTACTGTACTTATGTTCTGGCTATGTACTGGATGTAAAGTGTACACTTAGGGGTGGAATGCTCATCATAGAGCTTCAATTTTACCAGAAAATGCTGAACTACCTCCAAAATATTTTATTAATTTTCACTTCCAAGAGAGAATTCCTATTGTTCCACTTTATTTTTAAAAAATATATTTTATTGATTTTTTTTTTTACAGAGAGAAAGGAAGAGGGATAGAGAGTTAGGAACATCAATGAGAGAGAAACATCGATCAGCTGCCTCCTGCACACTCCCTAATGGGGATGTGTACCAAGGTACATGCCCTTGACCGGAATCGAACCCGGGACCCCTCAGTCCGCAGCCTGACGCTCTATCCATGGAGGCAAACCGGTTAGGGCTTGTTCCACTTTCTTATCAACATTTGAAATTGTTAGACACTGTGATTTTTGCCTGTGCAGTAGGGATGCAGTGGTTTTCCATTGTGTCTTTGTGTGCCTATTTTCTTTCAACCAGGCTCTTTGTCTTTTTGAGGGTTATTTGTTATATGTGTTATTTGAAATAATGACTTAAAGAGATGAGGGAGTTATGGGAATAATGAGGGAAGAGCATTCCGGGTAATGAAAAGGTTCAGTGCAAAGGTTCTATGCCAGAAGTGTGCCTGGAGTGAGAGGAACATCAGTAGCAGATGAATGGAGGGTAATGGAGGGAGGTCTAGTAGGAAACTTTGTCCTGGGCTCAGAATGAAATGGAGTGTTTAGAGCAGAGGAGTGACATAACCTGACTCTCCCTCTTTTAAAAAAAATTAAGATGCTTTTATTTTTGTAAATAGTTTGAGTGTCTGGGAAAAATTGAGTGTAATTACTATCCTATTAGGAGAGTTTGTGTTTTCCATCCCTCCAAATATGGGCTCTTTCAGGTTAGAGATTCTGGTCCCCAAAGGGGACAAACTATTATTACGATAGTACCAATAAGATCTTATTGAACTACTAGAGGCCCGGTGCACAAAAATTTGTGCACTTGGGGAGGAGGGGGGGTCCCTCAGCCCGGCCTGTGCCCTCTCGCAGTCTGGGACCCCTCGGGAGATAACGACCTGCTGGCTTAGGCCTGCTCCCGCGTGGCAGAGGGCAGGCCCAATCCCTAGGTGCAGCCCCTGGTCGGGCTCAGAGCAGGGCTGATTGGGGAGTTGGGGCGCTGCCCCGTCATGCACAGAGCAGGGAGATTGGGAGGTTGTGATGCCACCCTCAGTCACGATCAGGGTAGGGCCAATTGGGGGGTTGGGGCACCGTCCCCTGTCACACTCAAGGCAGGGTCGATGGGGAGGTTGTGGCACCACCCCCTGTCATGCACAGAGCAGGGCCAATCAGGGGGTTGGAGCGCTGCCCCCTGTCACGCACAGAGTAGGGCTGATCAGGGGGTTGGGGCACCGCCCTCTATCACCCACAGAGCAGGGCCGATAAGAGGGTTGGGGCATCGCCACTCTCACACTCAGGGCAGGGCCAATGGGGAGGTTATGGCTCTACCCGTCACACACAGAGGAGAGCCCGTGGGGAGGGGGGGTTGGGGAGCTCCCCCCTATCAGGCACAGAGCAGGGCTGCTCAGGGGGTTGGGGCGCCTTCCCCTGTCACGAACAGAGCAGGATGGATAGGGAGGTTGTAGCCCCGCCCCCTGTCACACACAGAGCCGCAGGGCGATCAGGGGGTTTGGGCGCTGCCCCCTGTCACTCTGATCCCGGTGCTGGGAGGCATATTACCCTTTTAATATATAGGGTAGAGACCTGGTGCATGGGTGGGGCCGGCTGGTTTGCCCTGAAGGGTGTCCTGGATCAGGGTGGGGGTCCCCACTGGGGTGCCTGGCCAGTCTGGGTGAGGGGCTGAGGGCTGTTTTCAGGCTGGGAGTGACTGAAGTTCCCAACCACTCCTTTTTTTCTTCTTCTTCTTTTTTTTAATTCTGGGCCAGCTTTAGCTTGAGGCTTGGCTCCAGCTCTTAGGCCTCCGCTCCTGAAAGTAGGTTTCTGGCATTTGCATACAATGTTGCAAATCTGCTGGCTGAAGTCCCGCGGTATCTGTTACAATGTTTGAAACTGCCCGCTCAGAGGCCTGCAGCCGCAGGCGGGGAACATTGGTTTTCTCCGTCACTGAGGCAACCAAGGCTCATTTTAGTTTCAAGCTGCCTGGCTGCCGGCCGCCATCTTGGCTGACAGTTAATTTGCATATCTCGCTGATTAGCCAATGAAAAGGGTAGCGGTTGTACGCCAATTACCATGTTTCTCTTTTATTAGTGTAGATGTACCATCCATGCTGCCAGGGCATTTTAGAGTCCTTTAGGGGCCAACAAGTGAGAATAAGAGTAATCATATTGGTAGGAGTAATGACCTGAGAGTAGAAAGTGGGGGTAGAAAGGAACATTTATGGTACCCAGGTGATCCCCTGTTGCTCCCTTACCCAGCTGTAACTGTGAATGAACATACGCACATGTGCAGTAAACCTTGAGAATGACATCATGTTCATGGACTTAGATCCTTCAGAAGTGAGAGTTTGGTTTACACAACCAGATAAGACACTGAGACCTGCCTCAGTGTTAGCTGAGGGGAGGGAAACATAGAGTGGATGATAGAGGAGGGAGATGATCATACCTGCTGTGGTCCCGAGACCAGCTGCAGCAATGGGAGCTGTGTCCATCTCACTAAGTTTCCCCTCAGGAGGAGAGGTCAGTGGACCCGTGAAAATGTCTAGGCTGTGGATCTGTACACAGCAAAGATGGACTATGGAGCTCTGGGGGAGTTGCTGCTCAATCTCCCTGCAAGCAAACCTTCTGTGGGAAGCATAGTTAGACAAACACCTCCACTTATACATCAGATATGACATGATGTCCACACTGGACCATGCTTCCCCTGGGCTGTTCCCAGCACAATGGGATTGCTAAGTATTGGGACATTCCTGCTTCTAATGGGAAACTGTTGCTTGGTGAGCTTCCATTAGCCTGCTGTGACATTCTCAGAACTGTGCAATGGCCTGAGGCTTGTCTTTCCCAATTCTCCTTCCTTCTTTCTCTTCTTCCACAGATATCAGAGTCATATTGTGGTCTGAAGTCTTTGCCAGACTACCTCAGCTACCTCCCCTTGATCTTTCACAAGCATGTTCCCCCGTAAGTCTCTTAACAACTATCCCATTTTGGCATCTGTTTTTAGGAAGACCTGAGCTGAAGTAAGGTATGTTTACTATAAATATCAAAATGGTTTAGTTTAAATCTACCAGTTTGCCCTTTCTTGTTTACTTCTCTTACTTAATCTTTGTTCCTTTTCCCTCCTTCTGCTGAACCGAACTTTTAAAAAATAATTATTTTATTATCTATACCTTGTTTCATTTTTCAGCATTTAACTTTAGCATCATTTGAAAGTTGGGGTTTAACTCTCAAGTGATGCTATACCACTTCCCATATGGTGTAAAATGTACAGCAGAATATACTCACTTTCCCCCTTCTGTCCTTTGAGTTATTTTCAAACATTTCACTTCTGCATACACTATAAATGCCCCAAAACATTGTCATTATTTTTACTTTAAACAAATATCTATGATCAAAGGTAAAACTGATAAAAATGTCTTTTGTACTTACCTTTATATTTATCCTTTTCTGTGCTCATTAGTTAATGTAGAGCCAATACTGAACTGGTAACATTTCCATCTTTCTTTAACATCTCTTATGGTTGCGGGTATGCTGCTGCCAAATTTTCTCGTATTTTGTTAGTCTAAAAAAGTGTTTATTTCTCCTTGATTTTGTTACTGTGGGATAATATAATGTAAAATTTACTATTTTCACCATTTGTAAGCGTCAGTTCTATGGCATTAAGTGCATTCATGCTGTTGTGCACCCTTCACCACCAACCATCTCCAGAAAATGTTTTGTCTTCCCCAACTACAACTCTGTGCCCATCAACACTAACTCCCCATTCTCTCCCTCCCCCAGTCCCTGGCAACCACCATTCTACTTCCTATCTCTATGAATTCACTCCAAGAACCTCATGTAAATGGAATTATACAATATTTGTCTTTGAGTGACTGGCTTATTTCACTTAGCATAATGTCTTTTATGTTCATCCATGTGGTAGCATGTGTCAAACTTTCTTTTTTAAGGCTGAATAATATACCATTATATGTATATATCACATGCATTTTCAAGAACAAATATTTATTGAAGTTCCTGTTTGTACTTTTTTGGGGTATATGCTCAGAAATAGAACTGCTAGGTCATATGGGATATTAGTTTTCTAGGGCTCCCATAACGAAGTACTAGAGACTGGGTGGCTTAAAAGCAGACATTCATTTTTCCACAGTTCTGGAGCCTAGGAGTCTAAGACGAAGGTGTCAGCAGGGCTGGTGTCTTCTGAGGCCTCTCTCTGGTTGATGGAAGACTGGTTGATGGCAGTCTTCCCCTTGTGTCTTCCCTCTGTGCCTTTCTGTGGCCAAATTTCCTCTTCATATAAGGACACCAGTCACATTGGGTTAGAGTCAATCCTAATACCTCATTTTAACTCAATTACCTCTTTAAAAACCCTACTTCAAAAAAATAGGCACATTCTGAGGGATGGGGACTTGGAATTCAATGTATGAATTTGGGGGCACAAATTCAGCCCATAATCCTGTCCTTTGGTTCCCCAAAATTCATGTTCTTCTTGCATGCAAAATATATTCATAATAGCCCCATTTCAACAGCCCCAAATATCGTTTTTAAAGTTTAAATTCTTTATTATTTAAAGTATTACATTTGTCTCCTCCCCCCCCTTGACCTCTCCCCTCCCGCGCCCCTCCCAGCACACCCCCCCCCATCTGTGTCCATTGGTTATGCTAATATGCATGCATAAAAGCCCTTTGGTTGATCTCTTATCCCCTTACCCCCTGCCTTTCCTCATAGGTTGGACAGTCTGTTTAATGCTTCTATGACCCTGGTTCTATTTTTGTTTATCAGCTTATGTTGTTCATTATATTCCACAAATGAGTGAGCCCCAGCCCCAAAGGTCTTAACCATTCCTGCAGCAACTCTGAGTGCAAAATCTCACCTAAGTATCATCTACATCAGGCATAGGTGAGACGTGAGGTGTGATGCATTCTGAGGAAAACGCTCTCACCAGCTGTGAAACTGTGAAACCAGACAGCGCCTTACAGACTTCCAAAATATAATGATAGAAACGGCATAGTCCCATTCCAAACAGAACCAGTTGTAAAAGGCAAAAGATTTATATAATTTGAAGAAAAACCAGAGTATTTTTAAAAATCCAGTTACATAAGATTTCTTCTATGATTTATTCTAAGTGTTTTATAGTTTTTGCTCTAATGTTTGTATTTAATCCATTTTGAGTCTGTTTTTGTAAATGTTGCACAGGGAGGTTCCAACTTTATTCTTTTGCATGTGGACATGCAGTTTTCCCAATACCATTTTTTAACAGACTGTCCCTTTCCTACTGGACCACATTCTGCCTCTATGTCTGTACCACGTTATCACAATGAAATCAGGAAGCGTGAGTTCTCCAACTTTGTTCTGTTTCAAGATTGTTTTGTTTATTCAAAGACCCTTGAGATTCCATGTGAATTTTTAAGATTTCAATATGATTTTTTTTTCTGTTTTAGCCTAAAATATATTCTAATTGCTTTCAGTGGGACATTTGTTTTAAACCACAAATCATTCTGCCTGGATTATCATAGTACAAAATCCCTTCTTTATCCTCGCCCTCAACCAAAATGAAGACATAAACAAAACTTCAACTTCAAAGCCACAGTTCAGCTTAAAATAATAAAACTTTTCTTTTGTTCCATCATTTGAGTCATTTTGGGAATTTTCTATGGATTTATGGGTGCTATTTTTCTATCTTTTCACATGCGATAGTTTTTTGATTGTTGATCCTTGTGAATTTTACATTGTTAGTTGCTATATTTTTATTGTTTCATTTAAGTGTTTCATTTTCCTCTGTAGCAGAGTGAAGTTACTTAGAAACCATTGGAACCTTTGGAGGCGGCTTTTAAACATTGTCAGGGCAGGTCCAGAGCCGCCCGTAGTGGAGGGGTATTTAGTCCTACTGAGGATTCTCCCTGATGTCCCATACAGGGTGGGGCAAAAGGAGGTTTACAATTGTCTGTATGGAAAAGAACATGATAATTAATAGATAATAATACAAGAATAAGCTCCGTGTTTTGCATACTCATACCTGTGAACCTACTTTTGCCCCACCCTCCATATTATGTAGTGTTTCCACGCTGGCTGATGAAAAACAAACTGTTTTCCACACCGTGTGAAATCCTGCAATTGTCCTGCTTCCTCCTTTCTGGCGGTTCTTCCCACAGCAGCAGGTTGCTGCCTCTCATGCATGTACAGGTCAGTACACAGCAAAGACCTTTGTTGATTTCCAGCGTCCTCTCCCTCTGCACAGCCCGTTCTCTTTGCTGCTCTTCTGCGTTACAACTTCTGCTTTACAACTGCTCAGACTGCAGACTGTCCCCTGCACTTGGTAAGAATGCTGGGTTGCTTGTCTCCCGCTCTGTGTACTATGGCTTTAAGTTGGTACAACCATCAGCTCACCTGGTTAGTTCTCCCTTTCTCTTAGGGGTAGAGTCCTGCACTGACTGCTTTCCAATTCTTTTAAGCCATTATTCCATACTAGGGGCCCGGTGCACGAAATTCGTGCACTGTGTGTGTGTGTGTGTGTGTGTGTGTGTGGCGGGGGAGTGTCCCTCAGCCCAGCCTGCCCCCTCTCACATACTGGGAGCCCTCAGCCGTTGACCCCCATCACCCTCCAATCGCAGGATCAGCCCCTTGCCCAGGCCTGACGCCTCTGGCCTAGGCGTCCGGCCCGGGGCAGCGGGGACCTGCAGCTGCAGCGGCCCCGCAATCGTGGGCTCCGCTTTAGGCCCAGGCAAGGGACCCCTAGCTCCTGGGACTGCCAGCTTCGACCCTGCCCAGCTCCCATCGCTGGCTCCACCCCTACTTCCTGCTATCACTGGCCAGGGCGGAAAAGGCACCTGATTCTCCGATCATGGCGGGGGGGGGCAGGGCAAAGGCGGCCCCAGGGCCACCTTTGCCCTGCCCCCCAGCTCTTAGCTCCCCCCTGGGTTTCCAATCACTGTCAGTGGCAGGGGGCTTCTTCCTGCTTTCCCTTTCGCCTCCCTGCATTGTGCCTACATATGCAAATTAACCGCCATCTTGTTGGCAGTTAACTGCCAATCTTAGTTGGCAGTTAATTTGCATATAGCCCTGATTAGCCAATGAAAAGGGTAGCTCGTATGCCAATTACCATTTTTCTCTTTTATTAGTGTTGATATTGGCCAGAAGAGGAAGTTTTCCTAGTTCTGTGTTTTCTATTTTTTTTTAAATCTCTCCTTTGATTCAGAGGTTATTTAGAATTGTGTTTCTTTTAAAAATTGTGGTAAGAATACTTAACATGAGATTTGCACTGAATAAATGTATAAATGTGCAATACAGTATAGTTGAGTATATACACAATGTTGTACAGCAGGTAGAAGTCTATTTCTTAATTTTCAAATATTGTGGTTGTCTAGATACATACTTTAATGAGACTTTGATCAATGCACGTGATTTTAATGTTTTAAAGTATGTTGAGAGTTTCTCTATGGTTAGACCAAGTGTGTCAGCATTGTTTAATCTCATATCTTGCTGTATATTCATTCTAACAGGCATTTTGTTGGGTTCTATGTTGACACTTTTTAGTACTTTAAATATACTATTTTGTTATCTTCTGGTATGTAATTTCTGATATAACTGCTGTCATTCTTCCTTATAATATTTTTTGTGTGCATAACATGCCTTTTCTTTTTATCTTCTCTTAAGTTTTTCTCTTTACTGCTGGGTTGTAGAAATTTTGTTATAATGTTTATTGATATATTTATTTTTAGAGTTTACTCTGCTTAGGGTCTGTTAAGCTTCTTGGAAATGTAGGCTTTCAATTTTTATCAAATTTGGAAAAATTTTGATCATTACTTCTTAAAGTATTTTTGTGTTCCCTTTTCTATGACTAATTCCATATGTATGTAGCCACTTTATTGCCCACAGATCACTATAGTTTATTGTTAAAAGTATTTCTCCTAATTGTACAGCTTTCATTTGTACAGTTTCTATTGCTATGTCTTTAAATTCTTTGATTTTTTCCCCCTATATAGTGTTTAATTGGTTGTTAATCTTTCCTAGTGTATTTTTATTTTAGGGCTTATTTTTTTCATCAATAAATTTGACATGGGTATTTTCTATGATGTCCATATTTGTCTTAACAATTATATTTATGTTTTTCTTTATGCCCTTGAGTATATGGAACACATTTGTAATTGGTGATTTAATGTCTTCTTTCATCGTTCCTGTTAGTTCTGGGTCTGTTTCTGTTGGCTGTGGAACATTTGACTGTTCTATATTTTACAGTGTTAAGTGCTGGATTCTCTTGTGCTTCTTTAAGGAATACTGGCCTTTCATTTTGAGGCAGGCAGTTAAATTACATATGCATTAAAAGGTTGATTTGAATCTTTTGAAATCTTTTAGGTAGGTTTTGAATAACTGGTATTGTAGAGCTAATTTAACTCCATTTTTTTTCTTTTTAGGTTTGGGCCTCAGGGGTCTCTACTTAATGGCCTACATGTTCAACAAAATCTCTCCATTCCTCCTAGAGAGAGCTCGACTAATTGTCAGTTCTGGGTGCCCGCTCCAAATTGTCAGTCTTACAGCTTCCTGGTAATAGTCCTTTCCTTGAAAGTTGTTCTGGTTCATCGTTGTTGGGTTTTACCTGATACACGTGTAGAATAATCTTCAACCCAAGAGCCAAGGGGACACCCACGTACCTTTCTGGAGCTATTTCTCTGTGTAAGTTCCTCATTGGGGGCATTTTCCCCTGCAGCTATAGCTGCTTCAGCCTCACCAAACTCCAGCTTCTCTCTCAAGCAAGATTGTTGGCACTGTGTTCCCGCTCCTTGCCCCACATTCAGGGTTACCATAGGCAGAAAGTGTTTTTCTGCTTTTTTAAGATCGCAGTTCTGTCCTGCCTGTTGTTCAGGGTCTGAAAATAGTCATTTTTCTATGTTTTGTCCTGTTTTCTAATTGTTTCTAGCAGGAGAGAAAGTTTTGGTTATTTTAATTTTTTATGTTTGGAAATGCAAGTCTCTGGGGTATTTTTCTTTTTTGTGTGTGTGTTTATATGAATTACTTATTTGAACTTCTTGTATTTTCTTCTTGGCAGCTATATTTTAAGATAAAACTTAGGACTTTACATACATGTCTATGAATGTTCATTTTGCTGATTTTAAACCATTCTACCTTGCTGGGTTCTTCTATGTATTTTTTTTATCCATAATTTAGTTCTCCTTTTCAGTTCTTGTCATTATCAAACTCTTCAATGTACCTTCCTAAAATAATTCAAGTAGCTTCTAAATATTGTTGGGCAACTGAAGAGCACTAAAGACTAGCATTTTGGTAAACTGTAATATATTAATAAAATATTTTGCACCTGGTTTAATTACAAATTGTCAAATGGTGAAGTTGTCCTTAAGAAGCAGGCATCTGTTAGGTTTGCATAGATTCCATTGGGCAGGAGACAATGACCCCCAATGGACTTAGGTGGTTTATTATAAACCACACCAGGTGTCATGAGCTTTGTATTCACACCAGTTCCTCGCCTCTCTTCTCACTGGGGGTGATGGGGAGTGAACCAAGGTGGAAAGCTCTTCAGGGTGGATCTGTATCATACCCAGGAACGCCCAGGTCAGGAAATTCCCAGTGCTATAAGGGGCTTCTGACACATGTGCCCATCGTTCTCACAGAGACATGGTCTTTGTTACCCTGGAATATAAATAAACCTATACTAGGAAGAGGAGGAGGGACTTGTAGAAATGACAGAGATGCAGAGAGAATGTCTCCTAATAAAAGCATATAAATCTTCTGTTAACTACACTTTATACTCATGTGATATTCATATATATTCAAAAATTATTCTAGAATATTGCCTAAATGATGCATAATAGTCAGTGAATTGCTCAGGTAATCAGATCTAGGACATTGTATATTAAATCCCTTAGGAACGTGTATGCCAAATATATGATGAAGGGTGAGACCACGAGGAAGAATGCTGAACACACTCTGATAATTGGTATTTCTCTCCATCTGTCACATTAAATTCATTTTTCTCTTTTGCTTAGTGTTGAATTTCAATAAGTTGATTATGCATATGATATGTGATGCATATGTTTCCGTTTTTTCCCCACAAAGATATCATAAGGGAATATGTCAATGCTTTTCAAAAAATAATTTTCTGCTATACATATTAAATTTTTTTCTGATTTTTCAGTTTTGAGGTCCAATAAATAGAAAATGCAATTAATTTTACATAACTTATAGAGCCAGAGTCATAGAAGCATTGGACAGACTATTCAACCTAAGAGGAAGGCGGCAGGTGGTAAGAGATCAACCAAAGGACTTGTATGCATGCATATGAGCATAACCAACGGACACAGACAGTAGGGGGGTGAGGGCATGTGCTGGGGGTGGGAGCCGCTGGGTAGAGGTCAATGGGGGGAAAAAGGAGAGTTATGTAATACTTTAAACAATAAGAATTTAAATAAAAAAGCATTTAATTAACTCACAATGATTCTTAAGGAAAGCTGTTCTCTCTTGTAAGTACTCAAAAACTATAAACATAAATATATATCTGTGGATTTGGGGGGCATCTACTTTAACTTATTTGTTCTTTGATTTCTGAAATCAGCTCTTGTGCCATCTAGCCTCCAAAAAAAGCCTTTAAACCTTTATAACATAGTACAGGTACCGATTTCTATTTTCCTACTCCATGCCAAACTGGTGAAGAGGTGAAAACTATAGTATAAATTTGAGAAAAATGCCATCTATCTTCACTAGTTTTTGAGAAGGTCTAGCCTTGACATCAAATTTTCTTACTTGAACTCTTCCAGTTAACAATTGAAGATGTCAAAGAACATAAGTAGTAAAAACTCGGACAATACAAATGCATTTAAGTGATACTAATGCTGCTTAGTATTCTAATCAATAAACTAATATTTCAAATAACTATCATGGCCTTTATATCATTGCACATTTGATCAGAGGCTACTACACATAAGGCTTGTCTAAGTGGTGTGGACATTTAAAAGTAAAAATATAGTGCAAGTTAAGTAATGGTAAAATGTTTGAATAATTTAAGACAACAATGGAAGCAATGTCACAATGCATAATAGTCAATGGATTGCTCAGGTCATCCTTTCTGTCAAAGATCAGGTACAGACTGGCTCTGACTTCAAGTGGGAATGGGCTGAGATGTTCACTGAGAGGGCTATGATGAGCTCAGCATGAATAGAGGAGACGGGGAAGACCTTACTGGTGGGTGTACCACTGTGAATAAAAGTGTAGACAGAGGGAAGGACAAAGGGCAGCTTGAGAGGCACATAGCTTTAACGAAGGCTACGAAATGGAGAAACAGAAAGAAAGCTTATAGCTAGGTTATTTGGGGCTCCAAATATCAGGTTAAGAAGTATGAACAGGCAGCAGCACTGAAGTCTTAATAGGCAGTGAGAAGAGAAGGAAAGCAGGGAGTAATCATGGTTTTTGTCTGGCCATAGAAACAACTGAAAAGCTCATGGTAGTGAAGGAAACATTGTCAAAATGGAACGTCCAAAATGGAACTCTTCAGGTTTAGAGACAATTCTTTATTACAACACTAGATTTTCCCAAATTTCTTAAATACCAGGATCCCAGGGCCTAAAGGGGGAGGCAGACAGCTTGCAAAATTAGCCAATAATATAGTTTTAAGTCATTGAGTTCTACCTTTTCTTAATACTCTAGAAATCATGGTGCAGATTTAGAAAGTTTGTATTGTAGTGGGAGGAGAAAAGCCATAAACATGTATATTATTTTTATAAACTAGAGGCCTAGTGCATGAAATTTGCACACTGATGGGGTCCCTTGGCCTTGCCTGTGGGGATTGGGCCAAACCGCTCTCTGACATCCCCCAAGGGGTCCTGGATTGCGAGAGGGCGGTTCTTAGGTGATGCACCCCGGAATTGGGCTCCCTCCTCTCTGGTTCCAAGTGGATCAACTGAGAACCACAGCTGCAAGTTACCACAGCTCAGCAGCTCCTGCATTGAGCGTCTGCCCCCTGTTGGTCAGTGTGCATCATAGCTACCAGTCAGATGGTCACTTAGCTTTATATATAGAGAGAGATAATTCTCATCCTGATTTCAGAAATGTTAAAATGCAAAAAGAAGGGTTTTAGAAATACAAAATGCAAAGCATTTTAAAAAAAATTATTCTGTCTGCTTCATCGAGAATGGGCTATAGGAGAAATTATCACAACAAAACAGGCAAGAAAGAATGGTGTTTGGACTACATGGGTGTGTGAGAAATGGTCAGACTTTGGATTTATTGGTAGTGAGAAAGGAAGAAACTGTATGGTTTTCAGTAATTGCAACAGCAAGTTGTCATTTACTGAGAAGGGAAAGCTATGGGAGACAGATTTGGTGGGGACAATCAGAACTTTGTTTCAGACCTAGAAAAGTTGAGTCCTTTTAAACATCCAAAGGGAGATATTGAGCAGGCAGTTCTAACACACACACACACACACACACACACACACACACACACACACACACAAACAAACACACAGTCAATACTTGTGTATTCTGTATTTGTGAATTCACTTGTTCATTAAAATTTATTTTATAAGCCCAAAATTATTACTCTCAGTGCATTTGTTTTCATGGTCGATACATAGACATGTGTGGAATGGTGAAATCATGAGGCACGCCATGTGTGCGTCCCCGGGAGTAGTTAAACAAGACAACACTCTGCCTCTTGTTTCAGCTCTCCTACTGTAGCGATAGTCCTTTTGTGGTCTACTTAGCGCTGCAGCTTGTGCACGTCTGTACTTCTGGTTGGTGATGTTGCTGTTTTAACATGGCCAAGTGTACTGTGGAAGCGCTGTCTAGTATTCCCAAGTGCAAGAAGCCTGTGATGTGCCTCCTGGAGAGAATAATATGTGTTAGATAACTTCATTCAGGCCCGAGTCGTCGTGCATTGGCCATGAGTTCAATGTTAATGAACCAACAATATAGGTTAAATAAGTGTCTTTAAACATATACACACACAAAACAAGGTTATGTATAGATGAGTTGATTAAAATTTGTACCTAGAGGCTCACAGGAACCTACCCCTGTATTTTCCCTACAGCAGTGATTCAGTATTTGCTAACTCAGTGGTCGTGGTGACTTTATAGGACATTAACTACCTATATTATGAGAATCAGCTATATATAAAGGGGCAAAAGAAGATTTATAGTTGTGAACACATAGACACAGTTTATTCTGGTATTATTATTTATTAATTATTGTATTATTTTCTATATGAAAAACTTTACATATTTGTATCTATCTATCTATCTATCTATCTATCTATCTATCTATACATATTTATATTTATATCCATATTCTGAAGTTAAGGATGCTTTTAAGCAGGGGTCCTCAAACTATGGACCACGGGCCACATGCGGCCTGCCGAAAACATTTATTCGGCCCGCCAGGTGTTTTTGCCGCCTCTGCCTGTTGCTTAGCAGCTGACTCGTCCTGGGCCCACAGTGGGCATATGTGGAATGTGTGCTGCACTCTCCGACTCCCCTCCTCTCTGTCTCTCGACTCCTCCTCTCAGTCTCCGGTGTGATCAGATGAGTCACGAGCTTGCCTGTGCAGAGCCTGCTGCTCCCTGAGGGCGGAGGTAAGAACAAGTTAGGATTTAATTTTTTTTGAAGTTAGGAGGTCTATGTTTTCTTTTTATTTTGCAGTTAGTAGGGCTTTATTTTTGAAGTTAGGAGAGTCTTTTTTTTGAAGTTAGGAGAGCCTTTTTCCAGAATGAAACATCTGAAATCTCCAACCAGATCTAGACTAACTGATGCACACTTGCATCACTTGTTACGACTAGCAGTGACAAATATGGAACTGGACATTGACCATCCCATTAGCCAAAAGCAGGCCCATAGTTCCCATTGAAATACTGGTAAGTTTGCTGATTTAACTTTACTTGTTCTTCATTTTAAATATTGTATCTGTTCCCGTTTTGATTTTTTACTTCAAAATAAGATATGTGCAGTGTGCATAGGAATTTGTTCATAGATTTTTTTAAACTATAGTCCGGCCCTCCAACGGTCTGAGGGACAGTGAACTGGCCCCCTGTTTAAAAAGTTTGAGTGCCCCTGCTTTTAAGGCTAGATTGGGAGTCATCAGTATATTTTTACTTTTAAAAATTCCATTGCCCCATAATTTACACAGATTTGAAAGAAAGAATTCACTGCATCTAGATCACTTTTTCTTAAAGTGTGGTTTATGAACTGTTCATGACCAGTATGCAAGGAGATAACCACCAAAACTGAGGGTAAGCATTCAGAAAGCTTAATAGCACTTGGCAAGGCAACATTATTTCTACTGATGTAATATAAGAAAAGTTGGGCTTGTATTTTGTATGACTGCTATTTTATTTTTATAATAATTTGTTTTTCTCATATCTTATAAAATATCCACGTGAGATAGATTGTGGGAAATAGTCCTTCATCAGCACTTCTCAGAAGATGGTTTCATCTACCCTGCCCCCTGTTCCTAATGGCAAATGGTTCTGAACCAGAGATGAGCATAAAAACACTTAAAAATAATGGATAAAAGTGTTTAAAATAAAACATTGAAAACCAGTGAGAATGAAAATTAAGGCACATAAGTGAAAACTTGCTACTAAAAATGTGATCTGAACAGCATTGGCGTAATCTGGAAATTGATAGAAATGCAGAATCTCAGGCCTGCCCCTCCACCCCAACTTACTGAGTCAGAATCTGTGTTTTAGCGAGATCCCTCAGGGACCCATATGCACGTTCCCTGTGTGAGAAGCACTGAGCTAGAGGTGTAAGATTAGGATGGAGTATAACAGTTGTGACACAGTTAAGTTAGTGGATCTAGGAATTTACAGAATTGAAAAGTGCTCAGTGGTGGCTAGTCAGGGTGGCAGCGGAAGGCGGCAAAGCACCAGCAGGATCAGACAAAAAAGGGAGTCCTCCAGATGGATGTTGGCGCCTGGCAGCTACATGGTTCCTTTTACTGATGAGGAGAAAGGTGAAAACCCCCCACTCCTCTAACACATAGAATTGGCCAGGCAGGGAGCTGAGTTCCTGCTACAGTTTTCATAGAGAACCTTCCCAGTGTGGTGCCACAGCTGCAGGACTGGTGTTACTTTCTTAAAAAATTTTTTTCAATATATTTTTATTGATTTCAGAGAGGAAGGAGAGGGAGAGAGAGATAGGAACATCAATGATGAGAGAGAATCATCAATCAGCTGCCTCCTGCACAGCCCCTAATGGGGATCTAGCCCACAACCCAGGCATGTGCCCTGACCGGGAATTGAACCATGACCTCCTGGTTCATAGATTGATGCTCAGCCACTGAGCCACATGGGCCGGGCAGGACTTGGGTTACTTTCATGTTCTGTGCTCAAAAGAACCTTAACTTTTTTGGTCAGCAAGACCTTTGGCTTATTAAGGATGAAATACCTTTCTCTTCTTCACCGGTTTCTAAGTGTCTCAGCAGAGAGGAAGAAGATAACAGAATCTTGCTAACTCGCTCTGTATTATAGAAGGGAAGTACTGGATTTCTTGCAGATGGAAACTAAAAATTCTCCTGGATACATGAGAGCTCATGATACCTTTTCTTTTTTGTGTGCATTATACACCTACTGTGCATACATACCTCCTTCAGTTCATGTGTGTATGTTGTGCACATTTAAATGATGGAATGGAAAGAAGATGGCTGGACAGCATAACACCAAAGAATGAGTCCTGGGCAGCATAACACCAAATAATGAGTCCACTATTTTCCACCGAATGGATTTATAACCATTAGTCACTTACTGAGATTTGTTATTAGGCAAAAATCACCATCTCCTTCTCTTTTTTTATAGATAATCATCTGATTTCTAGAAGGCCCTCCTCCCAGAGTAAAAGTCAGGATCAGTGAATGGCCAGCAGATGGTTAGCACTTAGAGGTAACTACAGTTTGTGTTTCGTGAGACTGTCCAAAAGGAACAAGTTCCCACTGGAGAGTATTTAGTGATAATGGTGGCTGGGTCTGAACCACGCCTTTTGAGGGAGACTGACAATGTTTTACCCCAAGGCAGTAAGAAAAGAGTTTCAGGACAATTTCTTAGAAAACATCCAAAACATCCAATCTAATCAAATCTTCCTTGTCTGTGGACAAATGTTCTGTCTTAGAGGATCCCGACTTTTTCCTGTCCAACGTGGTGGAGTTGTGGGCAATTGAGTTAAATTCAAGTGCACTTATTGAGTAATAATACATGTCAGTAGCATCGTCTTTAAAAATAGGGCCTTCCTCACAATGGGTCGAAGCAGAGTGTCTCTGTCAGCAGAATGGCCACGTTGGATGCATTCAATATGACATTGATTATCTTAATCAAAAGGGACAGACAGGGCCAGAGTTCTGGGGAGGATGGCAGCGGAGCACAAACACTCAGCCCACTCTCTCCCTTCCCATCAGAACTGGCTGAAATGAACAAAGAAATACAAAGCTAGAAGAAAACCAGGACCAGTGATGTCAATGAAGGTGTGTCATTTTTGGTTACAGAGGTAAAGAGCCCGCTGGTTCTCAGGCAGATGGAACCAGAGTGAGAGCAGTCTGAAGCCCAAAACACAGTTCTCGTCCTGAAAAAAGCTGGGAAGCCACAAGGAGCTGAAATAGACTTAAGGCATGGAATTGTGGCTAGGGTGCTGGAGAAAGAGAAGCAAGGGGGAGAGAGAGAGAGAGAGAGAGAGAGAGAGAGAGAGAGACCACATAAAACCATTTTCATAAACAAGGATGGCTACACTTGGAGGTTCCAGGTGAGGTTGACATACTAAACAGAACTGGAAAATTTCTCCTGACTCAGTTTCTCCCAGAATGTTCCAGGGCTTATCCTCGTGCTATAAGGATAGTTCTGGGACACTATAGTGCTCTCCCCTGGTGGGACAAGTTACAGAGTGTTCTTAGCTAAGATGGAATCTTGATTGAAGAGAAACTGGATACAGAAAAGCTCCCTGGTATAATATTTTCATTAAACACAAAGAAGCTACACAGAGACAAAATTTACCAGCTGGACTATCCTTAGTATCAGCTCCTCTCTGTCTTTCTCATGCTACTAGGTCATGGATCAGAAATGTAAGCAAGCTGACATTATCCAATCTCCTGACAAAGACACAGGAAAGCGCTGATACAAATTGGAGGCATGATATGGAGAGGCCGAGAGAAACCCCCGGCATTCCTCTGAGATAAATGAGAGGACAGGGTAGGCCTAGTCCTATTCAAACATGAAGAGTTGATGTTTTTACTTTAAAAATACATGGTTCAATAATTCTAGATTTAAAAATATGTCTGTGTGTATGGTGGGAGAAAGGGGCAGAGTTTGAAAATAGCAAAAAGTGAAAGAATAAAGTAAGGGGATGGGAATTGTAATCGAGGTAAGAGGAAAGAAATTGGGTGAGCTAATAATCACATGTTGGAGCTTTTTCCTGCGAATTGCCAATGGAAGTAGACATGATGTGAAAAAGATAATAGCATCACCAACAGCATGAAAATATGTTTTGGAGTAAGTGGCATTTGTTGGTAGGCATTTTGGGAGAGGTAGGGAGGGTGTCGGGAATCCCTTTTGGATTCTTCACGGATGGAGACTAACGTGGTCACTCTTCAGCTTGCAGTGGGAGGTGATTGCCTCTCAGGCTGTTAAGAGGCTTTATTGTGAAGCTTGCCTATTGAATCTGGGGTGTGTATCCTTAAGACAAATGACCGGTCCTAGGATTGGGGATGGAAGCTGGGGGCGGACAGAGCGTGACAGTGATTCCAGGCTGGGTGGAAGACAACGACCCATCAACCTAAAACAAAGACCCATCAACCTAAAAAACAAACAAAAACTCATAAAGCAAACAAACAAATGACGAAAAATGATGGATTTGTAAAACAGTTTGTGATTAAATTATGAAGGACTAAAACAAACAAAAGAAACAAAAGCAACTGTAGTTTTGGAATATCAACCTGCTGAGGAAATACCCTGATTAAACAATTATTTGATGTGGTTGCACCAAGCTATGAATCTTCTTTGTTAGAACAACTCATTGTATTTAGAAAAGAAAGAAAGAGCCAAAACCGGTTTGGTTCAGTGGATAGAGCGTCAGCCTGCGGACTGGGAGGTCCCAGGTTCAATTCCGGTCAAGGGCATGTACCTTGGTTGCAGGAACATCCCCAGTAGGAGATGTGCAGGAGGCAGCTGATCGATGTTTCTGGCTCTCTGTCTCTCTCCCTTCCTCTCTGTAAAGAATCAATAAGATATATTTAAAAAAAAGAGAAAAAAATAAAGAAAGAAAATACCTTGGTTAAAATGTTAAATTACAGGAAATTGATTAATAAATGATAGTATGTTTGTACAATACAATACAATGCAGTCATAGTAAAGAATATTTAAGAAGGGATAGTTTAACATATTTTCAGTAAAAAAGCATTGTACTGAACATTATGCAGTTTGTGTATGGAATCTGTATTTCCTCACCCCTCACTCACACATACCTACCCACCTCTTTTCTAATTTGTCTTTCAGGAGAGGTATTAGAGCATACCTCTAATAGGCCACATGAAATCAGATCTCCTTAGCTTATAGCTGCCAATGAGTGGTTGTTGGTATCTATTCAAATGCCATCAGGAACCCCCAATTTGGGATGCAGTGAAAAAGAAAACTTTATTCTGTGCAAACAGCTCAGTAGTGCTACAATGCCACTGTGAAAACAGCAAGGCTGTAATGAGGCCCTGGGGCCAGGCCCCTCTCCAGCTAGTCTGCTCTGCTCCTTGCTGGTCTGCTCTGCGCTGTGCTGGTCTGCTCAGCTCTGCAATGGTCTGCTCAGCTCTGCAATGGTCTGCTCAGCTCTGCAATGGTCTCCTTCGTGTTTTGCTCCACCTTGCACTGGTCTGCTTCACTCTACTCTGGCAAGACAATGGTGGGTGTCTCAACTCAGCCAGGGAAATGCAGTGTCAGTCTTTAGTGGAAAGTGCCTTTCTGAGCCAGAGGGGAGCTGGTTTGTATGGACAGAAGTCTCCACCCTGGTCGCTGATTGTTCTGAATCCTCACAGTTTGATTGGTCCAAAGGCACTGAACTGAGTAGTCAGAAAAGAGCTTCTCTGATTGGTCAGAGGTTCATAATTCTGATTGCATGGGGAAAGCCTCAACCCAATTGGTTGAAATAGGATTCCGGGAAGCCTTTATAAGGGCTGGCTCAGAAGGCAGAAGTGCAGAAGAGAGGTGAGTATGCATGTGTGAGTGTGGGGTGAAGAAGTCTGGCCCAGAGGCAGGCAGGTTAGTGTGTCTCTACAAAGTGCAGTTCCTGTGAGAGGTCCCTGTTCAGCAATGGCTGCTAGGCTTCTGCTCTTTGTCCTTGAGCCCAGTTTGCAATCAGGAGACCTTCTTAGTAGGTGTCTTTTTTTCTCAGGGTTCCCATAGTCAAGGTCTATTTGGAGAAATTTCTTAACCTCTCTTTGTTTTTTTTTGGTCCCATTTTAACATGGAAATATAAATAATATCTATGTCCTATGACTGTTGAGAAGCATAAATGGTTTAATTCATGTAAAATAATTAACAGAGTAGCTGGGTACTATAAATGCATATTAAATATTAATTTTAAATTATATGTTTCACACAAATGTATAGAACATATACATAATGGTTATTCCTTGTTGGTCACATATGAGTATAATTAATTATGAGTGTATGTATTTCTTTATACCTTTTTATATTTTCTAACTTTTCTACAAAAAACATGCATTTCCTTTACTTTGACACAAATATATATGATGCATATGCGGAAAAAGGAGAGGTAACTCATAGATTCTTAAATTGGGTCAAAATATTATTTATAAACACATTATTTATAAAACAGCCAAAATTTATTGACCCAGAGGGAATGAAAGAAAGAAGTTATAAAAAGACATGTAAATAGAATGTAATAATAAGTGCAGTGGTTGCCATATCAATATAATTTTCAAAGAAAGTAATATAGAGAATCTTTTTAAAAATATATTTTATTGATTTTTTTACAGAGAGGAAGGGAGAGGGATAGAGAGTTAGAAACATCGATTCAGCAGCCTCCTGCACACTCCCTACTGGGGATGTGCCCGCAACCAAGGTACATGCCCTTGACCGGAATCAATCTGGGACCCTTCAGTCCGCAGGCTGACTCTCTATCCACTGAGCCAAACTGGTTAGGGCGAGAATCTTTTTATTTATAAAGTTCACAAATGTTTCAAAATTGTCTTGATCGTTTGAGTTTCAGGTAATATATCATCAAACTATATATGAAGCAAATTCTTTCTGCACAGAAATATGTTAAGAAACCAAACTGCAGAAGAGAGTAGCTGCGGATTTTAACACACTTGTCTCAGCCATTGGTAGAAAGCGCACACCAAACATAATTATAGAGAAGTTCTGGTCTTGGGTTAAGAAATGCAGGCATAGAATTTTGACTCAACCACAAATTTTCTACTTTGACATGGGTAGTTAACTTTTTTAAGCCTCAGTTGTCCTGCCTGTCAGATGAGATTAATACATGTCTTCACCCTGCCAAGCGGTTTGCTGTAAGGGTGCATGAGAGAACTCTGGGTGGGCAGATGGTGTAAGTTGAAGAAAAGGTCATTAGAGGACTTGAGGCCTAAAGGACACTTAGGATTATTCTATGAACATGAGGAGGAAGGAATAATTTTCCTTAGTGTAAGAAAAGATAGTATATGAAAGGCATGGAAAAGCGGGGTCATATCTGTTGCTCTTTTCTTTTTTATTATTAATTTTTAGGGTGCAAACAGCAGTGCCATAGTGTTGGTTAGTTGGAACACACCAAGTGGAGTGGTGGGAGAAAACGCCGGAGAGACAGCTGTGTTGGGAGTGAGTATAGTGGCTCAGAGCCCTAGACATGAAGCCACCCTGAGGCTTCAAATCCTGTCTTTGCCATCTAGTATTTATCTTTCATGGAAGACGTTGCTTAGCTCCTCTTGCCTCTGAGATGGGTTACTGATGATTCCTAAAATGCAGTTACTAATAATCCCCATATCATAGGTTCTTTAAAACGTTGAAGAGGGTAACATATTTAACAAGTTCAGAATGCTCCTTGGCATGTATTATTTACTATTATTGTTTACTGTTGCTGTCATTGTTTTATTACCCCATGAGGAGCTGTGGCCTTATCCTGTAGGTTAAAGGAGCCACTGAAGGATTTTAAGCAACAACTCTGGTAACACTGCCAATGAGTCGCAGGGATAAAGACTGAAGGGCCACTTATGAGGCAGTTTCCTTTGAATTTCCTTATACTGGACAATGAGAACTGAGCCAATCCGATGTGTGTGTTTTTTAATTTCTCAATTACTGTTGGCATTCAATATTATTTTATAGTGGTTTGATATTTACATAATTTATGAAGTAATCCTCATGATAAGTCTAGTGCCCATCTGACACCATACGTACTTACTACAATTTTATTGACTATATTCTCTATGCTGTATTTATGTCTCTGATTATTTTCTAGCTACCAACTTGTACTTTTTAATCCCTTCACCTTTTTCACCCAAACCTCCATACCCCTCCCATCTAGTCAATCTGGTATTTTATTTTGCATTTAACTTTCCATCATAAATGTGCTGCTGCCAAGCGTGACATGAGGGCCTAAGGGCTGATGAGATCTTTGAAAGGGAGGTGAGTAGGTTGCAGCTGTGTTGAAGTGTTGACACCCCTGTTTGTCTGGGCATTACAGTCTGCAGGTTGTGCCTCTGTGGAATGCAAACCATCGGCACTATTTTTGGAAGCGTGGTAAACACTTTTATCTTTGCAGACCCATCTGGAGGGAGAGCAGGTAAATCAAGTCTCCCCTTCTGCCTACAAAACAACCAACACCGCAGAAGAAAACGAAGAGCACTTCCGCCCCTCTTCCTGAATGCGTACCCCCAAACACAGGAATGACTTTTCTCAGAAAGTTATCTTGGGCATTTGAATGTCTTATATTCGCAGGGTCTCTGGGAACGATGAAGATTATAAAGTCACTGCTGAGGTTGATAAAAATAAAAAAGTGTTTCCTTAGAAAATATGAGTTAGTGGAAACATGGCTGTTGTGAAGTATCCAGGCCGGTGGGATTGGGGCAAACCTCCTTCTGATGTAGCAGAGGTGGTCCTTTACTTGATACATGTTTCTGAATGCTTGACAGTGCCCCCCACCTCCTCTCAAATCAGGTATTAAGATTTCTGAAATCCCCAATAAGGCATTTCACTCATTCATTCAGAACACTGTGTGGGACTCATTGATACCTCCCTGTTACTAAAACCCATCTATACTTTCTGCCTAGCTTGGATTTTAGTGCCTCCTGATAAGCACTCTTGATCCCTCCGTCCAAGGCTGGATTATGGGTCCTTACTATGTGCTCCTATGGAATTCTCTGCTTCTCCTTTTGAAGCATTTATAACACTACGTAGTAACTGTCTATTTAAATTTACACCTCTCCCAAAGCTATGAATTCCTTGAACAAACATGCTGTTGCCACTATACTTGCATCACCTAAAACAGTATCAGGTACATAGTAGGTGATCAGAAAATATTTCTGGTCCTGGCCGGGTAGCTCAGTTGGTTAGAGCGTCCTTCCCACATGCCAAGGTTGTGGGTTCAGCCTCTATTCAGGTCACATACAAGAAGCAATCCATAAATGCATAAATAAGTGGAGAAAAAAGTTGATGTTTCTCTCTCTCCTTCCATCTCTTTCTCTCTCTAAAAAAAAAAATCAATGAATTAAAAACTATATTTTTGAAAGAGAGAGAGAGGAGAGTGAGTTTGTGACATTAAAAGGCTATTAAGTTCTAAGTAATTGAAGTTTCAGAGAAGATGCCATTAAGTACATTCCATTTGAGTCTTCAACCGTGCTTAATTTCTTTCATGCTATCTTTAGCATAGAAGTAAACACATTAATTATATAAGTGAAATATGAATAGATTTGAATCTATTTTGTAATCAAAGTGGAAAAAAGCTTTGTAAACTCCAATATATCTAAATCAAACTCATGATTTTCTTTTCAAATCATTTTACGTCAATGCCCACAGGACAAGAGAAAGCATTATCTCTATGCCAGCCAAAGCCACACACTCTTTTTTCCTCTCCCTCTATATTTAAGTTATCTCCAACTCCTGTTGGTTTTATCTACTAAATAGCCACTTGATCCTACTTCTACCACAGGGCCTTTGCACATATTGTTTCCTTTGACTGAAAGTGTTTTTCCCCAATTTCTACTTAACTCCCATTGGATAATTAAATATTTAAGAAGAAACAAAATTCAAGTCCCCATTCTTTAGGAACACCTACTTTTAAAAAATAATTTCCCAGGATGTTCCTTTTCTTGGCTTCTCATGGAGAGAGAAAGAATAGCTTCTTTCAAGAGATAATGTTTTCCCCCAAAAGTTGACAACTTACTCCCCTCCCCTAAATCCTCTTGTACTGGCTAGTGGTGGAGAGCACATAATGTTCTGGTCCCTCTCAGTAACCTTGGTAAGAAGTGGCTAGGGCCAGCTGCTGAGACCGTGGCCCTAATATGTGAAGTCCTTAGCACATTATTTTTCTTGGCCTTGTGCCTTGGTCATAATTTCAGAAGAATAGAAATCTCCCTTGGACTATTCAGGCCAAGTGTTCAACATTGAACTTCATATTAATGCAGCCACCTTATGGCTAGAGACTCAACTTGGAAAACTAAAAGAGATGTACATCATTTTTATATCCCAAGCTAATGAAGTTAATTATATCAGTTATAAATGACTTGCCAGGAAATAATGAGATAAAGGATGACTGAATTCAAAAAGTTACAAAAATACATAATTTGACTCCTAAGATATGGCTTGCTATATTTTCTCCTAATGGGATTAAAAGGAAAGAGGATGTAAGGGGCTTATTTATCTATGGTCAACGCCACTCCGCTCTTTCTGTTCTTCCCCTCCTGGGAGCACTTTATTTGAGCACAGTTCCTCTATCTTTCTTAATTTTTAACTCACTGTGTCCTGAAGATGTCATCATTTATTGCATTCTTAAATATGCTAAGTCATTTCATCAGAAACCAAACTAGTGTGGATTCAGTATTGAGCTCTAAAATTTGAGATTAAAATTCCTCATAGTTCCTACCCATTTCAAAGGCCTGATGTCCTTTGAGCAAAGACTTATCATCCCCAAAGCACAAGTGATGACAGCACTTCTGTACTGTTACCAGATGTGGGTTCATAGAGTGACACCCTGTTCCAGGAAGCCACCCAGCACTTCCGGGTCTCTTGCCAGGACTCTGATATGGTCACTTTATCAATAATCTGGGACAATCAAAAGGTATGATGTGCTTGTCTTATTTCTTCTTCTCCAGGGCCTCAGGCAAAAGGGAAGGCAGGTCCCAAAGAATCAAAGTGCAATAGTATTAGGCCAATTTCAAGTGGCCTTTAACTTTGGTCTAGGTTTGAAGAAGTTCAGATCTTGGCAAATTCCACTTTGTCCGAAGGGAATTATTTATTCTATGTGTCCTAGTGACATTGCCTCTTGTAATTCTTAATATTTCAGTAGATATTCTAAGTTATCTAATAATAAATACTTTATTAATTATTAAAGATGTTCTGAGTAGGATTCCATGTTCTGGGCAGAGTGTCAATGATGTAGACAGGTTAAAAGATCCAAAATGCATTGAAATTGTTGATCTAATACTGGAAAGACATTGGGGCATTCCTCAGTCTCAAAATATTATAAACTCTAACAATAGCAAATATATATTGATTTGTATGGGAATGCCAGAACAGAACATTTTACAAGCAAGCATTATATTGATTAATCTTTAGTCACCCCTATGAGGTAGATCCTATTATTATCTCCACTTCATAGATAAGAAAGTTGAGAGTAAGAGACACTATTGCACAAAGTCACACAGTGAGAAGATGGCAGAACTAGGACTGGATTTCAGTCTGTCTGATACTAAAGTTTATGCTTTTGCCCATTGTACTCCAGTTCCTCTTGGAGTGCTAATAAAGCAGCCTGTCTATAAGTTGCTCTTTTTTTCTGGGACAACTTTTACATATCAGTACTTCTAACAGGTTGTGTATAAAATAATTCTTGCAGAACCTAATCACACCAGGAGGCTATAGTTTCAGGCTATGGGAGTAGCCTCTGGAGGCTCAGGCTCCAGCAGCATTCCTTTCAACCTTTTGCAACATAGCCCCTTTATCTAGAATAAAAGGGAAGTCCATGTTGAGGTGGCCCCTTCTGTCAACCTTGTCGTTGACGATCTTATTTTATCCTGATTCCCAATAGAATCCAGTCTAGAACTTTGTGAGTACTAAGAGGACTTTCAGCTTTAACACCTGGAACTTCTGTGATCTTGGATTGGACCATGGGAGGACTTCATTCATGTGGAGTAGAATCCCTGCTTCTGGTTCTCTCTTGTTTCAAAGCTCTCTACAATGAGCACAGCGACTTCTTCCTACTGTACTTACAGGAGCAGGTTTCCAGAATTTTCACATGGATTCTTTGTGGGCCTGGCTGCTACATGAGTTACTGGGTATATTATATTATTTAATGTTCTTATAGTAATTTATTTTTCTGTGACAGCTATAAATTGGACTGTTACAAATAAATAGATACAAAGCTGAGATACCATTTTCCTTTATCTTTAATTTCCTTTGTAAGCTTCCATTCCCAGTCAGAAAAAGAAAATTTATCTTGTCATTACTTAATTCACATTGAAAAGTCTCTGAGTAATATTATCTTTTGAGTATTGGCATCTCAATTATTATGTATAAATCTTTTTATGTGTCCTTTTCTTTGTTCTTACAGGCCTTTCTCGTCCTCTTTTTAATTTATTTTTTTTTGGTCCCTAAACCGGCATTTTTTATGTTAGCTCAAAAAATCAAAACCTGGGGGAATTTTCCAGTAAGCAATCTATAAGTAGGGATACATTTTTCATCCTAGTCATTTTAGTTATTGCTCCTAGAAGCCTGCAGTGCTCAACAAATTGCCCAAAAGCCTATTTTTCATGGGGTGATGCTTAGAATGTTCCAAGTTTCAGATGAAAAATTTAAGCTCAGGATCACAGCTCCTACAAAGACTCTGTCCCTGTTTGTATAGTCTTAGAGGCCAGAGGCAGTGGGGTCTGTAGCCATCAGGACAAGCAATGTTTTGTTGTGAAAACAAGAAGCAAATGAACAAAAAGGAAGGTCAGTGGCAGACAATGAGGGCTTATTTCTTGTTGATGCTGCATGACCATTGCAGACCAGCAGGGCCCCTTTCATTGTAGCAGCTCAGGGACCCAGCCGAACAGAGCATGGCAAATTCTGCACTGGCTCTTACATCTTTTAATAGAAGTGACTCTCACCTTTCAACTCAGCCGCATGTCCCTCCCAACCTAAAAGGGTGAAGGAATGCTATTCTCTGTGTGCCTGGGAGAAGAGCCAGGAATCCTTGGAAAAAGAGCACCACTCCATCCACTGTAGGATGTAATTTTTGATTGTTCATTTGGCTTCTCCTATAGCAGCGGTTCTCAACCTGTGGGTCGAGACCCCTTTGGGGGTCGAACGACCCTTTCACAGGGGTCACCTAAGACCATCGGAAACACATATACAATTATATATTGTTTTTGTGATTAATCACTATGCTTTAATTATGTTCAATTTGTAACAATGAAATTGGGGGTCACCACAACATGAGGAACTGTATTAAAGGGTTGTGGCATTAGGAAGGTTGAGAATTACTATAGGACCTATAGCGTCAGTGTCACGGAAGGATAGGAGAGGGAAGTGAGCATTGCTAAGTTTTGGACGCAGACCCCCTTATGGCTGCTAAGCAGGACTGAATCATTTGTGAACCATAAACACTTCTTTTGTATCTCTCACCCAAGGCCCTTACCAGAGAGAGGCTGGGGAGACTGGGTCATTTTCCCCAGATCCACAGATTGTTTTGGCTCACTCTATGGCAGTGGTTCTCAACCTTCTGGCCCTTTAAATACAGTTCCTCATGTTGTGACCCAACCATAAAATTATTTTCGTTGCTACTTCATAACTGTAATTTTGCCACTGTTATGAATCGTAATGTAAGTATCTGATATGCAGGATGGTCTTAGGCGACCCCTGTGAAAGGGTCGTTCGACCGCCAAAGGGGTCGAGACCCACAGGTTGAGAACCGCTGCTCTATGGGGACAACAGGGAAGGAAGTCTAAGCCCAAGTAAAATGCTACCAAAGGAACTGTTTTCTTTTTGTGAGTGGGCCCCCAGCCAATAGAAGTGGCCACTGGTAGGTTCCTACTTGTAGGAAACCCACCCAAGCAGGGCAGCCCCTGGCTGAGCAGAATGTCCCGCTGGATGGGTGCACAGAGAGAGAGGACCGTCCAGAGAGTTAATAATACAAACTAGTTATGGTATAAATCATAACTTTAGCTTTGCTAAAAGTCTAAAAATGTCCAAACATGGCCTAAAAGAAAAGCTCTTTTCATCTCCTCTCTTCAAAGTGGGAAGAAAGGTGAGTGTGGTGCTTGCCTTCCTCCTAAAGGACAGCACTGACCTTAGGTAAGAGCCCCGTTTTACCCATTTTTTGGAGAGATTCTCTAGAAAGGGGAAACAGCTGGACAACGTCGTCTCCCTAACTATTGGTTTAAAACCTGCAGTTGTTCCATTCGCTCTGGCCCCTTGCTCTCTCTCCAGTGGCCTCCAGTGTGGCATGGCCTTTGTGAGTGATCGACTCCCAGGCAGCCACTGTCCCAAAACCCAGAGCAGTGGTGAGGTTTCCGACATCACTCCCAATACTTCGTCTCCACGTCCTTCTTGGTCTTCAAGATCTCACATCTGCTAAGATCTGATCATCTACCAGGGGTGGGCAAACTTTTTGACTCGAGGGCCACAATGGGTTCTTAAACTGGACCGGAGGGCCGGAACAAAAGCATGGATGGAGTATTTGTGAGAACTAATATAAATTCAAAGTAAACATCATTACATAAAAGGGTACGGTCTTTTTTTTCAATAGTTTTATTCATTTCAAACGGGCCGGATCCGGCCCGCGGGCCGTAGTTTGCCCACAGCTGGCCTAGGCTAATGAAAACTGGGGCTGATGAAGAAGAATCTATGTTCTAGGGCCATGGTTGGGAAACTGTGGCTCGCGAGCCACATGCAGCTCTTTGGCCCCTTGAGCGTGGCTCTTCCATACAATACCATGTGCGGGTGTGCAGGCACAGTGCGATTGAAACTTTGTGGCCCATGCACAGAACTCGGTATTTTGTGGAAGAGCCTGTATGTTGTGGAAGAGCCACACTCAAGGGGCCAAAGAGCCGCATGTGGCTCTCGAGCCGCAGTTTGACGAGCCGCAGTTTGCTGACCACTGTTCTAGGGGGATTTGAAAACACAGCCTATCAGATTGGATCCTGAGGCGGGTGAACTCTGTGGTGGTCCCCAGGATCCCTGCCTCCTGGCGTTCCTGCTTGTGTGTGAGCCCCTCTTCTTGTATGTGGGTGTGACCTGTGACTTGCTTCTAACCAGCAGAATCTGGGAGAGGTGACGAATGGTTCAGTTTCTTTCTGTATGTTTCTGGCTTGCTGGAAGACTTGCCCCAATCTCTCTCTCCCCTCACTGGCTTTGAAGGAACAAGATGCCATGGGCTCTGCAGCTGCAAGGACCCGAATGCTGCAAACCACCCCTGAGCAGGGATGTGGCTGCTGCTCCGGCTGGGCCTCCAGAGGAGAACTCCCCTGGCAACACCTTGCAGCCTGTGAGATCCTGAACTGGATGCAGCTGAGCCTACCCAGGTTCCCGAGCCACAGAAACTGTTAGATTATACATATTTGTGTGTGCGTGTGTGTGTGTGTGCGTGTGTGTGTGTGTGTGTGCTGTTTTATGCTTCTAAGTTCGGAAATTTGCCATGCAGCGATCAAAAACTAATACAGTCTCTGAACTATGCAGGGGGCCAGACATGTGTCTGGCCTGGAACACCTGTTCTCAGCAGGTGGAGAGTCTGTTACTAAGGGAAGTAAACACTGGAGAAGTCATTCTGAGCCTCTGAGATCTAGACGGTTTAAAAACCAACTTCTAAACGCACATTTGCTTCCTTTACTTGAAGCTGGGTAAGGGAATTAAGAATTAGAGGCTACCCTGGCCAGTGTGGCTCAGTAGTTGAGCATCGACCTGTGAACCAGAAGGTCACAGTTCTATTCCCGGTCAGGGCACGATTTCCAGTGTGGGGCATGCAGGAGGGAGCCCATCAATAATTCTCTCTCTCATTGATGTTTCAATCTCTCTTTCCCTCTCCCTCTCCCTTCTTCTCTGAAATCAATAAAAAAAATATTTTAAAAAAAGAATTAGAGGCTAGCCACTTCAGTTCCCGGCTGCTTTGTAATCCTGTCATTCTAAAAAGACTAGTCCAGCCTTTGTGTTCTTTGGGTAGAAACATGCCCTTTGAGTAGGACACAGAGGGACTGTTTATCCCTGGAAGCCTTTCTTGCTACCACACCATCCTCCTTGTCTCAAGCCGGTTAACACGGGTCAGGGTGCCACTCACGGTGGTGGCTGATGCAAAGCTCTCCCTCCCACATACTCCCAGCTGGACCTTCCGTCAATGTATCTAATAATGTCTCCTGCATATTCTAAATGGCACTCTAATTGCTTTTCAATAAAGTTTTGTATTTCTTACAGCTTTTTTTAAGGTAATATATCACATATTCAATTTTGTCTTGTCTTCCAAGGATTTCAGCATTACATGGCCTTTTCCTGCACCTCTTCACCAGCACAGAGTGAGGACACAGCAGGCACCTGGACTGCTTGACAGAGTTCCTGCGTGTTTCACATGACAAAGAGTGGCTTAATTATTTTATTTTTCCGGTGTTCACTCAGTGGCATAACCATGTGCTCCAACACTCAGGTGTTTCTGTTTTCTTACCCCGCCATCCTTGCTGTGTGAATGGCATTTGGGCTCAGGTCACAGTATGGCCGCCACAGTTTCCGATATTCCTTCCTTCCTCATGGAGAAGATCCATATACGGGGAGGGCGAGTCCCCATCGGTGTTCCTTCTCACAAGTGAGCAAGATGTCTTCAGAGGCTGCAGTCTTAGATCTCATGTGCCAGGTTACTTCACATACCCATGTTATATCATCGCAGTGAGGGTAATGGATGGACCATAATTGATATTCATCCCCTGGGGCGGGAAGTTGTCATCTTCCTTGAGTTTAGGGGAGGCTGACTAGCCACCAAAATTGGGGTTCTGCCAGCAAAATTGAAGTCCTGTCCCCTCAACACTATGATTTCTCTCCTGTGTCTTGGTCTCCGCCTCTATTAAAGGGGTTGGGCTAGAGCTTGCCTGAGTTTTATGGTGGTAAGCATTATAATAAAATTTAAGAAAGAAAACCTGCTGAAGAGATCGCTTCCATATGGGACAATGAAACAATAACCTAAATAGCCAGGCTCACAGATGCTGCTGCCTGGATACAGGGGAGACTGCTGACTTACTGCACAGCCCTGCTGGGGCTGTTTGCTCGCCCCACTTCTGACCAGCTGGCCCACCTCCTCCGGTCCCTAGCCTTGTGTGTGTTGGCGCTGATGTATGTCCCCTGCAGGAAGGAAGAAAAAATCCCTCCCCTGGGGGATAGGACTGCAGAGCAGCCATCCGCCCTTTGGCCTCAGTACTTCTGCAGACACGTGCAGTTCTCGTGCATGGAGATGCCTGCCGGATCCACCTGCCGCCTCATTGCACTTGACTCAGAGAAGGGGCTGGGTCTGCTCTGGGCTCAAGAGTCATCCATCAGTATGGCTCGATTTTCCCGCTGCCATTTGCCTTCTAGAAGCTTGTGTGCATATTTTTTAAGTCCTTTGGGGTTGCAACAGACAGGGATGGGATAGGCACCCAGGCTTTGGTTGGCTCTGAGTCACCTGACATCATCCGATTGAGCAAATGGGGAGGAGGATTCACGAGGGAGGAGGGAGCCCGCAGTGCAGGCCCGGCTGCAGGCTGCAGAGCGGAGCGCCGAGTCAGCACTCTCTCCTGAGGGCTCTCAGGTGATCGCTGGCCAAGGACACTGAAGGAAGGGCAGCCGCATGCGGTTGCGCACAGAAAATAAATGCTTTGGAAGCAGACTGACATTTGCTTTTTAGTTACTTCCTTTTGGCGTCTGAAAGTGATTTTTTTTCACAGTAAAGAGCCAGGAAGAAAAGAAAGTGTCCTTTCTACAGAGCTAACCATGTCTGTATATTAACGTTTAGCATCGATTAAGATAAATGCCATCCAACCCCTGATGCTTTTAGATAAGATTTGAATTGAGCGGCCCAACGTCCCTCAGTCACCCCAGGCTGTCAAGGACAGGTGAACAGAGCAGTCACCTAGAGTCAGTGTGACCATGACAAATGGGGTTTGGGGTTCAGGTTCTTTTCCCTGCCCCCTGGGTGGACCGTTACTCAGGCACCACCAGAAATGTCTTGTGCTCATAAACAGCTGTAAGGCGGTCCGGGCAGCACCCGCCAGCATGGCTGGCCCTAAGGAGGGGCTGGGGGCAATTCCCACAGGGGTTCCCTTCTGCTGAGGTTATCACGCAGAGCTGTGTGAAAAAAAAAACGGAGTATTCGATTGGGGAAATAATAATGTCTAAAACATAATCATATCCATGCTTTTGGGGGGAATAAAAAATGAATAATTTATAAGCTTGTTTAATGTTTAAAAAGGTATAGGAAATTTATCTTTTTTTCTCATTAAAAGCAGCACCAGCTTCCAGGTCACTTGGCTGTTTTTTGGGTGACGATGGCGGTGATGGCCCCGTGTTGTATGTATGTGCAAGGTGGTGGTGGTGGGTACTCAGTGAGGTTCCTTTTGCCTCCTCAAGAAAATGAAATCTGCAATGCTGAGAACTGCTGCTGTCAGAGTGGGTCTTCCCTCAGCACCCTCCTCGGCCCCAAGGCCAGAGGCCGGGGCGGGTCCTGCCAGCAACAAGTCCACGAGGAGTTTTCACAGGCGTTTTCACTCGCAGCACTGAGATCTGTACCCTCGCTTTCCCTGAAAGCGGAGACCTGATGCAGGGATTAAGCAGCGTGTGCCTAGCGCAGCCCACAGACACAACAGGTTTGAAAGCCAGCTCGCCTCCCTGCGCGGTTTGCCACGCTCAGAGAGGAGGTGCAGCTGTTGCCCCCAGATGGGTGGCCCGGGCCGACTGCCCTTCACGGGCTGGTGGACAGGCCCCCGGGAAGCGTCCATTCCTGTGAACTCGGGCTTTACTGGCTTTTCCTGGAAGGCGTTTTCCAGGAGGGATTAGGGAGGTGATCAAAGACCAGCCTGCTCGTCTCCTCTTCCCTTTAGGAATTCTCATGGGTGTTGGGGGCGTTGTGTGCTGGTCACTGGAGACTTAGCTCAGGCCGCACACAGCGTACACTCCTGCATCAGGGGAACCAAGCCAACAGGGGCAGCAGCGGAGGAGGGAGAGGGGCAAAGGTCCGTGCAGCTGACACCTCCCCCTCCGAATGCAGTTTGTACCCGGTCCCTTCCTTCCCAGCGTCCGGTTCCTCGCTGCCTCCCGGGGAAGGTGAGGGTTGCAGCGGCTTCATTGAAGGGCAGCGCACTGCCTCTAGCAACTCGCAGGGGAGGGAAGGAGCCACGCGTTTCCACAGGGGCCTGTGCAGAGGGCTCGCACCTCCATGCCCTTCAGGGTCGACCAGGAGTCAAAGGGTCCACCTCCCTTGGATTCTTAGAGAACTGTCATCAGGGCCCGAGGGGCATCTTTGATGACATCGCAGAGACACCGTTTCCCATCCCGAGGGCGGCTGGTTGCATTGCCAGGCTCTTTGCTCACTCACGTTCTGAGGCCCGGGCAGACCTGGTTCTCACAGACCAGCGCCAGGCCGGCCTGCGCTCTCCTCTCCAGAGGCTCCGGGTCATCACAGAACACAGGGGAGAGCAGTTCTCCAAAGGACCAGCCTGGATAAAAGGGGCTCCCCACACCCTGAGAATGGCTACAGGCCCCTCTCCTGCATCCCAGCCTGTCTTAGCTCTCCCTCCCCTTCTCTCCTCCAGCCCGAACAGATTCCTGCTCTGTCCCCACCCCCACCCCCAGCAGGGACTGAGTTAACGTTCCTTCCTGAAGAATGTGCCCCGTTTTCCATTAGAAATATAAGAATATCCATTTTTACTTCCTGCACTGGAATTACTTCTAAAATGATCTGGACTCTGAGAGAGCCGTGTCCAGCCCTTCACATACTGAGCCTTAGAGAATTCTGCTCAAACAAACCAACAAAAATCCCACAAGAAATACTACATCAAAACATTCTCTAATCAAAACAGTAATGCCTCAAAGACCGTACCATCCAAGGGGCCTTCAGAGGAAAATCCATCTGTACAGAAAAGATAATATTGCTTTGAATTATTAATTATTCTAGTTTAGTTGTAAAAGCAGTGACAATGGATTAGTGATGTTGAATGACAGCGGAATTGCCACCGGCTGGAAACCTTTTTATTGTGAATCTCTTCTTGTCCTGGAACATGAATCTTTCTCCTGATGCTGATCTCTTTGTCACTCTTACATCTCAGATCCATGCAAACGGACTTGCATGTGCTCCAAAGCATCAGTACAATATTGTTGTTGAATAAGTTTAAGATGGAATATTGTATCAGGTCCTCGTTTGAGGGTAGTTCCTAGGGCAGTGATGGCAAGCCTTGTGAGCTCGGCGTGTCAGCATTTTGAAAAACCCTAACTTAACTCTGGTGCCGTGTCACATATAGAAATTTTTTGATATTTGCAACCATAGTAAAACAAAGACTTATATTTTTGATATTTATTTTATATATTTAAATGCCATTTAACAAAGAAAAATCCACCAAAAGAATGAGTTCGCGTGTGACCTCTGACACGCGTGTCATAGGTTCGCCATCACTGTCCTAGGGTATCAGTGGGAGAAGAGCCTGTTGTTCTGTAAAACTAATTTTTAAAATCCGGGAATTTGGAGAGCTTGGTATTTTAGATGTTACCATTTGTTTGTAAAACAAATACAATTAAAAAAGGAAGAGAGTCCCTGAGGAGCCGGGAGAAAATTTAATAAAGGACTCGCATCCTCAGCACCCACGCTGCTGCTTCAGCTGCCAGGCCTTCTCCTCTCCTGGCTGCGGAAACTCTCTGCCTTCAAGTTAGATGCAGCTGCTGGAGGCAGACTAGGACATCTGCACTGTGGCTGCCCACCCCAAGATTTCTCTACCCCTTACCCCATCAGGGTACACACTGCAATCCTTCAAGCCAAGCACTCAATTCGTCCTAGGCAGATACCCTCGGGGTGTTTGCTAGAAATGCCTGGTGCCACAGTGCGGCTTTATCCTTGGCAGAGGTGGGGAGAAGAAACAGAACACGGGCTTCGATAGGAAAGAACAAGTAAAAGTGGAAATTAATGGGCTTTGCTTACTGGGTTCCCCACTTGCCTCCCAAGGCCCAGAGCTTTGCACACAAGTGGGAACTGGATTTGGAGTTCGATGTTGTCAAGTTGTGAGGAGAAAGGAGAGAGAAGGTGGTTTGAAGGATCACTATATCTAGAAAATAGGTTAACTTTGCCACTATGAACCTGTGCTATTGAACCAGCCAGGTGTTAGAAAGGGAAGTATGTAGACTTGATAGTTAATCATAGTTGGAAAATAGGCTGATGGCAGAATTTTAATGCATAAGGAAGATGTCACTCCATAGTAATGGTAATAGGCAAATGACAAACTCTGAGTCAATAAGAAGAAACAAAGAAACTATTATGAAACAGAAATAATCATTAAAAATAAGATAAAGGAAACCAGAAATTTAATAGGAAAAATCTATCAGCATGAATTGACAATTCTCAATAGAAAGAATACTTATGCAGTAATTGTGAAAACTAATAAAAAATACATATAGAACTAACAAAATGTAATAATTTTTTGGCAAAGTTTTTTTTTTAAAGATGCTGACCAATATTTATCAGGATATGACAGCGAAGATAAACCCATTTGGTAGTGATAAAAACATACATCTGATACCTTTGTACAACTTTTTTGGAGGATAATTTGATATTTTTATTAAAAATATAAATCATGCTTAGTTTATATTTTTTTAGCAATGCAACTCAGCTTCCAGGAATCAATTCCCACAAAATAAAGTTGAATACAAACTTTTAATATTAAATATGTTAATTGTAGTTTAGAATAGTAAGATATTGAAAACAAATGTCTGTAAGGGGTGGGGATATTACTTTGTTATTAAATAAGGGACTGGGATTGAGTCCAACCACCTTGGTTCTATTACATCTTCTTCCCAAGAAGACCAGAGGGGAATATATTTCCACACATAGCAAAACAAAAACGTTAATGCAAGGTCAGGTTATCCTTAACAGGGGCTCTGACTGAACCTGCAGATGGTCTGGGTCATCTAGAAAAGCCTTTTATTTTACCAGATCAGCTTGAATGGCCCAGAGGGACAGAGTAGTATTCTCTGCCTTTTCTCCTGGATATTCTCAGAATTTACCACTCGAGTGACTCACAAACCTTACTACGCCAGAGGAAATGAGGTTACAAGGTAAGAGGAGAAAAGTAAATGTTTCCTTCTCAATTACTGCCTCTGGGACTGGCCTGGTGGAGGTTTCTCTCTCAGATATTAGAGGCGTGTGCAACTTTTCCAGGCGTGGGCTCCACCTGGGAGAAACAGCCTTAGCTGCCACAAGGGAAACGTGATTGATTTCAGAAGAAGCTCTGCCTGACCAATGTGGCTTCAAAAAAGACGAGAGTAAAAATGTCCATGGCCATGAACAGTAAATTTTATCCCTTCCTAACTTCACTGTTGGAAAAATACAGCCTTAATCTGTGTTCTTGAACTTGAGCAATGCATCCTTCTCTAAGAGATGTTAACCCTCTTACTGTTTTGTATATCTTCCTTGGGAAGACTTCGAGTGAGGGGAATGGAAGAACTTAGGAGGCCAAAAATGTCCAAAATTTACATATGTTCTGGCACATATATTTGTATGTTGTCATATATTAAAGCATTAGCAACAAAGGACATGAAAAATAATATCATGAAAAAATGTGTAGTTTAGTGTAAAAAGCTAGATATACTATGTACAGTGTGAATTTAATAGTGTAAGGATTATACAGATTTATTGAAATAGGACTATATGATAATAAGAGTGAAACAGTCTCTATTTAGTGTTTTTTTTAAAAATATATTTATTATTGATTTCAGAGAAAAGGAGAGAGAGAGGGATAGAAACAATGATTAGAGAGAATCATTGATTGGCTGTCCCCTGCACATCCCACATGGAGGATCAAACCTAAAACCCAGGCATGTGCCCTGACCAAAAATTGTATCTAAAACAAAGACTGGATCTGATAAGTGACTTTAGTAAGGTTGCAGAATCCAAGAACAATAGTCCAATACCAATTGTTTTTCTACATACTAGCAATAAACTAGAAATATATTACAGTAGCATAAGATAAATAATAATTATGAAAAAGTTGAACATAAGATTCCTAAGACTGCTGTGCAAACAACATAACATTACTGAGTGAAATTAAATATTGCTCACCTTAATAAATGGAATGACATATCATGAATTGGAAGACTCAATTAAGATGTCAATTCTCCCAAAATTGATCTATAGATTTCAATGCAATTCAAATAAAAATCTCAGCAAGGTTACTTGTGGACATAGACAAATTAATTGTAAAATTTATACTGAGTCTGGCGAGTGTGGCTCAGTTAATTGGGCATGGTCCCATGTACCAAAAAGTTGTTGGGTTCATTTCCAGTCAGGGCACATGCCTTGGTTGTGGGCCCAGTCCCCAGTAGGGAATGTGTGGGAGGCAGCTGATAGATGTTTCTCTTTCTCTCTCCCTCTTCTTTATTCTCTTTCTAAAAATCAATAAAAATATTTTTTAAAATAAAATTTATATTGAAATGTAAAAATCTAAAAGAGCTCAAACATTTTGAGAGAGAAGGACTTACAGTTTCGTATATTTATACTTCCCATAACATTGTAGTAATTGACAGTGTAATATTATCATGAGTGTATATATACAATTTATATATATACATAATTTATATATATATATATATATGGAATAATTTATATATATTTAAATGGATAATTTATATATATATAAATAGAATAGAATAGTCTATAAATGTATCTACATATATGGTCAATTGGTTTGCATTAATGGTGCCAAGTTAATTTTTTTTTTTTAGAATTTTTTTGATTGATTTCAAAGAGGAAGAGGGAGAGATAGAGACATCAATGATTAGAGGGAATCACTGATCAGCTGCCTCTTGCATGCCCACTACTGGGCATGTGCCCACAACCCTGGCATGTGCCTGTGACCACAAATAAACCCTGACCTCCTGGTTCATAGGTCGACACTCAATCACTGGGCCACGCTGCCTGGGCAGTGCCAAGTTAATTTAATGAATGTGGGTGGGAAGGTACAGATGGGTTTTTCAAAAATGGCGATGGAACAACTTCAGACCTATAAGCAAAAGAATTATTTTTAGCAATGGATCAGAGCACTAAATATGAGAGTTAAAGCTATTTAACTTCTGGACAAGCAAAAATAAAACCTTGTAATCTTAAGATAGTGTTCTGGTTATTTATTGTTTTGTAACAAACCACCCACAAACAGTGGCTTCACATTTTTTTAAAAGTGTGCCCATAAATCTTTAACTTGAGCAGGATGGCTAATCTCTTTTGAACATCAGGCTGGGATTAGTCAACTGGGGTTGGAGTATCCCTTCCCAAATGGCTGATCAGATGATGCTCTCAGTGGGGAGCTCAGCCAGAGCTGCCATCCAGGGGCCTCTGACCCGCCCTGGGGTCACTCTCAGGGCTATGCCAGCTATCTGAGAACATGGTGCATGGGTTTCAAAAGCCAGTAACCAAAGATACCTGAAGTAGATGCTATTAGTCACTTATGGCCTGAACCCCCAAACTGGCATAGCATAACTTCTGCCATGTGCTATTGATCAAGCATTCACATAGGCAAACACTGCAGATTCAAGAGGACGGGACATAGGCTCTGCCTGTTGATTTGAGGGATATAAAAAATTTTGCTCACATTTAATCTACCACAAATGAGCAAAATTTCTTATGTAGGACACAAAAATGCACCAATGATATAAAGAAAATTTAAAAAATTGAACTTTATTAAAGGTAAACTTTCTCTTCCTACAATATCATTAAGAAAATAAAATGGTAAAACCAAAATCTGGGAGGAAATATTCAAAATGTATACAATATATCCAACAAAGAACTTATATCTGGAATATATAAAGAAATCTTATGATTCAATAATATAATGCTAAATAATAATATACTCTTAACAACAGAATATATATGAATGGTCAATAAATAGATGAATAAAAAGCTCTAAATCACTAGTCATCAGGGAAAAGCAAATTATAACCATAATAAGGTACCACTGCACATTCACTAGAATGGATAAAATTAAAAATACAATAAGAAATGTAGGTGAAGATGGGGAGCAACTGGAACACTCACACATTCTTAGTGGAAATGTATAATGGCACAGATGATGTAAAAAATTATAAAAATATGTATGTGTACAAAAGATAAAATCCACATAATAAACCATTTAAAATAATAGCATTTTTTTAAGGAGAGAGGAGAATATACAATAAAAGAACTAGAAGACAATGTTAATGTGAATGTGTCTGTAAGGAATATTGTAGGAAGTTTAAGAGAGGCAATCCCAGCACCCATTCTAAGCAAGTGACAGGCAAGTCTTATGCCAAGAAATATCATACCCAGTCTCTGCTTGCACATGACTCCTCTCTCCCATCACTCTTTCCCTCTCTCTGAGCTAAGACTCAGTGATTAGTGTTTCCAAAATCCCATTCCTTTGTGGATAACTAGTAAGGAATATAACCTCTAACAATGTTAATGGTTGGCAATGGCTAAATATGTCCCAGGATTATTTGCATATTAAGAAATAATGCCATGGACTTAAAAAAATCATGGACTATATCTTTAAAGAGAAATTTTGAGTCATTTTCACTCCATGAGGGATAATGTTTTGGCATTGGTTGTGGTGGCGGTTCTAAAATCTTCCTGACTTTCTTTTTTATGCTATGAAAGTGATCAGATATTCTAGCTCTGAGTATGACGTCACTTGCTTCAGAAAGTTAAGTTATTAATGTAACAGTGAGAAAGGACCACTAGCGGTGGATCTAGAGTTTGAAAAAAAGTAGAAGGTAGTATGACAAGGTTCTAGAACCTAGAGCCAAATTGAGTGAAGAAATACACTCCATGTAAATTCTAACCCATTTAAAAGAACGAATTAAAACCAAGTTCTCAGGAAGAAATAAACAACACTTTGTCTCCTTCATCTATCCAACAATATTTATCCTTTTCAAAAGTCACCTAGTTCTGTGAATTTTGCTGCTTTAAGCTTTTGAATAGCTTTCATGATCAGTCATCACAACGTTTGCTATTGTTTTGGGGAAATAAGTAATAAACCTACATTCTTTTTTTAAAAATATATATTTTTTTGATTTTTACAGAGAGGAAGGGAGAGAGATAGAGAGTTATAAACATCAAAGAGAGAGAAACATCTATCAGCTGCCTTCTGCACACTCCCCACTGGGGATGTGCCCGCAACCAAGGTACATGCCCTTGACCAGAATTGAACCTGGGACCCTTCAGTCCACAGGCCGACGCTCTATCCACTGAGCCAAACCAGTGAGGGAAAACCCCCATTCTTTATTCACAGGTAAAAATGTGCAAGAGTCTAGAATATTGAACATAATGTCTTGATAGACATTAAAGTAGCCAATACGTCTGCAATCATAAAGATGCTCTCATCACATATTTATTCAGTCATTATTTCTTCTTTACCATCTATCTATATAAAAGCCTAAGCGACCATCACAACTGAAACAACTGAATGGACGACCAAACAGGCTGAGCGGGGTGACCAGGCTGGCAGGGGGGTTAGTGAGGGGCGACCAAACGACTGAACAGCAGGCTGTGTGGAGTGACCAGGCCAGCAGGGGGGCAGTGAGGAGTTACCAGGCTGGCAGAGGGGGGAAGTAAGGGGTGATCAGGCCAGTGGGGAGAGATTTAGGGGCAACCAGGCTGGTGGGGGGGCAGTTAGGGGCAACCAGGCCAGCAGGGGGGCAGTTGGGGGTGACCAGGTCATCAGGGGGGCAGTTAGGGGTGATCAGGCAGGCAGGCAGGCAGGTGAGCAGTTAGGAACCAGTGTTCCCGGATTGTGAGAGGGATGTTCCTGTGGGATCGGGCCTAAACTGGCAGTCAGACATCCCCCAAGGGGTTCTGGATTAGAGAGGGTGCAGGCTGGGCTGAGGGAACCCTCCACCCCCCATGCACAAATTTCATGCACTGGACCTCTAGTTCTATAATAAAACCAACACTATGCTCAACACTGTGATAAACGAGATATACCAGGTAAAAGCAAATATATAAGATCTTTATGTTCATTGAGTTCACACATAATACACAATAACATAAATGCTATCATTGGAATAGGCACACACTTAATACAGCTGGTGTGAGGTCCTCAGTGGTGTTTTGCAGAGGAGAATATATTTATGTAAACAAGAAAAGGAAAGAGAAGGATTTTCAGTGCAGGGGAAAAGCAAATAAAATTTATTTTCTGACAATTTCCCTGTCAACCATTCTTAAGGGCTTATGTATTTACTCACTAAAGGGATAGAGACTTAATTTTTTTTATTTCCATCTGTAGGGTTTGCATTAGGTAGGAAAAATCACTTAACATTTCTGGGTCTTAGTTTCTTCATTTTTTTCTTATATCTAAAGTGAGTCTCTTCTTGGCAGCATATAGATGGGTCTTGATTTTTTGATTCAGCCACTGTATGTTTTATTATTGGAATATTTAGCCCATTTACATTTAAAATAATTATTGATAGGCATATGTTTATTGACACTTCATGTGATTGTTTCCTGGCTGTTTTCTAGTTCTTCTGTTTCTTCTTCTCTTGCTCTCCTCATCTGTAGCTTGATGAGTTTCCTTAGCGGTAGACTTCTGTTTCTTTCTCTTTATCTTTTGTGCATTTACTACAGAGCTTTGCTTTGTGGTTACTATGAGACTTGCCATGTATTTTTAGAACAGTGACTGATCAGGTAGTGAAAATGGAATCTGTATCTACCACTTTTTAAAGCTAAAACAACAATTGCCCAACTATTTAAAACATTATAAGCTACTTCTTCTAAGATGAAAGTTTTGCAGAGGATTGATCCACTGGAAAAAACTAACCCTTGAGATAATCCTTTTACGTAGGCAAATAAAAACCAAATTTGCACCTCTTATTCTTGTGGGAGACCTGAATGCAGTGAAATACTTCAAATGCTGATCGTTCAGTCTAAAAAAACCCAAGTATTCTGTAAAGTAATGAAAAATGGTTACTCCTGTAAGTGATCCACATTTTTTAGACTATATTTATAGCTAGGATATTTTCCCTAGTTTTGTATCCCCAATTCTGTTTATATATCATTTCCTCTTCACGTGGAGCTGTGATTGTGGTGATTTTAGTGCCATTCGTTTTTTTTTAAAGTGCCTTTCTTTTTGGGTGATATAGAGCTGGGATGGAGAAGATTGTGGGGAGGGCTTGAAAAAATTTATTAGAAACTAGGAGAAAGAATTCAGGAAGAGGATGGGTCTAGAATTATCTCAGTATAATGCTGACTGTATTGTGGAATACTGAGCTGGTTTTGTTTATGGTTTAATCACCACAAGCTGGGGAAGTGCAGTGGTGTGAGCGAAAAGGTTGTCTGCTGAAGGACGCCGGCTGAAAGGCTGGTTTAAGGAGCATTTCTGCAGTTCCCAGCGGTAAACTCTCCACTCTTCCAAAATATTATGGTGCCCTTCAGAGGTTCGTTTTAATTCTAAATAAGAGAAAAGAATTTCCACTGACAAACTTAAACAATTGACTTTGAAAGGAAAAAATTGGTCAAACACTGCATCAAACAGGCTGTCGGCTTGGACCACTATGACTTGGTCATTAAAGTCAAGTAAGATTCCATAGTCTGGTTAAATTTATGTTTTTAATGTAACTTAAAAATAACATATATATATATATATATATATATATATATTATACATAATATATAAAATGGGTTATTCTTTGTTATATAACATATTGTGAATTTTATTTATATATAAATCTAATGACAAAATGTCATTTTAAAAATTTGGTTAAAACTTGGTAGGTGGAGAAATCTAACTTGCATTATTGGGAAAGATACTCAATGGTACTTTATCATGTAAGCAATTTTAAGTTTTTATATGTGACAAGATGATGTCATTTTTGTGAGAATGAGCCAGATATCTCACCTTAATCATCTAAAAGGCAAAGTATTTTCTCCTAACATTACCTCATTATTCATGAAGTAAATTAACCTTAATTATAAAACAGCAAAGAAAGGGCAAAAGTACATAGAGTCCTACTGAAATTTATGCTCAACCTATTTATAAATTAATTGCAAAATTCAGCATAGACACTTAGACTTCAGATGCATTTACTTTATCCAACTTAGGCGTGCTTAGTAAGATAAAAATTAAAGGTGATATAATAATGCTAGCAACGGCTGTGGGGTTTTTAATTGACGTATCCTGGACATACAATATTATATTAGTTTCAAGTGATTCAATATTTGTATGTATTGCAACATTATTTCTACAACGTCTAGGTAGCATTCATTACCATACATAGTTACAGAGTTTATTTTCTTAGGAACTTTCAAATGTGCAATACAATATAACTATAGTACCCATGCTGTACATTACATCCCCAAGACTTATTTATTTTATACCTGAAAGTTTGTTCCTTTGGATTCCTTCATTCATGTTGTCCAGCACCACCCCCCACACCTGGCAACCAATCTGTTCTCTGTACCTTTGAGCTTGGAATTCTTTTCTTTTAAGATGCCACATATAAGTGAGATCATAAGATATTTGTCTTATTTCACTTAGCATAATGTCCTCAAGGCCCATCCATGTTGTTGCAAATAGCCAGATTTTCTTCTTTTTATGGCTTGATAATATTCTCACATTTTCTTTATCTGTTCTTCAATCAGTGGGCACAGGTTATTTCCATATCTTAGTTTTGTAAATAATGCTGCAAAAATGTGAATGCATAAATCTTTTTAAGCTTTTCACTTTTTTCAAGTAAATGCCCAGGGTGGAATTGCTGGATTATATGGTAGTCATATTTTTAACAATTTGAGGAATATTCATACTGGTTTTTTTTTTTATAGGGACTGCAGTAATTTACATTCCCACCAAGAGTGTACAAGGATTCCCTATCCTCCACATCCTCACCATCATTTGTACTTTTTGCCTTTTTTTAATAATCACTAGAGGCTCAGTGCACAAAAATTTGTGCACTTGTGAGGGGGAATCCCCCAGCCTGGCCTGTGCCCTCTCGCAGTCTGGGACCCCTCAGGGGATGACCACCTGCTGGCTTAGGCTCGCTCCCTGGAGGATTGGGCCTAAGCTGGCACCCAGACTCCCTCTGGCAGCCCGGGAGTCCTCAGGGGATGTCCACTTGCCAGTGGGGAGCAGGCCTAAGCTGCAGTCGGACATCCTTAGCGCTGCTGAGGAGGCAGGAGAGGCTCCCACCACCACCACTGTGCTGTCAGCTGTCAGCCTGGCTTGTGGCTGAGCAGAGCTCCCCCTGTGGGAGCGCACTGACCACCAGGGGGCAGCTCCTGCATTGAGCGTCTGCCCCCTAGTGGTCTGCCCCCTATGTGTCATAGTGACCAGTCATTCCCAGTCGTTCTGCTGTTAGGGTCAATTTGCATATTACCCTTTTATTATATAGGAGGATAGAGGCCTGGTGCATGGGTGGGGGCTGGCTGGTTTGCCCTGAAGGGTGTCCTGGATCAGGGTGGGGATCCTTCTGGGGTGCCTGGCCAGCCTGGGTGAGAGGTTGAGGGCTGTTTTCAAACTGGCCACACCCCCTTCAGGGTGGGGGTCCCTGCTCAGGTGCCTGATCAGCCTGGGAGAGGGGCTGATGGCTGTTTGCAGGCTGGCCACAGCCCCTTCAGGGTGCGGGTCCCCTCTGGGGTGCCTGGCCAGACTGGGTGAGGGGCTGATGGCCATTTGAAGGCTGGCCACACCCCCTTCAGGGTGGGGGGTCCTCCTGGGGTGCCTGGCCAGACTGGGTGAGGGGCTTATGGCTGTTTGCAGGCTGGCCAAGGCCCCCAGCGGGGACCCTCACCCCATGAGTATGTGGCCATCCTGGGTGAGGGGTTGATGGCTGTTTGCAGGCTGGCCACGGCCCCCAGCCACCCAAGCTCCCATTGGAGGTTGGTTGGAAGCAGGTATCTGGGATTTAATTATCTTCTATAAATGAAACTTTGTTGCCTTGAGTGGAGGCCACAGCTGGCCAAGGCAGGTGGGAAGCTTGGCTTCCTCCATTGCTGGGGCAACCAAGCCTCCTGCTTGCTCCAGCTCTGTGGCTGCTGGCCGCCATCTTGGTTGGGTTAATTTGCATACAGTCACTCTGATTGGCTGGTGGGCGTGGCTTGGGCCATAGCGGAGGTGCAGTCAATTTGCATGTTTCTCTTTTATTAGATTAGATTATAACAGGTGTGTGGTGATATCTCATTGTGGCTTTGGTTTGTATTTCCCTGATGATAAGTGATGTTGAGCATCTTTTTATGTACCTTTTGGCTATCTTTATATCTACTTTAGAAAAAAATGTATCTTCAGATCCTCTGCCTATGTTTAAATAAGGTTTTTTTTTGCAATTGAATTATATGAGTACCTTATGTATTTTGAATATTAACCCCTTATCAGAGATATGACTTTCAAATATCTCTTCCATTCAGTAGGCTGCTTTTCCATTTTGCTGATGTTTTCCTTTGCTGAGCAGAGCTTTTTTGTTTGATGTAATCCCATTTGTTTATTTTTATTTTGTTGCCTTTGTTTTTGTTATAAAATATAAAAAATCATCATCAAGACCAATGTCAAGACCTATGCTTTCTTCTACGAGTTTTATGGTTTCAGGCCTTACATTCAAACCTTTCATGTATTTTGAGTTCGTTTTTGTACACAGTATAAAATAGTGGTCCAGTTTCATTCTTTTGCATGTTCCTGTCCAGTTTTTTTCCAACATTTGTCAAACAGACTGTCCTTAACTCATTGTGTATTTTTGGCTCCTTTGTTGTAAATTAATTGTCCATATATGCATGAGTTTATTTTTGGAGTATTCTGTTCCATTGATTGATGTGTCTATTTTTATGCCAATGCGATACTGTTTTGATTACTATAGTTTTGTAATAAGCTATGGGTTCTGAGTTTTTATCCAGTTCATTTTGGATTGGATGGAGATCCTGAACAAGGAGCCCAATTTGAAGTTACTTTAGTAATGTGTTTGTAGTGAGCTGTTTTCTCTTCCTCTTTCTTCTTCATCATTATCCTAATACATCCTAATACAGTATTTGCAGCAGCCTAGGGCATATAAAATTAAGAGTGAACACAATACTTTGCAGTGGTAAAGTAGAACTGAATCTTCAGTTTATACACTCAGGAAGAGGGAAGAAATAGAACACTTAGCACTTATGAGGTGCTAGATTTTACAGCTTGTAAGAAACACATTGTCCCACCATACACAAAACTCTTCAGAGAGGTTAAATTACTTGATGACACATAGCTGATTAAGTGTCTGTAAATCAGAGTTCAAAAATCATCTGGCACTCTCCTTACATCACCCCACTATGGAAGGGCTAGCTAAATTTGCAAATGATATCTTACAGTCTATTGATAGTGCCAAACAGCTTTAATCAGAAAGCAACATGTGAAAAAAGATTCCATGTCTGTTGCAAAGACATATGCCTGGAGCTACTTTGAAATTCAAGAAAGGATTATGAGCAGCATGTCTACAGGAATTATTGGAAGTTCAGTGTGAAGAATGCTAACACCCAGCTATATAGGATGGCTCTGAGTGAATCTTCAGTGCACAGATTATGATTCAATATACCAGGTGGGTTTTCAATATAGTTTGCATAACTATTCAAGGCATTTTCATGTATGTAATGTATTTTAGTTCTCCTAACAGTCCTGACAACTAGGTAAGGAAAATGTATTCATTTAATTTTATTGATGAAAAAATTGAAATCCAGAAAGTTCTGCAGATAATTAGTTAGCTGCTTTTATAATGTTTCTGTATAAGAAATTTTCATTACATTATAGAATTCTTATTCTTACGGCTTGATTATTAAATGGGAATAGACTTTCTTGTGTTTTTTTCTCACCTTTTTTGAGAGAGATGAGAAGTTGTCTAAAATATGCTTTGAGTTGAATAAACTTTTTTACTTAATACAAAATTTCTTATCTTTTTTAAAAATCCCCACTGTGAAAAGAACCTGACTGGTTGGCCCTTTGTATTTCTCTTAGCTAGTAATACAAGAGCATGATTTTGATTAGAAGGCATATATATCATTTCATTACTTCTTAAATTGAATGCCTAAGGAACTATTACATGAAGGAGGTACTAACATATTGAAGTGTTACTCTGTCAACAGTTTCATATACTGTATATTACTTTTCATAGTCAGTGATTCACAGTCCAGTCACTGGTTTAGGTTTATTATCCACAATCCTATCTAACAAAAGAGAAACATGGTAATTAGCCGTACATCCACTACCCTTCCCATTGGCTAATCAGCGAGATATGCAAATTAACTGCCAGCCAAGATGGCGGCCGGCAGCCAGGCAGCTTGAAGCTAACAGGAGGCTTGCTTGCTTCAGTGACGGAGGACTCCAACGTTCCCTGCCTGCCTTGCCGGCCTCTGAGCTTGCAGTTTGAAACATTGTTACAAATATAGAAGTTAAACAAAACCCCAGAAACCTGCTTTCAGCCAGCCGGGATCTCAGAGCTGGAGTTGATACAGTGTTTCGATTATAGAACGCAAACAAACCAGATACCTGCTTTCAGCAGCAGAGGCCTCAGAGCTGGAGCCAGAGCTAAAGCTGGCCCAGAATAAAAAAGAAAAAAGAAAAAAAGGAGTGGTTGGGAGCTTCAGTCACCCTCCAGCCTGAGAAGAGCACTCAGCCCCTCACCCAGACTGGCCAGGCACCCCAGTGGGGAACCCCACCCTGAAGGGTGTGTGACCAGCTGCAAACAGCCATCATCCCCTCATCCAGGCTGGCCAGGCACCCCAGTGGGGACCCCACCCTGATCCAGGACACTCTTCAGGGCAAACCAGCCGGCCTCCACCCATGCACCAGGCCTCTATCCTACATAGTAAAAGGGTAATATGCCTCCCAGCACTGGGATCAGCGGAGCCACGAGGCCTCCCAGCACCGGGATCAGCGTGACAGGGGGCAGCGCCCAAATCCCCTGATCGCCCTGCGGCTCTGTGTGTGACAGAGGGCAGGGCCACAACCTCCCTAATCAGCCCTGCTCTGTTCGTGACAGGGAAGGTGCCCCAACCCCCTGATCATCCCTGCTCTGTGCCTGATAGGGGGGAGCTCCCCATTGGCCCTGCCCTGAGTGTGAGAGTGGCGGTGCCCCAACCCCCTGATCGGCCCTGCTCTGTGGATGATAGAGGGTGGTGCCCCAACTTCCCTATTGGCCCTACTCTGTGAGTGACAGGGGGGAGCTCCCCAACCCCCTGATTGACCCTGCTCTGTGCGTGACAGGGTACGGAGCCCCAACCCCCCGATGGGCCCTGCTCTGTGCATGACAGGGGGCAGCACCCCAACCCCCTGATTCACCTTGCTCTGTGCGTGACAGGGTACGGAGCCCCAACCCCCCTGAGGGGCCCTGCTCTGTGCGTGACAGGGGGTGGCACCGCAACCTCCCCATTGACCCTGCCTTGAGTGTGACAGAGGGTGGTGCCCCAACCCCCCAATCAGCCCTACCCTGAGCATGACTGAGGGTGGCATCTCAACCTCCCAATCTGCCCTGCTCTGTGCATGACAGGGGGCGGCGCCCCAATCCCCCAATCGGCCCTGCTCTGAGCCCTGCCAGGGGCTGCACCTAGGGATTGGGCCTGCCCTCTGCCACCCGGGAGCAGGCCTAAGCCAGCAAGTCGTTATCTCCCGAGGGGTCCCAGACTGCGAGAGGGCACAGGCCGGGCTGAGGGAACCCCCCCCCCCCGTGTGCACAACTTTTTGTGCACCAGGCCTCTAGTATATAATAATCAAAGTGTAATATGCTAATTAGCTGGGGCTGTGAGGGAAGCCTGGGTCCCAGGTGCCAGAGAGAAGCCTGTGCTGGCAGCTGAGGGAAGGAAGGCCTAATCTTGCACGATTTTTGTGCCTCGGGCCTCTAGTTTGTAAATAAAGAAGGGAGGCTCTGGATGATTAAATAATTGCCCAAAGTTTTGTAGCTTGATGTTGCAGGACTAGAAACCAAACTCAAGTCTGCCTGCCATCAAACCTCATAATTTCTTCAGACTATCTGGGAATACAGAATACTCCATGTTACTTTTCTTCTTCCGCATTCTCCTACACTCAATTCACATTGACCTCTTAATGGCTCTTAAATTGCTTTGGATGTTCTTGTCTTTCTATGAACACATTCTGTTCCCCTGAAATAGACTCCCTACTTCTTATTGCCTTTTGAGATCCCATCTGCCTTTAAGGTTCAGCTGAAATTTCATCTCTGAGAAGTCTTGAGAAAGCTGAAATGGTTAGTGATCTTTGCCTCTCCTGGATTGTAGTAGACTTGGTTTTATCATTTGGATGTCATTTGTTGCCTGCTGTTGTTAATTACTTTTTTGTGTCAGTTTTTAATTTTTCCATTTAATTCAAGGTTTTTAAGGACAAGGGCCAAGCCTATATTATCTCAACAATAAACACAATGGAACAAAGTAAATATTTATTAAATATTGTTCAGACTCAAACAGAGAATGATTAGTGAACAATTAATTTGGCCCAGATATATAGAAGCCAAGACTCTACTAATACATAGTGTTGAGTCATTTTAAGTAGTGACAGCAACATCTACTGATTGGCAAATGGAAGTTCTTCCAGTTTTTCTTGAATGCCATAATACTGTTGATTTGTACTATTTCAGCAATTTTGTTCTAGATATGGATATTAATAAAGTCCATATATTTTCAATTTAAAAAGTAGGGTAATCTTTTTTCCTTCTATTTTTGTTAACAGTATTTTTCTGCTCACCACATTTTATTTCTCTTCCATTGAGCACTAAAGTAAATGCTAGCTCCTGTTAAAATAATCACAAGAGGGCCCAGCCTGAATGGATGAACTTTTATGGAGCCTCTGCAAATCTTCTGGTGCAGATTTAAGGCATGAAGAGTTTCGGCTTTGTTGTGCAAGAAATAGAAAATTTGTCTTAAAAACCTAGGGCCAAGAATAGAATTTTCTGCAAGCAAATACACATAAACTCCCTGCCCACATCCCACGGCCACTTCCCAGGATGTGAAATATAATATGTGTTTAATACATATTTGTTAGATGAAATGTAGACACGTGAGAGTTTATAAATGGCCTAGTGAATGTCACATCTCCTGAGGAACTGAAGTGCTCTCAAAGTTATTTCCTTCTTTTCCTCTCTTTTTGTTGGCAGGTCTTAGTATCGAAGCTTAGGGCTGCAGGGTAACAACTCTTTTGAGAGGCCCGTCTAGGCATGTGGAATGAAGCCAATGGTTCAATTACCACAGTGGAAATATGCTGATTAGCTTCATTTGGGCCTTAGGGCCCTCAGTCATCTGAGATGACTGATGACATACTGCAGTTGGAACCTCAAATTTCCAAAGGTTAAAAGCACTAATGAGGCTTAATTAAAACTTCTCATATTTTAAAAATCGAATAATATAAAACTTAAGTTTCTTATAGCAATGCAGTGGCCCTGATTTAAGAATTTGGCTGAAAAGGCTAATTTAAAATCTCCAATAATCTTGAATTTGTTCTTTATGGGGGAAGCATCTGAAATTTACATGTTAAGTTAATGAATTAATAGACAGAAATTTAGGATTTCTCTAATTCATCCTTGTTTCTAAGAAAAGTAAATTATTGTGTGACATTGGATAATATTTTTATTTATAGAAAGTACTTTTACAGCCATTATCTCATTCAGCTCATTAGAATTTAACTCGAGGCCTGGTGCATAAAATTTGTTCACTGGAGCGATGTGCCTCAGCCCAGCCTGCACCATCTCCAATTTGGGACCCCTCAAGGGATGTCCGACTGCCGGTTTAGGGATCGGGCCTAACCCGGCAGTCGGACTTCTCCAATAATCTTGAATTTGTTCCTTGTTGGGAAAGAATCTGAAATTTACATGTTAAGTTAATAAATTTAGGCCCATAAGGATCAGGCCTAAACTGGCAGTTGGACATCCCTCTCACAATCTGGGACTGCTGGCTCCTAAGTGCTTGCCTGCCTGCCTGCCTGATTGCTCCTAAACGCTTCTGCCTGCAGCCTGATCACCCCCTAATTCAGCCATGGGCAAACTACGGCCCGTGGGCTGGATCCGGCCAGTTTGAAATGAATAAAACTAAAAAAAAAAAAAAAAGGCCGTACCCTTTTATGTAATGATGTTTACTTTGAATTTATATTAGTTCACACAAACACTCCATCCAAGCTTTTGTTCTGGCCCTCCGGTCCAGTTTAAGAACCCATTGTGGCCCTCGAGTCAAAAAGTTTGCCCACCCCTGCCCTAATTGCTCCCCTGCCGACCTGACTGATGCCTAACTACTCCCCTGCTGGCCCAATCTCCCCCAACTGCCCTCCCCTGCTAGCCTGATCACCCACAACTGCCCTCTCCTGCCGGTCCTCTTGCGGTGGCCATCTTGTGAAGACATGGGGCGCAGCAAGGGAGACACATCACCTAGGCTTTTATTAGTATAGATGTTAGACTTTATTTATTACAGTGGAGATTAAACAAGAACATTTTTTTTAGTTTTATAAGACTAGATATTAGCAGTACATTACCTGAAAATGATCTAACTCATTACTGTGGTGAAATTCTGTGTGGATCTGTAGCTTTCATAAAACAGAAGTTCATATAGATAATAGTCCAATGCAAAGTTAATTTTCCCCAAACACATTAATAGACTCAGGAGGGACTGTTCTCATCCTTTCATGTATTAGTTGGGGTAAAGTAACTTGCTGTGATGTACACTCTCAGATTTCAGTGGCTTAGCACATAGCAAGCAGTCCAATGAAATCGTTCCTGATCAACTGCCTTTTTTTTCAGTTAGTCATTCAAGGACCCAGTTTTCTTCCATCTGTGGTCTCAGGGCACTCTGAACTAAGTTGCACATGGGAAAGAGAGGGAAGAAGGTCCATTTACCTCTGGACTAGATTAGCCTAGAGGCGATAACCATCATTCCCACTCATAGCACATCATCAGGACAATAACATACAGACTTTCTGGGTGTCCAGAAGAGAACTTGGACTTGGCAAGCAGCTAACTCAATTATACCAGATTTTATTATTATTATTAATTATTTTAAATATATTTTTATTGAGTTTAGAGAGAGGGGAAACGAGAGGGATAGAGAGAAACATCGATGAGAGAGAAATATCAATCAGCTGCCCCCTGCATGTGCCCTACTGGGGATTGAGTGAGCAAACCAGGGATATGCCCTGATCAGGAATCGAACCCATGACCTCTTGGTTCATGGCTTGACACTCCACCACTAAGCCACCCTGGTCAGGCACCACATTTTATTTTTGAGTTACTTCAAAATATCTTCTACTTCCTGTATACCTCCTTCAGTATATCATTAGAAATATTTACAAATAGAATTCATGCTTTAAAACTTACCTTCAAATTGGTTTGGTGGTGAGAGCTGTGGACACCGAGGAAATCCCCTAAACAGACATGATGCTAGGAACATACTGATGTATTGTAATACAAAGAGTATGACTGGCTTAACAAGACAGACTGACAACATATGTTTATAATCGCTTACAAAAGTTATGAAAGTGTTAGTAAAAAAATTAAAACAAACAAATAAGTAAACAGAAACAACAGAACAGAGCATTACCCTTAACATAAGGATTTGGGTGGTGGACCATTATTAGAGAAGAAATTTTAAAAACTATGTGGAAAGTGGACAGAATATAGAGGGAAGATGGCTGAGGAAGCGGAGTGAAGGAATTAGGCTCTAAAAATCTAGAACTGATGGGGTCAACTGAGGCAGAAGTAGTTCTCCTTTGCAGAGCTAGAGAGCAGTGGTTCTCAAAGTGAGGTTCTCAAATTATCAGCATCATTGTCGTCTGAGCACTTTCCAGAAATGCTAACTTTCAGGAGCTACCCAGATATACTGAATCAGAAACCCTGGGGATGCCAGTCTGAATCGTGGCACTGCTGAATAAAGACTTTTACATTCTGGCACTTATGAGCCCTCTAGCTACCTGCCAATGGACTCTAAAGTGAAGCCTGCTGATGGATTTTCTAATTCCATAAACATATCATTCAATCAGCATGAGGCAAGTTTACAACATTACAGGAAAAAAGCAAAGAAAAATTAGGAGGGAAGAAATGATCTTAACAGAAATCAAGAAACTCAAGTATAAAAGTGACCTGTAAAATAACTCAATGCTCTCAGAAATTTAAGAAAATATCATTTCTACAAATAAGATCAGATAAACCTTGAAAAGTCATGAAGTTAGAGAATAATATTATCTGCAATTAAAAATATTAGTAAAAATACATAAATTTCAATTGGAATATATGTTTTAGGAAATTTTAGTGGCTACAGAAGAAAAAGACAAGTGGAGAGAAAGAATAAATAAAAATATGAGTGACAGAGGATGAAAACTGGGGGCAAATGTTTGGATAACAGTAGATACAGAAAAAATAGATAGAAGAAAATTATAGATTAAATACTAACAGAGTAATTTCAAAATCCAAAGTATAAGTGCCTTCATATTAATGGGCCAGAAGGGAGTGTAAGACACCATGAATTCCAAAAGAAGTCTACACCTAGAAAAATTGCTGTGAATTTTTAGAATGCCAAAGTAAATAAAAGATTCTAAAAGCGTTTAGAGAGTAAAATCAGGTCACATAAAAGGAATGAGGGTCAGACTAATATTAATTTCACATCTGCAATATTGGATATTAAAAAGGAAGTGGAGAAGAGCTTTCAAAGTTCTGAGGGTTTTTCAAAGATTTTATTTTTATACCAAGTCAGATTCTTAATCTAGATGAGTAAAGAATAAAGACATTTGTAGAAATTAAGGAAATTTAGTTCCCAGACAAACTTTCTTAGGACATTACTTGAGGATTTGCTTTAGCCAAATGAGGAAAGTAACTAAGAAGGCAGAAAAACATGGAATTCAAGGAAAGGCAGATTCAGGGAAGGTGAGAAAGAGACAGGTGTCCCAGGATGACAGCTTTGCAGCAGGCCTAAGAATAGCATTCTAGGCAAAAGGAAGAGGTCAAGTTTCAGGGGGCATTTAGGAAGAAGAAGAAGAAGAAGAAGGAGAAGGAGGAGGAGGAGGAGGAGGAGGAGGAGGAGGAGGAGGAGAAGAGGAGGAGACATTTCATAGATATGATATCTTGAAAAGGTAGAACTATTTAATGTAATAAAAGCAAGCAATATGAGAAGTAAGACAGAAACTTCAGAAAAATCCAAAGCTATACAAAAAGCAAATATCATAACTCCAGTGAGCAGTACCTATAGAAGAATAACAAACAAAACATGATTAATTGACTTTCTGCTCTTATAATTGAACTATAGGTGAAGCACAGAGGCAGTTATGGCCTTGGAAAAGAATGAAAGTATTTACCAACCTTGGCAGTTTAAAAAGAAAGAGATGTTGCCTATAGTTTCTACAAAAAGACGTATAATGATGAACATTTAGAGTCACAAAAGTCATTTTATAAAAAAGGCAAAAAAAAAAAAAAAGAAAAAAAGAATCATATTGGATGGAGGAGGAAGGGAAGGCCTGGGATGATGTAAGAGAATTAAATCTCATGTCAGAATAGGAAGTCAATAGATGTTATTTCAAATTCCTGAATCAATAAGTGGAAAAGCAGATCATTTAAAGATGAAAGGTAATCATCAAAAATATAGTTTTTATGTGGGAAGCTGATATAGGGTTAAGCCTCGGACTGATCTGTTAGCAAAGTCACAAACAATTCCCAGCTTAGAGGGCACAGTCCTCTTAGCATAATTAGGCTTGACCTTGTAACACTCCCTAGATCTTATCTGGGAAGCTAATGGGCTGAGGAAGTGCAGGAGGTATAACCATGGTGTAAACAAGTGAAACTCACAAGAACAGTGTAACTTTGGTAACCACTACCTTGTTTACCCCTCACTATAAAAAGCTTGGTGAGGCCTGAGCACAGTGGAAGTCCTTCCTCTGAGTTGGACTTGCCGCCTGGTCCCCCAATATTCCCAAATTATCTCCTGTCTTTTCTTTTTCATTTGTTGTGCGGCTCCTCTTCCAGACCCGAACCCTGAACCACGCAGGACGTGGAGGGAAACACTTATGACATTTTTAGAAATATTTTTCAAGTTTAAATAATGTTACTCCTGTGTAAAAAATTAGACATTGGGAGACACTGGGCAAGGGAGCTTTAATCTCTCCACTTGATTTGATTTTTTAGATCATAAAACTGAATGCATTTTGTCAAAATTTTTTTAAAAAATGGATAAAGATGTTTCATGTGATTTAGTTCTGGCCCAAGAGATAGGAGGTGTATTTGCAGGCAGCTTTTGAGAAAGGGCTCTTTGCCTTTGAAAAGTATGAGGAAAATGTATTTCTGTTCTTAGAAGTGACTCCTGAAGCTGTGCAGGCCATCCAGCAGCCCTGAAAGCAGCTGGCTGGGGCAAAGCAGAGGTGATAAGGATGTTCAAACAGAAAAACTTGGGCGATTGATGAAGTTGCAGGAATACACAATCTATCAACTTAGCAACTCTCTGAAAATTATGGAGCCACTTTTTCCAAGGATTTCTTATGATGTGCAATAATCTTCCTACGTTAAGCTATTTTGAATTTGAGTTCTGTTGAAGGCCTTCTACTATATATACCTAGGAGATGCACACTATTGCGACTACACCCATTCCTGAACTACGAAGTTTGGAGCTGATGTAAGGTGTAGGGACATAATGAGTATATTTATTGCTTTTTCGGATGATGAAATAAGTGTAAATGTCAAAATGTCCATAAAATCAGAATAGCATCGATGTAACATCTGTATTTACAATCAACACTAATAAAAGAGAAAAATGGTAATTGGCATACGAGCTACCCTTTTCATTGGCTAATCAGGGCTATATGCAAATTAACTGCCAACTAAGATTGGCAGTTAACTGCCAACAAGATGGTGGTTAATTTGCATATGTAGGGAGGCAAAAGGGAAAGCAGGAAGAAGCCCCCTGCCACTGACAGTGATCAGAAACCCAGGGGGGAGCTAAGAGCTGGGGGGCAGGGCAAAGGCAGCCCCAGGGCCGCCTTTGCCCTGCCCACCAGCCATGATCGGAGAATCAGGCGCCTTTGCCGCCCTGGCCAGTGATAGCAGGAAGTAGGGGTGGAGCCAGCGATGGGAGCTGGGCACGGTCGAAGCTGGCAGTCCCAGGAGCTAGGGGTCCCTTGCCTGGGCCTAAAGCGGAGCCCACGATTAAGGGGCCGCTGCAGCTGCAGGTCCCTGCTGCCCGGGCCGGACGCCTAGGCCAGAGGCGTCAGGCCTGGGCAAGGGGCCGATCCTGCGATTGGAGGGTGATGGGGGTCAACGCCTGAGGGCTCCCAGTATGTGAGAGGGGGCAGGCTGGGCTGAGGGACACTCCCCCCCACACACCCAGTGCACGAATTTCGTGCACCGGGCCTCTAGTCTATAATAATAAAGCATAATATGCTAATTAGACTGGACAGCCTAACGACCTTCCAGATGTCATTCCAGACATCCCTCTGGATGAAGCTGCTGCTGCGGGGGCCAAGGCAGAGGTGGTTAAGGGCGATCAGGCAGGCAGGCAGGCAGAGTGGTTAGGGGTGATCAGTCAGGCAGGCGAGTGATTAGGGGTGATCAGGGAGATAGGCGAGTGGTTAGGGGTAATGATGCAGGCAGGCAGACTAGTTAGGGGCAATCAAGCAGGCAAGCATGCAGGCAAGCGGTTAGGAGCCAGTGGTCCCGGATTGTGAGGAAGATGTCTGGCTGTAGGACATCCCATGAAGGGTTCTGGATTGCGAGCAGGTGCAGGCAGGGCTGAGGGACACTCCCCGCCCCATGCATGAATTTCGTGCACCGGGCTTCTAGTAAACTATAAATATCCATTGTAATTTAAAATTTACTCAACAAGAATCATTAGAATTTAACACCTGAAAGAAAAGATCTATCAGTCATTGCCACCTAATTTGATTGATGTGCTAACTAATTTTACTCACATTATTTCATTAAAATCTTCATAACCAGCCTAAGGGTTGGAGTTCTGGTTGAGAGAACTGATACCCTTTTATGTCAATGGTGAGGCTAAGGTAAGGAACACAGAGAGCATTTGAAAGCAGGATCTCAGAGCAGAGTTTATAGGCATAATTGGGAATCAGTAATGACTATGAGACAACTTTTCTGAAAGATTTCATAAGCTCCAAAATCTTCAGTATCTTTTCAAGCTGTCTTGATTCTTTCATCAACACACAAAATAGATAATCATTCATATTTATACACAAGGGTGGGAGTGAATGACACAGAAGAAACTTGTCAGAAATAAGAGTTTGTTCCTGAAAAAATGTTGCAATAGTCCTTAGAGTTTCTGACTTCTTGTTGGGTGACCTTGTCTCACACTTTGATATCCCCAATAGGCCAAGGACAGCATGGTGTCTTAGGGCAAAGTTAAAAAACCCTAGACATATGTAAATTAGCTCCTGAAAGTAAACAGATGATCTGGCCATTCAAAACCATCCTGCCTTTAGTTAGAGAAAATTGGAGAGAAATGGTGGTTTTCTGAATGCTCAGCCCACTTAAAATTATTATCAAACTTGAAAGATGTAAGATGATCATAGCCTTATATTTTGTACTTAAAAATGGGGATAAATAATTAGTCCAAGGTTAGGAATCAAATCCAACTTTCTCATCCAAACACCAAAACCCATGTACTTTCTAGTTTCCTCCTTCCTACAAAGCTACATCATGATCACAACAAACAAAACGTTTTTTTTAGGCTTTTGAGGGTATGAGAAGTTATGGAGGTTTTTAGACATAAGCTCTATGATAGTTTCCCTCCCAGAATGTTTTAGAAGAGATTCAAGCACAGGTCAGTTGGAATTTAGCTCTGAGGTGTTTGTTATCCAACAGTGTGATTAATTGTGTGTGTATGTGTGTGTGTGTGTGTGTGTGAGTGTGTGTGTGTGTGTGTGTGTGAGTATGGGTGTGTATTTTATGATATATCTCAAGGCCATGTTCAAGGAAACATTCCTAGGATTATCTATAAAGGACCCGAGGTGACAAGCTTAAATTCACACTCCCTCTTGCCAAAAAGCTCACCGTGAGCCCTGGTTCTGTAGCTCTAAGCCCGAGTCTAGCTCATGATGATCTAAGTGACCCAGATTAGCTGCTCCCAAATGCATTGTTTTTGATGCGTCTGCATTTGTAGGAACAGGAACACCTACCTTTTTCCAATAAAGAGGAGAGCTGGGATCAAAGCTATCAACTCAGGAACTTTCAGAAATGATTTCTCTTGACACTTTATTGCTTAGGTTGTCATAAAAAATTCTCCTCCCGAATAGGAGCCATCTCCAGGATGACAGCCAGAGGAGAAACCTGTAATTTGGCACAATCTTTTATGGAGATATTCTGTGACTTATGGTTTTGGCAACTGAAGGCCAAGGAAAAATTAAGATATTATAGCTTTTGGTGACAAATATTTTTTTGGTAAGTTTCCTTGGGCTGTTAGTTTTTGTTTGACAGTTTGCTCTTAAAGTCATGGAAATGAATAGAAATAACATTTCCCAGAATGGCCTTTTTGGTGCTTATTGTTTTTAATGCCTTATTTTATTGGGCTTGGAATCTTTAGAATTTGGTAATCGAGACCTAAGCAGAGATATTCTGCTAATTATTCAAGACTGTATTTTTTGTTTGTTTTTTTTACATAGGGCATCATTTATCTTTAAGTCAAAGTGCATCGAATCCCTAGTCTGAGTCTTCAATGCAAGAAGTCACCTCTTTGCATAGAGATAAGAGTATCAATATATTCCTCAATTTTTGGATGGGCTAACTGGATACAGTAACTCAACACCTCAATAATTGTCAGAATTAGGGCCAGGTAGAAGATTCAAATTTTCTGAATTCTGGCTTTAATTCTTTGTCATAAATGTGTCGAGGAGGAGCCAGGTGGGTCTGAGGAATTTTATGAGTATTGTCTTTTTTATGCTCTGCCTTCTAGTGAAGATTTTAACAAAAGTAAGTTTACCTAAGGAGATTTCCATGGGCTTTTTTCACTTCCTAATGGTATCTCTACACCTTTATCAGCCTTCTATTCTCCAACTTATTTTCAGCATAAAAGGCATTTTGTCTGGTGGATTCCAGGTAGAAAAAATAATTGTCATTGCTCATACTCTTGACAACTTTTCTGTTTCCATGGAACTCTGGGTAGTTGGTTTAAACAGAATGTTCTTCTGTTTCCCAATATTTCTACTACCCAGCTGGGTGCCCTTGCATTCTCTGATTGGGACATCATCGGTACTAACTGAAATATTGAGGTATTAGTTTAAAATGTTGTTTTTAAAGCTTCTGGTTTTTAAAATATATTATTTCTTATAATTCGTCATGCTGCTAGAAAGTTTGAGGGAAAGAAGGAAGTTTTATGGACATGGAGAATTCAAGAGATGATCCCAAATCTGACATTTTATTTGCGAGGTTTAATACTCTCATATTAATTTTCTCATCTTTGTAGAATTAATTAATTAACTTATAGCTTACATTCTTTAAGAAAATTCCAAGTAAGAGGCTAATGAATAAATTAAGGGTATCCTGCTTTGGTGGCTCAGTGGATTGAGCATTGACCCATGGACCAAGAGGCCCCAGGTTTGATTCTCAGTCAGGGCACATGTCTGGGTTGTGGGCTCAATCCCCAGTAGGGGGCATGCAGGAGGCAGCCAATCAATGATTCTCTTTCATCATTGATGTTTCTATCTCTGTCTCCCTCTCCCTTCCTCTCTGAAATCAATAAATATATATTTTAAAAAATCAGGGGTGATTGTGGTAATTCACATTTCCTATGGAGTCAATATTTATGTCTTCCCAAAATTCATTTATTGAAATCCTATCCTTCAAGATCATGATATTAGTGGTAGGTCTTTGGGAAGTTATTAGGTCATGAGAGCAGAGCTCTTATGAATGGCATTAGTGCCCTTATAAAAAGAGGCCCAGAGAGCTCTCCTGCCCCTTCTACTACGTGAGGACACAGAAACAAGATGGCCACTTATGAATCAGGAAGTGGGTCTTAACCAGACAACAAATCTTCTGGTGCTTTGATCTTAGCGTTCACAGCTACTAGAACTGTGGTAAATAAATTTGTGTTGTTTATAAGCTACCTGATCTATGTATTTTTATGTGTCTGCAACAAGCAGAATCCGAAGTAACCGCTTGAGCTAAAGCTGACCCAGATCTATGTATTTTTAAATAGTACCCTGAATGGGCTAAGCTAATATTCTAAAAGACTAATTCTTTAAGACTAAATTTGTATAGAAACTTGTTTCTCAATGTTTTCCAAAAATTAAGTTGTTTGAATTCATAAATTATTAAATATTTAGAAATAGAAGGGCAAGTAGAGGATGAAGAATGGTAATGTGAATATATATATACTAGGGGTCCAGTGCACGAATTTGTGCACCTTGAAAGGAACTGTGGGCCGTGAAGCTGTGGGGGGCATAGGGGCGAATCTCGGCCCTTCCTCTGAGCCCCCGCCCTGCCCCTCCTGCCATGGCCCCCTGTCTGCTGCAGCCCCACTCCTGCCGCCACCACTAGCATCCACTGCCACTAACAGTGTGGAGTGATTGAGGCCAGCACCAGTAGCGGGTGCATCTGGGCCCAGCACTGTCAGCAGGTGCGAGCAGCGGCTGTTGGCCTCAATCGTCCCTCCAGAGCAGGGGGAGGTGGAGAGGCCCTGTGGGGTGATTGGGGCCAGTGCCAGGCACCGGCAGCAGGTGCAAGTGCTGGGCGGGACTGCAGCACACGGAGCACAGAATTTTTAGTAACCACCAGAGGCTTGGCCTGATGACAGTGACTGGCACCCCGCCTTGGTCTAGTGCCCCTGCTCACCTGCTCCAACATCCCGCCATGGCCGATGCACTCCATGTTCTGCTGTGCCCCCTGGTGGTCAGTGCACATCAGAGTGACCGGTTGTTTGGTTGTTCTGTTGTTTGGTTTATTTGCATATTATCTTTTTAATATATAGGATATCCTATATAATAAAAGCCTAATATGCTAAGTGTCCAGTTGTCCGGTCTTCTGTTCAACCAATCAAAGCGTAATATGCTAATGATAAGCTAAGACTGCTCAACCACTCGCCATGACGTGCACTGACCATCAGGGGGCAAACAGTTGATGGGTTGACCAGTCGCTATGACATGCACTGACCACCAGGAGGCAGATGCTCCAACTGGTAGGTTAGCTTGTTGCGTGGGTTCAGCCAATTGGGACTGAGCAAGATGGGCTGGACATGCCCTGGAGCCCTCTGGTGGTCCCTCCCCAGCTGGCCAACCTCCCCATGTCCCTCCCCGGCCCCGATCATGCACCAGTGGAATCCCTCAGCTTGGCTTGTGCCCTCTTGCAATCCAGGACCCCTTAGGGGATGCTGGAAAGCCAGTTTCAGCCCAATCCAGAAGGCCAGGCCAAGGGACCCCCAGCACATGCCTCATATATATGCAAATGATGTGATGAACTAAGAAAAATCACACTTGTTAAGGTCAAATACCTTTAAAAAATAATATATGTAAACTTCCAAAATGTTATTTTGATGAAAAAAAAAAAAACCCCTACAGCTTTTCAATACACATTTCAACAAATCAATTAAATATGTTTAGTAAAATCTAACATAATTTTTCCGAGTGTTGTTCCACGTAGTGTGAACACAAAATTAATGCAAGTTATCGAGCCTCTGAGAAGCTACCATTCTATTTAAAGAAACATGATGTTGTACAAGCAATAGCTAAAGCAAAACACAGAGCCCCATTGTGTAAAACAGTTCCCAAGCAGTCTTAGTATTGCATACATAGAAAGAGCAAATCATTAAGAATCCCTTTCAGCATTATCTCTCCATAGATGAGATAGGAAAAATCATCATTAACATCTTGGAGTTTTCTAGTTCTTATGTTTATGCTATACTTTGAAATAATAAGGTCAACCCAGTCAAGCAAGTGGAAAGCTAAGGATTTCTACTATAGATGTTTAAATATTTGAAGTGGAATGATTTTGCAAAGTTTCCTATCATGAATTTTAAAAGCATGTTTATTTAGTGTTAACTTGGAAAATAGAGATGAAAGAAGAGGATAGAAGGGAGATGTGGAGAAAGACCTTTCAAACATCCTGAAGGAGCTCTCTATTTGATCTTCTTCAAAAAAGACAGGGTTGAATTTACTCTAACAGCAAGTCAAGGGATAATTTTCACTCTGTCATTTCCATAAACTCTACAGTGTAATTAACCTGCATTCCCTCTGCATACTAAAGTCAAATTTGGTTAAAGAAGAGGCAACAACTGGCTCACAGAGAGCTTGTTTATGAAGGTTTTTCAGCTTCCCTTCTATTCTTCCTCCTATTATCTATCTCTACTTCACTTCTGAGCAAAAAGAAAAAAAAAATCAGGCCTCTGGATTTCTTTTTGATCCACCAAAACCCAAACATTATGAGATCTGCAGGCTTTCTGGATGCGATTAACCTTAGAGGCCTTTGTATGAGGCCCTTAGGGGTTGATCTTCCTTCTTTGCAAGGCTAGCTTTTGCTCATATGTTTCTTTACTTCCCACCCTTATTATTATATGTCTTTCAATACATAGGTCTTGTTTTCCCTACGAAATTATGTGTGCTTTGAGGGCTGGAACAATTCGCATATAGTTCTCTACCCCATTCCTCAGCATCTCAGAGAAGGCCTTGTTCATAACGGACACTAGATGGACCTTTATTAAACTAATGGATGATATGACAGCCAGCTCAAATGCCTTCAGAGAGATGTCTAACTAAAATGTAACTAATGGACTATAAATAATGGACCAAAAATAAAATACAATAAGCCAAATTTGGTTTATTGTATCTAGAAACCTATCCCCAAGTCTTATTATTTTGTAATTGATTTTTTAAATTTAAGTACTTTATTGTTTAATGTATTACCTAAGTCTCCCTTTTCCCCCATTGACCGCCCCCCAGCCACCCCCAACCCCCAGCACATGCAATCACCACTCCCCCCCGATCTATGTCCATTGGTTATGCTCATATGCAAGCATACAAGTCCTTTGGTTGATCTTATACCCCTTACCCCCTGCCTTCCCTTATAGCTTGGACAGTCTATTTGATGTTTCCATGACTCTGGTTCTGTTTTTGTTTATCAGTTTATGTTGTTCATTATATTCCACAAATGAGTGATGTTGTGATTGATTTTTAAAGCCATGAGGACATGACCCTACCCTTTTAGGAGGTGATGGGTTCTTCCATAAAGGAACTGGCAATGATCCTAAAAATGGGGCAAGATATAAGGTAGGTCTTGGGATGATAAGACTCAAGGAGCTTCTTCCACATCTTCTTGACCCTGGCTCCCAGGTCTGGAGCTGGTCTATGGTGGGATCTTGCTACCCTTTGCCAGAGGACGGAGAGAAGCAAGAACAAGTCTCCACTATAGTGTAATGATGGTAGTAAATAAATCTTTTTGAAGCATCAGTGAAGCAGTGTAGTCCTACAGAAAACTCCAAGAAACAGGAAACAGGACTGACATCTGCAGACTCTTTGGGAAAATGGTCCTGGTCCTGTGTGTTTGTGTTTGTTTTAAGAATAGAATGCTGTGATGGTTAAATTTTTGTGTCAACTCTACTGGGCCAAGGAATGCCCAGATAGCTGGTAAAATTATTATTCCTGGTTTGTCTGTCTGGATGGAACTGGAGAGCATTATGCTAAGTGAAATAAGCCAGTCAATAAAGGAAAAATACCACATGATCTCACTCATTCATGGACAATAGAGACCATTATAAACTTTTGAACAATAATAGATACAGAGGCAGAGCTGCCTCAAACAGATTGTCAAACTGCACGGGGAAGGCCGGGGTGGGTTGCGGGGCAGGAGGTAGGGGGGTAAGAGATCAACTAAAGGACTTGTATGCATGCATATAAGCATAACCAATGGACATAAGACACTGGGTGATAGGGGAGGCTAGGGGACTGTCTAGGGCGGGGGGATAAAATGGATACATATGTAATACCCTTTGTAATACTTTAAGCAATAAAAAAAAAACAAAACAAAAAAAAAATAAAAATAAATAAAATTGAGTACAATAAAAAAAAAAAAAAAAGAATAGAATGCTGTGATGGTTAAATTTTTGTGTCAACTCTACTGGGCCAAGGAATGCCCAGATAGCTGGTAAAATTATTATTCCTGGTTTGTCTGTGAGGATGTTTCCAGAAGTGTGTAGCATTTGAATTCTACTAAACTGAATAAAGATCACACTCACTAATGTGGGTAGGCATCATCCAATCCATTGAGGCTTTGAATAGAAAAAAAAAATGTGGAGGAAATGTGAATTCTCTGTCTTCTGCTGGAGCCGCAACAGCCATCTTCTGCCCTTGGAGATCAGGCCTTCAGACCTGCACTGAATTATACCACCAAGCTTCCTGGTCCTCCAGCTTGTTGACAGCACATTGGGCATATCCCAGTCTTCATAATCATGGGAGAGTGGGTTCCTATAATATATCCTATTGGTTCTGTTTCTCTGGAGAACCCTGACTAGTACAGGCTAATACAAATGCAAAAAGCTGGATCTCTTGGCCCCTTGCCATTTTCAACTATGACAGAAAAGACCATTGCTTGTTTTTCTTATTGGGGACCGGAGGGCATTGGCACCCCAGGAGTTCCTACACTGGCAGTTATGGCGACAATGAATGCAGGGACAGCGAGTATAGTTGTGGTAACGATCAGCATCCTTTAAGGACATGTTCAGAACTGCTTGGGTTTCAGAGGCCCGTGTCTTCACTAAATCAACGTTAGCTCTAGAATCTATACTTCATTAATGCTGTGTTGCTTTCATTTTATGAGGAGCAATTAATTTTATACACACATGTTATTGGTCTCTTGGTACCCACCTCCCTGAATGAAAAGGTTTTTTGCATGTGATTTGGGATTTGGGATTCCCTGTGCATGCCAAGCATTACATTATGCTTTTCCTAAAGATGCCATTTAAGGACTGTGCCACCATGACTTTTCTTTACGCAAAATGTTGAATGAGCTGTTAAGTATTTTACTCTGAGATTGATGGTGCAGTGGAACATGTCCCAGTGGCGTGGACAGCTCAGGTTCCATTTTGCAGGTCCCAAAGTAATTTGTTTAGAATAGTGACTTACTCATATGTGGAGCCTTTGACTTTTAAAACCATCTGGCTTATCATTGCAGGAATAATGTAGCAGCCTTTCCATTGTCCCCTCATCTCCCATTCTTGGAGAAGCCAGGCCATTTAATTTCAGAAATGGAGAGATCTTGACTGGCTGCCAAATATTAGCTTTCAGTGCCTTTTTTATAGTTCCATTTACACACCCTCTCAGAGATCAAGGTTGTATAGAAAGGTTTATGGTCTCTGCTCTGGCTTTGGTGGTAAAACAAATGAAGTTGCAATAAAAATGTATCTGCAGCACTATTTTTTTTCCAATTTTTAAAACACAGTGAAATACAGCATAAACCAGAAATTCTTCCTACAGCTTTTTGGCTTGTCCATCAATATTGATTTGTCTCCCTCTCTTTTTGTTGCATATGGGCTTATATTTCTATTTAGCCCTTGTTATTTTCTTTGGCTTGAGATATGTTTTTTTTTATGAGATTGGAAAAATTTTCAATTTATCATCTAAATATCCAGAGGAAAACCTTGAGTTGCTTTTTTGGAACTATAGACAAGAAAGTATTGGGCATATAGCAGAATAATTTTTATTTTCAAAAATATCTCGGTGTTTGTTTTCACAATCCTAGTTAGTGTATGTATAAAGTTTAGCATTAGTTGCACAAACAATTTAATAGGCAAGAGAAATAAAATAGCTGTTTAAAGTTTGTTTCTGATGCTGGTTTTGTATGTAATTTTCTACCTCTGGGATGCAAGTTTCCTTGAATTGCATTGCTAATTTTGTTTCTTGCGTTTACCTCATATTCTCTGTGCTCCTACTAAACTGAACCACTTTTTCTCCCCTAGAAATGTGCACACTTTACTGCTTTGTAAACTTTCTTAATTTTTTTTCTCCTCCTAACTCCATCTAGCCCCTCTAGAAGGCACTTCTCATTACCTCATGTAAAAATCCTTTCTTCTTACCTTTTCTGGATCCCAAACGATAACTTCCTACCACTGCCCATAGAAATGTCTCCCGTGACTTCCCATAGCACTTACTTCCCATCATTCAACTTCCTTCCCTTTTCTCTTGCATTATATGTTATCCCCCTGTCTCTTTCTGTAGTTATCTCTCCATCCATCCATCCATTTGTCCATCATCTATCCATCTGTACATCCATCCATTCATCTATCCATCAAGCATTTATCTAGTTTCATTATTTTATCATTTTTAGTAGCTCTAAACTTCTTATACCCTGATTTTTCCTTGTATTATCTCACTATATCCAGCATACATTATTTATAATAACTATTCATTAAATATTTATTGATAAGACAATGAATGAAAAACATTGTAGGTCATTGTTGCATAATTGATGTTTTTTACTTTACAATAATTATGGACTCTCCAACTAAATCCTTTGCCCTTGGTTCAAATTGTTTTAAAACCATTTTCATTATATAAAACAGATGTGCAAGTAGACTAGAAATAGTTATGATTAGAGGCATAAAAGTGGAAAGAGAAAACAAGGAAACCTTTCCAAGTTCTCCTCATTTATAATATTAATTTTATTCCCTTTACAGGAGTGAAAGCAGAGAGCACCACTTTTCTTGTGCATTATGAAACCCATCACATTTTCTCTCCAATGGGGTGTTCTTTATTTTATTTTAGGCATTTCTTGAAATTTAAGCACAAGACAACTTCTCTCTGCAGCTGTTAAGATTTTTTTAAACAAAATGTAACTTTTTCAAATAGCCTCTGATACAATCTGTTTTGCATTTCTTTATCACATACATTATATTTAGAAAGAAAATGAGATGTTTCCTGAGTGATGCAAATTATTATGTTTAGGCATTGAGAGCTATTGTGTAGGAGAGAAAGGTGGCATTGGCTTCAGAAGCATCTTGGAATGCCACAGTTTCCCTTAGAAAGGTACTATACTGTATATTGACATTTGGCAATGTCCACAAACATCTCAAAAGAAACTGTATTGCAGAGTGCACAATCAACTTAAAAGAAACGAGTGCTGTCATTTTAGGATTTGCTATATAAGTTTATTTGCTGACAGCTGATTTATGTAGATTGCATCATTCCAGTTAAAGATCCATAGACATCTCTAAGGATTGTGTAAGTCTAAGTATTTATGCTGAACTTTGAAAAGAGGATCCCACCAGAGGTGTGAGAGTCCGTGTAAGATAGTAATGCTCTACATGCTGTGAGCAATGCGGGAGAGACCAGACTGGGAGGAGAAAGTGTTGGATACCTGGAGAAGTAGCTGAGTCAGGAGCTAAGGCCCATCTGCAATCCCAAATAGACAAGTTCAGTTAATGTAGCAGGACTCCATTCCATTGTACGCAACCATTCAGATTAATATAAAGTGAGGTAGTTCTTATTAGTTTGGGAAGAATGTTGCCTGTTTTGACATTTCCGGACAGCTCTAATGCTCACTGTTGGTGCAGACCAGATCCTTTAGATAGTGACTGAATTCAAAGTAAGGAAGGTGGCTGTTCATAGTTAAGATTTCTGGAAAAAGAAAATTGCTGCCAGGATCTCCTAAGTGGAAAAGGCCCTCATAGAAGGCATATTACTAGCATCCTTCTAGAAACCAAAGGCCCAAACTTACAAACTCTAAAGACCCAGGAAGTAAACTCTAGAGACCCAGGAAGTATGCCTTCCCATCTCCAACTAGTTGGAAGGAAATTTAAATGCTGCCATTCATTCATTCATCCATCCATTCATTCATTCATTCATTCATTCATTCATTCATTCATCTTAACACTTATTGAGCACTTACTTTGAGCCTTTTAGCACTTGAGGTGTTGGGATATAAGGATGAATAAGAGAAAATATCTTTCTTTGCTCTTAAGAAACTTCCCTTTTATGGGAGAGTGGTAGGCTGTATGAATGGTCCCAATTCTTTATTCTATCTGTATATACTGTATATGCTTCATCATGAGATTTTGAGTTCATCTCACTGTAAAAATAGGCTATTTCTGTACACCTTGATTTTGAGTTTGGCCAGGTGACTGGCTTTGACCAATGACCTTTTGGCAGATGTGAGGTACCTGAGGCTTCAAAAAGGATTTGCACCCTTTTGCTTGCATGTTTGCACTTTTCCTTAACATGTAAAACTGCATTAGGGTTGGCCTCCTAAAGATATATGGAGGTACATGTTAAACAGAGCCAAATGATCCTAATAGACAACTGGTCAACCATCAGGCATGGAATGAGCTCAGCTGGGCTCAGAACTGCATTCTAAATCACCAACTCATAGACTCATGAGCAAATAAAGACATACTTTTTGAGCACTGAGTTTGAGGTGGTTTTTCCCATAGCAGTGTTATAGAAATATGTACCTAATATAGCAGTTAAAGATACGTAAATAATGATAATTTAGAGTGATAAGAGATATGATAAAATGCACACAAGGAAAACTTTTGCTTCCAGGAAGATGGAGTAATACTTTTCCCTAGTCCTCCAGCTAAGTGCAACTAAAGATCCTGGACATTAAATAGAAAACATATAAGAAGACTTGGAAAGGCGTAGAGACAAAGGCAGGCATGTGACGGCTATCATGATCCAAGGAATATGATGGCTAGTTGCCTGGGTTTTCTTTTATGCTTCATATATCCCAAACGTGGGGCTGAAAAAAAAATGGTAACCCAGAAATGGCTACAAGTTCAGACAAACAAAAGAGCCCCAACTATAACCCACTCTTCCTCCAAAAGACCAGGATAGAGGCACCAGAGCAATTTAAAATAATAACTGCTCTACTCAAAACACCATCCCATCTCCACTCCACCAACTAATTCAAAAGTTTAAGAAAATACATGAAGGTGTTGGTGGAATGTGCCACTGCCCTCAAGAGTTTGTTGTTGTTTTTACTTCCCAGGTATTTTGCTTCTTGATGCTGGAACCACAAGTAACTCTTTGACTATTTCTGGGTGGATTTGGATCAACAAAGAAAGTTGTGAGAAACATCCCAGACAGATTGATGGCATGGGGATTTACATGGAGAATTGGACGTGAATGTGTGTATAAGAATTTTCAAGCCTCTGGCTTGGTTATGACGTTGATGTCACAACTGCCTATGTATCTATAAATCTCGCCATTCATTTCTTTATTGACATAAACATTATGTAAGTTTAAGATGTATAATATGATGACATGACATACTTATATAATGCAAAATGATTATTGCAATAAGTTAGCACCTCCATTATGTCACACAATTACCATTTGTGTGTGTGGTAAGAACAATTTAAGATTTGCTCTCTTAGCAACTTTCAAGTACAAAATACAATATTGTTAACTGTAGTCACCATGCTGTACACTAGATTTCCATAGTTTATTCCTCTTATAACTGAAAGTTTGTATCTTTGACCAATATCTCCCCATCTCCTCCTCTCTCTAGTCCCTGCAACCACCATTCTATTCTCTCTTTCTATGAATTTGGCTTCTTTAGATGCCACATATAAGTGAGATAATATAGTATTTGTCTTACTCTGTCTGGTTTATTTTACTTAGCATGCTGACCTCAGGGTCCACACATGCTGAAAATGAGAAGATACTCTTTTTATGGCTGAGTAATACCATATATATTATATATATCACATTTCTTTATTTATCCATGGTGAACACTTTAGATTGCTTTTGTTTTGTGGCTATTGCAAATAATGCTGCAACGAACATGTGGTGCATATATATTTTTCTAGTGAGTGTTTTTGTTTCCTTTGAATAAATACCTGGAAGTGGAATTACTGAATTATATGGTAGTTCTATTTTTCAATATTTTTGAGGAACCTTCATAATGTTTGCATAATGGCTGCACCAATTTACATTTCCAACAACAGTGCATGAGGGTTCCCTATTCACATCTTCGCCAACACTTAGTTATTTCTTGTCTGTTTGATAACAGCCATTCTAAGAAGTATAAAATGATATCTCATTGTGGTTTTGATTTGCATTTCCCTGGTTAATTAGTGATGTTGAGCACCTTTTCATATAACTCTTGGTTGTTTTGTCTCTTTTGGAAAAAATTCTCTCAGGTCTTTTGTCCATGTTTTTAAACTGATATTTTATTTTATTTTTTTGCTATTGAGTTGTATGAGGCCTTCATATGTTTTGAATATAATATATACATATGCCTGAGTGACTGAATGACCAAATGACTGATCACTATGACGTGCACTGACCACCAGGGGACAGACACTCAATGCGGGAGCTGCCCCCTGGTGGTCAGTGCACTCCCACAGTGGGCCAATGGGCGCCATATGCAGGACTCATGGCTGGCGAGCACCCCTGCGGCTGAACAAGCCTCTCCTGATCTGACTGACAGTGCACGAGTGGCGCAGGAACGAGCAAGTATTAATTTTATCTATTTTATAAATAAACAATACACATTCTAGTCAGAAGGAAATCTTACCTTTTCCAACAGCATGGATAGACCTGGAGAGTATTATGATAAGTGAAATAGACTAGTCAGAGAAAGACAAATATGATATTACTAGAGGCACTGTGCACAAAATTCATGCATAAGTAGGGTTCCTAGGCCTGGCCAGCAATCAGGGCAGTTCGGGGTCTTCCTTCCCCCGGCTGCCAGCTGGTGGCTGCCAGCCGGGGCCTTCCTTTGTTCCACGCCACCTCCTGGTGGTCATAGTGAGTGGTTGAACTCCCAGTTGGTTGAACTCCTGAGGGGACAATTTGCATATTTGCCTTCCTATATAATAAAAGGCTAATATGCAAATCAACTGAACGGGGGTGGGGGGGTGGGGAGGGGGATGCCTGGTCGCTATGACATGCACTGACCACCAGGGGGAAGATGCTTAACGCAGGAACTGTCCCCTTGTGGTCAGTGCACTCCCACAGGGGGAGTGCCGCTCAACCAGAAGCCGGGCTCACTGCTGGCGAGTGCAGAGGTGGTGGTGGGAGCCTCTCCCACCTCTGCGGCAGCGCTAAGGATGTCCAACTGCCTTTAGTTTCTTTTCCTTCAAATAAGTAAGCATACATGACAGTTTGCAAATATCTTTTCTTTACTACCTGAGGCATTGTACTGCTTTCCGCATAATGGACTTTGTGAGTTACTTGTTTGCAATACAAATTGCAGAAACTTCTGTCTACTGGATTATGCTTTTGTCTCTTTTTTTTTCATGGCTGATGTTATGGTTTTTAGATTTTTGTATTCATCTGGGTTTTTAATTATCAGTTAAAAGGGAAAACCATGCTTATGCTTAATAATAATAACTACTGTATAATGAGTATATGGTATTGTTAAACATTGTAGCTATGTGATTAACTATCACATTTGATCTTCTCAACACTTTTGTGAGGTACATAATATGTCTTTATTTTATAAATAATTCTCTAGGTGTCTTACCTGGATATCTTCAGTTGAATTGTAAAAACTGAAAACAAGCATTTCACCAGGTAATACAGTGGTTATGGGTTCAAGAGGGAAGAACAGGATGGAGAGAAAGATTAAAGCATTCTAACTCCTGATAATTCAGGCCTACCCAGGAGTAGGCCCAATGAGAACCAAGCCTGATGGTACAATTATAAACTGCTCTCCAGCAAATATTATCTAGAATTAGCCTGATTAGCCCAGTTCCCTTCATTCTTCAGCAGTAATTCCCAGCATTCCTAGTGTCATGTACCTGATGATAAGTTTGGAATTTGATGGCCAAGTAAACACTGAAACTTAACTCACTGAAACTGCCCCGCCATGGGCAGGCTAGTTTGCTTGAGTGCTCCTTAACTCGGCCACCTGGGACCTGGCTCTCCCACTGTTGCCAGTGAATGTGATAGGTTATTTTGTTGTGACATGAGAGAAGAATTTCAAACACAAACACATGAAGAAGTTTACATGTGACATTAAGATTTTACTGTGAATTAAGGGGAATTAGTACATCCTCAGGGACATAGAGAGTGAGCAGGCTCTAAAACAGCCGTGGGCAAACTACGGCCCTCGCTTTTGAAATGAATAAAACTAAAAAAAAAAAAAGATAGTACCCTTTTATGTAATGATGTTTACTTTGAATTTATATTAGTTCACACAAACACTCCATCCATGCTTTTGTTCCGGCCCTGGTCCAGTTTAAGAACCCATTGTGGCCCTTGAGTCAAAAAGTTTGCCCACCCTTGCTCTAAAAGCACAGCCGCGAGGCTCCTGTTAATCCTCCATACATCTTCTTGGTTCAGGTAAAGACAAATGACCATTCAAATGATCCAATCCAAATTCCTAACTTTCCCGGGCCTGGAGTGGGCCCTCGTCTCAGTAAATTCTATTGGGGTTTCATGTCCTCTATCCAATCGGTTACCTTTCTGATTGTTCCCAGGCTAGGCCCTGACCGCTGTTTTGTCACCCTCACTCTCATTGCACACGTCCAAAAGTTTCATTACAGCACCTAGTTCCCATTGCACAGGCCTTTCCTCCCCTCCCTCTTAAGTCTCCTCCAGGCAGTTCCCTGGAGTGTGTGAATTAGTCTGTTTATCAGTAAACTAGATGGAATTCTGTGCTGTCACCTGCTTCTGCTTCCCAGTTGTTAGAAATAAGGTGAGCCCCTAAATTCAGGGGTCCTGGTAGAACACAAAACTAGGGAGCCAGGCAGCAAGGCAAATATCTTGACTTCTACGTGGAAGGATGCACACACATGGTCTGGAAGCGTGCACACACCGAGCAGGTGGTCTGCTCGGCTTTATAATCCCTGATGCATGTGACCTGTCCCTTGCTCTTGATTGGAGCTCAGATGCATAGTCTTCTGCGATTGGCTAATTCAAAGGGAGGGGCTGGCCTTTGCTGTTTCAAGATGGCGGCCCCCAGGGGAACTGCAAGCCATGCGGCCAACATGGCGGCTGCCAAGTCACACAGCCCAAAATGGCTGCTGTCTAAACTGTTCTTTGGCAGAAAGATGATTTGTTTATTCTCACACAGTTTATTAAGATTATTTAATTCCCTTTTGCTTTCTTTCTTATATTAATAACTGGTTATCTTCCTTATATCAGTAACTAGCTACCTACACAGACACCATGACTCCCTTTGGGAAATGCAGATTCATTTTGAATCCCTGAGAGTTGACTAAGAGCCATGATCTCATCTTATATTTATCAATTCTTTTGTGTGTGTGGGGAGGGGGAGGGGAGCGGGAGGGGGCGGGGCCTGGATCTTGCTTCAGAGTTCCCTTGTCCCATCTTAAAAAAATTATTTTTAAAATTTTAATTGTTTTTTTTTCTAGCTTTATTAGTATATACTTGAAAATTAAAAATCATACATATTTAAGGTGTACACTGTGATGCTTTGATATTTGTATACATTGTGAAATGATCACCATACTCAAGCTAATAAATATATTCATCACCTCACATAGTTACCTTTTTTTTTTGTATGTGTGGTGACAACCATTAAGATCTACTTTCTTAGCCAATTTCAAGCATACAATGCAGTATTATTAGCTATAATACTGTACATTAGATCCTTAGAACTTATTCATCCTGCATAGGTGAACGTTTGTACCATTTGATCAGCATCTCCTCATTTCCTTTACTTCTAGCACTTTCCTGCAAAATAAGGCACTTCACATGTTATGTGGCCAGGGGAGGATTGCTTCTTACAATATTTCATCACTATTTCTGCAAAGAGGTTCCTTTGATAACAATGTAATTGGGATTCCTGAGGACATGCCCTAATTTTTCTCCCTGAGGTAGACATGCAACCTTCAGGACTAGTGACATAAACTTTAGAGAAGCTCTAAAAGTATTTAGTCTATCATTGAATATTTTTTAATCTTAAAACTTAGAAATCTCAACACACAACTGAAGACAATATATTTCTGCTTATGAAAGCGGAAGAGTGTAAAATCTTAGGTGGCTGGCACATCATAATAAGAGGAATATGTTTGGGTTGACACTAGAACCATGGCCAAAGAGTTAACCTGTTATTCCTTTTGAATCATTGTGTGGCCATCCTGTGAATGCTAAAGATTTGCAGCACATTGGATGAACCTGCTCTATTACTCCTCTGTCTTATCTCACCAGGAGCTTCTCACCCAGGTCTTTGAAATGTCCACAGTGTTCTCAGTTCCAGAGAGACAGCACTTCACCTGGGGAATTGATGGGAATCTTTGAACAAGAAGGTCAGGTTGCTGAGAAACAGAGCTCCCCAGCAAGGACAGTAATGAGAAAAACAGTGTTTGGAAGTTTATTTTGCGTCATTGGCTGACTTTACTCTCACGATGTGCAAAGCCTGGTAGAGGAAAAAGCTTACAGCTTGACAATTTGGGATGTCAACTCTTCCAAAATACACTTGTCTTTCCAGGTGTTTGCTTAGCCCTGGCCTGCCAAGCCCCACGCTGTGACAGGCAGGACACAATACAGCAGCACAGCATTTTTTTTTCCAGGTGAATTCTAACAAAAAAAATCAACCTTGCCCCGAAGACTTGGAGGGGAAGGCCTTTGGGAGTGAGTGACCGAAAGGAATTAGGATGAGGTCCTTTCGATTACTTAAGGTCAGTTAGAGGCATCTCTCTCCCTCTCTTTTTTTTAGTTTCTATTTTTCACACCTAGTAGCTAAAATAAGACTTCCCAATCTTCCTTCCAAAAATCTTCTGGCCAAGTCAATGATGTCCATTAATTATTTCTATGTTAAGTACTTTCATTTGTCTCTTGCTTTTTGAACAAGATAAATCTTTTCTGTCTTAGGGATTCGTGTGATTTTAATCAGGACATGCTGTAATTGATATGCTCTCTGTCCATAGCAAACAGGACTAGTAGAAAGAATTCCATTTATTCTCTTGCGGATCTTGTAGGAAAAACTTGACCTCATCCTTATTTTTTAATTTTTTATTCATTGTAAAGAAAGAAATTTCTTTGAGCCACCATGCAAGGTGGAGGGAGTAATTTTTTTCATTGTCACTTCTCCCTCTTGCTCTCCAAGCAAATCTGTGGTCTTAGTGCATGGAATAGATGTTTCCTTCATAATATCAAATTGGTCTGCCTTAAAATTAAATTAGCTCAAACTCATAAAGGAAGACATACAGATCAGAAATTTAGCATAAAGAAGTAGAAATAGAGAACATTTATTGAGTGCATAAAATATGGTAGGTCTAGTGCTGAGTCCTTTTTCTACAAGATGTGTTCTGTTCTCATAATTTTATGACATATCACTATCTATATTTTACAGATAAAGAAGGTTTGGAGGTATTAGATAACTTACTCAAAGTCACACAACTAATAAATGATAGATCCTGGTTTTAAACCTGGGATTGTCTGATTTTAGAATTATATTTTGTATTATTGTTCAATGCTTCCTCTCAGTATGGAATTACCTGAAAAAAACTTGTAGAAATATGTATTCTATTTCATCACTACGCTTCAGCTAATCACTTAAGCAGGAAGAGTATTTATTTAGTACTTACATATTTTGTGACCATCACTGTACCTGGCATCTATGATATTGTGTTAAAATCTAAATGGAATGTAAATGGTGGAGTTTCTAGGACTTGAGACCACCTAGAGGATTGAGAGGAATGAGTGGAATAACTGAATGTAGTATCAGATTATGCTCATGTCAAGACTTGGATCTAGAACTGACTAGATGGATAATGTTTAAAAAGTCACCAGTTTTTTTTTAAGTGTTATTTTTAGAGAAGTTTTAGGTTCACAGAAAAATTAAGAGGAAGGTAGAGAGATTTCACATATACTCTCTGCCTCCACACATGCACAGCTGCCCCCACTATCATCAACCCCCACCAGAGTGGTACATTTGCTTATAATTGAGGAGACTACATTGACCCATCATAACCACCCCAATCCATTGTTTACCTTGGGGCTCACTCTTCTGTTGTATATGTTACTAATTTCTTCAAGATTCAGTTTCCCCACCTGCAGAATAATTGCTTATATTTGTAACATTCTTTATTATTGATAAAATAATTTCTCTCTAATACATTTCCTTATTTGAATCTCACCAGAACCAGGTAAAAAGGGGCATAAATATCCTAATTCAACAGATGAGAAAACAAGGAGGCTAAGTGTTTTTCTTAAGGTAAAGTACTAAGTGGCACAGAGGGAATGTCAATTCTAATGTAAAATCAAGTGTCCTATACCCTCAACAAGATTGTGAACAGAAAGTGACATAAAATATGTGGATATGTTTTGAAATCTGTGAAAGCCTATAAATTTAATTTAATTTTTAAAATTTTACTTATAAAAATAACTTTTATTGAGATACTATTATTAAAATTATTGGTTTCAGAGAGGAAGGGCGAGGGAGAGAGAGATAGAAACATTCAATGATGAGAAAGAATTATTGATCAGCTGCTTTCTGTACATCCCCTAATGGGGATTAAGCCCACAACCTGAGCATGTGCCCTGACCAGGAATTGAACCATGACATCCTGGTTCATGGTTTGATGCTCAGCCACTGAGCCACACCAGCTGGGCTGAAGATCTAATTCTTGGTGAAGAGTTACCACTTTGGTATCCAGAATGTTTGTAATAGGGATGAAGGACCAGGACTGAGGAGGGCTTTCCTTGGCTCAAACATCTTCCCGGTGTAACAGAAATTTATACAGCACCCAGCAATCCTCAAAAGCACTTTATATTTAGGATGAGAGAAGGATATTTCATTAACAGGAAACAAATGGTGCAAAGGTAAATTCTGCAATGTGCACAAGACCTCTGAAAGTCCCATGATACTCAGGCTCTTAGACATCACAGGTATTATTGACTCTGTCCCTTGCAGGCATTTGAGAAGGGAAGAAGTCCTTTGGACATTGAGGTACCTGTAATTTGTGTCATGCCCCTTTAATCCATGCTACACGTCTGGATCTAAGGGGGCCCTCCTTTAACTTTCCTGGCAGTCTCAGAACCTCCTTCTTCTCCTCTGTTATCTCAGGAACCCACGGGAACTCTATAGCATCTCCTGTCCCCTTAGTTTCCACAAAGAAACCCTTCTCTCCCTCTCTAGGAATGCCTTCACATTTTGTTCATTCATCTTGAAGATCAAACACTTCAAAGAATGTGAAGAATAGATAACTAAGTCCACAATAAAATGTGGAAAGATCCATTCCAAGCATTTTTGTATAAAAATGAATGTTTATGTGTGTCAAAGAAAAAGAGAGAGGAAGTAAGGAAGGAAATTAAGAGAGGTCAAATAAAAAATAAAGGTAGTTTCTAAACACAGCTGGAAAGTGACACAGGACTCTAGCAGAGAAAGAAAATAAGCATGTCCTTCATTCACTAGTGTGTGTGCCTGGCAGTTCTATGTATGAATGATAAAATGTTGGCTACAAGAGGAAGACAGATATTGGATAACACAGAAAACTGAGAATATCATAGGAAGCAGACATTAAAAAGGTATAGGAAACCCTGAAATACATAATACTTTGTCTAGACCAAGATTTCTTAACTTTAACATTAATGATATTTTGGGCTAGACAGCTCTGTTGTGTGGGACAGTCTTGTGAGTTGCAGACATTTTAGAAGCATCCTGGCCTCTACACAGATGCTAGTAAGTTGTGCAACAAAAATGTCTCTAGCTGTTGTTCAATATCCTTTGAGGTGGGGGAAGGGAGAAACAGTAAAGCAAAATCACTACTCGCTGAGAACCACTTGTCTAAATGTTTGACATGCTAAGTTATAAAAAATGTAGAATCAATAAAGAATAGTGTAGAATATTAAAAGTAGTAATCTTTTGTTTTAATGAAGATACAGGTAATTTTTTAATTGTCTTTGCTTCTCTATAGTTTTGAAAATTTCTGTGAAGAACATGCATTAGTTGTATAATAAGGAAAAAAGGATTGCTAATTAAGTCTTTAACAGTAAAGATACTTGCATGAACTTTGTGAGTGTTCTGGTGAGTGAAGGTGCATTCACAGAAAAGAGAGACTCATGGTGTTCTAACAAGACGAAATAGAGAAGAAAATCAGATTAGACCAGGGGAAGTAGAACATTTATAAGAAAGAAAGCAGGAAAAAGAGGACAACGAATCAGTTAAAAAATAAAGTTTCCAAGAGTCTTTTCATCTGGTTGGGCATGGGTAAGCTCCCAAGCACTTCAGGGTGGAATAGTGACATTTGATTGTATCATATTGTATATATGTTAAGAGTGAACATTAGCAAATATGAATGATTACATATGGCTGGTTGATGGTGTTTCTAAATATTTATATCTGTACTAGAGGCCTGATGCACGAAATCCGTGCAGGGGGTGTCCCTCAGCCCGGCCTGTGCCCTCTCACAGACTGGGAACCCTCGGGGGATGACCACTTGCTGGCTTAGGCCTGCTCCCTGGGGGATTGGGTCTAAGATGGCAATCAGACATCCCTCTGGCAGCCCAGCAGCCCTCAGGGGATGCCCACTTGCCAGCGGGGAGCAGACCTAAGCTGTAGTTGGACATCCTTAGTGCTGCTGAGGGGGCAGGAGAGTCTCCCACCATCACCACTGTACTGGCAGCCATCAGCCTGGCTTATGGCTGAGAAGAGCTCCCCACTGTGAGAACACACTGACCACCAGAGGAAAGCTCCTGCATTGAGTGTCTGCCCCCTGGTGGTCAGTGTGTGTCATAGTGACCAGTCATTCCCAGTCTTTCTGCTGTTAGGGTCAGTTTGCATATTACCCTTTTACTATATAGGATAGAGGCCTGGTGCATGGGTGGGCGCCAGCTGGTTTGCCCTGAAGGGTGTCCCGGATCAGGGTGGGGGTCCCGCTGGGGTGCCTGGCCAGTCTGGGTGAGGGGCTGAGGGTCGTTTTCAGGCTGGTGGGCGACTGAAACTCCCAGCCTCTTTTTTTTTTTTTTTTTTAATTCTGGGATTTATTTACCTTCTATAGCTGTCACTGGGGCTGAGAGCCGGCTCCAGCTCTGAGGCTGTGGCTGGCTGAAAGCAGGTTTCTGGGTTTGTTTAGCTTCTATAATTGCAACATTGTTGCATCCAGAGCTCAGAGCTGGGCTGCGGCAGGCGGGGAACCTTGGCTTCCTCTGTCACTGGAGCAAGCAAGTCTCATGTTCGCTTCAGCTGCGTGGCTGCCGGCCACCATCTTGGTTGGCAGTTAATTTGCATATCCTGCTGATTAGCCAATGGGAAGGGTAGAGAAGTTACGGTTAATTCCATGTTTGTCTATTATTAGATAGGGTTATTTTCTTGCTTATGACTCAGAAATATTGCATTTGTATTAAGGTGTTGTCATACCAATTAGGTTTTCAGCAAAGACCCCCAAACTCCTAAGATCACAAGACAGTAGGAGAAACAAGAAGATCAAGTATTCCATGAAAATGGTGATTGTTCCAGGATACAGTTTCTTTCCTTCACTTCCATTAAGGTTTCCATTATAGAAGGACTAAAGCCTGTGAATGAAAAATGTGTTTCCCTTAGGTAGAAGAATGACATCTAGCCTTAGAATATTTTATCTAAAGAGTGACTTTTAATGGTTAGATATTACTAGTTTTTTTCTTTCAATTGTTTATTTGTTTCACAGACATTTTTTGAACACCTGCTCTGAACTAAGGCACTCAACTAGTATCTTACACAAACAATAACATTTTATTTGCTTTACTACCATATAACTCCTTCTAAGGTCTTCCACTTCAGTCACACTTGTCCCTCAAAATATTCTAAGGTGTTGCCCAGCTGGTGTTGCTGAGTGGTTGGGCAGCAACCCTTGCACCAAGAGGGCACTGATTCATTTTCCAGTCAGGGCATATGCCCCAGTTGTGGGCTCAAGCCTCAGCAGGGGGCATGCAGGAGGCAGCCTATCCATGTTGCTGTTTCTCTACCATCATGTTTCTATCTCTCTCTCCCTTCCCATTCCTCTCTCTCTAAAAATATACTTTAAAAAAGAGAACACGTGACATGTTTTTTAAATAAAAAAAGTCTAAGGTCTCAAATTACAATAAATCTGTCTTCTATCCTAATCAAAATACGCGTTGGCACAGAGAAGATGAAGCAGATGAAATACTCCAATTTTGGCATTAATTTCAATGTGTGTGCTTTTCTCCATACTACGAAGCAATTAACTCATTTCTGACACTATCTACCTGGAGCCAGCACCAGATCCTACAAGACTGATCCACCCCCCATCCTCCTTCATGTCCAACCATGAGTCTGGATTGTCACCTGCATGTTTGACAGGTATACATTGGAGGTTCCCATTGAACCCTTCTTGGGTTCAATTAATTTGCTTGAGTCGCTCACAGAACTCAGAGAAACATTTTACTCACTTGATTACAGGTTTATTACAAAAGGGTATAACTGAGGAACAGCCAGATGGAAGAGATGCATAGGGCAATCTTTGGGAGAAGGGCATGGAGCTTTCTTGCTCTCTCTGAGGCCTTCACTCTCCCAATACCTCCTTGTGCTCAGCAACCTGGAAGCTTTCCAAAGACTGTACCTTTGGGGTTTTCTGGAGGCTTCTTATGTAGGCATGATTGATTAAATTACTGACCATTGGTAATTGAACTCAATCTCTAGTCCCTCTCCCCTCCCCAGAGGTCATGGAGTAGGGCTGAAAATTCCAACACTCTAATCAATCGGTTGATTCCTCTGGCAACCAGCCCCCATCCTTACGCTACTTATAGAGCTTTCCAAAATTCACTGTATTAAACATAACAAAGGGCACCATTATCACTCAGCATTTAGAAAATTCTAGGGGTTATAGAAGCTCTGTGCAGGGAATGGGAATGAAGACCAAATATAAATTTCTTATTATAAACCACAATATTGTAACAGGCTGAAGTGCTTGGTTTCTCTTTGACTCCTTGTTCAAGCCTGTTTTATTCCCATGATCTTCAGGCTAATGGCTTCGGCTTAGTCTTACATATAGACAGGCTAATCATCAGAGGGATTCGGCTTGCAGTTTGAGTTTTACCAAAACAGCCATTTTTTTCTTCCCTGGACATAAATGAAGCCTGGACTCTACTTTCTTAAAATGGATTTGAGGAACCACTAGGATTTCCATCTACTCTGTTGGCATCTGCTCCATCAATAAATCTTTCTTTACTCCAAACTCTGATGTTTTGAGTTTTGGCCTCTTGGAGCTTAGAGCACATGGACTTTTGGACTGATAACATTATTACAAAGACACATGAATAGACAGTGAAAGGAAAGATACCGAGAAAGGAGAAAAGACACTGTGAACATCAGAACATGCATAGTCTGCTGGAGAAATTTTAATTGAGGCCAATAACATTGAGTCCCTCTCTCTCTCTCTCTCTCTCTCTCTCTCTCTCTCTCTCTCTCGGTTTGAAATGATGGAGTGTGAATTCATTTGAGTGATTGCCCCACCGATAGACTAGACTCTAGCAGTCTAGTCACTAGAGGAATTGAATAAAAGCACTAATATTTCCATTTTAACCGTCCAATTTACTGTGCCTGTGGCTGGAGTTCAAAGAAGTTTGGAGATGGAGTCCAAGTTATCAGACTTGGCACTAGGTCAGGGATCTTCTGAGCACATATGGGTTACAGGCATGGGCTTTGGAACCAAATCGATTTGAGATTGAGTTTAGGTTCCAGCACTACCCAACCATATGGCTTTGGGGAAGTTTTCTAACTTCTCAGTGCCTGTGTCCTTATGTATAAAGAGGGAGTACTAATGTATTTATTGCCTATAGGGTGCTCATAAATGTTTAACAACCAGTCTCTGCAGGAAAAAAAAATACTAAATTGTTGTATTTGCTGATTGCCCTCACATAATTAGAGCCACCATGACTAATTTCAAGCTACCAGTGTCATGTCACTGAACATGGAACTGGGAAGAGATACAAACATTAACTAGTGCAAGCTGATTCCAACACATCCCTGCCTATCACAGAGGGTGCTGGGGGGCTTGAATGAATACCGCTAGTAAAGTGCTTAGCATAGTGTCTGTCAAATAGCACGTGCTTAGGGATGTTTGCAGTCCTTCTTGGGCCGCCTGGCTTCTCTAGAGTCTCCTTTTCTCAGAATCTGGGTGCTTTCTCTGATGCTGCACACGGTCTTAGAAGTCGTGTCTGCGGTGGGACTGGGGCCGGGTTGATTAATGCAAGTGCAGCGGTGCTTGTCCCTGGATGCTGCCAGCACCCGCTGCATGCATTCCTGCTGTTTTGGAATCACACTTAAAATCATTTATCAAAGTCAGGCTGCTTGAGCGTTTTCTCCTCACTTGAATGGCATCACTCCATTCTTACCTCCTACTACAAGGCCAATCTCCCAGCCCCCCCCCCCCTCTTCTTGGGGGATTTTGATAGTTTTTGGTAATCTGTTCCTCTGTAAGCAGTCCTCTGGGTTTCTGCAGCCATTGCCTGCTACGGCCTGGAGGACAGCCTGAGGTGCCGTGTGGTTCTGGCAGGCCCATATTTACAGTCAGATGGCACTTCTCTCTTAGCTAATGTGCCATCAGACTATGATATGCAATATTTTCCAAATATCCACTCTCGCTGAGACAGCCTTCTCTGGTTCCTTGTTCTCTAAATCATGTTATATTTACACAAATTAAAATGTGTTTAAGTCCTGGTGAAGGTTACAAGGCAAAATGGAATATGTCTGTCTGCCTCTACGCTTTCATTCCCCACCCCCTCCCCCGTGTCCTTTTAGAATACTAGACCTTTTCACATAGGATGCTCCAAGCCTTACTGCGGACGTCCCACTCTCATTCCTGCTGGATCTTCTTCTCATCATTCCCCAGATCCTAACTGTTTAGTGATAAAGTATGGTTCCAAGTTCATTAAATAAGACAATTTCATGCAATTCAGATTATTAGAAAAATTACTATCCATACCTTCAATAGGTCCCAAAGAATAATACCAATAGGCAACTACACCATTTTGGCAGGGGTATACAGGATGGGAAGTGTGCCTACTCAGGCGGAGCTCAGGGATTTGGGGTACAGGTAGTCCCAAACTAGTGCACTGCAGGCATGAAAACAATGTGACAAAATAATTTTTTTCTAACTCTAATGGGAATAACAATAAAATCCACATAACGATTTTCTTAAAAGCTCTCTCAAACTTCTAAATTAAAAATGATCAAATCTTTAGCTACCTTAATATGTAGAGTTAGTGTACTATATGGCTCATTAGAACCATGTATTGAGGGAAAGAGGGATTTTTTTGGGGGGGACAATTTCCCAGACTCTGAATCTAGTAAAGTTGTGTCATATTTTTCTGGATAAAACAGAGTTATGAGAGAAAACCACCATATGCCAAGTGGGGAGTAGTTCCTACGAGTTTTGGAGAGTTAGCTGGCAGAAATATTTCATGTATATGCGATCTTTTATGGAGTTTTATTATTCCCAATAAATGGAATTTTGAACTTCATAAATATCTGTTAGTGTTACTAGTTTCTTTGGCATTTTATGTCACTAGATTAACATATTTTGCAGGAACTACCTGGATTTTGGACACATTGAATATTTGTGCCTTACTCTGTCCCTTCATTGTTTTACTTGACTCAAAAGAGAGAAGGTATTTACATCTGCACACTTAGTAATGTTCTGCTAAATATGTTTTCTTAGAGCTATTTTCTCACAGGGACACGTTCACTTGCTGAACCAATCCATCAACCAAGGGTATTGATTGAGTTCCTCTGTTTACAAGGCAGCAGGCTGGGGTCGGTTCCAAAAACAATAATACATTTTATACCTGTCAAAGGCCTTTCTGGCAAAGGAGAGCTCTGAGCACATCATCTTATTTTGCTTTCTCTGAGAAATATTAATGGAAAATAGATTCCAATCTATCTTTGCATCTATTCACACAAACCCAAAGATATATCATGACTTGCTCAAGGTCATGTAGAGAGTGAGAGTGAAGAGCTGACCTCTGATGTCATAATCAAAGAGGTAAATTGAGTGGTCACAGAGGACGTTCATGGCACAGCCAATGCAGTACCTTGGCTCCTCTTTCTGCATATCCTTGAGAACTGGTTTCAGCAAAAACACTTTACACAGGAGGTAAGCTGATTATTGACACTATCAATCTGCAGAAAGCAGGGTCAGCATTGACTTTCCACTTGGCCACAGCAGGGCACAGCAAGCTTATCACAGGCAGATTTCCACTGTTCCTCTTGTTCAGTTTGTGCTTACCTACATGGGTTCTTCAAATATAACAAGCTGCCGTATCAAAATCTCTCAAGCGTATCATAATTTTCACTTTCCAAACCGAAATATTCTGATCAGGACTTGACAAAAATAAGACTTTGACCTTCAATCCATTGGAGGGAAAATGTGCTTTTGCATTTATTTTTAAAATGCTGAAGTAGAGAATGGATTGACAGCAACCACTGACCTTGAGGAAGTATTGGGATTTTGTTATCCTAAAGAGATCTTAAACAGAAAAAGCCAAACCAAACCAGACATTGAAGTCAGAACTCATAAACACCAATTTAATGATTCAAACACCAGTGTAAATAGCACTCCATGCCAGTTGCCATAGTTAAGTGGAAGAGACACGTGTAGAGATTTGGGAAAGGTGGCGTCCTTACCCATCACATTATGGGTCGTCCTTTCTGCTTCCGTAGGTGATATTTGACTGGATGCCGGCATTGTGAGTTTTCCCTTGTTGGGGGCTGGATATTTTTGTATCACCATAAATATTCTTTACCTTTGCTTTGAATGAAGTTAAATTACTTGGACTCAGTTTGATCCTTTGGAGTCTTGCTTTTAAGCTTTGTTAGGTGGGATCAAAACAGTACCATTCCTCACTACTGAGGCACAATGATTCTGAGAACTCTACCCTTTGCCCCATGAATAAAAAAGTTTTCCTGTCTGTGTGGTAAGAACAGAAACTATCCTGGATGACCACTGGGTGCTGTTTTCTCTAATCCTGCAAACAGTTCTTTCTCCTGGACTTGGGTATTCTCCCACCTTCGTGCACTGAAGTGATGAATAACCAGTAGGACTCTCTGCAGATCTCTGGGTTCTTCCTGTGTAGTACCTTGTCTCTGATATTTGCTCCTTGCTCTCTAGTTTCTAGGAACTAGCTCTCCCCAGATTCTTAGTTTTATCTTCTCAACTCAGGCCCTCTACATGGATCCCCCCTATCATCACCACTCCCCATGCACTGGGGCCTGGGGACTCCCAAGGTGGTCAGCTAAGGCAATCATAGCTAGGGCTCATCTCATTTTTTCCCCATCTTTCAGAGATCTCTGTCCTCTGTTGTCTGATCTATAGTGTCCTTAAACTGTTGTTTCATATATTTCATCTGAAAATATTTTTTTGTTGTCTCCAATGGCAGGGTAAACCTGGTGCCTGCTATCACATCTTAGCCAGAAGTGGAAGTTCATGTTGATTAAATGGGTGGTAGGAACTGCAACTAATAAATCAAGGGAAGCTATTGTCAAAAGCCAAACCAAGAGAGGCTGGGCCAGGAGGAATATCATTTCACAATAGCTAACTCCTGGCGACAGCCGGATCTGAGGATGGGCTGAAGCAAAGGAATAGGTGTCCAGATGCTTGAGTGCTCAATAAAAATGAAGTGTGCATAACCTTGCTTCAATGGTTATGACTTTTTCTTTTCCGAAAAGTGGCAGCGCTCTTGAATTACCAACCAACATTTATCATCCATCTATTTAAATATTAATACAGTGAATTATTTGCAAAAGGATATACTATATGGCATAAGAGATCATTTTCTCCATCATCACCAAAAGATTATTTATTGGATATAGGATCTTTTTTAAATGGCAAATCCTTGTAGCCTATTTTGCACTGAATTCAGAAGATTGTCTATCAAGGAAAAGCTTGTGCGAGATTGTTGTAGATTTTCTTCACTTTTTCTAGGATTTGATCCTCACTCATCAGTTGGGTACCTACATTAAAGTTTTCCCTAACTGTTTTTTTTTAAATATATGTTTTTATGGGTTTTAGAGAGAGAGGAAGGGAGAGGGATAGAGAGATAGAAACATAGATGAGACAGGAATATCATCGATCAGCTGCCTCTTGCATGGCCCCCACTGGGGATCAATCTTGCAAACCCAGCATGTGTCCTGACCAGGAATCAAACCAGCGACCTCTTGGTTCCTGGGTTGATGCTTCACCGCTGAGGCACACCAGCCAGGCTCCTACCAGTTTTTGTTTCCTGTATTTTGATGCTCAGTTGTTTGGTGTATATACATTTTGGATTGCTAAATAAATTGGTCTCTCTGTTATTATGTAATGGCCCTCTTTGTCTCCAGTAATTTTCTTTGAAGTCCATTTTATCTGACATTAATATATCCTCTTCTGCTTTCATTTAATGCTTGTATGCCATATTTTCCCCATCCTTTTACTTCCAACCTATCATGTTCTATTTGATGGGAGTTTTTTATAAAGAGCATATGGTTGGACCATGCTTTTTTTTATTCACTCTGACAATCTGTCGTTTAACTGGTATATTTAAGCCATTTATAGTGAAAGTGATTATTGACATGCTAGGGCTGAGGTCTGCCATTTTATTATTTCTTGTCTGTTCCCTCTGTTTTCCATTTTTCTGGTATTATTTCTTGTCATTCTTTTCATCCAAGTTATGATTTACTGGTTCTTGATATTTATATCTTTTATTTTAGCAGAAATTTACGTTGTTCAGGTTTAAAACACACATCCTGACCTGTTTTTGTGAGCTGTAATTCCACTAATACTTTCGATTTCAGTTTTCATTGGTTCATTTTTGTGCTCCTTAGAGTCTTGTTCATGGGTTCCAGCCTGTATAGATAGTGATGCTATTGGCTAGGAATGTTGGAGGCACCTGCTGGGCATATTACTGTATTAACTCATAGCAACCCCCACAAACATTGCTCCCACTAGGGCCAATCTGGCTCACGTGGTTCTCATTATGATTGCAGGATGCATTTCAGCAAAAACCATCAGTGAACTTGGAGGAACAAGGTTCATAGGTCCTGGAGGGTACCTGGCAAACCTGAGAGACACATAAAAATGGGAATTAGGGTGTGGGAAGCAGGAATTAGGTCCCTAAAATGGTCAGTTCCCTAGGTTAGTCATGGCTTTCTGAAAGAGGGAACTGCATGAGCTGGGGCAGCCTGATTCCTTGTCTGGTTGTTCTGCTGGTAGCAGTGCCGTTTAGCTGGCAATATGTTTATTCAGGATGGAAGTTTTCTGAAATGGATGCCTCAGCAATCCAAAGATTAATATTGAGTTCTTACTCTACTAGGGCATTTTGAAAACCTGTGCGTGGAATTCCATGCTACTTCAATTCTCTTCTGGTGCGTTCATTCTGGTCACCTTCATGTTTGACTTGGCCAGACCTTCCTCTCCACGTTTTAGGAACCCCTTTCTCCAGTTGTCTCTTCTCCTGGATCTTTCCCCCAACTCTCTGGTTCAGAGGGTGCGTGTGCTGCCTGCCATGCCGCTCTTGGGTAGGGATGGGAGTCCACATGTCCCACTCTGTCTCCATGGATAAGCTGGGAGAGTAGGGTGTGCTGCTCTTGGTCCCTTGCTGCTGCTGGGGAGAGTGGGACATTGAATTCTCTGCCTCATCTCTATTGGCACCACCAATAAGGATAAAGATACCCTGGCCTGATTGAATCAAATTAAATTGGATTTTTGTTTGTTTGTTTCTCTTAGCAGAAGTAAGGGAATTAAGTTGGGAAGTGCAACCTCACAGTTCTGCAATGTCCCCTAAATAAAGCAGAAATTGCAGACATGGTTACCAGGGCAAGTAAATTTGGTCAGGCTGGCGTCTTGCTTCTGGGTTCTGAGTCATTAAAATTCACTCACAAACACTCATACCTGCTGTATGCACGGTATTGTGAAGAGACTGTGAAGGCTGGTGAAATAAATTAGAAATGAACCTGGCTTTCAAGGCACTTTCTATCTAGCAGAGGATTAAATACAAATAACCACGATTCTAAGTGAATGCAGTAAGATGGAGGCACTGACTGAACCCTTCTATACGCATCCGGTATCAGACACCTCACATGTTATGACCCAGGGTGTGTGCAAGACCACATGGGATTAACTTCAAAGACCTGTGTTGTTTTTGATACATCTGTGTGAAAACACTTTCTGATGTTGTAAGAAACACATGCAACAGATATCGGAGAGGATGTGAAACCTTTATGACTATTTTTAATAAAATTATACTCCCTCAAATACACTGAAAATAAATTAAAATAAATGAAGAATGGCATGCATTTAGGGCTATCTTCATTATAAAGCAAAAAATGAATTTAGACCCACTCCAAAAAGTGTTTGGAGCCCAGCATCCTGCTCTAACCCAGTTTGGTCAACTGGTCTGTAACCACCTGAACCTGACAGAGCTCACTGCAAAAGCTTAACTTGTTCCTCAGTTCAGTAGCCTACCCATTCCCCCCCCCCTACCCTAATCCCTACCCATCCCCCTACCCTTACCCCTAGCCCAATTCCTACCCATCCCCCTACCCCAACCCCTAGCCCAACCCCTAGCCCTGCCCTAACCCTGCCCCTTGCCCAGTGGACCTGCTTCAGGGGAGAGTCTCACAAAACTGGTCCAAAAGGAATACATTATTGCAGACTGAGCAACTGTCAAGTTAGCAAGCTTCTCTGATGTCCATTGCCCCATATCCTTTTTACTCCCCTCTCTGATGATTTTCAGAGATGTTAAAGCAGTAATGAGAGGAAAAAGACTTTCAAAAATTCCCTGGGAACCAGGTACTCTCTATTAGCAGCTTTCATTTATGGAGTGCTACATATGCGGCCAACACCACGGACTTTATACATAATTCATTACTTAATTTAGTTGTCCCAGAACCTGGAAAAGTAGCTATTATTACTCCCATTTTACAGATGAGAAAACCAAGGCTTCGGGAGGTTAAGGTATTTGATCAAGTTCTCCAAGACATAGTGGTACTTGGAACTCAGGCTGCCAAAATCGAAAACTCATGTTTTGAAACCCACCATTTTAATAAGAAAAAGAGGAAACATTTTATTTTCTTTCAGTCATATTTTTAGTCATCTAAACTTAGGAAAAGTAGAAAATAATACCTGTAAATAACGTAGTAAAATGTATGAGAAAAATAGTGTATTACGAAGGAGAGCGTACCCCTCTCTCTTTTTTGAAGCCTTTAATAAATTGTTCTGGGTTGATAGAGATGGCTTTTCTATTCCACAGAGACAAAAGCAGGGGATTGGCTTTAAAAACGTCTATAAGATTAATGGATGAAATATACTGCAGTCGTAAATAGCTTTCCTCATTTCATTACTTACAAATACATTGAGGCTATTGCCAGCTACACAACACAGGCTCTGTTGCCAGGAGCTGGGTCAGCCCAGTAATGGCTCGGGTGCCTCCAAACTAATCCATCTCAGGCACTGAGATGACATTTATTGGGAAGTTAAACAAAACTTTAGCCCAGTTGATAAAAACTTTCAGCATGGAAAGTGTTGCTTAAATATAGCTACAGGGAAACCAAGAACAAGTTAAGAAGATGTACGTACAGATTCCATCCTGGGTGAGGCAACTACATGATGGTGCAGATGAAGGAGAAATTAAAGAATTTCTCAGCACCACTGGTTAAGATCTTTAGAAGTAAAGGTTGCCAGATTTTTTTTTTTTTTTTTTTTTGGAGAGCAGAAGATGCTTTTGAGTCCAGAGAAAATGAAATTTCAAGCTATAGCTGTACGATTTTGTTGATCAATTCAGTGAAAATTGCAAATGGGAAGAAAGGAGCAAGACAGGTGAAGGGCAGAGGATCATAGCTGGAGTCAGCAAAAGGGTGAAATTAATTGCAACTGAAGCCTGTCTTCAGGACACAAAGTATAGGAACAAGAGAAATGTTTGCATACCTCAATCTGCAGGCGAGATACCAGTTAATAAATAGAGAGTGATGCAGTCGTTTGGAAATGAACCAGCTCCTGTTTAATCAGCCAAGTATTTCCTTGGGACAGAGTGAAGGAGAGCGAGCTGGCTTTCTTTCCGGTGTCTAAGCAGTTCAAAGTATCCTCAAGTCCCCTTTGCTTCTTTCTTTATCTTATTCTCTTCTTCCTCTTCCTTCCAGGCCTCATCTTTTACTTTAAAAACCATTTTCTTGCATTGGCGACAAATTTATAGCACTGTATCAGCCCTCTTTAAGTCATCTAAATGGAGAGAGCTCCCGAATACCATGCATATTAAAGACAACCCTGTTTCATATGGAGAAAAGAATCAAATTCTCCCTCCCTCCCTCCCTCTCTCCCTCCCTCCCTTCTTTCCCTCTGTTTCCCTCCCTTCCTTTCTCTTTCCTTCCTCCCTTCCTCTGGGCTAGGCATTGGAATCATAAAGCCATAGTTTCTACAATGAATAAACTATACTCTGGTTTCTCTTCAGATCGCATAAATCTTTCACCTTTTACAATGAATAAACTTACATACAATAGGGAGAGAAAGGGGAAAACCAAAATTAGAGTCCATTGTGGAAAGTACTATAATTAGAGGAATGTAGAAGTTGTGAGCGAGCACAGAGGCAGGGATTTAAAGCGGCATTCAAACATAAGAAGGAATTAGTCACATGGATAAGCAAAGTAAAGGGCATAGCAATGAGATACAAAACTAGGAAAAACTCAAGATGCAACTTGGAAGTTGGGCTTTCACGTTTGTTTGGCGTTCTTTTTACATCTCATATACTAACCTACAGGAGGCAGTAGAGAGTAGTGGTGGAATGTGTGGCCTTTGGATCCGGTTTGCCTGGCTACAAATCCCAACTCCACTCCTTACAGCAGTGTGATTTGGAAAAGTTATTTAACTTTTCTATGCCTTGGTTTCCTTAACCGTACAATAAGAGATAATAATGGAAACTACTTCATAGGATTATTATTGTCAAAATTAACAGTAAATATATATGAAGTAAATATATATGAAGCACTTAGAACTGGTACCTGGCACATTGCAAGATATTATTATTATGAGTTTAATCAATAAAATCATTAGTGAGTATATGCAATGCTGTCTTGATTAAATTTTATTACTATTTTTTTTTTTACTATCTGGCTACTAGCTGGAATAAAATCTTATTGATAGCCATTAATCAATGCCTAATGTGTCTGCCTAAGTCAGCAAGTTGTTAAAAATAAGAAAGGATAGAGTGCTAAAATATTTGTATTGTCTTCTAATGAACATGAAATCCATGGGGTTATATTTCTTGCAAAAGTGATCTGGTCTTAAGATATTACATCTATGGAGTTGGACATATACAACCAAGATGAGGAAGTCCACCTTTTCTCACCACACATGGAATTTGCAATCCATTAACATTGTTGTCTTGGCCTTGGGTTCAGATAAAATATAAAGCGATTCTTCTGTAATCATGCTTTTGCATGTTCATGGTCTTATCAATGATTGAGAATGTCTTTTCCTAGCCTTTATTGTTTTATTTTGCTAAATTCATACAATTCATTACCACTTTATTTTTCCAGCTTTGTTTACCTAGGTTGACTTTACTTATATAGAAAAATTACATATTTTTACACTCATACATTATATTATTATTATCCATATAAAACCAGAAAATAATACTCCCAAAACACATTTATGTAATAATGTCTTTTGTTATTTACCACAATCGTATGAGATAGCAAATTTTGTGAGTTCCATCTATTAGATGTTGAAAATTACATGACCTACATGTAATTTTTTTTTTTTTTGCAAGGAAATTTGAGCCAAATTTAACAGCTAACAAAATTATTTTCATGACTAACTCATTAGTGGAGATTCAGTGTAGTGAAGTGGTTAAGACATCTGGAGTTTCAATAATGTCTAGTGTTTAGTGTCTAGTAACATTTGATAAATGCTAGCTCATAATATGCAGCATTTAAATAATTAGAAGTAGCTTATAATAAAAGACAAATATTCAATGAGATTATTAATATTCTAAAAATATTGAGTGCCATATGAAGTGTAGGGAATACATGTTTTACATGGCTTTTCTAACCGAAACTTGACCAAAAAAAAAATCTCATAAGCTAGGTGTTATTGTAATTCCTGTTTTATAAATAAATGAGCAGGCTACCTCTATAAATTGTCAAGGGTCACGTAGCAAATAACTGGCAGTGCTCCGATTGGAAAGCAGGCATGAAGCTCATTCTTAGCTACTACATTATACTGATTTTCCAGTAAAAATATATATGTTGGCCAGGGTATTAACATTTGACTGGAAATTGAATTTTGCTCAAATGTCCTGGCTAACCAAATCCAAAAGGGGAAATAACTTGTGTCACATAATTATTTCTTTTGCTTTTGATTATATTTATGTAATATTATTTCCTTCTTCATTTTTCATTAGACTCACATAGAACTGTAGTCTCTTAAGATAATATTGCCCCTTTGTTTTATAGGGGAAAACATTTCACTAAGAGTAACCAGCCTTAGTTTGGACTCATGAATGTGTAGATTTGTGTACTTATGTCCTCTGTATAAGACCTGTTGGTTTTGACATTGCTCATGGAGGAAACATCCAAAGACTTTCTCTTTCTCTGACTGCAGATTAGAAACACATCTGACAACTCTTGCAGACACTGTCTTAATTAATTCACCTTGTCTTAAATACAAACTCAACTCAATTGATTATTCTTATTTCATGACAGAAACGCTGCCCCCTGATAGCTCTACAGATGGGTGGAAAGACAATAAGCCCCAGGATAGTGCTCTACAGTGTGCATAACCCTGTCTCAGAGTTCAGCCTTCAGTTTGAACATTCCTCAGCCTTTAACATGTTTTGTGGACATTAACTTAATACTGCTCTTCCATTCGACACCAAAGGAAAGTATCATGCGAATAAGAATAAGCTTTTCTTTGATGAAATATATCATAACTAAAACATTTAGTTCATCCAAAGGCACCATGACAATAGTGAAAAGGCAGGCCAAAGAATAGAAGACATTGACAAAACATGTCTATCTGAAAAAATGACTCACCCAGGGTATATAAAGATGTTAGAAATTAACAAAGAAAAGACAACCAAGTAGAAATATGGACAAGACTTAAACAGATACTTCATAGAAAAAGATACCAAATGAACAATAGACAATAAAAGCATAATAATGCTTGGCCTAGTTAATCGTTAGTAAAGTAAAAATTAAATCCACAAAATGATTCTCTTTCATATATTCACCAGAATAGTTAAAATGAAAAAGACAGAGAACAACAAGAGTTTGAGAGGATTGGGAGCGACCAGAATTTTGATATACTGCTGGAAGAATAAAACAAAATCTTCTAGGAAAACTAATAATTTACCACAGCACAGCAATTTGTCTCGTAAGTATACATGCAACAGAAATTGCACTAATCTGCACTCAAAGAAAAATATAATAATTTTAATAATGATAGTATTCATAATAACCCCAAACTGAAAACAATTAAAAAATCTATCAGAAGTAAAATGTATAAATAACTTGTGAAATAATCATTTAACGGTATGTAGATAAATGAACCACTACTAAATAAAACAATCTGATAATTTTCAAAAACTTAACATAGAACAAAGAAGCCTATTACCAAAAAAACATATTCTGTGATTTTATTTAAGGTTCAAAATCAGACAAAACTAGCCTGGCTGGTGTGGTTCAGTGGGATTGAGCATCGACCCATGAACCAGGAAATCATGGTTCCATTTCCAGTCAGGGTACATGCCTGGAAATCAGGCTCGATTCCCGGTAGGGGTCATGTAGAAGGTAGCCGATCAATGATGTTTCTCTCTCATCCATGTTTCTATCTCTCTATCCTTCTCCTTTCCTCTCTCTCTAAATCAATAAAAAACATTTTTAAAAATATGACAAAACATAATAGTAATAGAAAACAGGACAGTGGTTAACCTTACAGGAAAGAGTTCTGACTAGGATACAAGGAGGGCTTCCTAGATTCTGGGGATTAGACTACTTATTTCCTGAGGTGTGCGTTTACTTGGTGAAAATTAACTGAGCTGCATGCTTATGATTTCTGTACTTTAACATATATGTTATACTTCAATAAAAAAGTTTGCCTTAAAATTTGTGCAATCATTAGACAAGTTTGTCATGGATCACAGATATTTTAGAATGGTATCCAAGACTTTGTCAGTGCATTTCTAAAGACAGATTATTTAAGTCACATTCTCTGAACATATAACACAATTAATTAATTAGAATGAACAAATGTCCACTTCTGCACTTGTTGTGGTGACTTTCAGAATTACTGACCCTTTAATTAGGTAGGGAAAAAAAATAACTACACAAATCTCAGACTTTTTTCTATGATTTTATTTTATATGCCTATAAATTTACATTGTTCATACATACATGTATAAATCTTTTTACTACCTGAATTTTATTGAGGAGCTTATAATGAAGTAGAGAATTTCCCAGAATTTCTTCTATATTTTTTAACCTCAGCAGTAATGATGGAGGTAACTCTTAGTAATGGCCATACCAGAAAAAGCCAGTAGTCTTTGGGGATGAGGTCTTCCCTTAGGCAGTGGCCAACAACTCCATTAGAGGGGTGGAGGCAGAGCCAGTGCCTCTTCCAGGGATGCTTATCATGTTCCTTTGTTCTTGGGAGGGAGAGGGCAAGGAGGATGGAGGGGTTGGGCAGGCTTTATCGTCAAAAGCACTTAAGCTTGAGTCTTCATACTGCTTCTTGTTTAATGTGGATATTGGAGAAATTACTTTTCTCATGGGCCACAGTAAGATTATCTGGACACTGGAACTAATATGATCTACTGCCTAGGTTTGTGGGGCAATTAAGTGAAGTCATGTATCAAAACAGCAGGCACCATAGGCATTGCACTTCCTAGGCCAGCACCTCCTTTCCCAAATCAATTATCTGTCTTTTCTGAGCAAACATGATATCTTAACCAATATGGATTTTTAAAGAATGTAACTTTAAATATATTTTTTATTGATGTTTTTTAGAGAGAGAGGAAGGAAGAAGGATAGATAGAAATATCAATGAGAGAGAAATATCATTGATTAGCTGCCTCCTGCACAGCCCCTACTGGGGATCGAGCCTGCAACCTAGGTATGTGCCCTGACCAGGAATTGAACAGTGACCTCCTGGTTCATAGATTGACGCTCATCTACTGAGCCAAACCAACTGGGCAAGAATGCATTTTTTAACATAATGATTTTCTTTTCAATACAAGATGATATGCTGAACATGGAACTAAGGTTGATTTACTCATTATGCCATTGTTTTCACTGACAAATTAACAAATTTTAAAATTAGTCATTTTTATTTTTAGTTAAAGCAACATGCCTTATTCCTTTTTCTTCCTTCCCTCTGCTAATCATTTGATAACCCAGTGATTAGAATATGAACAATGTATCCATGCTAAGAAACTTTCTTATATCCAATCTAGGTATCAATGTTCTGACTGTGTTACTGCATTCTTGAAGATTTTCACTGTCACCACTAGAGTTTGTAGAAGCCTTAAAAATAGAGAACATGCCCTAACTGGTTTGGCTCAGTGGATAGAGCGTCGGCCTGTAGACTGAAGGGTCCCAGGTTCGATTCTGGTCAAGGGCATGTACCTTGGTTGTGGGCACATCCCCAGTAGGGAGTGTGCAGGAGGCAGCTGGTCGATGTTTCTTTCTCATCCATGTTTCTAACTCTCTATCCCTCTCCCTTCCTCTCTGTAAGAAATCAATAAAATATATATTTTAAAAATAGAGAATATTTGTGAAAATTAAGGACTGCATTTGCTCATATATTCAAAAAAAGCAAAACTAACACAAAACAAAATACAGTGTGGAATCACATGTGAACTAGAAGTGTTCAAAATATAAAACTGTACAATGTTTAGAACCTAGCTCTTTAAAAATAGATATTAAATGTTTAGGTGAAATTAAGATCAAAACACAACTTCAATACTGAAGGATGATTTTCAATTAATTTTTATGACTGCTGTGAAACACACACACATAACATATATGAATCTTTCACCACCTTTGGGCCATAAAGCTATGCTTTTTAATTAGATCTATAAAGCTTGGCCTGCTCAAAATCCTTTCTGGTTCTGAAGCAACTGATCTATAGCAGCTGAGAGTTTTGGGCACCTAGTGCAAGGTTGCATAGCTGGTTGCTGATGGAAATGAGATCTGAAGTCAGGCACTTCTGTATAACTGCTGCCTCAAGACATACAAAGAGGCCCTGCTGATGTGGCTCAGTGGTTGAGTGTCGGCCTATGAACCAGGTCACAGTTCGATTCCTGGTCAGGGCACATGCCTGGGTTGCAGGCTCAGTCCCAGGGTGGGGCATGCAGGAGGGAGCCAATCAATGATTCTTTCTCATCATTGATGTTTCTACCTCTCTCCCTCTCTTTTCTTCTCTGAAATCAATACAAATATATATATATATACAATACAAATATATATATATATACAATACAAATATATATATATAATACAAATATATAATATAATATATATAATATATATTTTGTATTATATATATATAAAATATATATTTGTATTATAAATATATAAAAATATATATATTTTTAAAAAGGCATACATAGAGGTCTGCTACTTCCCCCCACCCATCTAGGAAAGGGCTGTTCTTTTTTCTTTTTTTTTATAGGCATAGAAAATAATTACAAGTGTAAAATGATGGTGACATCCAGTAAATTCAGTAGCTTGTAAATGCTCACAGGGCCCTAAATATACTAATCTTTATTCATGCTTCTAAGCCTTTGCTCTCACCATTTCCCCATCCAGAGTTCCCCCTTCCTGCTCTCTTAATAGCTAAAACCTCAGGGCTGGGCTCACATTTCACATCCCCTGTGCCAAACTTGCTTATGTGGTTCTCTGTGTTTTCTCTAATTCACAGACACCTTTGACACTTACAGTCTGTTACATTTGGAGATAAATGCATAACTTGAAAGGACATTGAATTTGGAGTTAGAAGAACTATGTTTAAGATTCAGCTCAAACCCGTATTTGCTGGGTGACCTTCAGAAGGCCACATCTCTGAGACAATCTTTTTTAATAGTCAGTTTTAATAAGACAAAGATTTATCTAATCACAAGGCAAGCTTTATCTAAGAATTAATCAAAATTAAAAATATAAAAATGATTTATAAATTATATTATACTCTACAATGTATACTATGGTGGCATTCTAATCTCTTTTTCTTAGTTCCCAAAACAAAGGATAAACTTTTAAAAAGAAAAATTGTATTTTTAACCCATTTATAGCTTCCCAAACATCCAGCTTACTGGATGCTCAATAAACTTAGGTTGATTTGATTTGCACACAATGGTGATATTTCCCCCCCCCCCCCCCAGGAACTATTTTTAGTTCTTTATACCCAATTTATCTGCACTGGCAGGTATGTTTTCCTCAAATTGAATTTTTAATGTGTTTCCATTCTTTTCATTTTGCCCTTACATTCTAGGAATATATGTTTTCAAATGGCAGGTGTGTGTATGCGTGTGTGAGTATGTGAATTTCTACTGGTTGCAAAGTTGAAGACAGGACTACAGGGAAAATGAAAAGATAAGGTATAAAGTATAATAAAAACTTCAAGGTTGTATTGATTTTTTGGTGGGTGATTAGTGGCAAAAGAACAGAAAAATAAGGCTGGGAGTTATGTTGATAGAGGTGGATGAGATGGTGTTGACTAGCTACTAAAATTCTCTGTTTTCTGAGCAAAGAGGTACATTACAGGTGTTTCTGATGTTTTTATCTGATTGGGATCTTAGGGGCCTCTTGGGGAGTTTATTTAGTCCTGCCTATAGGATGAAGCCAACACATGGCCAGCTCCTCTGCCACCATCCAGGGCGGCTTCCTCTTCCTATTGCGGGGAAGTACCTGATCTTTTTTCTTAAAAAGCAAGGGGGCCAGTTGGCTAATACTTTCAAATGCTGGCTGTGTTTTGTGGGCTGCCCTATGCGCTATTGCTAAGGCGTTTCCCTTCCTTTCATATCCCTGCTGCTGCCCGAGTTCCTGTGGGACATCCGGGGGGAACAGAAGGATGGGCTGATGGGACGGCAGCTAGGTTCAGCTCAGCTTCCCCACCTGGCTCCATAACTGCTCCATCTGTCAGTTGTTCCGGGGGCTGAAGAGTCCAGCCATTCAAAGCGCTCCCCCAGGCTGCTTCTGAGCATTTCTTCACCCTCCAAGGGCCTGATGTATCTGACCAGGGAGAGAGGACTGGAGCCAAGTGCTCTTTAGCCCAGCAGCCCAGGGTGTATGGGGTTGGCAGCCACAAGGCCCCATACGGTGCTGCTTGTGAGACATTTGAATTTGAATGAGAATTGCTGTGCTTACTTCTGTTTATTTCACCATCTTTTTTTTTTTTCATGATCCATCTGTGTGGAATTGGGAATGATGTTTACAAATTTAAAAGCAAATCAGGCATGAAGTCAATGTAGGGAGGTATTTCTATAATTACACAAATAGGAAAGCTGAGTGTTGATCTAGTAAATCTGGCAGGAAGAACGCAAGATCAGTGGGAGGATGATTAACATACTAGATCTGGGAAGGCCCCTTTCTTGAGGATTGGGACACAAGAATTAATATTTATGCTGATATGTGTGCTGTTCGTTTTCAAATCCACCCTAATTTAAACAGTCAAGTTTTAAGGATTAAGAGTACCAATCCTTATTAGGAATAGTTGCATACCTCAGAGAGAGGAGCAAATTAAGGTTCTTTATTATTTTCTAGAGCCACATCACAAACTACTACAAACTTAGCTGCTTCAAGCAACACATATTCATCATCTCAAAAGCTCTGTGGTTCAATTTCCAGACTCGACTTAGCTGGGTCCTCAACTCAGAGTCCACCAGGCTGCAATCAAAATGTCAGCTGGACTGTGTTTTCATCTGAAGACTAAACTGGGGAAGCTTCTGCTTCCCAGTTCACTCATGTTATCGGCAGAATTCATTTCATCAAAGCTGTAAGATTGGGGCCTTAAATTTTTATTTTTGTAACAATTTTTTTTTAATTTAAATTCTTTATTTTTTAAAGTATTACATACATCTCCTTTTTCCCCCATTGACCTCTCCCTGCCCCCCCCGCCCCCCCCCCCGCCTCCAGCACATGCCCTTACCCCCCCCCCCACTGTGTACATTGGTTATGCTCATATGCATGCATACAAGTCATTTGGTTGATCCTTACACCCTCATCCCCCACCTTCCCTCATAGGTTGGACAGTCTATTCAATGCTTCTATGATTTTGGTTCTATTTTTGTTCATCAGTTTATGTTGTTCATTATATTCCACAAATGAGTGAGATCATGTGATATTTATCTTTCTCTGACTGGCTTATTTTGCTTAGCAAATGCTCTCCATGCTGTTGCAAATGGTAAGAGTTCTTTCTTTTTTACAATAGCATAGTATTCCATTGTGTAGATATACCACAGGTTTTTAATCCACTCATCTGCTGATGGACACTTAGGCTGTTTCCAAATCTTTTTTTTTTTTTTAAATATATATTTTATTGATTTTTTACAGAGAGGAAGGGAGAGAGATAGAGTTAGAAACATAAATGAGAGAGAAACATCGATCAGCTGCCTCCTGCACATCTCCTACTGGGGATATGCCCGCAACCCAGGTACATGCCCTTGACCGGAATCGAACCCGGGACCTTTCAGTCTGCAGGCCGACGCTCTATCCACTGAGCCAAACCGGTTTCGGCTGTTTCCAAATCTTAGCTATTGTCAATTGTGCTGCTCTGAACATTGGGGTGCATATGTCCTTTCTGATTTCATGGGGTATATTCCTAGAAGTGGGATTACTGGGTCAAATGGAAGCTCCATTTTTATTTTTTTTTAGGAAACACCAAACTGTTTTCCACAGTAGCTGCACCAGTCTGCATTCCCAGAAGCAGTGCATGAGGGTTCCGTTTTCTTCGCATCTTCTCCAGCACTTGTTGTTTATTGATTTGTTGATGATAGCCATTCTGACAGGTGTGAGATGGTACCTCATTGTTGTTTTGATTGCATCTCTCAGATGATTAGTGACTTTGAGCATGTTTTCATATGTCTCTTGGCCTTCTGTATGTCTTCTTTTGAAAAGTGTCTATTTAGGTCCTTTGCCCATTTTTTTATTGGATTATTTATCTTTCTTTTGTTAAATTGTATGTGTTCCTTGTAAATTTTGGAAATTAAACCCTTATCTGAGATAACATTGGCAAATATGTTCTTCCATGAAGTGGGCTTTCTTGTTGTTTTGTTGATGGTTTCTTTTGCTGTGCAGAAGATTTTTTATTTTGATGTAGTCCCATTTGTTTATTTTCTGCTTAGTTTCCATTGCCCTAGGAGCTGTATCAGTAAAGAGATTGCTATGACAAATGTCCGCTCTTTTGCTGCCCATGCCTTCTTCTAGGATTTTTATGGTTTCCCATCTTACATTTAAGTTCTTTATCCATTTGAGTTTATTTTTGTGTATGGTGTACATTGATGGTCGAGTTTCATTTTTTTGCATGTGTCTGTCCAATTTTCCCAGCACCATTTATTGAAGAGACTGTCTTGACTCCATTGTATGCTCTTGCCTCCTTTGTCAAATATTAATTGAGCATAATGACTTGGGTCAATTTCTGGGTTTTCTGTTCTTTTCCATTGGTCTATATGTCTGTTCTTGTGCCAGCACCAGGTAGTTCTGAGAACAGTGGCTTTGTAGTATAGCTTGATATCTGGTATTGTGATCTCTCCAACTTTGTTCTTCTTTCTCAAGATTGCTGCAGCTATTCAGGGTCTTTTATTTATTCCAGATGAATTTGTGGAGGGTTTGTTCTAGGTCTTTGAAGTATGCCATTGGTATTTTAATGAGGATTGAATTGAATCTATAGATTGCTTGGGTAGTATGGACATTTTAATGATGTTGATTCTACCAATCCATGAACATGATATATTCTTTCACTTGTTTATGTCTTCTCTCTCTTTTTTCAGCATCCTTTAATTTTATAAATCCAGGTCCATTATCTTATTGGTTAAATTTATTCCTAGGTATCTTAATTTTTGTGTTGCAATGGTAATGGGATTTTTTTTTTTTTTAGTTTCTCTTTCTGTGAGTTCTCTCTCTCTCTCTCTCTCTTTTTCTCTCTCTCCATATATATATATATATATATATATATATATATATATATATATATATATATAGACTGTTACGACTGAACAACTGGAATGACCAGTGTGCCAGGCCAGCTCAGCCAAGGGTTCGGTGAGCCTGAGGGGGGGGGGGAGGGGGCAGCGAAGAATGTAGAAAAGAATTTCCCATGTTTTACACCTAGTTATCACTAAATTTAGCTCCTTACCTTCCTTTTCGTTTTCTGCATGTGCTTCACTGGAGCGTCCTGACAACTGCAGTTCCCCTGAACTCAGGCCCCACGTTGGGCACCACATGCACAGTGCCAGCACAGCCAAGGGTTCGGTGAGCCTGGGGGGGTGGGGGTGGGGTGCAGTGAAGAATGTAGAAAAGACAGACAAAGAGAATAATCTGGGTTTAGGTCAGGGGTGGGCAAACTTTTTGACTCGAGGGCCACAATGGGTTCTTAAACTGGACTGGAGGGCTGGAACAAAAGCATGGATGGAGTGTTTGTGTGAACTAATATAAATTCAAAGTAAACATCATTACATAAAAGGGTACTGTCTTTTTCTTTTTAGTTTTATTCATTTTAAATGGGCCGTAGTTTGCCCACAGCTGTGTTAGATTATATAAGACTGTCTTATTAGATTCACTCTCTTTTCCTCTTTCTGGGTTTGAAGAAGTAAGCAGCCATGGTATATGAGATAGAGATATTTCTATGGAGAATACCAAATGGCCAGAAACTGCTGGTGGGTCCAGGGGCTGAGATATAACTTTAGCTGAGAGCCAGCACAAAATTAAGGCCCTCCATGACCGCCTGAGGAGCAGCCACCACCTGTGACCACGTGACCTGCCACCAAGCCTAACACTGAAACCAGAGGCCCCATGTGAGTTGGCACCTAGATCCTTCTAGGTGAGAGCAAAAATGGGGAGACAGAGAACAACCCCCAAAGGAAAGGAAAGGAGGAATCACCAGGAAAGGAACTAAATGAAATGGAGGCATGCAATGTGTCAGAAAAATAATTCAGAATTAGGGTTACCCAGTGGTTCTCAACCTTCTTAATGCTGGGACCCTTTAATACATGTTGTGGTGACCCCCAATTTCATTGTTACAAATTGAACATAATTAAAGCATAGTGATTAATCACAAAAATAATATGTAATTATATATGTGTTTTCCGATGGTCTTAGGCGACCCCTATGAAAGGGTCATTCGAGCCCCAAAGGGGTCTTGACCACAGGTTGAGAACCACTGCATTATACAGTTCATAAACCAGATGGATGAGAAAATCAACAACCCATGTAAGAATCAGGAGGAAATGAAGACTAATATAGCTACAATAAAAAACACCATGGAAGCCTTCAACAGTAGACTAAGGAGAAGCTCTGTTAGCAAATTAGCGAATTAGAAGACAGGAAAGCAAAACACACCCAATCTGAACTGCAATTGGAGAAAAAAAATCAAAAGACAAGAGGAGAGCCTGAAGGAGCTTTTGGACAACATGAAATGAAGCAACATACATATAATAGAGATGCCAGAATGGCAAGAAGAGGAGCAAGGGTTAGAAAACCTATTTGAAGAAATATTGTCAGAAAAATTACCTGATTTGGGGAAGAAAAAAGTCACACAAGCACACAGAGTCCCAAACAAGATGACCCCAAAAAGACCCACACTAAGAAACGTAATTACAATGGCAAATGTTACCGACAAAGAGAGTATTTTAAAGGCTACAAGAGAGGGATAGAAAGTTACCTACAAAGAATCTCTCATTAGATTATCAAATGATTTCTCAACAGAAACACATTAGGCCAGAAAGAAATGGAAGGAGGTATACAAAGTGATGCAAAGCAAAGGACTGAATCCACTGTCTCAAAAAAGGCTATCATTCAAAATTGAAGGGGAAATCAGGAGCTTCACAGACCAAACAAGGCTAAAGGAGTTTATCACTACCAAGCCAGCAATGCAAGAAATGCTAAAGGGACTGTTGTAAAAAGAAGAAAAAAAAGTGGACGGGGGGGAAAGAGAAGGAATACAAGCACAAAAAATAAAAATGGCTCAAACAAGCACCTATCAATAATAACTTTAAATGTATCTGGACTAAATGCTCCAATCAAAAGACATCAAGTGGCTGAATGGATAAGAAAACATGACCCATATGTATGCTGTCTACAAGAGACCCAGCTCAGAACAAGAGACTCACACAGACCAAAAGTGAAGGGATGGAAAAACATCTTTCATGCAAATGGAAATGAAAAAAAAAAAAACTGGGGTAGCAATACTTATATTTGACAAAATAGACCTCAAAGTGAAGGCCATAACAAAAGATAAGGAAGGCCACTTCATAATACTAAAGGGATTGATACAACAAAAGGATATAACTCTGGTAAACAAATATGCACCCAATGCAGGAGCACTCAAATACATTAAAAAAAATTCTGGAAGATATCAAGGGAGAGATAAGCAGCAATACAATCAAAGTAGGAGAATTTAATACCCCACTGAGATCACTGGATAAATCCTCTAGACAAAAAAATCAGCAAAGAAAAAGCAATTCTAAATAACTCACTAGATCAGATATACTTAATTGACATCTTCAGAACATTTCACCCCAAAGCTACAGAATATACATTCTTCTCAAGTGCACTTGTGACATTTTCAAAGATAGACCATGTATTGGGTCACAGGAAAATTCTCTCCAAATTCAAGAAGATTGAAATTTTATCAAGCATCTTCTCTGACCACAATGACATAATATTAGAAATCAACTACAATAAAAACAATTTTAAAAAATCAAACACTTGGAGGCTAAATAGCATGCCATTAAACAATGATTTGGTTACAAGAGAGATCAAAGAAGAAATTAAAAACATTCTGGAATCAAATGACAATGAAAACACAGCAATCCAAAACCTATGGGACACAGTGAAAGCAGTCCTGAGAGGGAAGTTCATAGCATTACAGGTGTACCTCAAGAAAAAAGAAAAACTGGTAACAAATTATCTAACTCTACAACTTAAAGAATTAGAAAGAGAGCAACAAGAAAAACCCAGGACAAGCAGCAGGAATGAGATAATAACAATCAGAGCAGAAATAAATTACATAGAGACAAAAAAAAAAATACAAAAGATCAATGAAACCAAGAGCTGGTTCTTTGAAAGGATAAACAAGATTGATGAACCTCTAGCCAGTCTCAGTAAGAAGCAAAGCTAAATAAACAAAATCATAAATTAAAGAGGTGAAATAACAACAGACTCCACAAATATACAAAATATTTTTTAAAATACTATGAAAAACTCTATTCTAACAAACTAAACAACCTAGAGGAAATGGACATAGTCTTACAAAAATACAACCTTCCAAAACTCAAATAGGAAGAATCAAAAAAACTCAACAGACTGATAACTAAGGAGGAAATTGAAGCAGTCATCAAAAAGCTTCCAGCAAACAAAAGCTCAGGGCCACACTGTGTCACAGGGTAGTTTTCCCAAACATTCAAAGAAGAAGTGAAACCTATCCTTCTCAGACTATTCAAAAAAATTCAAGAGGAAGGCACACTTCCATGTTCTTTCTATGAAGCCAGCATTACCCTAATACCCAAACCAGATAAAGACACTACAAAGAAAGAAAATTACAAGCCAATATCCCTGACGAGCACAGATGCTAAAATCCTCAACAAAATTCTAGCAAATCGGATCCAGCACTACATTAAAAAGATCATATACCATGAACAAGTGCAATTTATTCCAGGGATGCAAGGTTGGTACAATATCTGCAAATCAATAAACATGATAAATCATATAAACAAATTGAGAGACAAAAATCACATAAGGCATTTGAAAAAATCCAACACCCTTTCCTGATAAAAACTCTCAGCAAAGTGGGAATAGAGGGATCATACCTCTACATAAAAGCCTTATATGACAAACCTACAGCCAACATCATACACAATGGGCAAACATTAAAACCATCTCCCCTAAGAACAGGGACAAGACAGGGATGCCCACTTTCACCACTCCTATTCGACATAGTACTGGAAGTGCTAGCCATAGTGATCAGACAAGGAGAAGAAATAAAAGGCACCCAAATTGGAAAAAATAAGTAAAATTGTCATTATTCACAGATGACATGATAGTGTACATAGAAAACCCTAAAGACTTCCTCAAAAAACTACTAGAATTAATACATGAATTCAGCAATGTAGCAGTATACAAAATTAACACCCAGAAATCTATGGATTTTTTATATACCAACTAGAGGCCCGGTGTGTGAATTTGTACACGGGTGGGGTCTCTAGGCCTGGCTGGTGATCGAGGCTGATTGGCGGGCAGGAGGGGCTGGCTGGCCGGGTGGAGGGACCACAAGAGGTTGGCCCCAGCAGCAAGCTAACAAACAGCCAATTCCCCAAGGAATCAGGCTCCCTTCTCCCTCCTGTCTGGGTACAGGGTGTGGGTGAACCAGATTCAGGGCTGTCAGAGACCCAGCAGCAAGTCTGGGTCAGTGTGCATGATAGCTACCAGCTGGTCAGCCGGTCATTCTGGTCTGTAGGGAGTGGCTATAGGGTTAAGCCTCAGACTGACTTATTGGCAAAGCCACAAACAAGTCCCAGCTTAGAGCGTACAGCTCTCTTAGCATAATTAGGCTTGACCTTATGATGCTTCCCTAGATCTTATCTGGGTAACTAATGGGCTTTGGGAAGTGCAGCAAGTGCTGCCAAAACAAGTGAAACTCACAAGAACATTGTAACTATGGTGACCACTACCTTGTTTACCTCTGGCTATAAAATAAAGGCTCAGCTTGCTGTCTGGATCTCTCTCTGTGGCCTCAGCCAGGCACAGGAAGATCCACCTAGATGAGCTGTAGGCAAACTACCGCCCGCGGGCCGGATCCGGCCCGTTTGAAATGAATAAAACCAAAAATAAAAAAGACCGTACCCTTTTATGGTCAGTGGACCAAGTTTCTTTAACTTAATGGACACACTATATTTTTAAAAATTAAAGGCATTTCAGGCAAGTTGGTTTTTTTAATGTTTAAATTAACTTGATTTTTTTAAAGCAATGTGTTAAAATCAAGTGACACAAAAGGATAAATCATGAAAAAAGATCTGATCTAATGTTAAAAGCTTTTGTTTCTCAGTTCTCTGCTCAAAACAACTCCCTTATCATTTTCTTATTTATCTTTTCAAAGTTCATTCTACCACAATGACATCTGCATATATTCCCTTTTGTAAAACACAAATGGGAACAAATTATACTACCAAATCTTTTTTTTCCTACTTAACTATGTACCTTGTGATCTTTCTTTATCAACATACAAATCTGTCTAATATTTTCACAGCTGCATGATATTTCTCTGTATGATTAATACATGATTTATTTAAACACTCCCCTATTAATGGATTTGTATAATTAAAATTTTAATTTGAATTCTTGTTATTATGCTAATTTATTTGAGACACTTATTTACTGCAAGCCAAGTTTTTTCTTTTCAATAAATAACAGTAAAGGCTTAGACAATAAAATAGAATTTTGTTAGCAAATAAATAATAAAAACATAAGGGCAGATCCCACACACAAAGATCTTAGAAGTTACCATTTCCATCCTTACAATAGGAAATGAACAAACATAATCATTGGACCCACTGGAGACTTGAGATCATAGGGCAAACTGCTATAGCAAAATCAGAGACAGGCAAATGGAGTCACAGTGGACATCAGCTCACTTTGAGAGAAGTCATTGAGCTATGTACTGACAGGAACACCTAAATGGTAATTTCAACAAATTGCTGGTTGCTAATTGTGGACTATCATGAGAATCAGAAACTCTTGGGGGCACTGCCAGAATGGGGACGGGGGTGTGCACGTTTTCATAGGTTTACCTCCTGGAACCTACCAGGTTGTCCCAGTAAAGTGCCAAGAAAAATCACCTCTTGTCTCTGAAAAAAGAAGGGGAAAGCATCCATTTTGAAGTACAGCAAGATAAGTTTCCATTAGGAAAGCTTACTCTCCAGGTTACCTTACTTGGGACAGTGACCCAATTCCAGCCACCTAGTCTAGCCTCCTTGCCTTACATACGGCCAGGAAGGGGGAGGGGAGGCTAAGAAACACTTGTGGAGGTCACAGCCATGGGACACAGAATCACTAGAAGATTGAGATTCAACCATACAATTGTGGAATGCTTCTCCTCACGCGCGCGCGCGCACACACACACACACACACCCCTACTTTACTACCACATTAACAGGACCCTAAATAGTAAGAGTAGGTAACAGCTGGAAAAGCTGTAAGACACAGACTCTACTAGAAGAGTAGTTGGGATGCACAAAGCACATAGGGGAAACAAACAAAAATGACATTAGAGAAACGTGAGCCTTTGGCACCCATAGTGAACCCAACTTCAAACACAGCCCACATCCTAGGCAGATGACATAAAACCTCAGACTAAACAGTTTATCTTAGTTCCAGTTATCCAATGACTGGCTTCCAAGAAAAAGTTAAGTCATGTTAAAGATAATGAATCAATAATTATAACTTTTCCCAAAAAAGCATTGACTGTGATGGGTTCACTGGTGAATTCTACCAAATATTTAATGATGAAATTACATGAATTCTCCACATTATCCTATATAATAAAGAGTGAATATGCTAATTAGACCTTCCAGAACAACCAGTGGGCAGGGGGCGGGGCTGTGAGGCAGCTGGGGCCACAAGGCAGCCAGGGCTGCAATGGCCAGGCCCCTTGCATGAATTGCTTGCATCGGGCCTCTAGTAATTTATAAAATAGAAACAGAGGAAATACTAGTACTTCCTAGCTCAATCTATGAGGCCAGGATTACCATAATGCCAAAACCAGACAAAGACATTAAAGAAAGGAAAACTACAGATCAGTATCTTTTGTGAACAAATATCCTCAACCAAATATTAGCAAATTGTACCCAACAATGTATAAAAAGAATTACATACCCATGACCAAGTAAGATTTACCCCAAATATACAAAACTACTTCAGCATTTGAAAATCAATGTTATCTACCATATCAACAGACTAACAAAGAAAAATCATATGACCTTATCAATACATGTAAAAAAAAGCATTTGGTAAAACCCAATACCCATTCATGATAAAAACTCTCAGCAAACTAGAAATAGAAGGGAACTTCTTCAACCTGACAAAAAACACTTACCAAAATATCTATAACTAACATCATACTTACAGGTGAGAAATTGGACACTTTCTCCCCTAATGTTAGAAATAAGGCAATGATCTTTTCTCTCATCACTTTTATCCAACACCATACTAAAAGTCCTAGTTAGTAAAGTAAAACAAGAACAAGAAATAAAATGAATACAGATTGGGGAAAAAAAGAAATGAAACTGTCTGTGTTTTAACAGATAATATGATTGTCTATTTTTTAAATCCCACAGAATCATGTGTGTAGCCAATCCTAGCGATGCTCACCTTGGCCTTGCCTCTAAGTCCACCTGTTGAAGCAGTTGATAGCTTCACTTGCCCACCCCAAGCTTTCTTGGTGCTATGAGAGCTTACACAGCCCAGGCCACTGTAGTCCAAAGTACCAGGAATTTAATACAGCCAAGTGCATCCTCTAACCAATGAAGGACAATAAAACGATCCCACCATGTATTGGAAAAACACCCAGCTCCCCCAATCCTTGTGATACAATTCTCAGGCTTATTCTACAGATTTCCTCAGAGGAATTAATTCCCAACTGTCCATGTGTTAACACACACTTTAGTGCATTGTTTATTGGACACACACACACACACACACACACACACACACACACACACACACACACGAGAGCTACCTGAGAGCTCTAGAGAGTGAAAAAAAGTGGGAAGATCTTGGAAGAGTTCAGTAGCTAGAAATGGACCTGTATATGTAGAGTTGCCCATTTTTTTCAGCTTTTCCATAGTCAGGGCATGGCATGGGTTAGCTAACACTGGGGAAGGAAGCTTACCATATTTCTAACCTGAAGAAACAGGGTAAAACTTGGGGCAACTGTAACCACCAGAATATAGGGAGAGTACTGAAGGGGAGAGAGCCTAAAAGAGGAATTTCCAAGTCCTGTGTCTAAACTCTTTCCAAGCCTCTGACTGACCCCTGGACGATGCACTCATAAGGCAGTTTAAAGGGAGCCTGCAACTAATATTGAAAGAACAGAGATTTAAACTGCCTCCCACCAAAGTGACAGTAAATGTGCAGTTTGTGTCTAACCAAGATAATTGCCAAATAAACTAAAAGATCAACCCTCTTCAGAGGAATATAACACTACCCAGAGTCTCCACAGCTTCACATTCTCAATGTCCAGAATAAAATCTAAAGCAACTCAACCTCTGATGAACCAGGAAAATATGAGCCATTTTTAAGTGAAAGACAAATAAACAAAGAAGCAAACATTAAAAAACCTAAATGTCAAATTTGTCAGATTAAGTCTTTAAAAGCCATAATTTTTTCAATGAAGTAATTGAAAATACACTTATAGTGAAAAAAATGCACAAAATCTCAGCAGAGTAATAAAAAATAAACAAAAGAATTATGTATAATTATCTACACCTGAAAAATAAAATATATAAAATAAAAATGTCAACCGTATAAGCTGAAGAGAACAGAATGGAAATGACAGGGAAAAGAGATAGCAAACTTGAAAATCAATCAATAGATTGTTTACAACAGGTCGGTTCTGTACCAGTTTGCTCTCTTATGATAGAAAAACAGTCATTTTTACGTACTTTGATTACATTAGTATGCATCTTGGTTTTTTGGTTTTTTGTTTTTAATCCTCACCTGAGGATATTGTTTCCACTGACTTCTAGAGACAATAGGAGGGAGGGAAGGAAGGAGGAAAGGAGAGAGAGAGAGAGAGAGAGAGAGAGAGAGAGAGAGAGAGAGAGAGAGAGAGAAACATTAATGTGAGAGAGACACATAGATTGGTTGCTCCAACACACGCCCCTACTGGGACTAGGGAACCTGCAATTGAGGTATGTACCCTTGATCAGGAATCAAACCAGTGATCTTTTGGTCCATGGGCCAACTAACCACTGAGTGAGCCAAGCCAACTAGGGCTGCATCTTGTTTTTACTAGATTTGATTACAACCATATTTAATATATTGAAATGACACAAAATCTCTATTCATCTGTAAGTATTTCAGAATGAATAATGACATTGAAATTATAATCATGACATATTATTTAAATGATATGTTCCCAAAATGAATAATATTAACTTAAAAATTGTGGCCTGCTACAGTAAGTCCTCACTTAATGTCATCAATAGGTTCTTGGAAACTGCAACTTTAAGTGAAATGATGTATAACAAAACCAAATTTACCTTGGCTAATTAATATAAACAAGAATTAAGTTGATACAGCATATTTCTTAAAAATTCATTACTGAATTTTTAAATAAAGACCCAAAACACTTCTAATATTAAACATTCAAATACATGTGATATGTATGTGTGTGTGTGTGTGTATATATATATATTTAAGAAGATAAAAACAAGAAAGATAATTATTTTCCAACCCCTGATTCTAGTTCAGGTGTGGAGGTGGCCTACACCTCTTCTCAAAGCTCAGGATGCCAGGCAAGAATTAACCTTGGACAGGACACCCTCCCATCCCAGGGTGCATCACACACACCCACACTCAGTTGGGACAATGTAGACATGCCAGTTCACCTCACCTGCACATCTTTGGGATGTGGGAGGAAACCAGAGTACCTAGGAAAAACCTATGCGGACATGGAGAGAACATGCAAACTCCACACAGACAGTGACAGCGACCAGGAATCAATTACTTTTTCTCCTCAACGTTATAAGAAAACAACATTGAACAAAAGAACATTTTTCCAGGACCACTGTACTTTACATTGCCTTAATGGTTATTTTATCTGAAATTACTAGGTTCTTAGGTATTACAGGTAATTTGCTCTCCTCCCACACCCACACACTAGGTTTAATGCCTAGCCTCTATAAGAAGCTTTGCATTTCTACTTTTCCTATGATCATTTTCCGCCTACAATCCACCCCCATACAGCCATGCAATCGAGTCATGGTTTTTGAAATACCTTGAAAACCATTATAAACTCCTACATACTAGTTGATTATAGAAAAGCCATCCATGAAGAATACTTATTCCAGAAATCATTTGGTTTACTTTTTTTATATGGGGAATTGTTTGAGTTGTTTTCCCTCAATATATCAGAGACTGAAGATACAATTATAAGCAAAAACAGGACTCTTGTTTTTATGGAAATTACATTCTAAAGCAAAAAAAGAAGCCATTATTTAGAAATAAATGTATATTTGAAAATTTGTTATAAAGAGAAGGAAAAGAGTCTTATGAGCAATATAACGAGGGAACTCAGTACAGGTTAGGGAACTTGGGGAAATCTCAGTGAAATAACTACTGACATGAAATCTAAAGCTCGAGTAGAATTTATGTAGACAAAAATGAAGATAAAGTAAACAAGTTGTTCAGGTAAAGGGAACACCTTGTATACAGGGCCTATGGTTAGAAGGAGCATCACACATTTAAACAGTATAAAGAAGGCTAGTATGTCTGAATCAGACTATGAGGTTCTACTAGTGAGTTAAGGAGGAACATGGCAGTTTATGTAAGCAATGTTAGTCCTTACTTTAACAGAGCAAATTATTTCTGTTTTAAGCAGGGCAGTGATTTGATCAATTTGTTATAAAAAGATTACCATGCTTTCAGTACAAGAAAGGGAAGGAAAAGAAACAAAAATGGTGGAAAGAGACTAGTGAGAATGTTAATGCAGCAGCCCAGACAAGAAATAATGATGACATGAACTAGAGGTTTAGCTGTGAAAAGAGAAAGGAGCAGATGTATTCAAAAGATGTCAGGAGTTATTCTTAGTTATTATTAAACTAGAGGCCTGTTGCATGGAGAGATTCATGCAATAGGCCTTCCCTCCCTTGGCTGCGGGCACCAGTTTGCCTCTGCCACCTGGGACCCAGGCCTTCGCTCTGGCCAGGCTCTGTCTGGAGCTGCCCCGGAGCCATTAGGCTTTGCTGCTCCGGCCCTGCGGCCGTCACCATTTGGAGCCTACATATGCAAATTAACTGCCATCTTTGTTGGGTTAATTTGCATACTCTCCTGATTGGGTGATTAGCATAGCGAAGGTATGGTCAATTTACATGTTTGTCTATTATTGGGTAAGATATGGAGATTGCAAAAAGAGCAAGGAAGAGACAGTGACAATTTATGGGATAAATGGATAATGGTTTCATCTACTAAGAAAGGAAAATAAAAACAGGGTTAGTGCTGTTTGTGGAGAACATGAATGAAAGCTATGAGTCCAGTATGCATATACTGAGTTGGGGGTGCCCTTAATGTATGAAATTGTAGATTCCATGTAGATAGTTGGGCATATGGAGCTGGAGATCAGATAAGAAGTAAAAACATATATATTAACTATGGATGAATTAACCCACTGACCCAATATGGAGTATGTGGGGTTCATTGCAATGAGTCACCTTTCAGTGAGATCCCCTTTTAGTGAACTTTTCTTTGTCCCTGCAGCTGGAAGTGCCTTTGGCTAAGAGCCCTTAGCTATCAGCTATTCAGGAATTGCTTTATCTGCTTTATCTGAATTGGTCACCCAAGGTCATACCTATTTCCACGTTCACTTTTAACCAATGACTCAGATAAAGGAATATAAAGGCCAGGGCATCATGGCCTAACCCAGAAAAACTCTGAAGAGCCATTCTAAATTTAGAGCTTCCATATTGTTGCCTGACACTGGTTTGACCTTCATCACAGCTCAATTTCTCCCTTAACCCAACCTTGATTCCTTCTCCTCCCTCACACAGGTGTTGCCCCTGAGAACAATCCTTGACAAATAGTCTGCATGCTAATTCTGGGGAAACCAGCCTTAGTAAAGGTGGAAATGAAAAGAGGTCTAGGACTGATTCTTAATAAATCTAAAATTTTAGGCCCATGTAAGGGAAGAAGAATCATAAAGAAGATAGAGACAATATGACCAGAGGAATAAAAGTAGAAGTAGGCAAGGGTGAATGCTACAGATGCAAAGAAGTTAAATAACAAATGAAACCATGAACTGAAAAATAATACTTATTTGGATTAGAGATATTGGTGAGAGTCTTTCCAGAGCAGTGTAGAAAGCCAAACTACAGAGGGCTGAGGAGGAAATAGCATGTGCAGCAAAGGACACAGATAATGTAGACAGTTCCCCTAGACCAGGGGTGGGCAAACGTTTTGACTCGAGGGCCACAATGGGTTCTTAAACTGGACCGGAGGGCCGGAACAAAAGCATGGATGGAGTGTTTGTGTGAACTAATATAAATTCAAAGTAAACATCATTACATAAAAGGGTACGGTTTTTTTGTTTTTTTTTTTTTTAGTTTTATTCATTTCAAATGGGCTGGGTTCGGCCTGCAGGCCGTAGTTTGCCCACGGCTGCCCTAGATGTTTATCTGTTTGTGAGGGAGAGAAATAAGACTGATGCTGGTTGGCAGAGGTCAGGAGGGTTGTTCCAGTTCTTAGAGGAGTGACACTCATAATTATTTGTCCATGGAAAGGAGCCAGTTGAAAAGAAGTTAAAATTTAAGAAGTGGTAGAGAGAGGGCAAGATAAGTTTGGAAGGTCAAGAAAAATCAGTGGAAACAAAAAAGGTAAATGTAACTGCTGATTTCAGTGGAGTGAGGAATGGAATGAGAGCAAAGAAGGACTCTCCAAAGTCGGTTGTGTGTGTGTGTGTGTGTGTGTGTGTGTGTGTGTTTAATCAAACTTCAGTGTGTATGATAATAACTAGGGGTCTTGTTAAAAATGAAGAATCTAGGATCATTCTGAGATTTAGATTCAGTAGGAATGCAGTGGAGGCCATGAATCTGTATTAACAAGGCTCTCAAGTAATCCTGGTACAAATGGTAATGGAACATGAGAGAAGCACATGTAGGTATTGAAGGTACAACTCTTAAGCACTTTGGTGGCTCTCTGGTGGAGTAGAAAGAAATGATACATGTGTGTGAGGAGGGAATCAAAGTATTATCAGCACCATAGTCAAGTCCTTTTGGGGTAAGAAATACAGTTTTCTTCAGAAATTATCTCCCTTGGAAGTAGATGGCAAGACCCATGCTTTGGAAGCTAAAAATAGAATGAAAAGAGATTTTAAAAAATGGGTACATTTTTGTGTCAGAGAAATAACAAGAAAGGGAGGAATTTTGTGGGAAGAAAACAGGTTTTTAATGCAGTTAGTGCTTAAGCCCATTAAAGATTAAAATTGATAGAGACTTTTCAGGTCTGAATTTTAGTGAATTCTAATTTTCTTTTGTTACTACTGCTATGAAAATTTCTTCTTACTCTCCAGACTTTCTGAAAAGCTAGATTGTCTACAAGAGATATAATAGTGATTGAAGGAATGGGTGGCTGAGTGGAAGTTTGGTCTCCTCTCATGCATTTCTCCACTGAGCTTCATGATGTCCAGATGGTTCCAATCATGATTTGGGCAGGTAGACAGCAGTAATCTGCAGGACCAGGAGTGCAATCAAATAGCAGTTACTTCATGGAACCAACTCAGGTGTTGAGATGTTTTCCCTTATATTAGAAAACTGATAACTTGATTATATATTTATTCATCCATTCAATAAGCACAAGCTACAAGTCATTGGTATCCTGTATATAATGGACTATAAAAGGGAGCAAAAGCAACTATTTTCTGTGTCTCATTGATCTTGCAGTATGGTGAGGAAGATAAAAGTAAATTGTATAATTTTTAAAAATATAATTACAAACATAATTTTGAGGTCTTAGATAAGACACATGCCACTGTGTGAGTCAATAAGGGAAGATGATCTAATGTGGTAGATGGGATAATTAAATTCTCCGGATAATGAAACTGGATATTGAAGAATGAGTAGGAGTTAAATAGGGTTATGATATCTTATCATATTATCACTAAAGGATTAACTGTGATACTGTATAAAAAACTTTATGCCATATTTCTTGGACTCAAAGATGATATGACTAAAACACAAAGCATTGTGGGGAATAAAGAAACATAACCACTTATATGTGCCCATTTAATGTAAGGGGTTGCTCCACTTCTGATACAGTAAAATGTTAACACCTTGGGAACTGAGGCATAGTATTCTTTATATACCAAGCCTAGCACAGTGTCTGACACATAGTGGATACTCAACAAACATTTGCAAAATGAATTAATCTCTGCCCTTGTTCTGTCTCTCTTCCATTCTTCTTTTCTCTTGGGTGTTATCATTCCATTTCTTTTGTCAGGCACACTGATATTTTAAAGATTTATGTATTTATGATCTCTGGTGGTGGGGTATGGGGGGCACTGACCATTTCTCATCTTAAGATATAAAGTAATGAAAACATCCTTCCAGAAAGGAGAAAGCATCTGAAAAGTTATCAGAGAGAACATGACCAGTGTTTGCAAATAAAGAGAGCAGAATAGAGATAATGAGACATTCAAACATAGATACTGAGAGATTTAAAAATATGCTTTTTAATTGATTTTAGAAAGAGAGGAAGGGGGACGGAGAGAGAAACATAGATGAAAGAAGAACATCAGTTAGCTGCCTCCTGCACAGTCCCCACCAAAGACTGAGCCCACAACCTGGGTGTGTACCCTGATGGGAATTGAATTGGCAACCTCTTGTTATATGGGTTGATGCTTAACTACTGAGCCACACCAGCCAGGTGATATTGAGGGATTTTAAAGCAGTATGTTCTGTAGTGTGCGGCTATAGGGTTAATCCTCGGACTGAGCTGTTGGCAAAGTCACAAACAAGTCCCTGCTTAGAGGACACAGTCCTCTTAGCATAGTTAGACTTGACCTTATGACACTCCCTAGATCTTCTCTGGGTAGCTAAGGGGCTGAGGGAGGTGCAGCAAGTGCTGCCAAAACAAGTGAAACTCACAAGAACAGTGTAACTATGGTAACCACTACCTTGTTTACCTCTGGCTATAAAATAAAGGCTCAGCTTGCCTTTGGATCTCTCTCTGTGGCCTCAGCCAGGCTCAGGAAGATCCACCTAGACCAGTGGTCGGCAAACTCATTAGTCAACAGAGCCAAATATCAACAGTACAACGATTGACATTTCTTTTGAGAGCCAAATTTTCTAAACTTAAACTATATAGGTAGGTACCTTGTTATTAACTTAATTAGGGAACTCCTAAGGCTTAGGAAGAGCCACACTCAAGGGCCCAAAGAGCCGCATGTGGCTCGTGAACCGCAGTTTGCCAACCACGGGTAGACCCACCTTATTCTCTCTGTCTGTCATTTCTTCATCCTTCACCGCCCTCACTCAGGCTTTTGAACCCTTGGCTGAACTGGCTCGGCCCAATGTTCATTTCTGTTTTACTATAAAAGAGTAATGCTTGCCAGCAATAAAGCACTACTCACTAGAGCAACTGCAGACGAAAGCTAGCTTGTAGAGAGCAGGTGTAAAATGACAAACATAATTAATTAGGAGGCCTTGTTTTCATGTCGGGTGTTTGTTCATTAGACTGTAGCACGTTGTAGTTACTAGTTCTCATACGTGACTGCAGTTGTAGTTTTGCCCTTCCATTTTTTTGAAATATTTCTAGAACTTTATTCTTCAAAGAAATCATCAGAGAGTAGAGGCAATAAGGTGGTATTCTCATTTTCCCAATGCATTTGTAGTAACAGTATCAGAGTCCTAAGAAAGGCTGTGGAAATATCCTAAATCATACATTCACAGTCATAAAGCCTGCAGCTTGTGGCCAGCTGAATCTAAATCCCTCCATACATAATACCTCCAAAACATAAAACTGAACACAGAGTATAGTAAAACCACACGTGACTCATGATCTCAGCATTAATTAGTAGGAGACAGAGATGCCCCTGTGGCAAGTGGAGATGTGTCCTCTCACAGAGCCGTGAGAAAAGCCTTTCAGGAGGCTCGTGCCCGGGAGGTGTCAGAGCAGTGATAGGGTTCACTGAGGCTGGAGCGCGCACAGAGCACTCTGCTGGGTTCAGCTTGTGTCTCATCCCCATCTGTCCTGCGTGACAGAAGTTGTCTTATCTTCATCAGGCCCAGAAGCAGGGCCAGTGTGCAGACATTTTGCACAATTGGTTCAGTCCGTGTCTCTGCCCCATCCGGCTAGCTTAGTCGGTGTTCCTGGCTGTGCTCTGGCTGGCACTGTCCAGGCTCACGGGGTCTGCCATGGCCCCAGGCAGCTAGGGCCTCATGACTGCTATGGAGAGAAAATGCTGGAGCTGGGAGATGAGAGAGGGAGACGGGGAGAGAGAGGGGGGGGAGAGAGGGAGGAGAGGGGGGAGAGAGAGAGAGAGAGAGAGAGAGAGAAAGAGAAAGAGAGAGAGAGAGGGAGAGAGAGAAAGAGAGAGAGAGAGAGAAAGAGAGGCTTTGTTAAATTTGGGTTATAGATCTCAGGCTTGGGAAGGGTCAGGTGCTATTTCAAACTAACAAATCAGCTCCTGCTCCATCCCTACACTCGGCTGCCCTCTGACCTGCCTCTGCCTAACCCTGGCCTTTATACGCCCCCCCCCCCTCCATCGCCCTTAGCCAGCTGGAAGCAGTCAGAAAGAGTCCTTGGCCGGGATGTTAGGTCGGAGAGAGCCCAGGATCAGAGACATGTGATGAGACAATGGACTTCCCCTGGGATTTCTCACAGATCAACGTGCCAGACACAGATACCAGCTTCTTCTCCCTGAATCCACTTACCCCCACACAGATAGGGACTTCTTCTGAATACCCCCCGCCCATCCCCTGTGGCAGAGAATTCCTCAGCTCATGTTCCCGCCCCTCACCCAACTGCAGTATAAAAAAAGCGCCCCCCTCCCTGTTGGTGTGAATCCACGTGCCCTGTCCTGGGGGTACGTGGGTCTCCCGGGGACGCAGAATAAACCTTTTCCTTTCCTTTCTTTTCTGATTCACTGGACTCTATTTCTTGCGCCGCCTCCTGAGCCACCTAACCTAACACTAACTAATCAACTTCCCAATCTTTTGTGGGTTTGCGCTGGACCCTCCCTGCAAACAATCCATCTCCTAAATCCTTGAGGGAGGCAGGGGGTGGGGGGGATGGGGGAGGGGGGGAGGCGGAGGCAACCTTCAATGGGGGACTGTGTCCCTTTTATCCAATTCTATCCTTTTCCCAGGCTACCCTGACAGGCCTTTATGGTCATCATCTTTGTTCGCACTGCACATGCCTCACAATAGAAGCACCTCTCCCTGAGCTATGTTCCATCTTGACTTCAACTGGGTGTGCACCCAGCAGAGGAATTTCCCTGTTATTGTCTTAACTCTCCTCACAGTAATCGCTGGGGAGCAGACGGTGGTTCCCTGGGGGAGTGTGTGAAGCTATGGCTTCCTAGTGAAACAGACTCAATATTGGAGCCAGCCTCCCAGTTTATTGGGCTTCTTAATGTCTCATTCCCTTTACTCTCTTCCTTTGCTGGTAACTAGCTACTTGTGCTAACACCATCAATTTCAGATGACCTCTGATAAACTCCAAATACAATAGAGTTCCACTGTCCCTTTAAAGATGTGGAAAGCAGGAAATGGAACCCCTAAGAGATTCTTTGTCAAAAATAAGAGAGGAGAGAGAAAAATTTAGGTCAAAGACAGACTAGATCATTCCAGAAAGTGAAATGTCAACACTAAACCATAAAATATGTATGATAAGAAGAGTAATAGCCCCTAAAAATATCCCAGTCCTAACACCAGAAATCTGAATATGTTGCTTTACATGACAAAGGGTTTTGCGAGTGATTAAGGGTAAGGAATTTGAGATGGGGAGGTGATCCTGGATTATCTGAGTGGCCCACTGTAATCACAGGAATCCTTAAAAGTGAAGAACCTTTTCTGGCTGCAGTTATACGGAGTGGGGCAATAGTAGATTTACAGTTGTGAGTTCCCAACATACAGGGTTTATTCTTGTATTATTATTTATTAATTTTGTCTTATTTTCCACACAAACAACTGTAAACCTACTTTTGTCCCATCCTGTATAGAGAGATGTGATGTTGCTGGCTTTGAAGATGGAGAAAGAGGGCCACCATGATCCAAAGAATTCAGGAGACCTCTAGAAGCCGGAAGAGGCGAGGACACAAATTCTTTCCTAGGGCTTCCAGAAGGAACACAGCCCTCCCTAAACCTAGATTCTGACCCAGTGAGAACCAGTTTTGGATTTCTGACTTCCAGAAGTCTAAAACAGTAAGTTAATCAAGAATATTGGTGAGGATGTGGGAGATTAGGCATCTCATATATTGATGATGGGATTTCCTTAAGGAAAGGAAAATGGCAGCCAATAAGAGCGAAATGACATCAAATTTAAAAACTATATATGCATTCATATTTTAGGCCAGCAATACTATTCCTAGGAGTTTATTCAAAAGTTATATCTTCAACAATGTAAAAATACATTTGCACAAGGATATTTGTTGCAGTCTTTTTTTAAAATTTTATAATTGGATATGTCAGAACATCTTGACTGGCTATACATAAAAGAGTGCAAGTTGTATGGGCTATAGCAGTGATGGCAAACCTATGACACATGAACTCATTTTTTTGTTTGATTTTTCTTTGTTAAATGGCATTTAAATATACAAAATAAATATCAAAAATATAAGTCTTTGTTTTACTATGGTTGCAAATATCAAAAAATTTCTATATGTGATACGGCACCGGAGTTAAGTTAGGGTTTTTCAAAATGCTGACATGCTGAGCTCAAAAGGTTCGCCATCACTGGGCTATAGAATGACCACATACTAAAAAACTCTGCAGCTGCTATAAGAGAATGATGAAGATCTCTATGATCATGTACAGAGTGATTTCCAAGAAACAAAGAGCAGAAAATTATTGTACACTAACTTTTGGTTAAGAAAATATGAAATTACACACACACACACACACACACACACACACACACACACACACACACACACATATATATATATATATATATATATATATATATATATATATATATTCTACAAAATGATTCATAAGAAAGATAAACTAGAAACTAAGATTGCCAACTTACAGGGGAGGATGGAAATGAGGGGTCAGGACAGCGTGGGGATGACACTTTTCTGAGTGAGCCTTTTAGATAGTTTGGACTTCTGGGAACCATGGTACTATTGTACATACTCAAAAGAACCAAAAAATAAAAAGCAATTTAAAAAATTGAATTTAAATGTGTTTCAAATGAATAACATTATTACACTGACTAGAGAGGAAACTTAAACTCAGTCATTTTTGAGGTTTTGAAAAGATGTAAATTAATATCAAGCTCCAGGTAGTAGCTTTTTGTTTGTTTGTTTTTGTTTACTGTTTGCAGTGCTAGGGGTTAACAATTGTCAGCTACTTTCTCTATATTTGATGACTGAGCAATCAGGTAAATATATTGAGTATAATGTGAGCCAGATTTCTCATGATCTGGTGAGGGGTTTACAGATACAGAAAGGGGGAAGACTAGAATGAGCCCTCTGTGGTTGGTATTTTGTCACTGAAGTTTTAGTATGAACTCATTTATAGTGTGTGTGTGTGTGTGTGTGTGTGTGTGTGTGTGTGTGTTTGTGCGTATTTCATCATATAAACCAATTATTCTATATATTGTTTCTATATTGTTTAAATCACTTATTTATTTCCAAACATGAACTTTTGATTATTTACTCAGTTGGAAGACAGTAACAAAGGTATTTGTACATATATGGCATGTGATATGTCTTTTATCCCTGTTTTCCTTTAAGCCAATATTCATAAGCATTTGTATTCTTTTATTAGGGTGATTAAAAAGTGTGCTCAGAGAAAGGGAGAAATAAGTTTAGGATTAAAAAAATATATACCATTCTGAGTGAGTAACTGAGAATTGATTTTATGCATTTGCAATAATTGATAGTGCAGAGAATTAATCATGTAATTGCTTACAGTTTAATAATTTTAAAATGACCAACAGCATTTATAAAGTCTAGTTCTTTATAATATGTTGGGAAAATTAATTATATTTGGCCAAATATGATTACTCTAAGTTGTATGACTAAGCACTAAAATCATCAAGAAAGTTAACATTTGCAAGCAGCCTGCATTTTCAATAACCATTTGTGAGAACATATTTTATAGGAGGAAACAAAATTCGATAGCAGTTTTATGGATTCTGCCATGAAACAGTAAAATGGGGAAGAGCTTTGGGCATAGAATCAGGAGTCTGCTGGGGCCTCTGGGGGTCTTTTATGAAGCCATTTTATTTTTCTGTACCTTAAATTCTTCAAGACAGAAATTACAGGTAAGATATTACACCTGCCTCGTGTCCTGTGACAATTTAAATGTGGTAAGGCATGTCTGGAAATGGTAAGATATTACACAAAGACTAACTACCGTGAATATGTTTGTCTGCCCCATTTTAAATGAGAGTTTGGCAGCTTAAATCCCTACTTGCAGACATTTTACTGCTTGCACAGTAGACTCATAAAAAGGCAGAACAACCTCTTACTGCTGTGCTTGCTGATTCATTTCCTGAACATGAAAGGAGATAAAGAGATAATTTATTCAAGTTTCATTGATTGCTGAATGTCTCAGAGTTTTAAAAAAATAAAAATTTAGGAAAGATTAATGGATGCTTCAATGCCTAGGAAGTTCTACTTGATCAGCTGGAATTATAAGGAATTAAGTTTCAATATTGTAAAATTAAAAAACATGACTCAGAAAAATACATGACTCATACCAAACAACTTTTAATATGGTGTAATAAAGGTTGCAGGATCTTCCTGGCATCCCAATCAGTGGTAGTTTTATTTCAGTCTTGTTTAAGAATTAAACCATTACCTGCCTCCGATATGGTAACAAAGCATTTGGAATGACTGAATGTTGAGTCATCCTTCTAGAGGTCAATGGATATGTCAAAGCTGGTATTCAAAATCTGACCATGAAAAATGTCATGGGACTACATTTGTACAGCAGATCTCTGAAACTTGTTCATCTTGTCCAACTGTGAGTTTATGCTCATTGAACAACTTCTCATATGTCCCTGCTCCTCTCCCCTGGTAACCACCATTCTATTGTCCAACTACTCTACCTTTGACTATTTCAGATGCCCCATATATGAAGAATCATGCAGTGTTTGTCCTTCTGGGACTGACAACTTATTTCACTTAGCAATATGTCCTCTGGGCTCATCCATATTGTCTCAATGGTAGGTTTTCCTTTCTTTTTTTTTTTTTAAGACAACAATATTCCATTGTACATATGCATCATGTTTTATTTACCTATTCATCTGTCAGTAGCCATTTAGGTTTCTTTCATGTCTTGGCTATTGTCAATAATGCTGCAATGGACATGGGGGTGCAAGTATTTCTTCCAAAACCTGATTTAATTCTTTGGATATATTTCTGAAGTGGGATTCCTGAACCATATGGCAGTTCTGTTTTCAATATTTTAAGGAAACTCGATACTCTTTTCAATACATAGTGCCAATAGTTAAAAATAAGATATTGTGCACTTAAAATTTTATTAGTAGGGTAGATTTCAGATCAAGTGTTCTTACCAGAAAAATAAAGCAAAGCAAAACAAAGCAGAACAAAATAAAGCAAAAAACACAGGAATGCAAGGATATTTTCAGAGGTGATGAATGTGTTTATTACCTGGATTGTAGTGATGGTAACACCTGATTATATACATTAACTAGAGGCCCAGTGCATGAAATTCGTGCACTGGGGGGGGGGCTCAGCCCGGCCTGCACCCTCTCCAATCTGGGACCCCTCGGGGGATGTCCAACTGCTGGTTTAGGCCCAATTCCTCTCACAATCTGGGACTGCTGGCTCCTAACCACTTGCCTGCCTGCCTGATTTCCCGTATCCCCTGTCAGCCTGATTGCCCCCTAACCGCTCCCCTGCCAGTCTGATCACTCCCAACTGCCCTCCCCTGCTGCCGGGTCGCCTCCAACTGTCCTCCCTGCTGGCCTGATTGCCCCTAACTGCCGTCCCCTGCTGAACTGTTGACCCTGAACTGCCCTCCTCTGCTGGACTGTTTGCCCCCAACTGACTTCCCCTGCAGGCCATCTTGTGGCAGCCATCTTGTGATGACATGGGCGTGGCTATCTTGTGACCACATGGGGGTGGCCATCTTGTGACCACATGGGGGCAGCCATCTTGTGATCACATGGGGGTGGCCATCTTATGACCACATGGATGCAGCCATCTTGTGACCACATGGGGGCAGCCATCTGTGACCACCTGGGCGTGGCCACCTTGTGACCACATGGGGCAGCCATCTTGTGACCACATGGGGGCAGCCATCTTGTGACCACATGGGGGCAGCCATCTTGTGTATGAGGGCGTGATGGTCAATTTGCATATTACCTCTTTATTAGATAGGATTATGTGAAATTTTTTATATACTAATATATCTCAGTAAAGCTGGGGAAAAATCATTGGGAGTGAACTTCTCAAATTTTTATATTCTCAATATTCAGATTTCCCAGAGTGTCATTAGCATAAATGTGTGTATTTGAGGGACCCCACGTCCCCAGAGGTCATCTGTTTAGAGCAGTGGTTCTCAACCTTCTGGCCCTTTAAATACAGTTCCTCATGTTGTGACCCAACCATAAAATTATTTTCATTGCTACTTCACAACTGTGATGTTGCTACTGTTATGAATCATAATGTAAATATCTGGTATGCAGGATGGTCTTAGGCGACCCCTGTGAAAGGGTCATTCGACCACCAAAGGGGTCGAGACCCACAAGTTGAGAACCACTGGTTTAGAGGGCACCATCCAAAGTGACCCAGCTCTGAGAAGATGACATAGAGGACATTACTAGCCTCACATCTACACTAATAAAAGACAAACATGCAAATCAACGGTACCTTCACTACGCCTTAAGTCACGCCCACCAGCCAATCAGAGCAACTATATGCAAATTAACCCAACCAAGATGGTGGCCTGCAGCTACGGAGTTGGAGCAAGCAGGAGGCTTGGGTAGCCCCTAGCGATGGAGGAAGCCAAGCTTCCCTCCCACCCATCCTGGCCGGCTCTGAGCTCCTCTCAAGGCTACAAAGTTTCAATTATAGAAGGTAAATAAATCCCAGAATTAAAAAAAAGAAAAAAAGGAGAGGCTGGGAGCTTTCGTTGCTGAGGGGGCTTGGCCAGCCTGAAAACAGCCCTCAGCCCCTGACACAGACTGGCCAGGCACCCCAGTGGGGACCCCCCCACCCTAAAGGGGGGTGTGCCAGCCTGAAAACAGCCATCAGCCCCTCACCCAGGCAGGCCAAACCTCCATGGGGTGAGGGTTCCCACCGTGGGGGGGGGGGGGGTTCTTGACCAGCCTGCAAACAGCCATCAGCCCCTCACCCAGGCTGGCCAGGCACCCCAGCGGGACCCCCAACCTGATCCGGGACACCCTTCAGGGCAAACCAGCCTGCCCCCACCCATGTACCAGGCCTCTATCCTATATAATAAAAGGATAATATGCAAACTGACCCTAACAGCAGAACGACTGGGAATGACTGGTCACTATGACACACACTGTCCACAAGGGGAAGACGCTCAATGCAGGAGCTGCCTCCTGGTGGTCAGTGTGCTCCCACAGGGGGAGCTCTGCTCAGCCACAAGCCAAGCTGAAGGCTGCCAGTACAGCGGTGGTGGTGGGAGCTTCTCCTGCCTCCTCAGCAGTGTTAAGGATGTCCGACTGCAGCTTAGGCCTGCTCCCTGCTGGCAAGTAGACATCCCCCGAGGGCTGTCGGGCTGCCAGAGGGATGTCTGATTGCCAGCTTAGGCCCAATCCCCTTGGGAGCGGGCCTAAGCCAGCAGGTGGTCATCCCTTGAGGGGTCCCAGACTGCGAGAGGGCACAGGCTGGGCTGAGGGATCCTCTCCCCGCTGAGTGCACAAATTTTTGTACACCAGGCCTCTAGTTCTATTATATTAGGCCTTTCAAGGAATGTTTAGGAGTAGGATTATTTTATTTTTCTTTACTTAGACTAGAGAGGAGGAACTTTTATATTTTAGGATATGGTTTTTATATACTTTTGAATAATAGTTTATATAGTTTTTTGTCTGGTAATAAATATTTTACCATTAGGAAGGCTATATGACAGTTCATGAATAATGAGACTTGGTCAGGAATGTCAAGCTCTGTAGAGGTCAAATAAATCAGTTGTCCCTTAGTAATTTCCAAGACAACTACCATTTTTCTCCTAGAAATACTGGTGGGATATTGAATGTTGAACAATTTCATTAAAACTGATTATAATCACACTTTGGGATACTTTTCTTAAAATGTGAGAGAATGTGCATGCTTGCCCAGGAAAAAAGACTATATGCACATTAAGGTGACTTATCCGTTCTGAGTGTGCTTGGTTTGCGTATTCTTAGTCACAATGGTGACACTGAGGCAGCTTAGTTTAGTGGCTCTTCAAGAATTACCATTTCTAACAAAAATTTTCATATGGAAGAGAAAATTACTTAATATTTCTAAACTTGAATAACCACAGAATCGTGATAATTAAATTGCATAATGTACATAAGGCACTTAGTTCAGGGCTTGCTACATAATAGGTGGGTATGCTGTGACTCTTCATGGCAGCAAAAAATCAAGTCATTCCTGGAGAACCTGTAAACTTGCTGTGCCAAACCCCTTTTAATTTTTATACTATTATTAATAATATAATAATATGTTATTGACCAATGTTTAATACATAACATGTGCCAGGCACTATTAAATGATGTCTGTGTTAATTACAGTAATTTGAAGAAGAAAATTTTAAAAAGTTCTTTGGTATCTCAATGGAAGAGATAAAAAACATATGAAAAAAGAGGATAAAATTATAAGTAGGAAATAAGTTGTAAAAACAAAGTATGATGAGCTGGAAAGATAAAAGAATAAATAAGGAAAGACTGTAAGGAAACTGAAAACTTAGCAGCAGAAGTTAATCTGGGTGAATGTGGTGAGAATAAGGAATGTTCTCACGAGATGCTCTCTCAGAGAACTGTACATTTCAGACCAGTAACGAATGCAGCTGAACACAGACAAGCCAGGGCATTGATAATATAGGCAAAGAGATGGGACAATATCCTAGACCAGGCAGCATTAGGCCAACAGGGGCATAATTTCTTCTTTTGAGAAAAATTCATATAACTTAAAATTTACCACTTAACCACTTTAAAGTGTAAAATTCAATGGCTTTTTACTGTATTTATAATATTGTGTAATCATGACTGCTATTTGAATTCCAGAATATTTTTATTACTCCAAAAGGAAACCACATGCCTCCCAATTTGCCCTCCTCCCATCCCCTGGCAACCACTAATCTACTTTCTGTTTCTGTGAATTTATCTCTTGTGGCCATTTCATATAAACAGAATCATGCAACACTTTTGTATTTTTTTTTTGTACTTTTGTGTGTGGCTTCTTTCACATTGCATAATGTTATGGCTGAAGAATATTCCATTGTATGGTATACATTTTGTTTATCTATTCACAGTCACTAAACATGTGGGTTGTTGCTGGTCTTTGGATATAAAAAATATTGCTATGATCTCAGCTGGCATGGCTCAGTGGTTGAAGGTCAACCTATGAACCAGGAGGTCACAGTTTGATTCCTGGGCAGGGCACATGCCTGGGTTTCAGGCTCAACCCCCAGTAGGGGGTATGCAGGAGGCAGCTGATCAATGATTCTCTCTCATCATTGATGTTTCTATCTCTTTTTCTTCCCTCTCCCTTCCTCTCTGAAATCACTAAAAATAATACTAAAAAATATTGCTATGAACATTCCTATTCAAGTTTTTGTGTGAACATATGTTTTCAGTTCTGTTGGTATATACCTACAAGTGGAATTTTTGGGTCACATGTTAACTCTGTTCAAACTGTTTTCCATAGTTGCTGTACCATTTTATAGTCTGGTCAGCAATGTCTGAAGATTCCAGTTTCTCTATACCCTTGTCAACACTTGTTATTTAGTACTAGAGGCCTAGCGCAGGAAAACTGTGCACAGGTGGGGTCCCTAGGCCTGGCCGGCAAGCAGGGCCAATCAGGTTCCCCACCTCCCTGCCTCCCCGCCTCCCGGCCTCCTCCTTCTCTCCCTGCCCACGTGCCGCCACTGCATGGTTCCCCACCTCCCCACCTCCCCGTCTCTCCTCTTCCTTCCCTCATAGCCTGCATCCACCCCCACCCACTCCAGTTCCCTGTTCCAGCCTGGGGCCCGACCCTGATAGGGCGATCAGGGCTTGCTGGCCCAGGGGAGGGACTGGGAGGTTGGCCTGCAGGCCCCATAGGCGATTGGGCCCGTGGGCTGGGGGCAGCTCCTGCGTTGAGCATCTGCCCCCTGGTGCTCAGTGTGCATCATACCTACTGGCCAGTCGGCCAGTTGGACGGTCGCTTAGCTATATATATATATATATATATATATATATATATATATATATATATATATATATATATATATATTTGTGTCTGCCAGGTTGTGGCTGTGTGATGGTGGGAGAACTACTGAACTATTTTAAGTCTCCATTTTGTATGTTGGAAAACGTAAGAATAAATACTTACTTCATAGAGGTTTGTGAGACTTTAATGATACAGCCCCCATAAAAAGTAGATGTCCTTATACCTTTAAAATAATTTGTAGCTTAAAAACAATTTGTAGCATTATAAAAGCCACATGATATTCATTTTGGTGTTTTTGCTACAAAACCTGTTGTAAAATCTGTTGTCAAGGTCATTGCCAATTTTTCATTTGGGTTTTACTACCAGTTTAAAAAGAATCTGCTTCTCTGAGAAAGTGGTGTTGCCTCCTCACCCCCCGCAGCCCCCGCCATCCGCTCTGTTCTCTAGTAATAAGAATGAGCTCATTGCCCATGGTTATCTTTTTGTCCTGGCTGTAATTTTTGTACTTCTCAGCAAGTATATTAGCTTGCCTGGTTGGATTATTTACTTCCTTCTTTTGTGGCTGTGACTTTAAAATTTCTATTTGATTACCAATACTGTCTAGGTGTCTCATTGTCAGCCATCTTGAATCCTTTTGGACAGAGGAGCGGTCTGAATCAAGTAAAAGTATTCCTTAGACTTTCAAAGCCTCTATTTCTTCATCTGACAAATGCCCTGCTTATTTGAGAAGACTTACAAAATCAGGCAAGATAATTGAGTGAGTTTTGGAAAACCAGACACACTGTACAAAAGTTAGCCATGCCCAGGCACAATGGACCAACAGTCACCGACATGACGTCAGTGTCTCGCAAATGCTCTTCAGCACAACCCTTATTTCTGAGCTCAGAATTAATTACAACATATACTTTGAAAGTAAATTTGCACTTGGAATGACACATGCCAACACCTAATTCAATGGCCCTGAATGAAAGAGAAGATCATTTAGATTTGGAATTTTGACAAAGATTATAATTTGTATCCTGCGGCATCTATGGTGAGGGCATGAGAAAATGAGAAAACTTAAAGGTGAGAGGAGAACTCTGAGCCTCCAGTGATGGCTTTAAGTCTTCCCCCCGCCAACCCCCCGTGAATTTGAGCCCCCTCTCCCTCCGGGCCCTGCCCTTACAGACACTGCTTTCTCTCTCTTATTTCTGACTCCTCTATTTTGTTTTGTTTTCTAGCATCAACTTCAAGGTCCCAGAGCTCATAGTGGCGAAGTGTCAGGGCTGTCCATGCCCACAGCAGATGTGTTCCTGTGTCTGTCCTCACAGTCTGCCTCACATTTCGATACCTAGCTGAACAGTGGGGGAAATTTTCCATTAGGAAACAAAGATCCTGGCTCAGAAGCTTCGACACAATGCACCATGATTAATTGCAGCCTCTGAAGTTATTTTTTTAATTCTCATTAAAAATACATATTGCTTTCTAATTGTTAAAATTTATTTTATTTTTTGATTAATTGAATTTATTGGGGGGGGGCATTGATTAATAAGATTATATAGGTTTCGAGTTTACATTTCCATGATACATGATTTGCACATTGTATTGTGTGCCCAATACCCAAAATTGAATCATCTCTATTACCATATATTTTAAAATAATGCATGATCACTACAGACATTTTTATTGATTTTTTAGAGAGAAAGGAAGGGGGAGGGAGAGAGAGAGAAACATCAATGTAAGAGAGAAACCAATTGCCTCCTGAATGCATCCCAATCAGGGATCAAACCAGCAACCTGAGTATGTGCCCTGACCGGGAATCGAACCTGCACCCTTTCCTGTACCAGACAATGCTCCAACCAACTGAACCACATCACTCAGGGTGATCACTACAGACATTTAAGAAAACATAAGGAATAAATCTATAAGGACTCACAATTCTATCATGCAAAAATAACCACAATTATCCTGTTTCCATCTCATTATACACAATTGTGATTTTACCACATACATGTTTTGTTTGCTCTTTAATAAATAAGTGCATAATATTATATCATATTGAGCCTCTGTATTTTCATTCATCAGATGAATATGTTATTTTATTCCTCAGAACTAAATTACAGATTAAATAAAATATATGGATAAAAACAGCTTGAAGCATATTAAGTGCTGAGTAAATCTTAATTATTTTTGAAATGAATCAGAATTTGGCCTTGGAACTGCATATTTCTGCCTTGTTCCATGAAAAGCTACATTTCTCCTGAAGTGGTGACTCAGGTGAGTGGACACAAAGTAGACACTGGGAAATATCTTGGACTGAGAACAACCAGAATCTGCTTTCTGAACAGACAAATCTGCGAGGGGAAAATAGGGCAGCACCAGACCTTCTCAGCACGTAAGCACTGCTATTTCAGCAGCTCAACCAAAAAAAAGCAAACCCTTCAAATCGTGTCCTCACAATAAAACTGGGCAGAGTTATTTCCTCTGCAGAAGGGCCTGCGGAGAAGAAGTAGGCAAAGGCCACGGTTTAGCACGGAGCATGTCGGGGAGCTGGTTTCCCAGCATCAGTGCGATGACAGTGGAAATGAGCGCGCCTGCTGCCAGACTCACTCTTGACATGGCCCTGCCTCAAAGTGACTTGGTTAGCTCTAGCCAAACTGTGCTGCCACTGAACGGGGAAATATAATACAGGAGAGCAAACAAGCATAACCACACACACACACACACACACAAATCCCCCAACAGGCTTTTCTCTGAGGATGGAGCTAACTTGACTGACTTCAGAAGAAGGGTGAGCAGGAACCTGCATTGGGTCTCAGTGGGCACCAAGAAGAACCTTGTCTGGTGCCCATGAGAGAAGCCAGTATGGAGCAAAATGCATTCACTTCAGAAGGATAAGCAAAAGGGCCGACAGAGAATGAGTCGTTTGATAAATGGTATGATGTGGTCAGAGCAGGAGTCAGAGACTGCTGTCCATCCAAAGGCTGCCATAACCTCCTTACTCATTACTCAGGCCTCTCTCTTTCTACTCCTCTGCTACTCGGGTGACACGAACTCTGACAAGTAACTATCGCTTTTACTGTGATAAGTGTTACAGGGCAGTAAAGAGCTAGGAAAACTCCAGCGCAGGAGGAATAGGGAAACAAGGCCCCACAGTGTGGGCAATTTGCAGCCAGCTTGTAAATAGCAAGCCATTCTCTTCCCCAGACAAGAACATGAGAGCAAATGGTTAAAAAGAACACTCTTTAATCAGAGAATGCAGAAAGGGATGGGGGAAGGAGCAAGGAAAAAAGGCAGTTTTACTCCCTAAGCAGAGAAGCCAGCAGTATCAAGACTTGGCAAGATAAAGTTGCTGGGTGAATTCTGGGAAGGCCACAACAAAGTAAAAAAAAAAAAAGAAAAAAAGGGAATTAATTGAGAATTAATCTGTACCAAAACATTCAGCAGAAGAATTCTGAAACCTATAGACAAGAGGGTATATAATGCCTCGGACCCCCATCCAAGTCACTCTTCAGATTGGCTGGGGCGCATCTGTGCTTCATAAGCCAGATGTATAGGTTTGCTTGCTTTGCTTCTTTAATAAAGGTGCATGTTTTAATTGATTTAATAAATGGGCTGAATCACAACACAGTTAAGGTCTCTCATATAAATTTGTTTATACGAGAAGACAAAAATCGAGGTTGAGGCCAGCCCTCTCCCTCTAACTCAAGGGGCTGTCTGGTAACACCCCTCTGGTATTGCTGAGAGGTGCCTGTAACAGCTGGAGTAAACAATGTGATCAGCCCCTTTAATTCACTCATGTATTTATTCATTCAACATACACCTATTCACACATTTTTACTGAAAGCCAATGATTGTAATAGCCCCTTTTTATTCTAATATGAATAAAATATGTGTTCTACTTTTAAGAATTCACAGTCTAGTAAAAGAGATAATGCTTTGAATATCAATAATCACAATAAAAACCTATTAATAAGTCTATTGAAGAGGCAGAGACAGGGGGCCTGAGTATCAGCAAGAATAGCTAGTCTAGCCCTGGCTGCTTTGGTTCAGTGGATATAGCATCGGCCTATGGTCTGAAGGGTCCTGGGTTCAATTCCAGTATAGGGCACATACCTCAGTTTCAGGCTTGATCCTGGCCCTGGTTGGGGCACATGCAGGAGGCAACCAATTGTGTCTCTCTCACATTGATGTTTCTCTCTGTCTCTCCCCCTCTAAAAATCAATGAAAAAAAAATATCCTTGGGTGAGGATTAACAAAAAAGAAAAAAAGAATAGGTAGTCTACAGTAATTTGGGACTTAAGCAAGTCCCCTCTCAGGACTGCAAGAGTTAAGGTATTTGTCTTCCCCGTCCATCACAGGGTTCTCCAGAATGAGCATCCTGGGTGACCAGCTCTTTCAAGACCTGCGCAACTATCTGAAGTCCAAGTGAAAAGGTGCCCAAGGAACTGGAGGAGTCACCTGTGTCGGTAGGAATTGGCCTACATGTCCTTCAGGTGATTAGCTTCTCTATTTCTGTGAATTTATGATGAGCCTGGAACAATTTCTTAGTGAAGCAGATACAACACGTAGGACTGCAGGGCACAGGGAAGTAAATATTTCTTCTCTCACCCTCTTCTCTCTCCTGCTCCCGTGTGGCCTCTAAATGACCTGGAAACTGAGTGGGATTTACACATTGTGTTGGGCCCAGGTAAGAGCTGCCTCAGCAAAGCCTGTGAATGGACTAAGCTCAGCAGGAGATATCTGTGGTGGGGCCAAGAGAAGCAGCAAGCTGACATCAGGTTGTTCTAGGGGATGATGACTCAGAGGAGAGGGCTCTCTCCTGACTCAGGAGCTGATGTCAGAGAGGAAGCAAGGAGCGAGGGCCATGGCCCAGAGCTGTTCTCTGAGGGACGATGGGGATTGCAGCCGCTGCCAGCCTCTGACTCACTCATCTCCAACGTGCAGGTCATGGCTAAGGGCATTTGAACACCGAAGACAGAAAATAAAATTCAACAGAACATTACTACTTACATCATGCATTTGGGTTTGTAGCTGATTGGCTGCCTATTAGAAACAATGGTGGCTGCCTATTAGAAACAATTTTAAAAAGTACTAGTGGCCAGACCCCTCCCCAGTTTAAATCAAAATTTCTGGGCATCGGACCTGAGCATTGGTGACTCCTAAAAGCTCTCCAAAGATTTAATAAATGGAAAAAACCAAGAAAACTTGACCTACTTCAAAGTGACTCAAGTTTGGAATAACTAGTGGGTGATAATCTGTAAACTACTAAAGTTGTTCCCGTTCATTCCCAAAGCACTGCACCTCTCACCTGTATGATGCTTTGCCATTTATAAAGCATGTCATGTACATGGCTTAATTTTACCTTCGTCTCATCCAGGAGGAAAGTAGAAGAATGATTAACCCTGTCTCTCTCATATCGATGTTTATCTCTCTATGTCTCTCCCCCTCTCTTCCACTCTCTCTAAAAATCAATGGAAATATATCCTTGGATGAAGATTAACAAGAACAAGTAAGTTTTTTCTAGAAATCTCTCAGGAAACTTCTTCAAATAGCTCATTGGCCAGAATTGGATTACATGCACACCCATGAACACCAACATTGGCAAGGGGCCTCGAATTTGCCTAACAGGCATACACTCATCTAAAGTAATGCCTGAGCTGGGATTGAATCATTTCCCCTGAGAAGTGGTTCCCTGAACAGCACTAGAGTTCTGCTGACCAGGAAGATGAAGGAAATGAATGGTGGTGTAACTTAAGAAGCCATTCATGTCAGATGAAATGGGAGAAGCTAGATTTGGATTTGGAAGTCAAATCTCAGCACTTACCCTCTCTCTCTCTCTCTCTCTCTCTCTCTCTCTCTCTCTCTCTATATATATATATATATATATATATATATATATATATATATATATATATATACTAGTAGCCTAGTGCATGAAATTCATGCACTGGGGTAGGGGGGGAGGGAAAGGGGCCCCTCAGTCTGGCCTTCACCCTCTCCAATCTGAGACCCCTCAGGAAATGTCCAACTACCTGTTTGTGCCCACACTTTTAACAGATAACAGCTCCATTGTTGTTTTTTTCTTATGCTTAAAACCATTGGAATTAGTAGGTATTCAAAGTGTGTATACATTTTGGGGGGACACCCTGTATATCTCTAGTCAGCGGTGAAAGAAACCAACAGCAGATTTGGAACCCCCAGACAGGGAACCTCGCTCACTCCCCACATGTCTCCCCACTTCACTTTCCACCTTCGTGGGAGCAGGAGAATCAATGCTTTCTCTCATCAATTCAGAAAAGTACATCCTGTCACCCACTGCCGGGCAGGAGTGCGCTAGGCCCCAAGCAAGCGAGGCTCAGTCAGGGCAGCCTTTGCTCTTGGGTACTGGCACCCAAAGTGCACATTCCTTCTCTACAGTTGCCCCGACTACTCCACTGTTTCACTGAGAGGACGGAATTCCTCTCTGCCTCTGGGTTCTTGATCTTGAACACTACCGAAGGCACCTCAGCGAGGGCCACCCGTGCCCACCAGGTGTGTCTGTCTGCACCTGCTCCCGCCTCAGCACCTGCATTAACCCCCCAGAGGTGATCTCGTAGCTGCACTGGCCTCTGTGGGAACAGGGCATCACCACTCTGCCCTCTCACTGTCATATCACAGGCTCCCACTCTCAGCACCCAGAACACCCAGACACTCTCCAAAGGACGTGAGCGCATCAGAGGGGATGTGTGCACATCCTGTGGTGGTGTTAGGCATGCCACGTTGATGGATGTGCGGTGGAGAGGCGTGGGGAACTTGTGCACGCCTGGAACAGTTTGCAACTGTTGCAGGCGCGGGAGGGTGACAGTGTGCTGGGGGATGTTCGCATGCCAGGGGGGATGTGCACACCGGAGGCCTCTGGCTTTTCAGATCCACAAACCCCTGCTGCCGCCTTCCTTCAGTATGCAAATTAGCCGCCATCTTGTTGCTTCAGGGTGGGGGTCCCCACTGGGGTGCCTGGCCAGTCTGGGTGAGGGGATGATGGCTGTTTTCAGGCTGGTGGGCAACTGAGGCTCCCAACCTCTCCTTTTTTTCTTTTTCCTTTTTATTCTGGGATTTATTTACCTTCTATGGCTGTCACTGGAGCTGAGAGCCAGTTTTAGCTCTGAGGCTCGGCTCCAGCTCTGAAACCTCTGCTGCTGAAAGCAGAGATCTGGGTTTGTTTGGGTTCTATAATTGTAACACGGTTGCAATCCTGCTGGCTGAAGCCCAGCTGGCTGAAAGCAGGTTTCTGGGGAATGTTTACCTTCTATATTTGCAACAATGTTTCTTAGAGTTGCAGCTCAGAGGCCGGCAGCAGCAGGTGGGGAACCTTGGCTTCCTCCGTCACTGGAGCAAGCAAACCTCCTGTTTGCTTCAGGTGCCTGGCTGCCGGCCGCCATCTTGGTTGGCAGTTAATTTGCATATCACCCTGATTAGCCAATGGGAAGCGTTTGGGGCCATGGTCAATTTGCATGTTTCTCTTTTATTAGATAGGATATATATATATATATATATATATATATATATATATATATATATATATCTTTATTGATTTTAGAGAGAGATGACGAGAAAGGGAAACATCGATGAAAGAGACACATCAACATCGATCAGCTGCCTCCTGCACACTCCTTGCTGGGGATTGAGCCCACAACCCATGCATGTGCCTTGATCAGGAATCAAACTGGTGATCTCTTGGTTCATGGTTCCACATGAGCCACACTGGCTGGGCTGCCTTCACTATATTTGTGACTTTGGATAAGGTTTCTCCAAGTTTCAGTTTTCTTAACTCCCAAATGGAGACCAAAATATGAGCGTAAAATGTATGAATGTGTCCAGAAACCACCAGAAAATACCTGAAATATACTTGGTAAACAATATATGTTAGTACCCTCCTTCTCTTCTCCTAACTTCTCTGCTTCCTTCCTGATACTTTCTAGTTCAAATGTAATTATGACTACTGTCATCTCTAGGTTAAATTGTAAGTTGATAGTAAATCTAGGGTAGTAGAAAATGCTGGTTAGAAAGGTATATAGAGCAGAGGAGAGCATGTGGACAAGAAGAAAATAACAAAGATATAATAAATTGCAGCTTAGAGACTTCTGACAAAACCTTCTCTACTTAAAACTGTTTCTCGCAGTGGCTGGTGTGGCTCAGTTGGTTGGGCATTGTCCCGTGCACCAAAGGTTGCTGCTTCAATTCCTGGTCAGGCACAAGCCCAGATTATAGGCTCTATTCCTAGTGGGAGGCATGCAGGAGGCGGCTGACTGATGCTTAACTCTTACGTGGATGATTCTCTTTCTCCTCCTTTCCTCTCTCTCTCTCTCAAAATTAATAAAAATATATATTTAAAAAACATACACCTTTTCTCACTTTTCTGGGAGTGTTCACCTATCAGACAGTTTTGTTTTTAACTTTTTAAAAAATTTCAGATATTCCTTATTTCTTTAAATTTATTGTTTATCAGGAGTGACTGAAATAAAAATGTGATTTGAGTCCCATCATCATGGAAATGGCTTTAAGAGAATACTGGTCAGATGACTAGTATTGCTTTCCATTTTCAACCAGTATTTAGGTATCATTGATAACTAGACAGCCAAGAGTCTGGCAAGAATACTCAAGGCATGTTACATAGCACAACATGCCTGTCTATAGTGGGAGGAGGGAGACTAGGAAATAACGTATGTGAACTTCTTGATTTCATCAACTTTTTAAATGGTATGTGGACTTCTTTACTTTTCTAACATTGTCAGGGTTTATTACATTTTATTTGCTCACTTAAAAAAATGGGCAATTACATTTGAGAAAGATATCTAGAAACACATGCTTCAAGAAGAATTATTTTCTAAGGCAAGGTGACGATAGGACCAAATTGAGCAGAGTTGCTTGTATCCTTCCCAGTCTCTGCAAAGTGGATGGTAGCTTATCCTATCTAATAAAAGAGAAACATGGTAATTAGCATACGACCGCTACACTTTCCATTGGCTAATCAGTAAGATATGCAAATTAACTGCCAGCCAAGATGGCGGCCAGCAGCCAGGCAGCTTGAAACTAACATGAGGCTTGCTTGCTTCAGTGATGGAGGACTCCAACGTTCCCTGCCTGCCTTGCCGGCCTCTGAGCTTGCAGTTTAAGAAACATTGTAACAAATATAGAAGTTAAACAAAACCCCAGAAACCTGGTTTCAGTGAGCCCGGGATCTCAGAGCTGGCATTATACATTATTTCGATTATAGAACCCAAACAAGCCAGATACCTTCTTTCAGCAGGGGAGGCCTAAGAGCTGGAGCCAGAGCTAAAGCTGGCCCAGAATAAAAAAAGAAAAAGAAAAAAAGGAGCAGTTGGGAGCTTCAGTCGGCCTCAAAACAGCCCTCAGCCCCTCACCCAGACAGGCCAGGCACCCCAGTGGGGACCCCCACCCTGAAGGGTGTGTGACCAGCTGCAAACAGCCATCATCCCTTCACCCAGGCTGGCCAGGCAGCCCAGTGGGGACCCCCACCCTGATCCAGGACACCCTCCAGGGCAAACCAGCCAGCCCCACCCATGCACCAGGCCTCTATCCTATATAGTAAAAGGGTAATATGCTTCCCAGCACTGGGATCAGCGGAGCCACGAGGCCTCCCAGCACTGTGATCAGCGTGACAGGGGGCATCACCCAAACCCCCTGATCGCCCTGCGGCTCTGTGTGTGACAGGGGGCGGGGCCAAAACCTCCCTATCAGCCCTGCTCTGTTCGTGACAGGGGAAGGCATCCCAATCCCCTGATCGCCCTGCGGCTCTGTGTGTGGCAGGGTGCAGCGCCTCAACCCCCTGATTGGCCCTGCTCTGTGTGTGACAGGGTGTGGCGCCCCAACACCCTCCCACACACGGGCCCTGCTCTGTGTGTGATGGGGTAGAGCCATAACCTCCCCATCGGCCCTGCCCTGAGTGTGAGAGTGGTGGCGCCCCAACCACCTGAACGGCCCTGCTCTGTGGGTGATAGAGGGTGGCGCCCCAACCCCCTTATCTTCCCTGCCCTGAGTGTGACAAGGGGCAGTGCCCCAACTCCCCTATCAGCCCTACTATGTGAGTGACAGGGGGGAGCTCCCCAACCCCCTTATTGACCGTGCTCTGTGCGTGACAGGGGGCAGTGCTCCAACCCCCTGATTGGCCCTGCTCTGTGCATGACAGGGTACAGAGCCCCAACCCCCCTGATGGGCCATGCTCTGTGCGTGACAAGGGGTGGCGCCGCAACCTCCCCATAGACCCTGCCTTGAGTGTGACAGGGTGCGGTGCCCCAACCCCCCACTCGGCCGTACCCTGAGCGTGACTGAGGGTGGCATCACAACTCCCCAATCTGCCCTGTTCTGAGCCCGACCAGGAGCTGCACCTAGGGATTGGGCCTGCCCTCTGCCACCCGGGAGCAGGCCTAAGCCATCAGGTCGTTATCTCCCGAGGAGTCCCAGACTGCGAGAGGGCATAGGCCGGGCTGATGGACCCCCCTCCCCCCCGAGTGCACAAATTTTTGTGCACCAGGCCTCTAGTCTATAATAATAAAAGGGTAATATTCTAATTAGACCAATGTCTTCCAGATGTCATTCCGGACATCCTTCCTGACAAAACCAGGCTAGAGGGAAGCCAGCCTGGGTCCTGGGTGCCTGCTGGTGGCCGGTGGAAGGAAGCCTGGTTCCTGGGTGCTGGATGGAAGCTGGTGTTGCCAGCCGGGGGGAGGAAGTCCTACTCTTGCACAAATTTTCGTGCATTGAGCCTCTAGTCTCTATATCAATGTAGACAGAAATACCTAAGTGATTGACCTTATTTTCTGTTGTATGTACTTCTCAGCCCTGGTCAAGTGAAGAAGGGACTATTCCTGGAAATCTCTGCAGCCTCATCCCACGGCATTGCCTAATCTCCCTGACACACTCTCCAGGTTCTTCTAACAGGAGGCAAATTCCACTGAGATACATTCACCAAGACACATTCTGCAAGGAATGTAATGCCCTATCTCTGTTAATATTTAACTATTACCTTTAGGTAGTTATTAGAAATAAATTCCCAAACTCTAAGAGATTCTTAGAAGCAGGTGATTGGACTAAAAGGAAAGATTATTGACAGATGTTTGTTTTCCAACATTTTTTCTGCTTTCCTCAGATTTCTTGCTACAGACCCTTCCTGTTGCTTCTTTCCCCCACTCTTCCATTCGCCTGTTTTACTCACTTTCTTCAGAATCTGACCAATAAAAAGAATCTACTATTAACCATTCATAACCTAGTGGAAATGTAAGTCCATGTTTGGTTAGTTCTCATAGAAATTATCATTTTATATTTGAGGTATTATTTTGTACCTAGAGGAATCCCATGTAATACCTTTGTAGGGGAAGAAGATGAATGCTCACAATGCATGTAGCTACTAAGTGAAAGCTCACTCTGGTATTACCCTCAAGAGGTTATTTTAGGATCTAAGCCTGGACTTGAGGAGGAGGAGCCATGGATGGTGGTAGAAAGCTGGCATGTTGAAGGGAATCCTGTATCAAGGATGAAGGAGAATGTAATAAATGCATTGTTCCCAAACACCAAGCCAAAATCAGCCAAAAAGGAATTCTGGATGGTGGATGTCACATCAAATGGGGTCAAAAAGTTAAGGATTAAATGATGCAGAAGGAGATACCCACTCTCATAGATCAAGTTGGAGCAAAGATAGGCTAATTTTATTTCAGCCTGTATACACCTTTTTTTAGGATGACCTCTTGTCCAGCGTTTAGTACCTGTGTTCAGTAACACAGATTGACATCTGGGATCTTATCTTGATAATTCTTATTTATCATCCAGTAGACATTTTCAACATTGCTCTCTTAAAATCAGGCTGGTCCTCTGTGATAATTTACCAAATATCTCACAGTGTCTCTCTCTTAGGAATTTTCTTGGAATTAGAATAATAACATCTATTAAGACCTGAGAACTTGAACAAAGTCATTAAAAAAAATTCTACTCTATGGATTCTTCTCCTTTTGAATGTTCTTTGTGTATAACAATTTTCCGGTCACCTGGTGTTTCATTAGCAAATTAATATAAAGCCACCTTTAAAAAATCTTACAGAATTTTAATGACTATGTCAATACCAAAATTTATATGTATGCAGCTAGAATATATCACTCTGAATTATGGACCGGATTCTAAATGCTAATGGAATAGCAAGAAATATTTTGGCAGGGTTTGAAGATAATATTAGCACAAATTAATTTATTCTTGCAACTTGCTCACTTTTGGTCTGAGGAAAATGGGTAAGTGACTCCCTCTAGAGTGATTTCTCTGCTACTATATCATGCAGCCTCTGCAAAAGACATAATTTGGAATGGGAAACCTAAAAATATATTTTTTTTGAAAAAAGAAAGCAAGAGAAAAAAGAAGGAAAATAAAAAATGTGCCTGAGTTTTGAGCCATAATCTCTCCTCTTGACTAGGGATTTGCAAACATATTTGATTACAAGAAAGAGCACTTGCTTGTTTTGTTTTGTTTTCCCTTTTTTCCCATTGACTGGGGCTACTTGTGTATCTTGGGAAGTTCCATAGAAGTTCCAGTTGGGAAAGACAGGATAGCCACATAATTCTTTCCATTAATGACTAATGTTCAGAGTAAAGAGTTGGTGTCATATCCACCTCCAAAGAGTGGAAGCACACTGTGCCGTCGAATATGTGCTTTCAGAATTGTCTGAATTTTAACTGGTTAAAGCAGACTATTGGATTGTGCGAAGGCACCCTGGCTTTGTGCTGGCCTGGCATGTGGACAGATGTTTTTGGAGGGAGTGTAAGCACGGAGGAGCCAGGTGGGCTGGATTCACAATCAGATCCGTCCCTGTTAGATCTGGTGCTGAGCACAGTGCTTTCTCTCTCTGGCCCATTTTCCTGACTGGCTAAGTGGAGATGATGGCAGTAGTATTTCAGCTTCCCGTTTCAGCGCTGTGGGAAGTCCTGCACAGAAACCTGGGCGAAAACTAACGTGCACTCTGCCCTGTCCGTTGGAAGCTCTCATATAAGAAATACACAATAAATCCTCTATGTGGTTTAAATCCTTAAATGATACCTGGTCCCCTCTGCCAGTCAGGATCCATTGTCAGCCCTGCCACAGCTCACCCTGACTTCCAAACAACCTCCCTACAACTGATACCGTTCAGGCCCCAGGAAACCCGAAGCGAAACGTTGCTGTGTCATAAGCTGCTAAGGCTTGCAGGTCATGCTCCTGCTGACCTGGAAAGTGGTCTCACAAGCAGAGAGCATGCAGGACTTGGGAAGTGGAAAGAATTGGGAAAGAGAAAGAAGAAATCAATCAGCTTGGCAAACCTTTCCAGATAGCGTGTGTATAATAGAATGGCTAATGACATTTCATTCCCCAGGACAGCCCGTCATCCATTTTCTAGCTCCTCTTTGGGTCCATTTCATCCTTCTAAAGGTACAAGTTAATGCAGCATTTCATGCTTGCCAATGGAGATTAAGTAATATTTTGTAATATTAAATAATTCATATTGCTCTCAAATTTGTATATATGTTGGTGCAGACATAATATGTTTAAAGCATGATATTGATTCTCTAACATGGTGACTAAATTCCAGTTTTGTAAATAGTTTTCCTTTTATAGATATATTTCATAAACTCTAACTTAATTTATAAAGTAAATTTTAAGAATATTGCATTTACATAATTTTGATCTAAGATATTTATATGCATTCTTATAATTTGTACTTTGCATTTTAATTTTAATAGCTCTGAATAAAATAACATTTTGAGAAGCATAAAATAGTCTTGATTTTGTATTTTCATTTTTATTTTACATTTTGATAAAGTACTTATTTTTGTACACTTGAATAAAATCTTTTGCTACCTACTCCTTCGATCATTTAGATGGTTATACATATTGGGATCATAATAGAAACAAAAATATTAAAGTAGAGCTTAACAAAACCTAGAAGTATGAATAAAAAATAGAAATAGAATATCTTCAAATAGGCCATGTGCTTAATGTTTAAAAATTAGAAACAATGAAAGTGAGCAGATTTCCCATGCACATAAGAAAAGCACTTATGCCATTACCAGAACTAATAAAACCCCGAAAAACCAGCAATAATTGGGAATATTCAACAAACACCGATATATTTGTGTGAATATGTCTAATAATAATCAGAAAAATATCATGTTATGTATTTAATATTTAGTCAAGCATAATAAGGTTTTGATGGTGCAAGGAACAACATTTTTACAAAAATATGAGTGGAAAATTTCTAGATTAAATAAATAGGGTATTGATATTATATGCTAGAATGCCTGGACAGCTAAGATAGATAATAATAATGCAAGAAACGATTATTATTTAAGATGGAAATTCAAGATGAGCTTATTAATTTATAGGTAATAAAGAAAAGAAATTATACTTATAATAGAAACAATATACATTACTCAGTTCAACTAGATTATACCAGGATTATTGCAAAATTATATTAAGCAAGTAAGATTTATTATATGAATTCTGAATTACCAACAAAAGAAAACCAAGGAATCAAAATTAATGAGTATCTTACTGATTTTTAGCAGTACAGTTTTTGACTTAAGTGAAGATCTAAAAAATTTTGTCTAGGTCAAGACTATTATGAAACACTAATAAGGTTGTTGGAAAAAAGTACACATACCAGGATTTTGATCCATAATCCAGAAGTAAATGTTGTACAATGCATAATCTATACGTTTTTCTGTAGGAGATATGGCCTCAATTGTTCCAATTTCAATGGCATTCCTTGAAACCATTAAGAAATTATATATAGTATTTTTTTGATTTGTCCAAATAGGGAATTTCTTGATGAAATATGTATATTTGACTTCACAACTACCCTTGGAAAGACAAGGGGAACGCTCTTGAAATAATAAGGGTTAACTTAGGCAATATACAAAAGCAACTCTATACTAAAGAGTTGAGCTAAGCAACATAAAATTCACGAAGGTGAATTTTGTTTGGAAAAAAGGAAAATACATTTTGAATTTGTGTTCTCTGTAATTACATTTTCCAAATCATTTTAAAACTCATAAATGACTAGCAAAATTTACCAAAAAAATCCTTAAACTGATCCAGGTCTTGCTATTCTACTTTTATAAAGATTAAAATATTTTTAAAACATTGTAGAGAACATTTTTATCTAAAAAGACACCATGTGAAATATGCAATACTGTGTGATATTTCAATAAAATATAAATTCTTGCATTTCCATAAAGGAGAATATTGACACTAAATTCTAGTGGTAGTATTTTCTGACTATGACACATTCAATCAAGATATAGTCTTAATTGAAATGCAGATTTGAATAAATTGAACAACATATTGATCATTTTTTCATTTGATTTTCCAGCATTAAAAATTTGCAGCAAAAATAACTTTAAAATAATGGTTGGATTTAGGTATTGTTTTAAGGGATGATAAATATGACAACAATTTATATCACATAAATATTTTGATATTCTCTAATGAAAATAATTTATCACAGTGGTTTCAAAACATTTGAATTTAATATTGTGTAAGAATTGAATTAATACTTACATTTTCTGTTGCCTGAACGGAGCAAATTTTCTTCAGATGAACATTAATAAAAAGAAAAAAATATCGGGACTACAGTGACTCAAGGTTGTCTAATTTAGCATTAGTTACTCTCAATGGAACACAAATAATGTTAAAATCATTTTAACTAAATAACTAATGCATTTGCTGATATAATGGAACAAAAGTAAATATGTCGTGATCTATGAAATATGCATGCCTTTATTCAATTACTCATTCAACCAACCATTCTCTGGCCCTTAAACCAAATGCCCAACCATACAACAATAATTGAATTAGTCTTTGGTAATTGCTGACTTTTATTGATTAAAAACATGCTCCTGCATAGTTTTAAAGATAATGATATGGTCAAAGAGTCCGATACTGTAGATAAACATATCCACTGAATGTATCACTACTAGATTACTGGCACCCTGAGCAGTTTCCAGTGGATTGTGGCGGAAGAGGCCAGTTTACAATGAGTTGAGGAGTGAATGGAATCTGAGAACTTGGGTCTGAACCTTTTTTTTAAAAGTATGGCTGTGAAAGGAAGAAAGGAGATAACTAAACATTGATGGGAAAGAATCCCTAAAGAAATAAATATAGAGATGGACATGGTTTGTCCTCTTATTTTTGAGAGGTGAAGAGGATCCTGGGTAAAATCATTATAAAAATTAGAAATGCTCGCTGAAAATTTTAGGGTGGGAGACTAGTCCCCGAATTGAATGGCATCAAACTGCTCTTTACAAACTAGTTAGGATGCCTGTTTCTAAAAAGACTGATACATACAAACACATATGTGAATAAAACACAACTACACCAGCACTTTCTTATTTCCAATATAGCTAATGCACGAGACAAGAAATGCTTTTTACTTTTCATTGATTTCTCTGAAGCCTGTCAAGGGTTGAATAAAAAATGGCCATATGGTCATTTTTCTTTCATGATTTGCTGCAAAATATTTGAAATGCTGAGGCAGGGATGATAAAGGGGATGGAGGGAGAGGGGATAATTGTCAGTCTATAATAATCTCACTTTCACATGTGACGTGGCTTTCTACCAACAAAGGGATTAGACAAGTCGTCAGCTCAAACATGGATACATAAGTCCAATAGTATGAATGTAAGGAAAATCAGAGGGTGGAAGAAACATCCCAGCAATTTCTTATTGGAGTATTCAATAGTACCTGGCAGACTTGGTATAAGGTAGGTGTTGTAAATGTTAAAATATTTTTTGTTTCTTTATTCTTAGGAATGCTTTACTGGTCACTCTCTTGGGGTCTTGGGTATGCCAGTTATCGTTTTTCTGGGCTTTGATTTCTCAATCACTATCATAATACCTGAGTAAATAGTAGATGCCCCTTTTATGTTTCTTTATCCAACTTGAAGGCAGGGGTGATGCAATTTGCTTCTATGTATTCCTCATGCTGCATATAGGTGTGCATAGGTTAGCAAAGCATGCAATACAGTATGTGTTTATTATCTATTCTCAAACACCCCTGTTTGAAAGAGAAGGGTTATTGTTAACTCACTCTTATAGATTTGTTAAAAACTGATTCACATTGTTATGGTAAGAATTTTTATTTTCTGAATTAAAAATCAGTCTGACATACAAGAAATGAAACCTATTTAATCCTACTTTAATAATCCGTATTTAATATATGTGTATCCTTTTCTTAGAGGTTAAATGAGTTGTTCAAGAGTGAAAATGCAGCTCTGATAGGGCTGAAACTAGAGACCAGGCCTGGAATGCCTTAAGAAAAATATGCAAGGGAAGCCTTCGAGAATGATGTTGAAGACAAAATCCTGTGAGTGGCTTGGGGGATAACACAAGGATAGCAGCCTAGAATAAGTGGTATTCAGATGAAGGGCTCAAAATGCACAGCTTCTCATTTTCAACTCATCCCAGCATCCATAAATAAGTAGTCTGTAAGTGAGAATGGTACTGAATCTGTACTTTTCTTAAATCTGAAGGCTGTATTACCATTGTTCAATTGAAAAGAAAACTTTTTTGTGATTGATATATATCCATAAGAAATATCCCTTGAATCTCAATTGTATCTTTGGGGACTATGTTGGCATTTAGTTAATGCACTGAGGAATCATTCTGTAGAAGAGAGTAAGAGAAATTGCTGGTAGAAAGTAAAGATTCTCCAATAAGAATTTATCTTAACATATAGCCCTACCTTTTTTGATCAGGTTCTCCTTACTTTTATTCACACCCATTTGTAGAGGAAAAGTTTTAAATCAAAGTATTAATTCAATCAAAATAACTAGGCAAAACAATATTTATTAATTTAATTGTGGACTATATGATTTTGTTTAAAAATCTATGTAGTAAATGATAATTTGACTTAATTCAACCATATAATTACTATTTTTTGTATCATTTAAAATAAATTCCTTTTTTTGTTTTTGCCCCAGCCAATGAGACTGAGCTGGTTGGAGCATCCTCCTGTGCCTGGGAAGGTCAAGGTTCAATACCCAGTCAGGCACATACCTAGGTTTCAAGTTCGCTCCCTGGTCAGGGCTCATGAGGGAGGCAACCAATCAATGCATCTCTTTCACATGGGTATTTTTTTCTCTCTGTCTCTTCCTCCCTCTCTAAAAATCAATAAAAATTAAAATAACTTTATTTTTACAAATTTACTACAGAAAAATAAGAAAGATCTAGTCAGCTTGAGATAATCACTATTTTGACCTTTAGCTCTGTAATCATGTCATTAGATACATAGACTTCCACTAGACTGCAAATTCTGTAAGGCCATAAATAAATGACTGAATGAATAAATGCATAGTAATGGAATTGAATCACAATGTATATACACTTTTTAAATATGCAGTTTTCTCATAAACTGTATTTAGTGTATCTTTTTGATAACCACATATAACTATATGACTTTTATCAGTCTCTAATAAAAGATGTGTGTATGGTCTTTTGGCACATCTGTGGATATATTTGTACTTATTTTATTAGAATCATTCCCTAGTTATGGCACTATAAAGTAGGTCTGTCTGTTTAAAAATATTATTTATATATGTACTAGTATATGCATGTACATATATGTATATATTCAAATTGTGCTAAAAACACTGTGTCAACTTACATTCTCAAAGGTATAATAGTGCCCAATTTCTCTGACTCTTATCACTCATGAATTTTTTATGTGGTTTGTTTTGTTTTTAAAAAATTATACTTTACTAGAGGCCAGGTGCACAAATATTTGTGCAATCAGGGGGGTCCTTCAGCCCGGTCTGTGCCCTTTTGCAGTCTGGGACCCCTCAGGGGATGTCCACCTGCTGACTTAGGCCCACTCCCTGGGGGATTGGGCTTAACTGGCAGTCAGACATCCCTCTGGCAGCCTGGGAGCCCTCAGGGGATGTCCACTTGCCAGCAGGGAGCAGACCTAAGCTGCAGTCGTACATCCTTAGTGCTGCTGAGGAGGTGGGAGAGTCTCCCGCCACCACCACTGTGTTGGCAGCCATCAGTCTTCCTTGTGGCTGAGCAGAGCTCCCCCTGTGGGAGCACACTGACACTGACGACAAGGGGGTATCTCCTGCATTGAGCATCTGCCCTCTGGTGGTCAGTGTGTGTCATAGTGACCATTCATTCCCAGTCATTCTGCTGTTAGGGTCAATTTGCATATTACTGTTTTATTATATAGGAGAGAGGCCTAGTGCATGGGTGGGGGCTGGCTGGTTTGCCCTGAAGGGTGTCCCGGATCAGGGTGGGGGTCCCACTGGTGTGCCTAGCCAGCCTGGGTGAGGGGCTGATGGCTGTTTGCAGGCTGGTCAAGCCCCCCAGTGGGGATTCTCACCCCATGGAGGTGTGGCCAGCCTGGGTGAGGGGCTGAGGGCTGATTTTAGGCTCTCCACAGCCCCTTCAGGGTAGGGAGGGTCCCACTGGGGTGCCTGGCCAGCCTGGGGGAATGGCTGCTGGCTATTTGCAGGCTGGTCACAGCCCCTTCAAGGTTGGGGGGGTCCCACTGGGTTGCCTGGCCAGCCTGGGTGAGGGGCTGATGGCTGTTTGTAGGCTTGCCACAGTCCCTTCAAGGTAGTGGGGGGTCCCACTGGGGTGCCTTTCCAGCCTGGATGAGCAGCTAATGGCTGTTTGCAGGCTGGTCACAGCCCCTTCAGGGTTGGGGGGGGTCCCACTGGGGTGCCTGGATAGCCTGGGTGAGGGGCTTATGGCTGTTTGTAGGCTGGCCATAGTCCCTTCAGGGTGGGGAGGGGGGTCCTGCTGGGGTGCCTGGCCAGCCTGGGTGAGGGGCTGATGGTCATTTTTAGGCTGGCCATGCCCGCGGGTTGGAAGCAGGTATCTGGGATTTATTTATCTTCTATAATTGAAACTTTGTAACCTTGAGCAGAGCTCAGGGCCAGCCAGGGCAGGCAGGAAGCTTGGCTTCCTCCAACGCCGGGGGCAATACAAGCCTCCTGCTCGCTTCAGTTCCATGGCCGCAGCCATCTTTCTGATGGAGTGACAGAGTGAGTGGGTGGTGGTTAATTTGCATATTACTCTTTTATTAGATAGGATAGAGGCCTGGTGCCTGGGTGGGCGCTGGCTGGTTTGCCCTGAAGGATGTCCCGGATCAGGGTGGGGTGCCTGGCCAGCCTGGGTGAGGGGCTAATGGCCATCCTTTCTTTCTTTCTTTCTTTCTTTCTTTCTTTCTTTCTTTCTTTCTTTCTGGGACTTATTTTTCTTCTATAATTGAAACTTTGTAGCCTTGAGCGGAGCCCAGTTCGACTGGAAGCCTGGGGCAACCCAGGCTCCCAGCCCTTCATTGAGTGGAGGCCACTGCTGGCTGGAAGCAGGTATCTGGGATTTATTTATCTTCTATAATTGAAACTTTGTAGCCTTGAGTGGATCCAAGTGCCAGCCAGGGCAGGCAGGAAGCTTGGCTTCCTCCATTGCTGGGGACAACTGAAGCCTCCTGCTCACTCCAGCTCCGTGGCTGTCACCATCTTTGTGACAGAGTGACAGAGTGATGATTAATTTGCATATTACTCTTTTATTAGATAGGATGGTTTTATTATTATACCAGAGGTCAAGTGCATGAAATTTCCTAGTGGCTGCTGGCTGCCGACCAGGGCCTCCCTCCCTTGCCCTGGCCAGTCCCACCCCCTGGTCAAACTCCTGGACTAACTCCCGGTCAAGGGGACAATTTGCATACTATGCTTTTATTATATAGGATGCTTATGGTACATTTAAACATTTTGTTCATATATTTAAGGTTCATAAATGTTTTGTTGAAGGTTACAAATACTTTGTGCTAGCATATAGGAGGGATTTGTCATATAGATTTCAGGATATACACTGCTATTTTACTATTTTAATTGTTTAAATTTTATTATAAAACTAGAGGCCGGTTGCATGAAGAGATTCATGCAGTAGGCCTTCCCTTCTCCTGGCTGCCAGCACCGGTCTTCCTCCAGCACCCAGGACCCAGGCCTTCACTCCGGCAGGAGCTGCCTTCAGTCTTCCATCTTCACTGCTCTGTTTGGAGCCGCCTTCAGTCTTCCATCTTCTCTGCTCCAGCCAGAGCCACCTTCAGTATTCCGTCTTCGCTGCTCTGGCTCACCTTCAGTCTTTGCTCCACCGCTTGGAACCTATGTATGCAAATTAACCGCCATCTTTTTGCGTTAATTTGCATGCTCTCCTGATTGGCTGGTTAGCATAGTGAAGGTATGGTCAATTTACATATTTGTCTATTATTATGTAAGATTTTTATTTATTTAATATTTTAATATGTAATATTTTTATGCTTTTCAAATAGATTGCTCTTTTCCTTTAATATACTGACTTTGGGGTCATCTTTTGGAAGAACTATTATAAATGATACTAGAAGTCTGGTGCATGAAATTTGTGCACTGGAGGGAGGAGTCTCTCAGCTTGGCCTGTGCCCTTGGGGGATGTCCAACTGCCAGTTTAGACCCGTCCCCCAGGCCTAAACCGGCAGTCGGACATCCCTCTTGCATTCTGGGACACTGCATGCACCAGTGACCATACTTTTCATACAGGTGAAAGGCATCTTGTTGTTGTATGGGCAGCTACATGTTTTTCCCCTGATTATAAAAAGTAGTATATAACATGATCCTTCTGAGGCAGTAGTACCATTTTCCCCATCTTATGGGTGGAAAAACTGAAGCAAAGAGAAGTTAAGTAATTGGCTTTGTCACACAGTTATAAGTGTCAGAATCAGGGCTGATCACAAAAGGTGCAAGCCAGAGTCCATGCATATCATCGCTGCATCATCCTGTTTTTTCAGTGTTAGAGTAGCCTTGCCAGGTTTTAATCTTTAAATCTAAAAGACTGTTCCCAATATATAGGGTAGGGTCCCTAGGCCTGGCCAGTTATCAGGGCCCACCTGTGGGGTGACTGGAGGGCGGGGCAATTGGGGGACCCCCTGCTGGCACCCATCTTGGCTGGCAGCCTGGTGCTGTGCACTGTCTGGCCCCACCCCCTGCCACTGCCACTGGTCGCCTCCCTCTTGGGGGGGCAGATGCTCAATGCAGGAGCTGCCCCCAACCTGGTGGTCAGTACATGTCATAGTGACCAGTTGTTCAGTGGGTTGTTCCACTGTTTGGTCGATTTGCATATTAGGGTTTTATTATATACGATTATATAGACAAATATTTCTATTGCCTTCTAAAAGATATTTTATAATAAGACTATTAACAGTTTTCTACTTTTAAATCTTGAATTTACTGGAATTTACATTGTTATTGTAAATGAGGTCTTTTTTCCTTTTTGTGTATTTTCTAAGTGGTTATTGTTAGAACCTATTTTATCTTTATTGTTGACCTACAATTTAGTTGAATTTTCTAAATTTGGTTCACTCTCCCTGCCTCCCAGACCCATATTTATCCAAAGGCTGTGCCAGGTGAAAGCTGAGAGGGGGCAGTGCAGCCCATTGTTCTTCCTGGGTGTCAGGACTGACATGTGTTTCCAGAGACAGAGGTTGGATTATGGTTTAATCTGCACTGATTGACCTCTGGTCCATCTTAACTGGCTAGTGGAGTCTGCTGTGGCTCCCTGCCTGCCACACTCAGGATTTTCCTTTATGCCCTGAACGTGGTCCTGGGGCTAGACAGGTGGCTCCTCACCTTAGTCTTGCCAGCACTGTTTCTTGCAGAAATCCCTTCACATTTGGGGATTTCCTACATATCATTTATAATATTAATGGAATTTGAGAGGCAGAGAGAGTTCAATATGGGAGCTCCATTTTACCTTAAACTAGAATCATTGTAGTTAGTCTGTTTGTTGGTTCTCCTATGCATCTTATGTTTTAAAGAGTCAACAGAATGAAAATTATAACACTTAAATAGAAATGGCTGTTTCTAGAATCTGCACTTGCCCTTGTCTTGGCCCATTTTCTATTGCAGTTCTACGCTATGCTTTGCTATGAGTGATGCATGGTCTGAGCAGGAGATGAGGAATCGGTACATGCATCTGCCGGTGTGGCTTCTTGGTTGCATGAAGAGACTCACAATCTGCAGAGAGAGGGCAGATAATGATTTTTTTTCTGGTGCAAATGCAAGTCATTGGATTACCTATCCCAGGTGCGTCTGCAAAAATGATTCTTATTTCTAATTAAAGGGTAAAACTCAGTTGTTCACTTTCAGGAGTTTCAGGCTGGAAGGGATTATATTGTTAAAGGTGTTAACGTAAAAAACCATTGAAACCTGTAAAGAATTTTTGTGAGTTTATTTGAGCCAAACTGTCGACATATGCAGGGAAGCAGAACCTCAATGAATTGAGATAATGCTCAGAGAATGGGGAGTTCATATCTTGTTTTTATAAATTACCATCAAAAGGAAAATACGTAAGTGGGTTACATGAAATCCATTGGTGATAGATAAAGGAGGTGGGATAAAGCAAAGCAGGGAAACCGCTGGGATAGGATAAAAAGTGAAATGATGGACATGTGCTGCTTTTACACAGATGGGTACAGGATAGATTAACATAGTTAACAGTTGACTATTAACTTGATAACAATAACAATGAGGGAACGTTCTGGTGCCATTGGTTGTGCCCTGATGGGTGGGGAGGGAGGTAAGTTACAAGTTACCCAGACATTTCACAGATATGTGATCTTAGATGCAAAAAGAGAAATGGGCTCAGTAAAGATCTAAATTTATCTTTGTCAGGGAAAATACTGGCCTCGGACATGACTACCCACTATAACCTGCTTGTAGTTAAAGTTTAATTTTAGACCATCCTTTGTGGTTACTCTAGGTCTCTGATTTTGCAAGACCGCCATGCAGGCCTCCCCTGAGCTTGTCAGGTTAGCATGTGGCCCCTTTTGTCCACAGAGGAAAGAAGGCTTCCCAGAACTACAGAAATCACAGCTCATAGGGGCTTTTACTGTGTTTGCTTCTATGTGGTGAGATTGCTGACACTGCCACCACTCACTTATTGGTGACCTCAGGAATAGCTCCATTGTTGCATTTCCAGAGAGAATGGCCACAAGGCACAAGGACATAGAGGGGGAGGGAGCTCCCTAGCTGAATATTCTATTGTGTAAAGCTTGTGATCTAAATGGCCTGGCCCCAGGATGCATAGACCCTTAAAATGGCTGGATGTTGTGAGGGGCTGAGAACAGGGTTGGAATAGGGTAACTGAGTTCCCTTTCTCTGAGAATAGAGTTGCCAAGACTGCGGGACTCAGGGATGGCAGGGTGGTTGTTACGCTCTTGTTTCATTAGAGGGCAAGAGAGTTGCACCCACTCACCCAGTTTCTCACAGTACATACCTAGGATTCAGATTATGCTTTAAGTCCAGCCAAGACTTTCTTCTCCTTTACCATAAATAGAAATACCAGGCTTACACGATAGAGTTTTCTGGGCTTAAGCCTTCTCTGCTGTTCGGTGCTGAGCTGCAGATCTGCTGGGATATTTTCTGCTATGTGAGCAGCTTGGCTTCCACTCTGAATATTTTATGCATTCTGTGCATGCTTCGCAGAATAAGGGCTTGTATAGAGATGGATTCATAGCATACACATTGGCAGTGTTCCTGGACTGTTTACTTTAATGGCATCATTAGCAATTAGCCCTTAAAGTCAAAATTTAAATAAAATCCACAAACAAGCCTTTGAATCAGCTAATAACTGGAGATGGGCCTAAAGAGGAACTATATAATTAAGCAGGATAGTCATTGAGAGGAAATTAAGTGAGGGGAGGAGCACAAAGACCTCTATGTTCTGTCACTGTAGCTTTGAAAAATTCTGTAATGCCAAAGGGAATATAAAAGACCAGCATATGAAATGGGTAGAATTAATCACTATTTCTTCATCCTATTTACTGACGTACTTACTATTTACCCAAGAACTGTGCTGGCCAAACAAAAGAGAGGGAAGGAAGAAAAGTTATTTACTTAATATCTTCTTTGTGGCAAATGGGATAGTTACCTTACAAACACTTAATTATCATTAATTTTGATAGTATTCTGTGAAGTAGAGATTTTATGGTGAATAATTTACAGATAAAGAATCACTCAATAGATGAAATAACAGTGTCCAAAAGAATGAACGTGGATATCAGTGTTATTGAGAATATATGTATATAATGTATTTTACCCTGTTTTTCATATGGTGGAATCAAGACTCCGAAGCACTATTTAATCTGGCTGAGGGCACATATTTACATATCCTTTTGTGTTCAAAATGAATATCAATGTTTCAGTAAAGATTTTTATGACATTCTAGCCAGGCAGCGTTTATGGCTCTCTTCTCTGTTATCATAGCATCCTAAGTAAATATTTTAATAGCATTTATCATATACTAGGGGCCCGGTGCACGAAATTCGTGCACTGTGTGTGTGTGTGTGTGTGTGTGTGTGTGTGTGTGGTGGGGGGGGGGGAGTGTCCCTCAGCCCAGCCTGCCCCTTCTCACATACTGGGAGCCCTCAGGCGTTGACCCCCATCACCCTCCAATCGCAGGATCGGCCCCTTGCCCAGGCCTGACGCCTCTGTCAGAGGCGTCAGGCCTGGGCAAGGGACCCTCATTTCCCCCCATCACTGGTTCTGCCCCCAGCTCAGGCCTGATGCCTCTGGCCCAGGCATCAGGCCTAGGCAGGGGACCCCCAGACCCCTCCGATTGCTGGCTCTGCCCCTTGCCCAGGCCTGATGCCTCGGCCAGAGGCGTAGACCCCCATCACCCTCCGATCGCCTGATCGGCCCCTTGCCTGATGCCTGGCCAGAGGAGTTGACCCTCATCACCCTCCGATCACCAATCACCGGATCGGCCCCTTGACCAGGCCTGAGGCCTCCGGCAGAGGTGTCAGGCCTGGGCAGGGGACCCCCAGATCCCCGCGGTTGCAGGCTCCGCCGCTGCCCGGGCCTAACGCCTCTGGCCTAGGCGTCCGGCCCGGGCAGCGGAGACCCGCAGCTGCAGTGGCCCCGCGATCGTGGGCTCCGCTTTAGGCCCAGGCAAGGGACCCCTAGCTCCTGGGACTGCCAGCTTCGACCGTGCCCAGCTCCCATCGCTGGCTCCACCCCTACTTCCTGCTATCACTGGCCGGGGCGGATAAGGCACCTGATTCTCCGATCATGGCTGGGGGGCAGGGCAAAGGCGGGTCTTTGTGTGTGGCAGGGCAAAGGCGGGTCTTTGTGCACCGGGCCCCTAGTATATGATAAATGCTATTAAAATATTTACTTAGGATGCTATGATAACAGAGAAGAGAGCCATAAACGCTGCCTGGCTAGAATGTCATAAAAATCTTTACTGAAACATTGATATTCATTTTGAACACAAAAGGATATGTAAATATGTGCCCTCAGCCAGATTAAATAGTGCTTCGGAGTCTTGATTCCACCATATGAAAAACAGGGTAAAATACATTATATACATATATTCTCAATAACACTGATATCCACGTTCATTCTTTTGGACACTGTTATTTCATCTATTGAGTGAGCACAAAGACCTCTTTGTGCTCCCAGCTCTTAGGTCCCCCCTGGGTTTCCGATCACTGTCAGTGGCAGGGGGCTTCTTCCTGCTTTCCCTTTCGCCTCCCTGCATTGTGCCTACATATGCAAATTAACCGCCATCTTGTTGGCAGTTAACTGCCAATCTTAGTTGGCAGTTAACTGCCAATCTTAGTTGGCAGTTAATTTGCATATAGCCCTGATTAGCCAATGAAAAGGGTAGCTCGTACGCCAATTACCATTTTTCTCTTTTATTAGTGTTGATTGTACAATCATTACTATAGAAGCAGCTCTTTCTGAGGGCCATTGCCATTACCCAGCAATGCCTGACAGATAAATAGGTTCTTAATAAATATTTGTTGAATGAACTGATTAATAGAGCTTTGTGAATATCACTGACTGAGTCTATGGATCTGGTGTGTCTACACTGAGAAGGCTATCCTAGAGAGGATTCTCTTTCAATATATACAAAGGTGGGTGTGATTGCCAGAGCCTTCACTTACTTTTTTGGCTGCTCTGGATCAGTGCACTTTGGTGCAGACAGTGTTAGAAACAATGACAAGAAGATCTTTCCTATAAATAGACTGTCTCTCTTTCACTTTGGTTTGAAAAGGCAGCTGCAAACTCTATAGTCATGACTTTAAAGGCAGAAGACAGAAGAGAATTGGTGGAAAGCAAGGACCAATAATATTAATATAAATAACAACAACAATAATAATATCAGGGTGGTAATATTCATTGAGTGTATTTAATTATATTGTTAATTCTCAATCTCATTGCTTATGTTTGAGTCTCTAGGCTTCAGTTATGAGAGGGGCATTCAATTCTCACCATGAAGGCTAATTTACTTAGGTGAATATCTCACTTCATTAGTCTTTCAATATTTAAAATATTCCACACATATCAGAAGGCTTCCTGGCTTGGTTAGGAATCCAGCATGCAAGTACTATCTAAACAGCACCAAGGAACCAACAGAATGCTGAGACCTGGTCTTGGAAAATGAAGCCTACAGTATGCCAGGCAAAGTTACTACACAATGGTGGTTAAGACTGTGGGCTCTGAAATCTGACTGAGCCTAGATTTGAATAATTTATTGAGGTGAAATTTGAATAGCATAAAATTAACCATTTTGAAGTAAACAATTTAGTGACATTTAGGACAGTCACAATGCAACCATAACTACTAATTCCAAAACATTCCTTCAAGTCTTTTTTATTTGGATTGCCCCTCCTCCCAATGTCTGACAAGTACCAATCTGTATTCTGTCTCTATGCAGTAATCTATTCTTCATATTTCATATAAATGAAATCATATAATATGTGAGCTTTTGTATCTGATTTCTTTCACTTAGCATAATGTTTTGGAGGTTCAACCACATAGCAGTAGATGGTTTCAGAGCTTCATTCCTTTTTATGACTGAATATTGTTTTGTTGTATGTATATATCAAAATTTGTTTATTTACTTGTCATGGACAATTGAGGTCTTTGCATCTTTTGGCTATTGTGAATAGTGCTGTTATAACATAGGTGTGCATGTACTTGTTTTGAGTATCTATATTCAATTATTTTGAGTATATTCCTAGGAGTGGAATTGTAGATTAACATAATAATTCTATGATTGATTTTTAAAGAACCACTAAACTGTTTTTCATGGTGGCTGAACCATTTTGCATTCCGACTAGTAACACTTGCTCTTTTTCATTTACTTGATTGTAGTCATCCTAGCATGTGAAATGGTACCTTATAGTGGTCTTGATTGGTCTTTCCCTAATGGCTATTTATGTTGAGCATCTTTTCATGTGCTTGTTGGCCATTTGGAGAACTGTCTATTCCAGTTCCTTGCTCATATATATGTCCTATATAATAAAGAGGTAATATGCAAATTGACCATCATTCCAACACACAAGATGGCTGCCCCCATGTGGACACAAGATGGCTGGCAGGGGAGGGCAGTTGGGGGCAATCAGGCCAGCAGGGGATGCTATTATAATTGGAATTGTTTTTTTTTATTTCTTTTTTAAATTGTTTGTTGATATTGTTTAAACAACTAATTTTTTTTAAATATATTTTATTGATTTTTTTACAGAGAGGAAGGGAGAGAGATAGAGAGTTAGAAACAGTGATGAGAGAGAAACATCAATCAGCTGCCTCCTGCACATCCCCCACTGGGGAAGTGCCTGCAACCCAGGTACATGCCCTTGACCAGAATCGAACCCGGGACCTTTCAGTCCACAGGCCGACACTCTATCCACTGAGCCAAAGTGGTTTCGGCAACAACTAATTTTTGTATGTTTATTAGCTCTAGTAATTTTCTTGCAGAGTTTTTGAGATTTTCTATAATAGGATTATTTCATCTGTGAATATAGATAGTTTTACTTCTTGTTTTCCAAATTGGATACTTTTATTTACTTTTTTAGTCTATTTGTTGTGGCTAGAACTTCCAGTATAATGTTCAATATGAATGATGAAAGTTGGCATCTTTGTTTTGTTTCTGATCTTAAGGTGGGGGGTGTTAGCCTTTCACCATTGAGTAGGACATTAGCAATGGGTTTTTCACAGATGTTCTTCAGGATGTTGAGGAATCCCTTATAATTCTAGTCTTATGAGGGGTTTTTTTTTTCCCTATCATTAAAATGTGTTGGATTTTTGTCAGATGTTGTTCTTCATTAATTGGGAAAATCATGTCTTCCCCCCTTTGTTCTATTACTGTGCTATATTATACTGGTTGTTTTTGTTTGTTTGTTTGTTTTTACGTTGAGCCCCTTTATGTTCCTGGGATAAATACCAGTTAGTCATGGTATGTAATCCTTTTTAATATGTTGTAGGGCTTGATTTTCTAATATTTTGTTGAGGATTTTTGCATCATCATAAGTGATATTGATGAGTAATTCTCCTTTCTAGTGATGTCTTTACCTTGCTTTGGTGTCAGGGTCATTCTTGCCTCTTAGATTGAGTGAGGATATGTTCCCTTCTCTTTCAGGACATTTATACTTTCTTTTTTCTCTGCCTAGAAAGTTATTCCCCCAGATATCTACCTATACTTCTCTGTCTCCTTATCCACACTCAGTTCAATGTTATGTCTTTGGAGAGGCCTTTCCTGACTAAATACTAAAGCAGTATTCCAATAGTCGCATCCCCTACTTCATAGTTATTTATAGATTGATTACTAGGGGGTGAGATCCATGTGAATAAGGACTTCATTTCATTCACTGCTACCATCGTAGCATCCAGAAGAGTGTCTGATACATATTAGTCATTAGTGAATGAAGGGGTTGAATGAATGAACTCTCCTCTAGAGAAAAAGAAGTTAAAGTAGCATAATGAACATAAATAAAATAAGATTTAGAATGAGGCAGACTTTTATTTTCAACACCAGTTCTGTCACTTTGCAGCTGTGTGACGTCAGTAAGTTATTTAAACTCTCTGGACCTCAGTTTGGAGAACACAAAATGGGCATAATAATACTTACCTTCCAAAGTCATGGAGAAGCTTGGCTAATAGGAGTGTGAATCCCCTTGTTGAGCAGGTGGCAAACACGAAGTACAGTGCTTAATTGCTATGGCAATTGTTTTTCTGCCCTCAATTAGGTTAAAACTCATGAAAGTCTTGTTCCTTAGAAGGCTCATAGCTACAGTATTGAAATTGCTTCTGACTCTACAGAAGACTGGATATTCCTAAAATCATTCAGCTCATTTCCAGGGGTTACTTTCTCATGTTTATTGTATTTCCCCTGCAAAGAAGATGCATTTTGGCTCCTGAGGCTATACTGTAAGGACATATAGAAAAGATACACTACCTACCGATCAGTGAAGCTAGCTTCCTGCTATGAACATTATTTTGAATCTTCAACTTAGAAAACAAATTTCGCTGATCAAATACAATTTTCTTAGTGAATTGTTGCGAACTTAGTAAAATTATTTAACAATTCTTAAACTGCACTGCGGATGACTTAATCACAATGCTTACAGAGGAAATAGGACAGATTACATAAGCCATACTTCTGGTCAACCCCATTACTTTGTATTCACTGCTGCCACAGGCAAGTATCATGCCAGGGTTTACACTGTATGGCATCTAATCCCAACATTGGGAATTGGAGTTGCCTTGATTACTAGAGGACTGGCTTGGTACACAGCCAGGTGCAAATAGTTGAAGCTTAGTGTTGGGTTCTGCTGACATGCTCTTTTCACCTGGATTCTGGAACACCGTCCTCATGGCTCCTCTTGGCTCCCATTTCTACCACAGGCCCTCGCGTGATGTTAAAGAACCCTCAGGAATCGGTCTTTCGGACACATATGAGCTAAAGATTCGGACATAACTACCCACAGATTGACTTCTAGTAACTAAATTTGCACTGAGAATAAAAAACAAATTAAACCACATTTAAGAAACTTCAGCACCAAGTAGATGGATAGGCACCTGGAGACCTAGGTTCTTAATTTTCATTTTTAAAACAGTCATTATGCATTATTTATAATGCCAGGTGGTGAAGGTGAAATCTACATAAACTCTGCAATTTGAGAGCGAACCTGTAGCTGATCTTGTTTTACACAGTGCATTGTACACAGTTTGTACTCAATATGTATGTTTCCCTGCACAACGGTTCTCATACACTTCTTTTTCCTCTGACATTGAGTCAGCAGCCATGGTACCCCAGCAGTCTTCCTCTTGTTACCAAGTTGCATTATCTAGTTGGTCATCAAAAGATTGACACAAGGGCTAAAAAACATAAAAAAGATTAACACAGAGGAACAGCTGGGAACCAGCAGCGATGGGTGGGGGAACAAACCAGCTATGTAACTATTTCATTCCTCTCCTGGGGCAGCTTCCTCCTATTCTGAGAGGTGGATTCCAAGCCAGTGGGGGCCTCCCTCCCTAATCCGGAGGCAAGACCAGCCTTAGAAACTGGGGTTGCAGAAGCCACTTTGCTTTTTGTCACATAAAATAATGTCCTAAGGCCCTGAAACATGGAGGAAAAGATCTTTAATGTAGCCACAAGAATCCTCACATCTTTCTCTTTATTTTTCTTAGTAACCTAAATGTGCTTAGTTTCAAGCAGCACTTTCCAGGGACAAGGATTTATTTAAATAAGAGCTACTTTTAGATTTGGATTCCAGTTTTTCACTGTGTTTTAATCAGGGAACTGAAGATACGTTAAAGAAAGTTACTAAGTGTGGGTGAATCTCAATTTAGATGCCATGTTAATTTTGCTTTCTATCATCGTCTGCTTCCCACACTTATTCTGGACTGAAACAAGTCAAAATAAAAGGGATGGGCCATAAGTAAATATTATGAAAAAAATCAGAGGTTCCGATATGGCCGGATATGCATGAAATGCATTCAATGTCTGGAAACAAACAAAACTGCATAGACGGCAATGAAGCAAGATCAAATATAATGGACATATGTTGAATTTCAACTCTGTGCTGAGCACTTTGCATATCTTATTTTATTTATTCTCCAAAACAACTTGGGGACATAGAAATGATAAAATAGAAAATGAAGGTAATAATACACAGTCCACAAACTTCAGGAAGTCCTTTAATAAGATGGTTAGCTACATGGATAGCAAAATGCCTTGTGCATAATATAATTTATGCATAATAATAATTTATTCCATTTTCAATTTGACGTAAAAAAAAAAACAAAACTGAAGCTTTTAGTGAAGTCAAGTCACTTTCCCAATAGTGACACAGCAGTTCTAGAACCCAGAGGTTATGAGATTCCCTTAGGATAAGGGAATTATCCTTAATTTCTGTGATATTGACATGAGATTTTTCCAGAAAGCAGGTGAACAAACAGACAAGTATGGCAATAAGGATCGGTGCTTTCCTTTTCAGGACTGACCATACATTTGCAACAAGGGAAAAAGGTACAAGATCTGAAAATTCCCTTTTAAAAGTCTATTTTAGCTTTGAATTAAACTTGCTAATTTTATTAATCTCAATTAATGACTTTTAGAGTAAAATGAGATATATATAAAATATTTTCATCAGTGTTATTCATAATGGTCCAAATTAGAAAAACACACATGTTCATAAACTGGAATGAATATCCTATCTAATAAAAGAGCAATATGCAAATTAACCATCACTCCATCACTCGGTCACAAAGATGGCGTCGACCATGGAGCTGGAGTGAGCAGGATGTTTGGGTTGCCCCGGTGATGGAGGAAACCAAGCTTCCTGCCTGCCCTGGCCAGGCCCGGGCTCTGCTGAATGCTACAAAGTTTCAATTATAGAAGATAAATAAATCCCAGATACCTGCTTCAGCCACCCTGGAAAAAAAAAAGAGAGAGACTGGGAGCTTGGGTCACCAGGGGGCATGGCCAGCCTGAAAAAGCCCATCAGCCCCTCACCCAGGCTGGCCAGGCACCCCAGTAGGGACCTCCACCCTGAAGGGGCTGTGGCCAGCCTGAAGACAGCCCTCAGCCCCTCACCCAGGCTGGCCACACCACCATGGGGTGAGGGTCCCCACTGGAGGCTTGACCAGCCTGCAAACAGCTATCAGCCCCTCACCAAGGCTGGCCAGGGACCCCAGTGGGACCCCCACCCTGATCTTGGACACCCTTTAGGGCAAACAAGCCTGCCCCCACCCATGCACCAGGCCTCTATCCTATATAGTAACAGGGTAATATGCAAACTGACCCTAACAGCAGAAGGACTGGGAATGACTGGTCACTATGACACACACTGACCACCAGGGGGCAGACGCTCAATGCAGGAGCTGCCCCCTGGTAGTCAGTGCGCTCCCACAGGGGGAGCTATGCGCAACCACAAGCCAGGCTGATGGCTGCCAGCACAGCGGTGGTGGCGGGAACCTCTCCCGCCTCCTCAGCAGCACTATGGATGTCCAACTGCAGCTTAGGTATGCTCCCTGCTGGCATGTAGACATCCCCCGAGGGCTCCCAGGCTGCCAGAGGGATGTCTGACTGCCAGCTTAGGCCTGATCCCCCAGGGAGCAGGCCTGAGCCAGCATGTGGACATCCCCTGAGGGGTCCCAGACTGTGAGAGGGCACAGGCCAGGCTAAGGGACCCCCCTGAGTGCTCAAAATTTTGTGCACCAAGCCTCTAATATATAACACACACACACACACACACACACACACACACACACACACACACACACTGAGTGGCCAGATTATTATGACACCTGACGTTTGTAGGCAAACTAGCTATAATTTCATGCTGAAATTCCTAGAGGGCCAGACCATTATAAATATGAAAGCAGGTTGTTTACCACAACAGTAGAAGTGATTTTTTTCTGAAGATATGGGTAAACAATGCAATTTAACAGCCTTTGAATGTGGGATATATATATATATACTAGGGTCCCGGTGCACGAAATTCGTGCACTGGGTGTGTGTGTGGGGGGGGGGGGGGAGTGTCCCTCAGCCCAGCCTGCCTCCTCTCACATACTGGGAGCCCTCAGGCGTTGACCCCCATCACCCTCCAATCGCAGGATCGGCCCCTTGCCCAGGCCTAACGCCTCTGGCTGAGGCGTCCGGCCCGGGCAGCGTGGACCCGCAGTTGCAGCGGCCCCGCGATCATGGGCTTCGCTTTAGGCCCAGGCAAGGGACCCCTAGCTCCTGGGACTGCCAGCTTCGACCGTGCCCAGCTCCCATTGCTGGCTCCACCCCTACTTCCTGCTATCACTGGCCAGGGCAGAAAAGGCACCTGATTCTCCAATCATGGCTAGGGGGAAGGGCAAAGGCGGCCCCAGGGCCGCCTTTGCCCTGCCCCCCAGCTCTTAGCTCCCCCCTGGGTTTCCGATCACTGTCAGTGGCAGGGGGCTTCTTCCTGCTTTCCCTTTTGCCTCCCTGCATTGTGCCTACGTATGCAAATTAACCGCCATCTTGTTGGCAGTTAACTGCCAATCTTAGTTGGCAGTTAATTTGCATATAGCCCTGATTAGCCAATGAAAAGGGTAGCTTGTACGCCAATTACCATTTTTCTCTTTTATTAGTGTTGATATTATCCATATATATATAGTATCCATTTTTCTTCTTCTTTTCTTCTTTTTTTTTTTTTACAGCTATCTGGTCATTCAGACCTGGTTTTTGTTTTTTTCTATTTATTTATTTATTTATTTGTTAATCTTCCCCTGAGGATATTTTTCCATTGATTTTTTTAAAAAATTATCTTTATTGTTAAAAGTATTACAGATGCCCACTCCCTCTGCCTTTTAACCTCTTGCCTTCTGCCTCCCCTCAGGCCTAGAGCACTATTGTCTGTGTCCATAGCTTATGCATATATGCATATAGATGCTTTGGTTAATCTCTTCTCACCTGCTCCCCTCTCCTCTCTCTGAGATTAATCAGTCTGTTCCATGCCTCTATGTCTCTGGATCAATTTTGTTCATTAGTTTATTTTGTTCATTAGATTCCACATATGAGTTAAACCATATGGTACTTGTCTTTCTCTGATTGGCTTATTTCGCTTAGTGTAATGTTCTCCAAGTCCATCCATGCCGTCGCAAAAAGTAAGAGATCCTTCTTTTGTTATTGCTGCATAGTATTCCATGGTGTAGATGTACCACAGTTTTTGTAGCCACTCATCTGCTGATGGGCAGTTGGGCTGTTTCCAGATCTTGGCTATTATAAATAGTACTGCTATGAACACAGGGATGCATGTATTCTTTCTCACTGGTGTTTTGGGTTTCTTAGGATATATTCCTAGAAGTGGGACCAGTATTCATTCTTTTTAATTTTCTTCTTTATTATTGACGCTATTATAGTTGTCTCCCATTCCCTCCTCACTTTGCTGTAAGGAAACACTATACTCCAGTGAAAATGAATGACTGCTATACCTTCAATAGACAAGCACACAGAGTGACATCAGAAATATAATGAGCAAAAGAAGGCAGAACAAAAATACATTCAAAATACTGTACAATTTCAGTTATATAAAGGTAAAAAATAGGCAAAACTAAACTACATTATTTGGAGGTTCATAAATAAGTATTAAAAATATTACAAAAGCAGGAAAATAATTACCATAAAAGTCAGGTGAAGGTTGTTCCCAGAGGTAGGAGAAAGTATTTATTAAAAACGGTACGTTGAGTACTTTTTGGCTACAAAAATGTTCTTTTTATGTCCTTGGAGGTGGTTTTAGAGATGTTTACAATAACTTATCAAATTGTGCATTTATATTTTATACATTTTCTATATGCTTGGTATATACATTTCTCAATAAAAAAGGTTTACAAATATTGAAACATCCTATTGAGAAGATATATTTCTTTGATGAAAGAAGTAACAGAAGTTGCTAGAAAACTTGTTTCCCATCTTCATTGTGCACCTTATCCCGTGTTGGAATGACTTCTTGTCTTCCCTGCCACCTGCCGATCTGAGCCGGTTATGGGCCTGGGCCACTCGGGAAAAGCTTTCATGCCAAAGAAGAGGGGAGAGCTGAAAATGATTTGGATAATGCTTGACACTATTTTTACAAAAATATAAAGGGACAGTGAATCATTATAGCAAGGTTACCTCTTAAGATTCTGCAAATTCTCTCATGTCAATAGAACAAACCAAAGTAGATGCAGACCACAGAGAGAAAACAGGCTCATTTTCAGCCAGCCCTGAATATGAAGTTAGTCTCACTCCAAAATTTGTTACATTGTCATTAGTAATCTAATAGTTTTGCACAGTTACTAAACTTATTTTGGGGGCCTGTTCATCTGTGGGATTAGTTGTGTCTACCCGAGTCCCCAGTGTAAGGGTTTGAGGGTGGACGTGTGGTGGAATAAGTCAGCCTGTGGGTGGAATTTCTTGGACAAAAGAAGCACAGCGCTCAGGTGGGAATAACTTGACTGAAAGCAGCCACGGGGGCTGTAGAGGCCCAGCCACAGAGCCAGGAAGCTGGGTGCGATGGGATGGAAGATTGTCTCTGAAGTCAGGGCTTGGGCTGCTTGTCTCAGGGAAAGCATGGCATTTGTATTGAGATCCAGAATGAGGATGGAGGGAGAGCAGGCTCCAAGCGAAACTAATTTTAAAAGAGAGGAGAATCTGGCCATCAGCCTGAGGGTCTACATATCTCCTCAGCTTCCCTGGTCAGTCAGTAGGACCAGGACTGAGCCCTGACCGTGTGGTCTTATTCAGAGTTAAGCATGGATGCTAAACAGCCCAGGAAACAAAGCCTGTGGAGGGCTTACGACTGACTCCAGGCGGCTTGTGAATGCTAAGGCAAATAAGATTTTCTTTTTTTTTTTTTTAATATATATTATTGATTTTTTACAGAGAGGAAGGGAGAGAGATAGAGAGCCAGAAACATCGATGAGAGAGAAACATCGATCAGCTGCCTCCTGCACACCCCCCACTGGGGATGTGCCGCAACCAAGGTACATGCCCTAGACCAGAATCGAACCTGGGACCCCTCAGTCCGCAGGCCAACGCTCTATCCACTGAGCCAAACCGGTTTTGGCAACAAATAAGATTTTCCCTCCTTCACTCCAATGTCTGGAGTTAGGCCTGATTCTTTAGAAAAATAAGATAGCTCCACTGGCTACTAAACAGCCTGCAACATTTTGATGATTAGTTGATTATTCTGCTTGTTAAAGATCATGTAGAGAATTATAGAGCCACTTCCTCGCATTAATTTACTGAGTTTCTTACATCAAAGCAGAAATATCGGATCCTCTGTCTGTTGTAATTGTCAGCAGATGATGCATAATCTGACTCATTGAAATATAAATAATAACAATCTGGATATATTTTAATGGCGTTATCGAGGCACATCTGCTAGCTGTGTGATGCTAAATTTCAAGCTTCTTGATGCCAGGATTTCCTCATCTCTAAACTGGAGATAACCAGTTTTCTAAGACTGTTATGAGGATCAAATAATATTTTACACACATACACACACACACAATCTCTCCCATTTTATTTAATATCATATATATATATATATATATATATATATATATATATATATATGTATATATCATGCCACAGCACACATGCTCAGTGACAAAAGGCACAATGCCATGCTTTTCCTAAATGTTGGTATTCAGTTAAAAATCCTCTCCTATAGGGTAATGAAGTAATACCAATTTTAAAAGAATATTTTGGAACATAAGGTCCGTGGTTTATGATGTATGGGGAATTTTAATGTATGAAAAAAATGTAGACATCTTAAAGAATTTAAGCTAGGTTTCCTTTAGGGATCAGGTGCCCTTCTTATAATTTGCAAAGGGAAAACATCCTTGATTTCAGTGGATGAAATGGCTGAGCAGGTCAGAGCTCTTTTTATAATTTAGTCTTTACTTTTATCAGTTGAAATGTGACCATAGTGTAAGGCCTCGTAGTCCTATAAGATTTGTAGATAAAACCTATAGCAGCCTGCCCCTGCTCTCTCATCCATCTCTGCTTCCATATCTCTAAATATCATACTTATATAGTATTACTTCATTTATTAATGCTTGGTTTAATGTGGAATTTCTCCTCTGCCCATCCTCATCTGTACACATGAAAACAGCTGGTCACCCTCTAGTATAAGTATTTTAATGTTAGTTAGATCAGAGATTCTCTAACTTCAGTGTGTGTCAGAATCGCCTTGATAGCCTGTTTAAATACAGATTCCTAGGTCCTTTCCCTCTGATTCAGTAAAGGGGGATCCAAAGAACTTGCATTTCAAACAAGTTTCCAGGTGATGTTGATGCTGCTGCTTGGCCTACATGCCACACCTTAGGAACCACTGGGTGAGATAAAAACATTTTATTTTCACATTAAATATATTTTATAGCTGAACTTTGTATGCATACCAGAGTTGCTTTCCTTTTCTTACCAACCTTATTTGTTCTCCTTAGAGTTAATAATTATCCTTTTACCATTTGATTAGGTTTTTATAAAAATACTAGAGGCCCAGTGCACAAAATTCTTGCATAGGTAGGGTCCCTAGGCCTGGCTGGCAATTAGGGCTGATCGGGGCCCTTTGGCTGCCAGCCAGGACCTTACTTCTGGCTGCTAGTCAGGTCCTCCCTTCCCCCCCCCCGCTGCCAGCTGTCAGCTGCCAGCCAGGGCTTTCTTTCATTCCATGCCACCCCCTGGTGGTCAGGGCACGTCATAGCGAGTGATCGAACTCTTGGTCTTCCATTGAACTCCTGAGAGGACACTTTGCATATTAGCCTTTCATATATAGATAGATAATTAATTTACACCCAAACTCTCTATCAATGATGTAAATCTCTTCATATATGCAGACTCATTTGATATTTTTCAATATCATCTTAAAAAAAATAACTATCAGAGTTTTTTGACATGCTCCAGTGTGAACTAGTTTCTCTTTTTGGCTGCTGTACGCAGTTGCCATGCTTTTACACCTACTTTCTAGATCTTGTAATTTAAAAAAAAATTGGTTTGAAAATATGAAAATATGAGAATGTCTTTTCTCTACCCTCATACTTGCTTGAATGTTGACTGAATAAAAGTCTATTTTGAGACTAATTTCTTTTTAAGACATTGTTCCATGGTCTTCTGACTTCTATTGTTGCTCTCAGATGATCTGCCACTATCTGATTCTTGATCTTTTCCAAGAAGTCGGTTTTCTCTGTGAAAGTGTTGGGATTTTTCTTCACCTCCAGTGTTCTGACCTTACAGGGTGCTGGTGTAGGTATATTTGCATCCATTGTGCTGAGCTTGGAGTGGGCTCTTCCCACCTGGTCACTTTGGTGCTACAAATCTGAGAAACCTTCCCAAGTTACAGCTTATCTTCCATTTTCCTACCCTCTTTTTCTTTGACTCCTCTCTGTGTATTGGATAATCTGGAAAGGTTGTCCAATTTTCTTATTTCCTCTCTCCACTTTTTAATTCTTTATATTTTGGTTCTACTTTCTGGGAGATTTCTTCAAGTTTACTTTTTATTTTATTTTAATTTTAAATTCTTAACATATCTTTTTGGCTATTCCCTTTTTTGAAGCATCATGCTTTTTCTTCATGGATGTAACATCTTTTATCTCTTTTATAGTGTTAATATAGATTTTAATCTCCCTATACTATCTCTATGTCCTTATTGTTGCTTTTGATGTTTGTTTTTGTTTCCGTCTCTTATACTGATATTTTCCTCAAATAGGTGGCAATTAAGAGTGGGCTCCCTTGCCCTGGCTGGTGTGGCTCAGTTGTTGAGTGTTGGCCTATGAACCAGGAGGTCACAGTTTGATTGCCAGTCAGGGCACTTGCCCAGGGTTTTGCCTAGTAGGTGGCATGCAGGAAGCAGCCGATCATGTTTCTATCTCTCCTTCTCCCTTTCTTTCTTTCTCTCTCTCTCTCATATTCTCTCTCTCTCTCTCTCTCTCTCTCTCTCTCTCTCTCTCTATCTCTCTCTCTCTCTCTCTCAATATATATATGTATATATAGTGGGACCCTAAAATCTGTCTGGATGCTTACAAATAGTTAGAGTTGTCTCACATGAAACCCTATATTGCTCAGGATCATGGAGCCCTGTGCTCCTCTGTCTCTGGAGACACTGGGGAATTTATGTGGTAGAAAGAAAATGGGGTTTGATATATGAAGTTCTGCATGTATGGGATCCTGAATCTTCCTCTTAGAAGCTTCATCAACTTGAGAAGAAGTCTTATTTTCTCAATGTCAATTTGCACACCTAAAGCAGGGCATGGCACATGTTAGTCATGTGGCAGATATCTATTGAATGAACAAATATAATCTACTAAGGAGTGTAGATCATAACACCCTCCTCTTCACTTTGAAGAGATACTTTAAGAGAGTGTGTAAAAGTCCCATCAAATTGTAAAGTTCTACTAAAATTTCAAAGATTATTTTTACTTTTAAAGAGACACAAAGATTTATTGAACAAGTGCAGTATTGTAGGGCAGGCACTGTACTGGTCAATTTCACAGTGTGGCATATCCTTCACAATTCACGTACAAGGATGGTCCAATCAGAAGCTGGAATATATGAAAAGCTGTCATGTAGGAGAACAGATTGGATTCATCACAGTGGCAAGATGGAGGAAGATAAGTGAAGTACATTTCATCTTTCTATCGGGAGGAACTTTCTGTCAATTAGAACGTTCAATCAAAGCAATGAGCTTGTCTTGATAGTTGGTGGGCTTCCTGTCCCCAGGCAGTGAAAGTAGAATTTCCCAGAAATATCGCAAAGGAAATTTCTTGCTAAAAATAGATTATGCCATTAGACTAAATGCTCTCTAATATCCTTTCTCTCTTTATGATCTTAGCTATTATAAATGTACAGATTTTAAAGCTACAATCAACATTCCAAATGCCAGAAAAGAGACATAAATGTTCCCAGTCAGATTTACTTGGGATGTTTTATAAGCATCCTTGAAATAAACCTGCAAAGGAACAAACATTCCCATCACATCTAAATTCTTGGAGCTGATTCTGTTTTCAGAAAATAGAACATTATAACTGCTTTGAAAGGTCAGAGTCCCCTCTCTGAGATGGCGACTCCTTCAGTGAGGCCAGTCCTCTATTTGATATTTTCTCGAAGAAATGACAGGCATTTGGGGAATGTGGACAAGGAAAATGGTGTGCTTCCAGTAAAGAGCAAGGTTTCTTCCTTGAATGGGCTTGCTGCCCAGAAGCTAGGTTGATTTGCATTTTATCTGCAGTGCATCTCTCATTTACTTGCAAGGCTGTAGCCTTGCCAGCCTCTGCCTGGATACAGCCTTGTCCCCGAGAAGGGCTTTGTCCCTGAACATCCAATGCTATTTAGTTGAAGAGCCAGTATTCTCATCCTGACTCGTCAAGATGTCAAGAAAATAAACTTTACTGTAGGATCTTCTTTAACCTTTCAAGGTCACTTGAAAAGAGAGCTAAAGTAAGAAAATATCACTATAGTGTTCATTGAACAAGAATTTAAATGATAAAATAAAGAAATTAAAAAGCAGAAGCTTTTAAAATTGAGTTATATATTGCAAGAGGTGTAAATCAAGTGAGATGAGAGCACTTTCTGCCTTCATCTCTTGTTGAAATCCAAGTAAAATTGGTGGATTAAAAAAATGTCTCTTGGCTGTGATAGCTTTGCAGGGTCATTTTCTGACTAATCCCTTCCAGTAACTGGTAGAATAGCTATTGCAGGAAAGGGTTATTGAATGTTTTAAAATTAAGATTCTATTGATAACTTCAGCTCAGTTCTAGGGTAAAGTGGCAGAGCCCACATAGGTGCCGGTGTCCGATGGACAATGGCAGAATATCTCAAGAGCAAGGGCAAGGTGCCCCTCACTGAAAGGTGCCCAGTGCTCATCTGCCAGCTACCTAGATGACCTCATCCAATGCAATGTTTTAATTTACTACATGGTGATGTCCAAACCTCTATGTCATGTCGAGATATTTCTTTTCAATTTTAGAAATATACTTTAATTGTGTAGCAAACACACAAGAGCGGATCATATGAACTAAAAATTAACCTCTTTTGGGGAACATGGTAGAGGACTGAAAAGCCTAGTTTTCACTTCACCTCTACCAGAGTTCCTTATACATAAGGTCCAGAAAATACACACAGGCAGAAAAGCAAATAGGAATCATCCTACTGCTCTGTTATGGATCACTATTACCCAACACAACCTTGACACAGATCTTAACCCAGCCCTCTGTTAATACTTGCACAGCGTGGCTTAAGCTTAGAGTCCCCACTAGAATTTGCTGTTCCCTCTCTGTCCTGAACCTAAGATAGCTAATGCTTGTGCCTACCCCCTGGAGATTAGATTCAGCTCATTTTTATTTTCTGCATAGTACACCAGAAGCACAAAATAGAGGACAGGAAGACTGCATAGGGTTCTGAACTTGACTTTGCATGTGTTTTTTCACTCCTGTTGAATGCCTTCCCTGTACTGCTTGATGAATTTCTACTCGTTCATCCAGATTAAGCCCAAATGTCACTGTCTGTGTGAAAAAAAACAACACAAGAAAACATCATGATATATCAAGCTTAATTTAACTAGTGTGCTCCATAGTGTACTGACCATGAGCCTGTGGCCCTCAGAAATGCTCTTTGTCCTTTGTGGGTGTCCTCTGTATGGGGAGGGACTGGCTTTTTCTACATTCCCCAGGCTCCAATGTTGCTGACTTATGGCTGGTGCCAGCCAGAGAGAGACACTGGTGGAAGGGCAGAAGCCATCACCTCCTTGTCTTCCACTGCACTGAGTGGCTTTCCTGGCAGTGGCCACATTCACTCTGACTATGTCTGTGTTCATGTCTAAATTCTGCTCCCTTTATTATTTATTTATTTTGGAAAGGAAGGGACAGGGAGAGAGAGAGATGGACACATCAATGATGAGAAAGTCATTGATTGGCTGCCTCCTGCACGCCCCCTACTGGGGATCGAGCCTGCAGCCTGGGCATGTGCCCTGATTGGGAATCAACTGTGACCTCCTGGTTCATAGGTTGACTCTCAACCACAGAGTCACACCAGCTGGGCTATTACAGCTCCCTTTAGACATGCTTTCTCTGTTTCCAGCTCCATGGGTATCCCAGCTCTAGCAATACCACTGTAGTTTCCCAGGGTGGTCGTAACATATTACTACAAAGTTTGCTAAAATAAAGCAAAAAAAATGTACTTTCTCCCAGTTCCAGTAGCCAAGAATGTGAAATAAAGGTATTGGCGGGGATGTGCTCCCTCTGACACTTGGGAGAGAATCTTTCCCTGCCTCTTCCAGCTTCTGTTGGCTCCCGGAGCTCCTTGGCTGGTGGTAGCAATACTTCTGCCTCCTTCTTCACATGGGCTCCTCTTTTCTCTCTTCATCTTCTTTTTGTCTCTTATATGTATTGGATTTAGGATCCACTTGAGTAACTGAAGATGATCTCATTTCGAGTATTTTTAATTACACCTGCGAAGACCATTTTTCCAAATAAGGTAAAGTCACTGGACCCAGAAATTAGGATGTGACCATATTTTTAGGGGTCACCATTAAATCTATTACAACTACTTTCTCTCTTTGTTTCTCCAGTATCTTGCTGGTACAGGTTGTCTGCTGTGTATAATATCTAGATTATCTCATTGTCTACTCTTCAGCTTCTCAGATCCTCTCTCTTCTGTGTAACCAACTACTTACATTAAATTGCCTGTTATAAGTACTTGAAATGATTATGATGTGATCCTACTAGATATACAGAGTGAGTTTATATGCTTCAATTACACACCCATAGTACAACTTATTGTTATACTTTGTTTACATGTGTACATCCCCTGGTCTAGTTATTTTTCTTGTTTCCCCCAGGGCCCGGCCTAGTTCCTAGTTTGGAAAGTGTTCCATAAATAATGGATTTTGGGTAATGATCTGAAAATAAATGAAGAAAATAGGCTTATAGATCTAAAAATCTGGGATGAATATATAAAATGCCAATGGGATTATTGAAATACAAAACAGTGACACCAGGAGATAAAATATATATTTGGATAGATGGAGAAACTATTGGCTCTTATGAGCCCAGTATGGATAAACACCACAAGACAGAGAGAGTCCAGCAGACTTTTATAAATAAATTACAGAGTTTCACCCAATGCAATACTCAGCACTCTTTGAGTGGGCAACCTGAATAATTATTTCATATCAAATACCTTCCAAACATCCCTTTTTGTTACCCATAGTCAATGCATCTAATAAACAATCTGCTTCTAATTACCAGTAGGGATTTTAGTTTGGAGATATGTTTTTATGGATATTTATCATTACTGTTTGATATACAGTCTCTTCTATGTACTGTTGTCTGGACAATATTCTAGAATTAGAGCTCTGGTTATTTTATTCCCTTTTAGAAAAATCTTCTAGTGGCTTTGCATTGTTTACCAAAAAGGCACAAAGTGACATTTAAAGCACTCTTTCTGAACTCTTGAGCACTCTAATCTTTCCTACTGTGTTTGCATGCCATTACATCACTGACAATCCATCAAGATCCCCATGGTCTTTTGTGCACACATCTGTGCACTTTAATTTTCTGTAAGGGATTTGACATAAGTTCTTCATGTCCAAACTACCTTTCTTTTTAAAGCCATTATTATACTGACCTGTTAAAACTTTGGAACTAGATAGATTTGGGTTTGCACACAGATTCCACTATTTTTAACCAGGCATGAACTTGAGAAAGCCATGAAATCTCTTGGGACTTCGGTTTTCTTATCTACAAAATGGAGACATGCATACCTAACTCCGAGTGTTATATTTAGGATTAAATGAGAAAATAGATATGTTATACTTGTCACACAAATATTTAAATATATTATTATTCTATCCTTATGTCAAAGATAATTTTCTCATAGTTTTCTCTTGGTTTTCTTGATCTTCAAATAGGCTTCTAGCTCTAAAACTTTATAATGTATTTTGTTTTAGTACCCCTTTCATATTTAAATTACTTAAAATTAAATTTATTTAACCTTTTAATATTACCAACTCTACTACATTAATAACTTCTCAAATAGAATAAATGTGTTTTACATTTCTTTGTATCCTTCAGAATCATGAGTCCTGTGTCTAGTACATAGTAGGTACTCAAAAATTTGTTGACTTGGCGTTAATTATCAATCCATTGAACTGATAAACTACAATATGTTCCTGGTATGTGTCTTGTTCTGAAGGGCTCTGCATGGAGCATTAATCTTAGAATTCCAGGGAGTGCAGCCCCTGAAGCTGCAGTGTCTCCATTGCATTATATTAATGAGGTAGCTCAGAGGATTGAAAATAGAATGGTTTTTAACCATTTACCAGTTGCCAAAATTATTTTTATTTCCTTTGATTAGTTGACAAAATGCTATTCATTTTGCCCTACCTCCAGAGGGTGAAGGAAAATTGGAGGGAGGCTTTCTGAGATGTTGACACATATGTCCTGCAATTTTAGAAGCATCGATGTGTTTTATAAAAGCTCCTGAGGTTGGGATTTGCCACAACCATTAATCAGTTTGGGTCACTAATGAGTTTTGAAACAAACAATGGTCTAAACTATTTTTTTTTAAAGTATGTCAAAGTCCTTTGTAGTCAGGAAATTTAACAAGAATACATTATCTTATTAACTTATTACATGTGAGAGAACTCCCTTTTTCACTCATTCATATTATAAGAACTAAAAACACGGTATTTGAGAGAAATTGTTTCTCCAGTATGGCCTACACTATTTCTTTGAGATGTTTTACTAATAAGTAGGATTTCTTCTGCTTAGAGTATGTATGTTTATTATAATGTCACACTTCTGTTTAATCTTACTATTATTTTCCTGGATTTGAGTTACTAGTCAGCTGATCTTAATGCACACATTATTCAATGAATATTAATATTCATTTTGTACTAAGGATGATTCCTTTCTGTTTTGTAATGATTCTGGGCATACTTTAGTGCCGGGACCACCCAGACCCAGCCAAATGCCCACGGGTGCCCATTAGCTGTATCACACCTGGTACTATTCCAATATCCCACGCAGGGGTGACATGACCTACAGTTCATGCCCTTCGTGCTATCACCACAGTAAGACTCCAGGTGAGTCAGGGCAGCCATCATGCGGATTACCAGGCCGTCCTCTCAGCGGCTTCACTGTATACTAGGGGCTGGTGAATGTGTGTGCTGGGGCCACTGGGTCACTCTGAGCATTGGGACTACATGTGGTGATGGCATGCAAGATGTTCGCAGAAATTAATAAAAGCATTTGAGTTTTAAAAACCAAATCTTAGAGACTTCCTTTAAAATCTATGCATTGTTTTGTAGAAGTATTTTGAATAAGTTGAAAATAGGTTTTAGCATTTGGATTCACATCTTTCTTTCACCTTCTCCATCAGGTAAAACATTAATGGATCATGAGAATTTCATTTGCAAAGACACTAGGCAATGGATGGCTTAGTTAAAGTTATATTTAAGGTTTCATTTGATTTACCTCATGGGCATACCTCACTGACAAATGTCTTCAATGTGGTTCATGGTGAAAACATTTATTCCTTTGAATTCTACCATTTTGCAGAAATAGCTCTTTCAAACCTTACCAATGAATTCTTCTTCCTTTTGAAATAGATTTATTGAGATATTATTTATATGCTATAAATTCAGCTAATTTAAGTGTACAATTTAATCATTTTAATATACTTACATAGTTGTCTAGTTATCACAAAATTTTAGAATATTTTCATCACTCCCAAAAGAAACCTCATACCCATTAGCAGTCACTCCCTATTCTGCTCAGTCCCTTCTACCTTAGGCAAATGCTAATACACTTTCTGTCTATAGAGATTTGCCTATTCTGGATATTTCATATGAATGAAATCATACAATATGTGGTCTTTCATGACTGGCATCTTTCATTTAACATCATGTTTTCAAAGTTCACTCATGTTGTAGCATATATGATTATTTTATTCCTTTTATTGCCAAATGATATTTCATTATATATATAGCATATTTTATTTATCCATTCATCAATTGGTGGGTATTTGGGTCGCCTCCATTTTTGCCTACCATGGACAGGGCTACTATGAACATTTTTGTTCGAGTCTTTGTGTAGACACATGTTGTAATTTCTCTCTGGGTAGATACCTTGGGATAGAATTACTGATTCATATGGTACATCTATGTTTAACATTGTGAGAAACTGTCAGAGTATTCTCCAAAGTGAACACACCAATGAATTCTTATCTTCCAATGTGAATATTGGCCTTTTATTCATTTTTATCATTGACTACACTGTGCCAATTTGCACTGACGATCATCCGTTTTACTTAAAACTTCCTCTTTTTGGTTTTGTGGTGCTTTAATGTTCTGTTTTTTTCCTTGACTCTTTCTCTTCTCTGCATGCAATTTTTTTCTGCCTTTTCTGTCTACCTCAGCAGTGTCTTTGAGCAAAGGATGCTTCACTTCCCAGCTCCAGATTAGGTAAAACCAGATTCAGTCTCACTGAGCTTCGGTCACATAATTCTGATGCTCTTTCAACTCCTCTGTGTAGCTGTCTGCTTTCAAATGCAGTAAATCCACAAGAGGGCTCCTCGCCCGCCCTGCAAAACTGGGCTTCTTTCTTATCGTGCTTTTTTTCCTTAAACTCCTCTAACTCAGACTTGAAATTTCAGTCATTTTTCTTTTCTCTCCTTGGTCCCCTTGGACCAATCAATTTTCCAACTCCTGTCCACTTTCTGTGTCCATTGTCCTCAGAAACAGCCCCTTTGTATGAATTACGTTCCCACTTATCCATCTACTCAAGTCATTATTGCCCATTTTGATTTATTTAGATTCTTTTTAATTGGCCTCCCTGATTATTGTATTTTTCCTTTTCCTTTTTTTCCAGAATTTTACATTTGCATCTTACTTCATAGTTCAATCACATTGTGACTCCTCTATTAAAAATCTCAAAGATTATATATTATCCTCCGAATAAAGAACATATTTCTAAGCTATACATTCAAATCTCCATTATATTTTTCTAGTCTTGTCTCCACTGTGATCCCTTATAGAGCACGTGTTTGAATCAATCTCAGCCTCAGTCTCTTTATCAGCCGAGCTGTGTATGGCCCTGCCTCCAGCTTGGCTCATGCCTCTCCTTGTGCTGCCCTGTCCTTGAATCTGCATAAGCCGATCCCTCACGGCCCTAATAGAATGTGTCCTCCTCCACAATGATACTGATGATCTCTCAGGCTGAATTTATCACTCCGAGCTCTCACAATGTCATTTTCAATTATGTATGACAGTCACTCAGTTCGTATCTAGTCTCCCCTCCTTAAATCTATGGTCCTTGAGGGCAGAGGCCAGGGTATATTTATCACAATTAGAACAGCTACCATTTCCTGAGTATTTACCATGACTTAGGCATGGATCTAAGTATTTTTTTATGCAATATGTTCTTTAATTGAGCAAAACAATTTAATTTATCAAAACAATTCTCTGAAATAGGTGTATTTTTAACCCTCCTTTTATAGATGAGGCATTAATGCTGGGCGAGAATAAATAACTTCTACAAAGTTAAACAGCTTCTAAATGGCAAAGCTGGAATTTTAGCCTGGACTGTCTGATTGTAAAGTTCATGCTATTAACTATATCACTTTCTCAACAACATCTACTTTAATAAATGCCAGTTAAATTCATAAATAATGGTCAGTATGTATTGCTGAAATAATGCATAAGGTCTTGTAGTTAGAGATTTTTAAGTTGAAGTTCTAACACTTTCTTTGAAGTGAATTATTTTACCATGGCTGGACTGTTTGCTCATTCATAAGTAGAGGAAGAGCTTAATAATCCCTGCCTCACCAGAGTGCTGTGAAAAGAAAATGACGCAGTGAGCACCACACATGTACTAGTAGGTGCTCAATAAATATTGGTTGATAATCTACACTAATAAAAGTTAAAGATGCTAATTGACTGTACCTTCACTACGCCTAGCAGCCAATCAGAAGAGTATGCAAATTAACCCAACAAAGATGGCCCTTAAATTTGCATACTGCAGGTGGGGCAGGGCAGTGCCATTCGCCGCCCGCTCGCCACCATCCACCGCCTGCCCTGCCACCATCCGGGCCCGCATGTGGGACCCAAGGCGGCGGGGCAAGTGGCAACGCGATGTGCCACCCGCCCCGCCGCCAGCCGCCAGCCGGGATCCCAGCCTGCCATCTGCCACCTGGGGAGCGGGCCTAAGCCATCAGGTGGTTATCTCCTGAGGGGCCCCAGATTGTGAGAGGGCGCAGGTTGGGCTGAGGGACAATCCACCCCCCCCCCCCGAACCAGTGCACAAATTTTTGTGCACTGGGCCTCTAGTAATAAAATAAAGTTCCAATACTGACTCTTATATTAACTTCTATGGTAGGATGGATCCTATTCTCAATATACTTTTCTCCATAAAAATAAACAAAAACTTGCTTAAGAGACCTGGAGAAAGAGACAGTTCTCAAGCAGTGGGGGAGAAGGAGAAATGGGGGTGAGTGTAACATGGAGATACAGAATTGATTTCTAGTTGCTCCAAGCCACCTGAATATGGCTGCTACATAAAGATTTCATAATAAAGATGAACTTTATCTATATGTTCCCAAGCCAATGGTTGGAGAATTGTACATGGGGAATTTCTGTGCAATTCCCATTCCGTTGACATTCAAGAATAAGTGTAGTATTAATCTTTTTAAATTACAGTGGTATATGAAACTCATATGTGCTATCTCGATTTATTTGTTTTGGTTTTTATGTATTCTAATTGGAGTTCTAAATTTCAATCTTCATAACATGGAGGGATTTCATAAATGCAGGTGTGACTGAGAAAATGGAATATATTTTTTAAAGCTCTGTGCTTTAAATGCCTTAGAAAAAAATATAGAATAAACATCCGAATCATCTCTGTTTCAATATTAGTAGGTAAAACATGTAAAGATTACATCTCATTAAGTATAATCTTAGGGAAGTCTTAGGTGACATTTTCTGTGCTTTTGAGACAGCCACTTTCTGCAAGAAACACAGTGCACTCTGCTTACGGTGTCCTTGCCAGTCTTTGTGAGAAGTCTATGAAATGAATGATGTAGTGATTGCTCTCAAGAGGCTCAGCCTTAAAGGAGATAAAGGCATGCGGTTTATAAATTTGATATGATTTTGATGACATGATACGGCAATAGTAGATGTGTAGAGAAAGGAGAGAGCAGCAGAGTCCTGAAATATCAAGTATGGCTTTCCAAAGGAGTTAAACGGTCACGGTCATTCTCACCAAGGAATGTGGGCCCTGGGTCTTTTTCCAAGGTGTCTATTCTTCCCGGAGCTTGATCTTAGAGCAATGAGTAACCCTTGCCCGCTGCACTAGAAAGACAGCCAGGCTAGGTATGAGTACATCTGATTTCCAGGCCAAACTCTGCCTCAGACATTCTTTGAGTCATTGAAAAAATAATTCCACCTCTCAGGGCCTCAGGGCCTCTCAGGGACTAGATTAATTCTCAGATTTCTTCCATGTCTGATGCAACCAACTTTATTGGAAAAAGCACAGAAGTTGAAAAGAAGAAAAATAGATAAAATAAAATGTAAATAGCACTATGATCACATTTGACAATAACTAATAAACATATGTGAACTTAAAATGTTAATTAATATTAACAGATGTGACAATGTATTTTTTATGGCATACAATAAACATCTAAAATATTTTTTAAAGAAGAGCATGGGCTCTAGAGCAAGCCAGTTTGAATGCTTTCTTGCCACTTGGATTTAGGGAAGTGCCTTAATTTGTCTGAGCCTTTGCATCTTTGGCAGTAAAGAGAAAACCTCAGAGATTATATCTTATGTATAAAGTTATGTAATAAAGACCTTACTCATGTGTATTGGCATCATTACACTTTCAGCTATAGCATTTAGGGGAGAACTAGATACTTCAGGGGGCATTTAACAAGTAGTTGAACAGATAATACTAAAATAAACTTTTGTACTTCATCAAATATGTACTCATTGGTCCTACCCAAGGCACAGGTTAAATAACCTTAGCATAATGATGAGGGCACTCTGGAGCTGGTCCCCTGGACCATACTGGCAGGTGGACCCTGTTAACCCAGGTGAGGCCAAGGTTGTGGGTTTGATCCTCATTGAGGCACTTAAGTTCACACGGCTTCATTTCCAACCATAGGCCGCTAAGCGCTGCCACATAACTATCTCACACACCTCTCTTCTTCCAGGTCTTATGTCAGCAAAGTTAGATCTTTCTTAGCTAACTTAGCTAAACTTTCTCCATTTTTTTCTTTTGAAAAATTCTTGTTAGCAGGTATTAATTTCATATATCACTTGGCAGTTATCATTGTATAATTTACTGAGTTATCACTTTTATTATTCTTCCCATATGGCATGTAAGCTCCTGGAAAGCAAGAAATTTTATGTGCTGGCTTGCTAATATGTCTATTATTATCAGCAATAAGAATATCCAGGGTGTCCCAAAAATGTATGCACACTTAACAGCTGGTAGCTCAATTGATGTTTCTTTCTTTTCAGATTTAACCCATTGGAATAAATAATTATTCAAAGTATGTATACACTTTGGGGACACCCTGGATATTCATATAGCTGATAATAATAGAGATGTTGAAATGAAGATGAGTCACATGAAAATATATATACTCAGGCAGCCATCAACACCTTAAAAAAGGGAGCAGGCAGGGGATTACTTTATAATAGGAGACAGAAAGCTACCAGAGATAAATGACCTCCAAGTGATGACTGTGAGCCTGCCAGCTATGAGAATTTTCTTTTCAAAGTTGCAGAGCTCTTTAAAATCCTATTTTACTCCCTTCAGAGAATATACAGTATCTTCATAAAAGGCATATTTGCAGAGTATTAGCAAGGTATAAGAGAAAAGAAGCCATGGCAAAATTTGTCATTTGCATAGAACATTTATGCATCTATGAAAATTTCTAAAGAGATAAAAAACACACACAATAGAAGTAGAATTGATAAGATAGGGGAAAATCACTGTACAATAAAGCTTATAATTATAAAATTTGCAGGTGGAGAAACAGATTATCTAGACTCAGGTATGGGGCAAGAGGGGTGATAGAAAACAAAAATCATTATATGTTTAACATTTAGTGGTAATGTTGGTATGTTTCACTCTAACATTTTATAAATTTTATCTTGTAAGAATTCTTTTCAGCTTGTTCATTTAAATGTTTCTCTTATTTATCACATTTTAATCCTAAACTTGATATGGTTTGGTTTTTTTAAAATATGCTTTTTATTACTAGTAATTTCAAGGAGAGGAAGGGAGAGGGAAAGAGAAAAACATCAATGATGAGAGAGAATCATTGATCGGCTGCCTCCTGCATGCCCTTTATTGGTGATCTACCCAGCGACTTGAGCTTGAGACCTGACCAGGAATTGAATCCTGACTTCCTGGTTCATAGGTTGATGCTCTATTATGAGCAACACTGGCCGGGCGCTTTTTTTCTGTTTCAATCCTTCTTTTTTAATAACAGTTTTAGGTTCACAGCAAAATTGAGAGGAAGGTACAGCTATTTCTCATATCCCTCTGCTTCCAAATGCATGGAGTTCCCCATATTGACATCATAATCACCCAAGTCAGGACTGTGCTCTGACTACTTGTTCCTTCTCCATCCCTGATCGTCTGGCAACCACTGACCTTTTTACTGTCCCTATAGTTTTGCCTTTTCCAGAATGTCATATAGTTTGAATTATGCAGCATGTAGCCACTTCTGATTGGCTTCTTTCACTTAGTAATATACATTTAAGTTTCCACCACGTCTTTTCATGCTTGATAGCTCTGAATAATAGATCTATTTTTAGATCTGAATATATTCCATGATATGTATGTACCGCGATTCATCCATTCACTGCTGAAGGATACCTTGGTTGCTTGCAAGTTTGGACAATTATAAATAAATCTGCTATAAATATCAATGTGCAGATTTGGGGTGGGTATAAGTTTTTAACTTTTTGGACATATACCAAGGGATGCAGTTGCTAGATTGTTTGGTAGGAGTATGTTTACTTTTGTAAGTTAACTGCCAAACTGTCTTCCAATGTGGGTGCACCATTTACTTTCTGATCAGCAATGAGTGAATGAGTGTCTTAGTTTCTCCACATCCATGCCAGCATTTGGTGCTGTCAGTGTTCTGGGTTTTGGCCATTCTCACAGGTGTGTAGTGGTATCTCCTTGTCCTTTTAATTTGCATTTCCTTGACGATATATGATGTGAAGCACCTCTTCGTATGCTCATTTACCATCTGCATATCTTCTTTGGTGAGGTATCTGTTAAGGTCTATTTTGTAATTGGGTTGTAGATTTTCTTATAGTTGCATTTTAAGCATTCTTTGTATATTTTCAAGAACAGTCCTATATCAGATGTGTCTTTTAAAATTTATTTTTATTGGTCTGTAGCTTATCTTCTCATTCTTTTTGGCGTTGTCTTTACAGAGCAGAAAATTTTACTTTCAGTGAAATTCAGCTTATAGTTATTTCTTTCAAGGATTGTGCCTTTGGTTTTGAATCTAAAATGTCATTGCCATACCCAGGGTCATCTAGATTTTCTCTTTTATAGTTTCTCTTCTAGAAGTTTTATAGTTTTGTGTTTTACGTTTAGCTCTATGATACATTTTGAGATAATTTTTGTGAAGAGTATTAAGGGCTGTGTCTACATTAATTTTCTTTTTCATGTGGATGTTAAGTTTCTAGCACATTTTGTTGAAAAGATGGTCATGTCTTTATTGTATTGCCTTTTTTTTGTCAAAGATCATTTGAGTATACTTATATGGGTCTATTTATGGCCTCTATATTCTGGAACAGAATGGAACATTGCTCTATTTATCTATTCTTTCACCAATACCATACTGTCTTGACTACTCTAGCCTAGCTATTTTCAACTTTTTACACATAATGGCACATGTAAGCTAATTACTAAAATTATGTGGCACACCAAAAATATATTTTATGTTTTGCCAACCTGACAAAAAATATAGGTATAATTTTGATTCTTTCGCACTGGATGGCTATTGTTGTGTTGGCTGTTGTCATTTTTTTTTTTAATTGGACAATCTAAGGGAAAAGAAGTCAGTGCCCCAGAATAAAGAGTCAGGTATTGCATGTTTTAAAGATTCTTGGGGCATACTGGTTGAGAATTGCTTACTAATTAGTTTGGAAATTGGGTAGCATCAGTCCTCTAGCTTTGTTCTTCTTGAGTATTGTGGTGGCTATTCTGGTTCTTTTATCTCTCCATATAAATCAGGGATGGGGAACCTTTTTTTCTGCCACGCGACACTTGGATATTTATAACTTCATTTGCTTAATATAATTCACTTAACATAAAGTTATGTTACTATGAAAAAAGCCCTTAGATTTATTGAATTTTGAATCCTGCCTGCCGTTGCCTTGGCAGGGCCAGACCAAATGATTTCATGGGCCTTATAAGACACATGGGCTGGAAATTCCTCACTCCTGAAAACTTTAGAATTGGTTTTTGAATATTCAAAAAATAACTCGCTGAGATTTTGATTGGGATTGCATTGAATCTATACGTCAAGTTGAGAAGAACTGACATCTTGATAATTTTGAATCTATATATGAACATGAAATATCTCTCCATTTATTTAGTTTTCCTTCAACTTCATTCATCAGAGTTTTGTAGTTTTCCTCATACAGATCTTATACATATTTGTTATATTTATATCTAAATATTGAATTTTTTGTTGCTAAAATAAATGACATGTGTTCCTAATTGCAATTTCCACTTGCTCATTGCTTTGTGTTATAGAAAGTTGATTGAATTTTGTACTTTAAACTTATATCTTATCCCCTTGTTATAATTGCTAATTAGTTCCAGAATTTTTTGTTGCTGACTCTTTTGGATTTTTTGAATAGATAATTACCTCACCTGAAATCAAAGACAATTTTCTTCTTTCTTAACCAATTTTTTTTATATTTAAAAATTTTTTTCTTGTCTTATTTCATTAGCTAGAACTTCTAGTAGGATATCGAAAAGTGATGAGAGGAAATATCTTTGCCTTGTACCTGATTTTAGAGGGAAAGATTTGAGTTTCTCTCCATAACATGAGGTTAGCTGCAAGTTTTTTGTAGACATTCTCTATCAAATTTGGGTAGTTTCTCTCTATTTCTAGTTTACTGAGGGTTTTTTTAAAAAATCATGAGTGTTGAATTTTGTCAAATGCTTTTTCTGCATATATTAATATGATCATGTGATTTATTTTAGCTTATTGACATAATGGATTGTCAAATGTTGAAACAGATTTGCATATGTGAGATAAATCCCAGTTGGTCATGGTGTATTTCTTTTTAAACATTGTTGGATTTTATTTGCTGATATTTTGTTGAGGAATTTTGTATCTATATTCAAGGGAGTTATTGGTCCATAGATTTCTTTTCTTGTGATATCTTTGCCTGATGTTGGTATTAGAGTAATGCTGGCCTCAGAGAATGCATTAGAAAGCCGTCCCTTTGCTTCTAGTCACTGAAAGAGATTGTGAAGACTCAATATAATATCTTTGTAATTGTTTGACATAATTATCCAGTGAACCTACCTGGGCCAGGTGTTTTTTGTTTGGGGGATTATTAATTATTAATCAATATCTTTGATGGATATAGGTCTGTTCAAATTGTCTATTTCTTCTTGTGTGAGTCTTTCAAGTAATTGGCTCATTTCATAAAGGACCCCTTATCTTGTTCATGACCTTAGTGGAAAACCTAGTTTCTCACCAGTAAGTATGATATTAGTTGTAGGCATTTTTACTTTTTAACTTGTTGGGAATTCCTGGGTTTCAGATATTAATAGTATCAGTCCTCCATGGGAAGGATGGATCCAGCTGCCATTAAACAGTGAAATGAACATTTGCAAGTTATCAAGGTGCAACGAGTCTCAGTATTTTTTTTCTGTTAAATTGAGAAATAAAGTTCTACTTTACTGAGAGGTTGTACGGATACAATGAGACATCATATGTGGGGATTTACAGGACACATTGCTAACACATATTTAGTACTCAAACAATAGAATGTGCATAAAACAACAATTTCAAAAAGTTTCCTCTGCTTCAGACAAGCATATATGAAATAAAAATTTATTAGGTTGGTGATGATTCCAATGACATTACTTACAAAATGTATTTGTTTACTGATAAAAACTGGGTCCCAAAATTTTTTGGGGGGGAAAGGGCAATATAATCAAAACGTAACCTTCTGTTATTGCTCCTTGCATTTCCCTTTTTCTATCAGATCAAGGTACCCTTCTGAAGACCTATTAAAATGAGTTATCTTCAAAGGTACTTTGAGATAATTGAATGGATGGTTAAAGGAGAAAAGATAATTACCAGCTAATGTCTCATCTATAAAATGAAATTTTACATTTTGTAGCACACATGAAAACAGAAAATGTCTTGTGTTTAATAATGTATTCAGTAGCAGAGAACAGTTTATGATTCACCTTTGACACCCCAGAATAAGCAGGTTTAAGTAATGCTGTACATTGATGGAATCATAAGATAGAATTGGTTGATATAGAGAATTTCAAAAATGTCTCCATTTATATTAAATTGGTGTAGGTTTTACTAAGCAGAGTCAATATATTCCTGAGTCTGTGTATTCCAACTAATTAAAATGGTGCCTATTCAATGCTGAGAAAGCTCATGTTGATGAAGGAAAATTCTCAGAAGAACTGGACAAATAAAGAGAAAAATAGAATGAGCTATATCTCTATTCTCTATCTGGGAACAATAGTTAAACTATTATGCATTATATTTTCCAAAAAAAAACAACCTATTTTTTTGCAATTAATCAAATAAATTGAAAAATATGTGTTTTTTTTCCTCTTCGTGTTAAAGGGGAACTATAAAGGGAGGTGCCTAAGGAGTTTGTAAACATCTGTCTTGGAGAATTATAGATAAGTGGTGTCAGTCTTAATTCTGAAGACAGGAATTATCTTCTAGCATACCTGATGGCCTGTGAGAATACAGTAAGAGATACAGAGTAAAACAGAAGCACCATATTTAAGGAAATTGCATTTTAATGAGTTTTAATCAGCTCTATTGCACATGGCTTGTGTTCCCTGATTAAAAATCATTTATTCAGAGACTTACAATTTAAAATGGAATTTGGCTTTAAGCCTCTGGTGAATATTCTCCAATTTCCTACTAAATACCCATGAATGCAGAAATATATAAAAGTCTAGAAAAATATAAACCTTAGACTGACAAATAACCTACCAGAATCTGTAAGGAATTAACTGGGAACAAACTGAATCACTGTAATAAAAATATTAGTGCAAAAGAAAGCGCATTAAAACTATTTATAAAAACACTTCCCCATCTTTGCACTCCTCCTCTCCTTTGTCAGACACATTAAGCACTCAGCATTGGTTCCTATCTGTGCTGTGTTTAGCAGAATATGATGCCATGTTTTACAGGATGTGGACAGCATTATTTTCTAGTTTCTAGTGCTGACACATATTTTCTCCGAATTTTGTATTTATCTGGTCATTTCTGTGTGTTTTAAGAGAGAGGGTGGCTTAGGTGCTCTTATTCAAGATATCATCACTCTAGAAAATGCCCTAATCTCTCTCTTTTTGAAATTTCATTTTAGCCCGGCTGGTGTTGCTCAGTGGTTGAGCATCGATCTATGAACCAGGAGGTCATGGTTTGAATCCCAGTCAAGGGCACATGCCCAGATTGTGGACTCAATTCCCAGTATGGGGCATGCAGGAGGCAGCCAATCAATGATTCTCTTTCATTGTTGATATTTTTATCTCTCCCTCTCCTTCCATCTATGAAACCAATAAAAAATATATAAAAATAAAATAAAAATATTTAAAATTGTTTAATTTTAGATAACTTAATGAACTGCTCACCATCATCTCCATCACTTACTTCAAACTCTCATCTTCATGATGACATATTGTTTAGAATAATTTTTTTTCTTTTATGTCAGAATTTACTTCATTAGCTTGCTGTTCTCAGGTGGATTCATTTCATCTTTATTTGGATTAGTGGGTAACCAGTTTTGATTTGATTAGTGAGATATTTTTAGTCAAATAAGTAAAATACTTCCTTTGTTGGGTTATTAATTGTAATCTTTCCAATTTGCCTTTTTTTAAGATGCCAAAGTAACTTAAATAGGCAAAAAGGGTTTCTACTCATATATCAGCATTCAAAGAGGATCAAATGTATTTCTGTGCTACTTGGGGATGGTACTTAGGAGAAGGCCACTATTAACCAGAGCTCTGTCATTACCGGTTTGCGTGGTATTAACTTTCCATTGTTTTTCCTACAAAATGAGGTCACTGAAACAAACCATCAATCCCTCTTTAAAATTGCCTAATTTTTAGTGGCAAAACATTAAACATGCTAGATTTTGTCTCAAGCAAATGGAAATAAATAGAATGTAGTTTTTGCTTGGGATACTAGAAAGCAAGTACAGGGATTAATCTTACTATTTAAGAAGGTAACTTTATAACTCAGCATTTCACTTGAATGTCATAGAATTGGGTCATTGGGGAAACCCTGTGTTCTGAAAGCCTATGACCTTCGAAGGATAAAGGGGGAAAAGTGACATTCATGCAAACAATGCATTCGCACTTCTCAAGTTCTTCCTAATACAGGTTTTCATTTTCCCTAAGAGCCCTTCAAATCTTTGCAGCTGAAGATATTTGATTGGCCATAAAAGCATTTCACAACTCAGAGAGCTGATACAATGGGACAGAGAGTCTAGGAGGAATTAAACCGAGGTCAGAGAGCTGAAATTTGTCAGCAGCTCTTCTGAAAACTTAACACATTACACACTTATGCATCGCATATGGCAAGTGCGGGAGACTCGAGCAAGCCAGGCTTTCTGTACACAAGCATAGTTTTCCTTGCAGAAGAGAGGAAAATATGAAGGAATAACATTGAAGAAAGGTTCTCTTGGTGAGAAAAACATTATAATTATTTTTAAATTAATTTTTGTGATGAAAAGAACATTAAGATACACAATATCTTTCTTAGTTAATAGTTTTCTTTATATTACATTCATGAAATATTCTGAGGGCCAATCTAGTGTTTTTATGAGTCAGGTGAAAAGAAAGTTTGCTAGAATATATTCAAATCTCTGCCAAAATCTGAGGATAAGGCCTAAATCTAGCTATCATAAAAGTTCTGCATTAGTTTATTCAGCCAAAAAAAAATAAAGAAAGAAATCTGTGGGTTAGATGTTAGACATAACGTGCAGGTCAAGAAAAAGGTATCTGTCGTCAGTGCTCCGTGTTAATGAGATGGGGGTTGAGAGCTCCTGGGTGCGTGTGATGCCTCGAGGTCTTGCTGAGAATGCAGCTGCTGGCTCTATATATAGACTCAATCTGATGCAGAGGGAATAAAAGCACACATACCATAGTAATGAGATTACTGGGACAGCTCCCAAATCGAGACAGCTGAGCCAAATCAATAAATGCATTTTTCTTCCCCTTAATATTGCTGAGCTCATTAGAAAGGCCAATATGCTTCATGGTTAGACCTCTGGAACTTGGAGACTATGTGCCAAGCTCCCTCTAGCACTTTGCAAATTAAAAATTTAAATGCAAGATGATTCCAAAATGTGACCACACCTTCAAAATGACAGTTTCCCTGGAATGAGCATTCTTATTTCTCATTTTAAAAATTTCCTTCTGCATTTTGGGCAAGTGGACTGTAGTTTTTTTTAACTGGTATGCTCTGATAGGAGACCACACGGTACAATGGAAAGTGTAGGAACATTTACGTGATACATATTGAAGGTTAGAGTCCAGGTAGCCTGTACATTCACTATTTAAGCATTTTATATTCACTCAACTGTAGACGAAAACAAACTCTTTCTCCTCTGTGTGAAATTATACATTTGGAGAAGACAAAAATCTAGAAGTAATTTAAATTTTAAGGAAATAATGTGGTGAATAAATATTCAGCTACAATGATAAGCCTTACAGGATTGAATTTACAATTAAATATAAAGGAATAATAGAGGATTGTTTAAATAACATATGACATGTCTACACAGGCATTATTATGTAACCACTTAAATGGTAATTTAATGGAAAAAGGCTCATTATATATTACTTAGTTAAAAACTAATATGTATGGTGTATGTGATTGATGCTATTATAGGTATGGCTCCGTGTACATTAAAACACTCATATACTATTTATACCACACATACCCATGATGTGTAGAAAAGAACATTTACTCAATTGCGAATAGTCATACGCAGTGTGATTATGGATGAGGTTATTTTTCCTCTGTGTTGCTTCTCTGTATTACTAAGTTTTTTTTATAATAAACATAGCACTAGTTTTATAAAGAATAAAAAGGAACAATATTTCATAAAATAGCAAAAATGACTGAAACTTTCCAACTGAACAAAAGAATGTCACAGCATGTACATTGGTATCGCAAGCTACTTACACAGACATTGAGCCTGCTTTCAGAGAAATCCTGAAGCCCAGTATGTGAGGAAAGGTCAGTCAAACCGTTGGTAATAATAGACAAAGATGGCACTTTATTCTGGAGCAACATTTCAGTAATCGCATCCACTTCTGCGGAGAAGCAGTAACATGGCTAAGTACAAGGGCAGACGTCGGGAACAATAGGGTTCAAGTCTTCTCTTCACCATTTACTGGCCATGTGACCTTGGTCATCTTCACCCTTTGAAACTTAGTTCCCTCATCTGTTAAGGAGAAGAGCAATAAGAAGAATGATCCTTGTCTTCACCACAATTAACTCTTATTAGGGCTTACCATGTTCTAAGCTTTGCTTGTCACATCCCCCTAGGGCAGTGGTTCTCAACCTTCTGGCCCTTTAAATACAGTTCCTCAGGTTGTGACCCAACCATAAAATTATTTTCGTTGCTACTTCATAACTGTAATGTTGCTACTGTTATGCATTATAATGTAAATATCTGATATGCAGGATGGTCTTAGGCGACCCCTGTGAAAGGGTCGTTTGACCGCCAAAGGGGTCGCAACCCACAGGTTGAGAACCACTGCCCTAGAGATTAAGGGAGACTTGTCACTAAAGCATTACGCCTGGTAACCAAGCACACAGTACATGCTCACTAATTGCGGATTATCTATATAGCTAGCTACAGGGATAGAAACGGTAAGTATTTATTTAACCAACTACCATTTGTGTCTATAACTCACACAGCTCTATATGATAAACAGGGAGGAACAGAACGATGAAAACGACACTTCGGATCCTCCCAAGGAGCTATGTTATTGTGGGAAGCAGACAGGAAGAAATGCTGGGTTAGGTCTTAGTATGAAAGTGGCCAACCTCATGGTGCCAGACTGAACCCCGTCTGTTGGTTGTGGAATTCAACCCCCAGAGTTGTCAGTGGTGTCATCCCCCTGGGATGTGGGGACAGGAGGCCACCCAGACTGAGTCAGGTCACCCTTAATCTCAAGGGGGATGTGACAAGCAAGATAGACGTTACATATTTGCTCAAATTTTCCCCAATATTTTCATATAGGAAAAAATTGGAGCAAATATTTAACTTCTATTTTGAAGTTTATCATAGAGTTGATATACCCTGTTTGACTTAGCTGGGTCTAAATGCCAAAAAACAATAGTGTCCACTGGCAAGATAAAACAGTTGTTGCATTGTTTGAGTCTCCCTATGAGATGTAATGCCTCAGATCACATTTTTTAAAAAAGCACTTTCTTTTTCCAAACATGAATGAAACTAACCTATAAATAGGTGACCTTTGAAGTTTTAAAAATCACATTACCGGGTATTTGCATTGTTCTCTTACACGTTTGGAAGTGTATTTCCAGTCACTTGAGTCTTCCAACAGTCTTGTGAGGTAGCAGAAAGCAGTGTTAATTAATCTCATTTTTTTGATGAAGAAAATGAGATAGCCCAAGGTCAAATGACTTTCTTCAAAATCGTGTAAAGTGGTAGAATTGGGCTCAAGATCCAGGACTCTTGATTCTCAGCCTTAGATTGTTTTATCTCCATTATACTAAACACATATTTTAAGGCATTTTATAAGGATGATTTATATAATTTTTCTATTAGAAAATACAGCATTAAAAGAGTACCTCCACTTTTTTGGCTGGGCAAGAGGTTTCATGGAAAAGCCATTCTGCTATTTCACAAGCCTGCACTGAAGTCCATGCTTGCAGTCGCTTCCTGGGCTACAAACACCACCAATCATTCCTCTTCTGAGGCGTTATGCAACATGCAGTAGAATTTAAGCAATCCACAATCTTGCTGGACCAAAGATTCAGAAGCAGAGGCTCAAAAAAGCCCTACTGTGGAAATTAGTGATATGGTAATTTGGTATTTATTTAACACTTAGTGAGTAAAACTAAACTTGCTTCTCAAAAGAAGAGGTGTTGCCTGGCCAGCCGGCCTGTATAGCTCAATGGCTGAGTGTTGACCCATGAAGCAGGAGGTCACTGTTAGATTCCCAGTCAGGGCACATGCCTGGGTTGCAGGCTCAATCCCCAGTGGGGTGGGGGCGGGGGATGGGTATGCAGAAGACAGCTGATCCATGATTATCTCTCATCATTGATGTTTCTCTCTCTCCCCCTCTCTCCCTCTTTTTCTAAAAATTAATAAAAACATATTTAAAAAAGAAGGGGTGCAAAGCACATTTTAAAAGACTTTACATAGTTAATAATAAATAAAACTGTGGGGACACTTGGCACCTCTACTTGGATATGGAGAGGCTAGAATATGTGTTCTCAGATATTTATCACACGGGGCAAGGTATAGCTTCTAGTTGCAGAATCCTATATAATAAAAGGATAATATGCAAATCAACCAAACAGTGGATCGACTGGTCGTTATGGTGCACATTGACCACCAGGGGGCATACACTCATGCAGGAGCTGCCCCCTGGTGGTCAGTGTGCTTCCACAGGGGAAGCGCCGCTCAGCCAGAAGCCCTGAGCCAGACTCACATCCCCCGAGGGCTCCCTGACTGTGAGAGGGCACAGGCCAGACTGAGGGACACACACACCCCACCCCCTGAGTGCATGAATGTCATGCACTGGGCCTCTAGTTTAATATATTCATACAATTAAAAAACAGTATATTAAAATTTTCCATTTCCAAATCTTCAACAATTTCAAGAAAGTTAAATAACTTATTCCCCAGGAAGACTATTAACCCAAGAACACTCATATAATCTAATGCTAAGTATTTTATCTCTCTATATAAAAGGCTAAGTGGCCATCTGACCAGCTGACTGGCCTGTAGGTTGCTGTGCACTGACTAACAGGGTACAGACACTCAATGCAGGAGCTGCTGAGCTGCGATGACTTGGCAGCTGAGGTTCTCGGGTGACACACCCAGAACCGGAGAGGAGGGAGCCTGATTCCTGGCGGGGCTGCACGATTCCACCTTCAGCAGTGGGTTATGTTGTTGCTGGGGCACTGTCGGCCTGGAATCTGGTTTACTGCACATTGTGTTTGTGTTCCATACCTTGTAAGACAACTTTGCAGGGTGCCCTCTTGCACTCCAGGACCCCTTGGGGGATGTCAGAGAGTCGGTTTCAGCCCAATCCCCACAGGCCAAGGGACCCCACCTTCCAGAGGAACCCCGCTCACTCTGCAGACATCTTTGGATCCCCGGCACTGCCTCAGGTGCGGCCGGCCAGGGAGGGACTGCTGGAGGTTGGCTCCAAGGCATGTCCGGCCTGTCTTGCACAATCCCACCCTGCTGGCCACCTTCTAATTAATTTCCTTTCAATGTGTATGAATTTGTGCACTGGGGCACTAGTTATTTAATATAGCTGTGATATTGCTTTGTTTATTTTTGTAATGATTCTCTATTGATTTTTAGAGAGAGAGGAAGGGAGAGAAACATCAATGTAAGAATGAAATGTCAATTAACTGCCTCTTACACAACCTGCACTGGGGATCAAGCCCACAACCCGCCACCACCACTGCGCTCACCAGCGCAGCCTGGCTTCTGGCTAAGTGGTGCTCCCGAGCGCACTGACCACCAGGGGGGCAGCTCCTGCATTGAGCAGCTGCCCCCTGGTGGTCAGTATGCATCATAGTGGCCGGTTGTTCTGCCATTTGGTTGATTTTCATATTAGCCTTTTATTATATAGGATATTCTTCTACACCCCAGGTATTTCCTCTAAATTTAAGGTCCTTTACCCTACCACCAATGAACACTGTCCATTTGTATTTCTTACAATCAGCTCGAATTTGACAAGCCAACAGAACTCATCCCCTGCTCCCCAGACATGGTATTCCTCTGGTATTCTCCATTTCAGTGAATTGCACAGCCACTCAGTTGGCAGCATAAGCCAGAACTCAGGAATATTTTTGAGATCTGCTTTTCTCTCACCATATTTAATGAGTTACCAAGTCTTTGCCTATTTATTTTCGCTCAAAGATATTACAAATCTCTGCCACAATGCTTATCCATGCCACCATGGCCTCTTACTGGATTACTGTAATAGCCTCCAAATGTATTCTCTTGGCTCTTTCTAATTCTCTCTACACACAGTAGCTACTCTTTAATACGCACAGATATGGCTATACTCCTAGTTTTTCCTTGCTTGAAGATTTTTATGGGAAATACTGGAGTCCCTAATATGGTTTATAGATAAGGTGGCTACATTTGTCATCTAAACTAGCTCACATTTGAAAGTGAAAGGGGGTGTTATTTATAATTACCCCAATAATTAGGGCAATAAGCACAACGTGGGGAAATCTAGGTCAACCAGATATATAGATACCCTTCCTGTAATGTTCTTCATGATTTGGATTCTTACCCACACTTTATCTATATTCCTCCTCAACCACTACCCATCAGGATATTTTTTTAATTCCATAACATATCATGCTCTTTTAAAAATCTCAGGGCTTTTGTGCACTTGTTTATTCTGCCTAGAACACAGTACTTCTAACCTCTCTAAATCACATGTTGTCCAGTGTGGCTCCCTGCTCATCTCTCAGAGAAAATGCTGTTACTTTCGGAACACTGCCATGTTCCTCATTGCACCTTATATTTTTACTTCCTAGTACTGCTCACAGTGTCTTATATGCAGTGAGTTTAATAAATATTTGTTGACTGAATGAATGAATGCAGTGCAATTAAATCATGAGTAATATAATTCCTATAATATGTGTCTCTCCTACAAGAATGTTTATGCATATACAGTGGTCACATCAACATGGCAAGTGTTTTGCACATTCAGAGCTGTCGCCGAGTCAGCTTTTCCTGGTTTGCAAATGCACAGTATTAAATTTTTCAGGAATTTTATGAGCCAGTTTTTAAATAAAACTAATGCTAAAATTTTTATATAAGCTTACAATTATATAACATATAGTAACAAATGGGTAATAAAAACTCACATGCCATTACCTCCTAATTATTATACACATTTTCCTATGTCTTCGCTCCTGAGATTACTTTTGAATATTGCATCTGCATGGTTGAAATACTGTATAATGGTGTGCTGCCATGCATCTCCTTTCTACTCTGCATTCAAAGACATGTATAAGTGCCTGAAAATCACTCATGGTGGGAGTACTTGCACCAAGGAAATCAGCAACCATTACCATTTATTGTTTTGTTGATATCTCAACTTACAAAAATGAAAGAGATAGTGTTAATAAGACAGAGATATTTTATTATCTGCATATACATTGTCACTAAGACTTTAATCTGAAGAAATATTCCTCTCGTATTTCAAAATTATTATCTGATTCGGCAAAAGAAGTTGCTCATATCATCAGCTAATGAATTCTGACATATATCTTAATTGTCTCATTTTTTTCTCATTTGTTAACACAAACAAACCAGCATTTATGTCAGAGCAACACCCGTTTGTCAGTTACATAGTTTGTGAATTGGAAAATTCAGCAAAATTCAACAAAATTTATTGTTTGTGATAGTTTGTCAATATGAAATATACAATAAAGAGCATTGCATATTTTATTATTATTTGTAAATTGCTGCTATATACCTTTATGTCAGTTAAATTCATTTAAAATTGAATCTATTTTTATTCAATTTTTATGTGAAAATATATGAAAGAATACATTGTTAACTCATTCTTCTTTGTCTCATTTTGTAGAATATATTTCTGATAAAAATGGTAAGACTTTGGAGTGAGTGTGGGGGAGGAAAAAAGATAGTGATGGTTCCTTGTACTTGATTGGTGCCCTGAATTTGGAGATAGTCAGTGAGGGATAAGAGATGCCTCTAATGTTTTTTATTATTATATTTTTATTTGTGAAGAGATATTGGTTTTAAATACATCCTGAGTAGGGTTTATGCTAAATATAACTGGGTCTGTCCTGTTGCTTATTAATTAGGATTTCATCTTGACTCTGGCATCAGGATGTATCTTAATCTTGACTTTTGGCCTCACCTGTAACCTTGGATACATAATGAACAAACACTTGGCATGAGAATATGGGAATTATTATCAGTATCAGCATATCAACCCCTTTAGATGGCTAGCTTGCAAGGTCAGGCAGTTAAATTTTCTTTTCTATTATTTAAGCTAAAAAAACAAAGTTATTTTTATGGAATAAGAGACGGTCTAAAAATAACATAGTTGATTTACAGAGCAAGGGACTATCTAAAAATAGCAGAGAATTTCAAACAGCAGTTTCAAACAGCAGTTTTTCCAAAGGAGGAATCATTACTATGCTTCACTATGAATGAAATCATTCTCTTTCTGGCTTATTTTACATAGCATTGTATACTCAAGGCCCATCCATTGGTAACAGATGAATATCAGACATTTTATATAGATGGCTTTAATCAATTCTCACATTGGCCCTGTCAGCAAGTAGCTTCCTTAAATGAGTGATAGAGAAATTTTGGATTGGAACACGCAGTGTTTCCCTGAACTGGAACCCAGATTCTTTGTCTGCTGGAGTAGAAGAATGAATCCAAGGACAGAAGGCGGTATAGCAAAGGTGGAAGTTTATTGAAGAACAAGTACGGGCTCCCACGTGGGGAGGGGCAAAGAGTCCCCCAGAACGGGGCTCCCATGTGGGGAGATGGAAAGGGTCCCACAGAGTTCCTTTCTTCTGTGGCTTATCGAGGCTACAGATCCTTGTGCCTTAATATCCCCTCTGATTGGTCACTATTCCCTTAGACTGGTTACTATAGTAACTCCTGAGCTCCAAGGTCAACCTCACATGTCCCAAGAGAGACATGTGAGGTTCTGCCCCCCTCCTCCCTTATTGTTTTTCTATTCCCTTTGAGCTTTCTTCTTCACTTTCTGGATGAAGGGCTTCCTTCTCTTTATTTTGTAAATACAGACCTTTTGCTGCTCCCAGGTCCCTCATTCTATGGAAATGTACCTGTTGCAGCTTTTCAGTTCCCCCATTCTATGGAAATAAACCTTCAGCTGCGCTGCAGCCCTGTGCTTCCTCCAGGGTCCCCTTAATTTCCAAAATTTCTAAAATTTACTAAACCTGTCTTTTTCACCCCTAAAAATTCCTGCTACATGAGGAAACTGAAAACTAAAACAATTATAAAAGGGCTCAGAGATAGTGGCCAAAGCTGGATTCGAGCTTTAAAGTCTCTCTGACTTTAAAGACTGTTCTTCCCACTACAGTGGGGCTATTTTGTTGTTGTTGATCTCTAAAGCATAAAACAAAACAACAAACTTAGTTGTAAAATGGCAGCGCAGTTAGTTTTATATTGTTCTGGTATCCAGAAGGAGCGGAATGCAGTTTAGAAAGGCCCAAGAGGTCAAGGGAGAGATTCAAAGCCTCAGCATGGCCCCTCAAAGGCTTGCTATTTTGGGTAAGTCATTTAGTTTTCCTTTTGTGCTTTAGTTTCCTTCTATTTAAAATTAGACACATGAAAGAAGGTGAAGGGGTTAGCCAAAAAACCCCACAAAAAACCCATATACAGGGGTGGGCAAAAGTAGTTTAGAGTTGTGAGTACATGAAACACAAAGTTTATAAAGTTATTGTCATAATAATAACTTGAATGTCTTTTCCATACAAACTACTGTAAGCCTACTTCTGTCCATCCCTGTAGGTAAAACATAGACACAAAACAGTGTGGTGATAGCGAGAGGGAAAGGAGGTTACGGGCTAGGAAGGTGGAGGTGGGCAAAGGAGGTGGATGGAGATGGAAAGAAACTTTGCCTGGGGCGATGGACGCCTGATGCAGTATGCAGATGATGTTTTATTGAGTTGTATACTTGAAACCTGTATGGTTTTGTGAACCAATGTCACCTCAACAAATTCAATTTAAAAATAGCCCAGCCAGTGGTTGAGCATGGACTTATGAACCAGGCGGTCACGGTTTGATCCCTGGTCAGGGCACATGCATGGGTTGTGGGCTCGATCTCCAGTGGGGGGCATGCAGGAGGCAGCCAATCAATGATTCTCTATCATCATTGATGTTTCTATCTCTCTTCCTTCCTCTCCAAAATTAATAAAATATATATTAAAAAATAAAATTAGAGAACTAGAAGATTCATTTGGTTTCATTTTTTTCTTTTGAATTTTTTTTATTGATTAAGTTATTACATATGTGTCCTTATCCCCAAATTACCCCTCATCCCCCCCACTCATGCCCTCATCCCCCTGTTGTCTGTGTCCAATGGTTGGGCCTATATGCATGCATATAAGTCCTTTGGTTGATCTCTCCTCCTTACCCCCACCCTTTAATTATAGCACTCTTAAGTTCTTTTAAAAATCCATATCCAAGGATATCTTCATTGATTTTTTTTGAGAGAGAGAGACATCAGTGTGAGAGGGAAACAATGACGAGCTGCCTCCAGTAGGCATCCCCACAGGTTATTGAACCTGCAACCTTTTGGCTACAAGACGACACTCCAACCAACTGAGCCACCCGGCCAGGTGTAAGTAAAGTTTTTTTTACTTACAATATTCCTCTCAGAGAAATGCTGAATATATTTTCTTCATGCAGAAAATCTTTTAAAATATTAAGAAGGCACCGCAAACTTGAGAATAATAGCAAGCATTGAAAAACGTTGGCTGCCCTTTAGAGATAAAGGACTGATTGCATTTTGCCCCACATTATGTTAGAACAGCATTTTATCATTGCATCTTGCTTTGATTGATATTAGGCAGCTGTCAGCATGGACATGTGGTATTTTCCTTGACTGAAAGCAGACCACATGAGCCTATAATTTAAAACATTCAAACAGGAAGGAATTGTGGTTTTCACAATGGATGGTCAAAAGGTCAGGTTGGTGATGGAGCTGTCTTCTGAGGATTGTTACCATGGTTACCAGGGCTTCACTTGCAGCATTTAATGGAGAGCCAAATGCTTCCTGCTGTGGAGCAGCTGAGGTGCTCAGATAAGGGCATGACCCGAGGCTAAAATGATCAGACAGTACTGAGATAAGGGATTGCCTGTAAAGCTGCAGAGTCAATGCTGTCTCCTAGAATTCTGCAAAGACCAATAAATCAAAGGAAGCAGAACAGGTTGCCTGGAGTGAGATCAGCAGCCAGACATTTTACTACAGTTCATTGATACTAAAGGCCATAAAAAACTCTGCTCAGTACAATGTTTTTATCTGTGTCACACTAAGAGCTACATTTTCTTTATCCCATTGAATCATGGGTTCTCATCAAGCCCAGTTTGTTAATTTCCTCGTTGACATCCCTGATTGAATACTCTGCTAGGAATTTCAAAGTCATTCTTAAGTTTTTACCCATCCTCTGTGGAGCTAAATGTATGGACTTTTAACTTTCTACCTGGCTTCATATGCATTATTTTATTTTGTCTTCATAACAACCTTATGAGGTATGTATTGTTATTTTCTCTATTTTACAGATAAGGAAACTGAGCCACAGATTTGAAATGACAGGTCCAAGTAGTTACAAGTAGTAAGTGGTGAGACCAGTATTTCCACCCATGTCTGTCTGACTCTATAGCACATTTTCTTCCAGTGTAGCAATCAATGACCAAATCTCATGACTTCTGCCTCCCTAATATTTCTTGAGTCATTTGCTTCCCCATTTTTTCATGGCCATTGCTTTAGTATAGACCTTTATCAACCTGCACCTGGATTTTTGCGAAAAGTCTGCTACAGGTATAAATTTATCTCCATAGATTGCCCTGCCAATAGAGTGATCTTTACAAATGCATCAAATACAAATCTGATCAAGCTACTCCTCTGCTTAAAATCCTTCAAATATACACACTCTAAAGTCCAAGCTCTTTAGCCCAGCAACAGTGTTCTTTACAATTTAACTCTTGTCTTTGCTGCCTTGAATCATTTCTTGCCACCTTTCCTAAGAACACCCTCACTCTAATCACCCAGTACACCAAAGTCTTGCCCTTTCCTGAACATAACATAGCCGTCTACTCTTTCATGTGTTTGCCATTCTAGGCTCCACACATCATGAAATAGTCATTAATGCCAGGGTACCTTACCTTGTTAGGGGTAAGGTGAAGAGGGCATACTTTATAGTGTAACATAGGAGAAAAAAACACTGGGATTTTTCTTTGTTGTTTTGTTTGTTCACTTGTTCAGAATTAAAGAAAAGCCCTTGAAGGCTGAGACACTCCGTTAACTCGTGTGAAAGCTCAGGGCTGGCTACAAAGCCCACCCATTGCAGAGTTAGGCCTCAGAAGCTGCCTGCACACCAGTGGGCGCGCCTTTGCAGAGCACCTGGTGGACGGAGGGACAGTGATGAAATACTTTGATGTTCAGCAGTAGCAGGTCTGTGCAGAAGCACTCAAGAACCAGTCACCAAATGTATACAACTATGTACATGTGTTTATAAAGCATTCCTTAAAATATTTGCCAACCCATTCTATTTCAGTGAAATAGGAAAACTTTATCCTACCATCTATTCAAATGTAAATGTAATTTGTAAGCCAAGATATTTACATTTATTTATAGGAATTTTATGTTTCTCAAGTTGTGTAATTCTAACAGTAAAACATAAACTTTGACTATTATTTTATAGTATTTGCTCAATGATATTTCTTTACAATATATCTTTAACTTATGCCTTGACTGATTTTGTCACCCCAAAAGCTATTTTTTTAAAGTAAAACTTCAGAGATGATAAGTATATGTAAATCTATCTTGCCATTTGCTCTCTGAAAGTGAGAAAGACACAAACTAAATTAGTTTTGTGGAAATTTTTATATTTCTGTGGTTGCCTTGCCTGTTGAAAGAAGAAATAGAGACCTTGCTGTTCTTCTATGCCTTTGGTTCAACAGAAAGTTTAGTTTTGGGTGCACTGTCATAACCTAGGAAAGATGATAATTTGATACATATAGCAGCTGAAATAGTTTTGAAAACAACCAGAGAGAAAACATGTGTATGCAATGCAAACTTTCTATAGAGTTGGTGTGGGGAGTAGAAATAGTATTGCTGCTATTGACACAAATCATAGCCTGCTTGGTCTTTTCTTTCTATTATGAGATATGATTCTAACATTAGTTCTTCTATATCAGCAAGATTCAGCAGTAAGATCCCTCCTGCTGCGAACTTTCTATATTACAAAGGAATGAATATTTTTAAGTTGGAAGTGTGACATTACTGAATTTATTGAACTTAAATGTTTGCCAGTTCTTAGGACTGTAAAACCTTTTCCAAATAGGGTTTCTAGTTGTATGTTGTTGTCTTTTAATCTAGAGAGATGATTCTATTAACATGTTCATGAAAGAGATTTTGAAATTATTGATTCTTATACATATAGAATCCTTATTAAAAGAGAATGCAATTCTTGGTAGAAAATATGAATTTCTTTTAAATTTTTTCTGGAGTGTTTCTAAGACACTAGAACAATCTCTTCTGTCCTTTGTTGGCAACAGTCTCCATGCACCTCACCCAGGGGCCTCTTGATTGCTGGGATGAAAAAACATAGCTCTGAGCCTGCAATAATTTGCTGAGACCACTGTAATTTATCATTTGATTTATTAATACCAGGTCTTAGTTCTGAACTATTCTTTCAGCAACATTCTTCAAGAAGACTTGATCCCAGGCCAGCTCTCTACATAGGCAGAGGAAATAACTGTTTGCTCTATGTATTTAACTAAAAAGCTCACCTAACCCTAAATTAAATTTATTATTAATAATGAGAATGCAAATCATAAGAGCTAATCCTATATAATAAAGGCTAATATGCAAATTGTCCCCTCCAGAGTTCGACCAAGAGACTGGGAGTTTGATCGCTCATTATGATGTGTGCTGACCACCAGGGGTGGTGCAGAACATGGTGGATGATCATTGGTGGTGGCAGCGGGATGCTGAGGGAGCTAGGGAAGGAGGAGGTGGGGAGGCAAGAAGGTGGGGAGGTGGGGAACCTGATCGGCCTTGATCGCTGGCCAGGCCTAGGGACCCTACCCATCCATGAATTTTGCGCACCAGGCCTCTAGTACTCCTATAATACTTATTACATGGAAAAAAATTGGTCAAGGTGCTTTATGTGTGTGTGTGTGTATAATAGAAAAGTGTGTGTGTGTGTGTGTGTGTGTGTGTGCACAAAAGTAGGGTTACAGTTGTTTGTATGGGAAATAATATGATAATTAATAAGTAATAATACAAGAATAAACTGCTGTTTCACAAACGCACAACTGTAAACCTATTTTTGCCCCACCCTGTGTATATATATATTACTCCTACAACAACTTTAAGAGATAGGTATACCATTATTATTCTGTTTACTCATTAGAAAGCTGAAGAAAGCACAGAGATGCTAAGAGTCATGCCTAAGTGTACACAGCTAGTGTTAGTAAGTGACAGAGCAGGATTTGGACTCAGGCAACCTGGTTTCCGGTAAAAATTTAACCACCATGTTCTACTGTCTCTCATCTTTTGAGAAATATAGATTGAGTTCCTCAACTCAGTGTTAAGTTGCAATGAACCAAATACATATAGTATCTGATTCCACATGGAGCAAAGATTACTGGGAGTTGCAAACAAGAAATGGACCAGTAAAAGTCTGGTATAATGAGCTAATGTGAAAGGATCTCTTTTGAATCAATCATATATGATCACTAGATAAAATATGATAATTTTCATACATAGTCATTAAAAATAGAAAGCAAGGCCTAAATGCCCGCTGTGATATAGATAGACTCTGAGAGCAATAATCAAGAAGTATGAATGATGCCCTAACCGGTTTGGCTCAGTGGATAGAGCGTTGGCCTGCGGACTCAAGGGTCCCAGGTTCAATTCCGGCCAAGGGCATGTACCTTGGTTGCGGGCACATCCCCAGTAGGGAGTATGCAGGAGGCAGCTGATTGATGTTTCTCTCTCATCCATATTTCTAACTCTTTATTCCTCTCCCTTCCTCTCTGTAAAAAATCAATAAAATATATATTTTTAAAAAAGAAGTATGAATGAAAAGTTCATGGGCATATATGAACTTGATCTGGACTTCTTTCTGGGACATGAGTTTTTGATATACATTCAGAGGCTGATAGCCAGGCTTCAGGCACTGTGCACATGCCGAGCTCACACTGACTATCTGTAAATTTAGAGAAATTAACTCTGTCTTATCATTAAATAAATGGAAACAAGAGAAATTCTTCCCCTGGCCCACAGACATAGAAAAGTTTGAAGCTTCCGTAGATTTGAAGTTAATACACCTGAATAAGTCTTTTTGCAGTAACTTCTTAGGTTATTAAACCATTTCTCTGGTTCAAATAGTTCTTACCCTTCCTGAAAGTTCTCCTTGGGGATTGTTGGTGTCTTTACTGCTGGTTGGGACTATCTCAGTTCATCAGAGACTCCACCAAACAAAGCTGGGCTCTCAATCAATCATTTCTTACAGGATACTCAATGCTATAAATTTTCCAATATTTTCTCCACAGGCAAAGTCCACCCATCAAAGTTATTAAAAGGAGTCACCTTTGTTAGACTGATCAGTGAAGGCTTTGCAACATTTTATCCTCAAGGTAATGATTGTTAGCTTACTGCCCATTTATACCACTAGAAAGAGCCATGCAGGTGACTCCTAAAAAAAAAAAAAAGTGATTCAACATGAATTGTCTCCATTCAAGGAGGAGGAAAGTGACCAGCAGCTTATTATAGTTCTGCTCAATCAAGCTTTCCTCTGCAGGTACAAATTCCTGCAGAAAAAGTTTGGACAAAATAGAGGGAAATATTCTTTTTTAAATTGTACTGCTAATTTGTGCCTCTTAATCCCTTCACCTGTTTCAGTAATCTCCCCAAACCTCTCCCATTGGGCAACCATCAATTTGTTCTTTTTATCTATGAGTTTGTTTCTGTTTTGATTATTTATGTTGATATTTAGATTCCACATATAAGTGAAACCAGAGGTTACTTGTCTTTTTTTGTCTGACTTATTTCACTTAGCATAATAACTTCTAGGTCCATCCATGTTGTCACAATGGCAAAATATTCTTTTATGGTTGAGTAATATTCCATTGTGTATATGCACCACAGATTATTTATCCATTAAGTTGCTTTTATGTCTTGATTATTCTAAATAATGCTGCAGTGAGCATAGGAATGTATATATCTTTTCAAATGGGTCTTTGGATTTCTTCAAATAGATACACAGAAGTGGAATTGCTGGATCTGTTTTAATTTTTTTGAGGAACCTCTACAGTGTTTTCCATAGTGGCTGGCACCGATTTAAAATGCCATCAATAGTGCACAAGAAATCCCTTTTCTGCACATCCTTGCCAACACTTGTTTGTTGATTTATTGACAATAGTCATTCTGACAGGTGTGAGGTAATATCTCATTGTGGTTTTAATTTGTATTCTCTGATAATTAGTGTTGTTAATCTTATTTTATGTCTATTAGTCCTCTTTGGGGAAATGTCTATTCAGGTCCTCTGACCATTTGTTAATTGGATTGTTTGTTTTTTGGCATGCAAAAAAAGAAATGAAAAGAACACGAAAGAAAAGAAACAAGATCACTTTCTTACACCATATAAAAAAATGAACTAAAAATTAATTAAAGACTTAAATGTAAGACCTGAAACCATAAAACTCCTAGAAGAAAACAGGCATTAAATTCTTTGACATCACTGTTAGCAATATTTTTGGATGTTTCCTAGGGCAAGGGAAACGGAAAAAAATAAACACTAATGGGACTATATCCAACTAAAAACTTTTTACATAGTAAAAGAAACAATCAACAAAACAAAAAGAACCTACTGAATGGAAGAAGATATTTGTTAATGATGTATCTGATAAGGGGTTCATATTCAAAATATATAAGAAACTCATACAACTTAACACCAAAAACAAAACAAAAAGCAAAATCTAATAATCCAATTAAAAAATGGAGATAAAGAGTTTTAAAGTTGAGTTTCTGGCCATTATATACGCCTGCTGATAATGCAATTCACATCAGCACTCCTCTGAGCTCTTCTGAATCAAATCAGACAGTGCCTCCACAGGGTTCCTATTTTAAATTCAGTTTTTCCCACATGGATTGCTGAATTCTTTGGGGTTTACCTTTTTTTTTTTTTTTTTTTTTTCTTAAAGCAAGGGGGATGGAATGTATTGTCTTCCAAAATAAGCACTGTCACCATTCATAAAATTCAGGTTGTATTAATAGCGTGGAGAAGGCCTGAAAATGTGACTACTGAAACATAAGACAGCATATTTCTAAGTCTGTATAATTGCATCTGTGCTGTTATTTACTGTAGGAAATTGGGCAGCATCCCACAGGAATTACCTTCTTTTGAAAATTATTCAACCATCATTTGCTTTTAGAAACTACAGTAGGTCCTTGGGTCATGTCTGAGGTCTGTTCCTATGGCGCTACAATGCAATTTTTGCTGTAAGTCGGAACCCACCTACATAAGTACCTACGTCACTTAATGGAGCACATACACAGCAGTAATGAAGTGAAACGGTAAAAAAAAATGTAAAAGAAAGATAACAATTCCTGACCTTTACTTGTGGTAAATAAATAATAAAAAACACAAAACACATATATACATACATAAATGATGGAACTTTTCTTTTTTTATAAATACTGTAAATGGGAGATGGCGACGTAACCAAATGACGTATGTCAAGTCCAACGTAACCCGAGGACGGCCTGTATTGAGTTATTTGGAAGTAGTTTCTGCACTTTAAATAAAATCACATTTAAAAATGACAAAAACCTTCTAGTCGAGATGTTTTTATAACCAGAACCTGGAAGTGTGTTTAAATATCATCTTCTTTACATAATATTTCACTACAAAATGTGAAAAACATTGTGGTTTTCTTTTTTTTTTTCTTTTTTTTCAGAAAGACTGGCTTTTTTAAGTGAAATAAGCCAGTCAATGAAGGAAAAATACCACATGATCTCACTCATTCATGGATAATAGAGACCATTATAAACTTTTGAACAATAATAGATACAGAGGCAGAGCTGCCTCAAACAGATTGTCAAACTGCAGCGGGAAGGCTGGGGAGGGTTGGGGGGCAGGAGGTAGGGGGGTAAGAGATCAGCTAAAGGACTTGTATGCATGCATATAAGCATAACCAATGGACATAAGACACTGGGGGGTAGGGGAGGCTAGGGGACTGTCTAGGGCGGGGGGAAAAATGGACACATATGTAATACCCTTTGTAATACTTTAAGCAATAAATTTAAAAAAAAAGACTTTCAAAAGGATACATCTTACTTAATTCCATATATGCAACACTTGTGAGATAACGTAATTATAAAGATGGAGAATGGGTTAGTGGCTGCTAAGGGTTAATGATGCGGAAGGAGATAGATTTGACAATAAGGAATAACATCAAGGAATCTTACAGTGATAGTATGGTTGAGTATCTTTGATGGTGATTAGGAAGGTACAAGTACACAAATGAATACATGTGTAACTGGTGAAATACGAATAAGCTCTATGGATTACACCAATGTCCTGACTTTGATATCTATACTAATAAAAGAGTAATATGCTAATTAGAGTGGGAGACCTTCTGGACGTCCTTCCAGGCAAAGCTGGGGGCTTGGTCGGCCTGCAAACCACCCCCAAACGGCCCTCAGCCCAGGCCAGCCATGACCCCAGCGGGGACCCCCACCCCAATGGGGGTGTGGCCAGCCTTCAAACTGCCCCAGGCCCCTTGCCCAGGCTGGACCTGGCCCCCAAGGGGACCCCCACCCTGATCTGGGACCCCCTTCAGGGAAGACCAGCCGGCCCCCACCCATGCACCAGGCCTCTATACTAATAAAAGGGTAATATGCTAATTAGACTGGGAGACCTTCCAGATGTCTTTCTGGACAGCGCCATGTTGGCGGGGCTGAGGCAGAGGCAGTTAGGGGAGATCAGGCCATGAGGGGAGGGCAGTTGGGGGTGATCAGGCTGGCATGGGGGGCAGTTGGGGGTGAGCAGGCTGGCAGGCAGAGTGATTAGGGGCGATCAGGCAGGCAGGTGAGCTGTTAGGAGCCAGTGGTCCCGGATTGCAAGAGGGATGTCCGACTGCTGATTTAGACCTGATCCCACAGGAATCGGGCCTAAACCAGCAGCCGGACATCCACCAAGGGTCCGAGATTGGAGGGGGTGCAGGCTGGGCTGAGTGTCACCCCCCCATACCCTCTCCTGCATGAATTTTGCTCTGGGCCACTAGTCTATATATATAAAAGCCTAAGCAACTGGCAGACTGGCCAGTAGCTATGATGCACACTGACAACCAGAGGGCAAATGCTCAATGCAGGAGTGGAAACCACAGGCATGGAAACATGGAACAGGCTGATGAATCTCAGAGGGAAGAGGGGAGGGAAGAGGGCGGGAAGAGATTAACCATAGATCTTATATACATACTAGAGGCCTGGTGCATGGATTCGTGCACCAGTGGGGTCCCTTGGCCTGGCCTGTGCCTTCTTGCAATCTGGGACCCCTTGCGGATGTTGGACTGCCAGTTTCGGCCCAAGCTCCACAGGCCAGGCCAAGGGACCCCACTGAGCTTCTAGTTACACTATAGTTGTATTAGAAGTTAATTTTGACTGGGGGACATGTACATGGGGTTTGCTTGCACATTTCTTTGCAACCTCCTATGTATCTATAATTATTTTAAAATAAAAGAAAAAATATTGAACCATTAAAAGAAAAAGAAAACAAAGACAACCATGAAAGTCCTGGAATCTAATTGATTCCCTATCCTGAGTCTAGGATTCCATAAAGACAAGGATCTGATTCCTTACTACATCTTGGGTCCTCTCTGCTGTGTTCATGTTCCCATCCTCCAGGGTTGGTGCTATTTCCAATTTGTATGAGAGTATTTGGAATCATCATATTTATTTAATTGGGCCAAGCGACCATTTAAAACACAATTAAGGTTGAAGTGGATTTCAGCCTGCAGCCTGCCCATTCAAGAAGACCTGTTCAGTTTTCAGCACATAATGAGGATTCCAAAAGATGGCTATTCTTGCTGACCTACTATACTAGCTGGTTATAGGAAACTGGGGTCACTTTAGTTGTTTTTCCCCAAAGCAGATTAGATTTAATATAGGGAACTGGATACTTACAAAACCATCATAATGGCTAGAAAAGCAGAAATCAGGGGATACTGCTGAATGTTTCTATCCTAGTGTCAGAAAACTGACCATGCTACCACTACTGCTGCTGTCACAACCAGTAGAATGTACAATCCAACATTTACAAACATCGGGGTTATGGAAAATTTCTTGTTCCCTGCCACAGATGCAGGCTTATAGTCTCTTCTGTCTTTCAAACTTCCTCAAGTGCATCTCATTATTGAAACCTCATTCTCATTCAGAACCCAAGTTTGAAGGGACTTGGAGAAATAGTGTTTAGAATTCTAACCCTGTGAAACAATCATAAACATAGAAGTAGATGGGAATGACAAGTGTAATTAATAATATCTTATTAGCCCAGCCAGCATGGCTTAGTGGTTGAGCATTGGCCTATGAACCAGAAGGTCACTGTTCAATTCCCAGTCAGGACACATGCCCAGGTTGTGGGCTCAATCCCCAGTATGGGGCATGCAGGAGGCAGCTTATCAATGATTCTTTCTCATCATTTGTTTCTCTCCTTTCCTTTCCTCACTGAAATCAATAAAAATATATTTAAAAAATATCTTACCATTTGGATAACTTCCTTTCAATAGCACAGTCTATCCAAATAAGATTCATGAGAACACTCACCTTGAAAACCCAGTGTTTCTTGGTCACCATGAAGAAGGAAGTGCTCCATTTATCTATCCTATCTTTTACTCTCATCTCATATTTGTTCTCTTTCCTAGCCCAAGGCATTTTTCTCTCTTTTATCCCCAAATGTGCATTATGACTTCTGTCATTTAATTCCATTGCAATTAAACTTTATTAGAGCCGCATCTACTCCCTACGTATCTGACCTTAGAGCCTTATTCAAAATGGCTCTTCTAATTTGTACCCTTACTCCTCACAACTACTGACTTGCTGAATATCTCTTATTCACAACTTTGTTAAGGTGCCAAACTCCTACTCTCTTTCATATCTTCTTCTATTCTTCTATACAAATACACTTTTTAATTATTATAGGCTAGAGACCCAGTGCACGAATTCATGTATGGGTCTGGCTGGCCTGCCCTGATTGGGCCAATTGGGGGTGGGGCCAGCTGGGTGAAGGGGCCATGGGCGTTGGCAGGCTGCCCCCGCCCCCTGGTCGAATTCCCAGTTGAACTCCTGGTCGAACTCCAGGTCAAGGGGAAAATTTGCATATTAGCCTTTTATTATATAGGATTCTTAATTCCTTCCATATTGGCCACTTCACTTAGTCATTCAGGACCCTGATTATACCCTTGACTTACAACCCTAATTCACATTGAAAACTTAAATTCAAAGTTTGGCTTAAATATTATAGCATCTAATTAATATACCATACTTAGTAATGTTTTCTAAATATATTTCCTATAAAATGTATATCTCTAGTTTTTAGATCCTCCATTCTTTTCCTATGAATCCTTTCCTGTCATTGTTTTATACTTTATTCAATTTAGAGATCATGTACCATCATTTAAAATGTGTTTACATAAATATCACCAATTCATTTGTCACATTTTTCTTCTGTTGTATCCAGTTAACAGAATAAAAACTGAGCATTACTCTGCGGGCCCATGCTTTGTATTGTGCAATATTGAAAAGCACTAGGAAGTCATGGTCTACACTTTTAAATGCTTTCCCATTGCTTAGCAATCACTCATTTGCCTAATCTGCCTTTACCTTCAATGTTCTCAGAAGCCGTTTCCAGCACACTTCACTCTCCTCAAGGCTTTTGCTTTTGTGTCCCTTCACTTCATTTTTAGCATAAAATATAAAAATCATTGGCTGGGAAGTTTCTTAGCATTAATGACATCTATCTTTATATGTTTTTACTTTCCCTTCTTTCTTGTTTGCAACATCCCTGAATTCCAGATCCCTTCTCCTGCCACCTATTCAGGGACACCAATTCAATCATTTCTTTCTGTCTTATGTGTTTTCAAATATTACTGTTATTCTGACTCACCTGCTTAAATCCATCCAGTCCCCCCCCACCTTTTTTAGTGACTTTTTTGAAGTAACATCTATAATAATAAAAGCATAATATGCTAATTAGACTGGACAGCTGAACGACCTTCTGGACATCATTCTGGATGCCCTTCCGGATGAAGCTGTCGCAGCGGAGGCCGAGGCAGAGGTGGTTAGGGGTGATCAGGCAGGCAGGCGAGCAGTTAGGTGTGACCAGGTAGGCAGATGAGCAGTTAGGGGCGATCAGGCAGGCAGGCAGGCCAGTGGCTAGGAGCCAGAGGTCCTGGATTTTGAGAGGGATTTCCAGCCCTAAACCAGCAGTTGGACATCCCCCAAAGGGTCCCAGATTGCGAGAGGTTGCAGGCCAGGCTGAGGGACACCCCCTCCCATGCATGAATTTCGTGCACCAGGCCTCTAGTTGGTTAATAAAATTATATAGGTTGCAGATGTACAATTCTATAATGCATCATCTCTATATTGTATTGTGTGTTTACCACCCTGAGTCAAGTCTCCTTCCATCACTATTTAACCCCCTACACCCTCCTCATTCTCCCCCTCCTCTCTTTTCCTTTGGTAGGGGATTAAGCAAAAAACATTTTTTAAATGTCAAGTTCATCCAGTCTTTAAAGAAAGAAAAAAAATCTTTTTTTATCCCAATTTCTCTTCCAAACATTCTCTTCTTTCTTTTATAGCTTAGCTGTATTTTTGTTCTTTAAAGGTACTCAGTATCTCAAGTTGTACTAAATAAATACCTCTATTGGGAAATATGTTTCACAGAGCATCTCTAGATGGAGTGACTGAGGTTTAACGACTTCTGGATTCCCAACAGTTTGCTCTGCTGGCTTCTTTTGAAACACTGATGATAACTATAGTCTGAGAGACACAAAAGCTTACAGTCACTTCTGTCTGCTTTGAGTCTTTGTGTAGCCAGGTAAACCCCCTACAGATCCTACTGTGTCTAGTATAGGGACTTCAACCAGGACCTGATTCCTTCTTACTCTTTGACAAAATCCATCACAGAATATACTTAACTCCAGGACTAATACCAGCTCCTATTCATTAAATACAGGGTGAGGCAAATGTAGGTTTACACTTGTGGGTACATGAAACACAGTTTACTTTTGTATTATTATTCATTATTTTTGTATTATTTTCTATATGAACAATTGTAAATTTACTTTTGGTCAAGCCTGTTTTTATTCTCACCAAACTGTGTTATAGTTTAAAGCTTTCACTATCACCAACAAAATCAAGATACTTAACTATACCATGGTGGCTTGGTTTTCCCTAAATCAGGATATTTGCAATTATTTTAGCCATGGTTAATTGCATCACATATGTGATAGATAGCACTTCTGATATCAAGTAACAAAATAGTTTTCTGCTTACCTTAGTGAATAAAAAAGAAATGTGGCACGATCATCATTATGGGACTAATTTGCATCTAGTTCCATATTCTTGCTAACGTTTATGTGTCTCTAAGTAGATTAATGTTCATATTAGTGCCTTTGTGGTGAAAAAAATTGCTACAAATGCAATATTTGTTATCCACTTACTATAAAGATGCATATCTTACATATAGGACCTGTCCAACTCTTAACCCACTTTTCTCTTTAACCCATTAGTCTAGTTGTTGTATAGGATAGTGCTTCTCAGTGTATGATACCAATGTCACCTCAAACATCATCAAACTGGGAGAGGGACAGGTCCTTGTTCTTATCCTGGGTGCCTATATTTAACAGGATCCCTGGTGATTTCAACATCCAGCAACATTTGTACACCATAAGCAAAGTAAGTGCAAAGATTTAACTTTGAACCCAGACTCTCTACTGTGTGACTTGTGATTTGGAGAAAATTGGCTAATATCTCTGAATTTTAATTTTCTCATCTGCAAAATGGAAAGTATAACAGCTATCATAGGGTGCTGGAACTCAAGTGAAATATGTAAAACATGTAATGTTTCATAAACTGTAAGTGCAAGACCTGCTGCCTTACCTTTGATCCTGCTCTTCAGGTTCCTTAGAAATGCTAAAGACAATTATTTCATGGTGTTTGCATGCTCGTTACTTAATTGCCTTTATTAAGGTTCATGCCTGTTCAGCAAGATTGACCCATTAATTCAAGTCAGTTTTATGGGTATTTTGTCTGATTTGTTTAAAGCGGTGGAACTGACTGTGTGTAAAAATACAGGCAGCTTTGATAAAAATGACGGTTACGTGCAAACAAATTGAGCATAACCAAAATATAAGACCTCTTCAATTCCGGGATGCTGATTAAAGCCTTGCCATAAGTAATTGGACAGGTGGTTTCAAATTCCAGCTGATCTAACAGATGCCTGTTACAAATTGGAACGATTGCTCACAATTCCTTGTGACTCAATATGCCTTACTCTCTGCTTCCGGAGTACTCTCAGTAAGCAGCACACTGCCCTGAGACCTCAAGCTCACTACTACGATTGGTGGCCCTGCTAAGACTTCCTCTTGGAGACTTTCCCTAATCACCCAATTTTATTCTGATAATTCCTTTATTTCTTCTGTTCTATAATTTGCATTATATTAGCTTGGATTTGACAGTCAACTTGATGTTTTTTTATTATGTTTTCTTTCTTTCCTTTTCTTTCCTTTCGTATGCATTATTTATGATATCTAGTTTTAATTAAATCAGAAAATATTTACTGAACATCCACTAGATACATAACAATGTTGGATTCCAAACCATAGGATATGTGCCTTGCTCTCAAAACATTTATAATCTCTTTGGAAAAATGAAACAGACACCTTAATAAATATATAGCAAAGTAGTATCAATGTGATAAAATGTAGAGTCCAGAAAAACCATATTTTCCCCAGAGTCCATCATTAACCTGCCATGGAACAGGTGAAAGCCTTTGTCCTGTCTGAACTTTTGCAAACAAGGTAGATATGGGGGTTGTTAAACTAGAGCAATCTGTTTTTTATTTATTTATTTTTAATGCTGACCTGAGGATATTGTCCCATTGATCTTTTAGGGAGAGTGGAAGAGAGAGGGAAAGACAGAGAGAAATATTGATGTAAGAGAAACACATCAATTGGTTGCCTCCTGCATGCACCCTGACCAGGGCCCAGGCTAGGGAGAAGCCTGCAACCAAGGTACGTGCCCTTGATCAGAATTGAACCTGGGATTCAGTCCACAGGCCAACCCTCTATCGACTGAGCCAAATCGGGTAGGGCAGAGAAATCTGTTTTTTAAATTAGAGTTTGGAGAGTAAAAAGTTCAATGTACAGTAGTTAATCAAAGAAGACTACAATAAAAAGATTTTTATCTGGATCATGAAATATAAGAAAGGAAAAATAAGGGGGAAGGAAACCAACACCTACTAAGTACAGTAAGAAGTTGGCTTCTTTTAATACTTTATCTCATTTAATCCTTACAATAATTCTGTCAGTTGTGTATTAGATTAAACTGTTTAAATATGGTTTTTGTAGGTTACTACAATAACAATGGCAATTTCATATGGTCTAAGTAATACTATTATCCTAATTAAACAGAAATTTAGCCTCAGAAAAGTTAAATAGTTTATTCAGGGTCAGACAATTATATGTAACTCTAAAGTCCTTACTGAATAATTTATTGCCATTTTTCCTATGGGTAATCCATCAGTCAGGTCCTGTAAATTCTACTCCTAAGATATTCAAAATTTATTCATTTCTTTCTATCCACTGCTATCATCTTAGTCAAAGCCACAATAACTTCTCCAAAATAATGTAATGGCTGCTTTGTTTCTCTTGACTTCTTGAGAGTCCATTCTCTACCCAGTTTCCAGAAAGACTTTAAAGACTCAAAATAGAAGCAGGTCATGTCAGCCCATATTTAAAAAACACAAACAAAATTAAAACCCAAAACTGATATAAATTCTGATGGCTTCTTGCCATGCTTTGAAACAAATGCATTTATTTCTAGCATGTTTCTTTACCATAGTTCCTGCGCACAGCTTCAATAGGTGACATGAGTGGTCAGATTATTTGTAGAATGAATTAAAAGTGGGAAATCTGTTCAAGAAAGTTTGGAAAACAAAGTAGGATTGATAAGATAGGAACCAACTGTAATGGCCTTTGAATGGCAAGCATTATACCTTTCTTCTCTTGGTTATTAGAACTCATTGCTAATCTATAACTGGGAGGTATAGACACAAGAGTAGTGTCATAGAAAGATTAGTTTGAAGGCAGATAATAAAGAGGGAGAGAGAAGAATTAAGGGAAAGAAAACCTGTTAAAAAGTTATATTGGTGTCCCAGCCAGATTGGCTCAGTAGTTGAGCATCGACCTATCATCTGGGAGGTTATGGTTTGATTCTCGATCAGGGCACATACTGGGTTAGGCTTGATAGCTATAGGGGAAGTGCAGGAGGCAAGTCTATCAATGATTTTCTCTCATCATTGATGTTTCTATCTCTCTGCCCCCCCCTCTCTAAAATCAATTTTTAAAAAAGAAAAGGGAAAAAAAAGGAAAGAAAAGTTATCTCAGTGGGCTCCACCAGTTAATGATGGCTTGAGCAAAAGAAGAGGTGGTTTGGGAAGAACAAAAAAATATAGATTTGAGTTTCTGGGCCATAATAAAAGAAAAAGGACTAAAGACACCGTGGACTCAATAAGCTTATAATTATTTTTTCATCTGAGTGACCAGATGGTTCTTCTACTAGTGATGAATCAGTCAGAAAGAGAAATTTTTTTTTTCTGGAAAAATATTTAAGTTTTAGATGCTTTTGTGTGTGTGGTAAAATGTGGACAAATCCATTAGAGATAGGATCAAATCCTGTGCCTCTTAAAAAGGTCTTGGCTCTACTTCATCCTCTGCCTCCTGCTGGCATCCTAGTTCACACTTGCATTATTTTTCTTCTCGCCTTGACTAAGAGAATGGTTGTCACTGGGTCTTGACACTGCCTCCAGAGAACTTTCTTAAATGCAATAAATAGGTTCCTGCATTTCCTGACTTAAACTTCAGTGGCCTCTCTTGTGACCGCCTCTCCTTTCTCCCCATTCCTATATATAGCATCATGTCTAAAACCTGTAGTGTGGCATACTGGGAACTCCTCTATCTCAAGCGCAATCCTCCTGCCTTCTTCCTCTTTCACCCCCCACCCCGCTTCACCTCCCAGGCCCAGGAGAGTTGTCAGTAATTGGTCTCACTAGGTTTCCCCTGCTTCACCCTCCATTCCAGCCTCCCTAACAGACTTAGGGCGGTACTGTTTCTAAAACAAGGCAAGAGGGGTGTAGCCTATATTTATGTATCAACCACATCGTCAGAAACTTTATGTTATGCAAATAAAAATGAAGGATTCTAACAGAGCCTTTGGGGAAAACACAAGTGCAAGAGTCAAGAAGTGGTGCTTCAGGGAAGTTAGAATTCTCTATAATATACTAGTAAATGCTTCATCCCTGTTACATGTTCTGCTTCTATCCAGAAAGCTGCACAAATGTCAGTGCCCTCTTGTCCCACAAAGTTGGGTGGGAGTGAGAATGGGGAAGATCTGAGCTGCCCTAGTGCACTGGCTCTCACCTTTTAAAAAAATCTTGATTTAGAGTAAAAAATAAATTTTGCAAAATGACCTATTTGAGCCACATAATGACAACAGACCACATATACCATGGTGATGTCATAAGATTTAATGGAGCTGAAATATTCCTATCACTTTGTGACATCATAGCTGTCATAAGGTCATAGTACAACACATTACTAATGTGTTCATGGTGATGCTGGTGTAAACAAATCTACTGCTCTGCCATTCATAAAAATGTATAACACATATAATTGTGTATAGTACATAAAACTTGATAATGACAATAGACAACTACATTACTAGTTTATGATTTACTGTGCAATATTTTTATTGCTATTTCAGAATGTACTCTTTCTACTTATAAAATGAAGTTTGCTATAAAACAGTATGCCCTGTTACATACTGTGTGTTTATCATACATCTTGTGTTGACTGTGCTTCTTGATTGCATCATTTCATGCTTGGTTGAACTATAAGTTGTTTTATACGTTTAGTCATGTAGCTTAAGGGTACAGTGTTCATAAAGTCTACAGTAGTGCACAGTCATCTTCTAGACCTCCACATTCACTCACTTACAGTGATTACTTGGGGGATTGTTCTATTTATAAAGTGCTATGTTGCTTCTGTAATGCAGAGGTTTAGCTTACACTTATAAAATAGCACTTTTGTTAGGTGAGTTTTAATCCAGATGCCTTCCATTACTCCTCACTCATATCTATTTTAGACAGTATTCAATTCTTTTATTTCTTTAAAAGAGTAGGGAATCTTAGAGGTTATTTCATGCAATCATTTCATCCACCATTTCGTAGATGCAGAAATAGAGGCATTCAGTGGCTTTCCCCAATTTACAAATTGTTGGTATCAGGTACAGGTTTAGACTCACAGTCTCTTGCTTCTTGCTGCATTGTGTTGCTGTTGTGTGGTATTGCTTCTCTGTGTGTTCATAACTATGTGAGTTCACTGAGTTGCCAATAAGCACACAGAGCAAAATGGGATATATTTCCATTCTCGTTTATCCTGCATTTTTCTCTAAGGGACTCAAGGCACCAAATGATTGGCAGGTTTTGTTCAATATATTTTTTATTTTTATAAATAAGAAAAATTGAGGCAGGTTGACTGAAAAGCATTTGCATATTAAGTATTTGGTGAAGATTTTATGTTTTCTGAGCTTCTATGATTACTCTATATCTAGGGATATCTCCTTGTAAGGCTTGAAATCCTGATTTTTCCTACTAGATTTTCACAATTTGAAGCTAGGAGGAAGAAAGAGTGTCTTAGAAGACAGAAACCATCTGTTAAACATTAGTGGCTGCCTTCTTCCTTTACCTTTATTTTTTACAAAAAGCATCCCTGCCCTTATCTCTCGACCCTGCACACAGCTCAACATAAAAGTTGAGCAAGAAAACATGACTGGCATTTTTTTTCAGCTTTTTATTTTAAGAGTTTGCATATTCACTCTGGTGTCATCAAAGCATAGTTTGAGAAACTTGGAGAGGACAGACAACCTGGTAAGAGGATCCAGGTTTAGCCAAGAGACAAGGCTAATTGGTATGGTGGAGATTTCCAGGCTGCAGGAAGAGCTCACTGGCCACTTCTCCACCCTATCAAAGGACTCCCCATTGGACAAAGAAATGGATCAAAGAGAGATCTGGATAATGTCTTCTGGAGGCAAAGGTTACAAGAGTGAATAAAGCATTATTTTGACAAAAACCCTGAATCCAGCACTGGGCATTTTTGCTCAGTGGTTAAAGTGTCAGCCTGGGCACCAAAGGGTTGTATATTTTATTCCTAGTCAAGGGCACATACCTCTGTTGCAAGTTTCCCAGCCCTGGTAGGAGCTTCTGTGGGAGGCTACCAAGCAATGTGTGTCATCTCACCTCGATGTTGCTCTCCTTCTCTCTCCCCTCCTCCCTCCCTTCCACTCTCTGGAAATCAATGGAAAAAACAAACAAACAACAAAAAAACACACCTGAATCCAAAGGTCTGAAGAGAACCACCTAAGGTTCATCATACTACATGTATGGTGGCGAGAGTAATTATTTGAATGATAGGCAAATGGCATCAATGAAAAGCCCCCTCTCTTCAGGGGGCTGGCCTGGATGAAGGGACAGAAACCTTGGGACCGTTTAGGAAAACAGAACGTCTTCCAACCTGCCCCTCATGGAAGCACAGGGTTGGGAGATTGAGAGGAGAAAAAATGAGAGGGAGGAGGAGGAGAGAGGAAGAGTCCTCATACCTTGTCAATACAATCTGTTTTCTACACCTCAGTTAAGGGTAATTAATGTTATGGAATGAGTTGTGTCCTCCCCCAAAATTCATATGTTGAAGTCCTAGCCCCCTGTATCTCAAATTTGTTCATGCACAGTATTTTGGGGGGATAACAGGGACAGTTGAGCTGCATGAAATCTTGGGGTCTTTTCTATCACATCCTGCCTACTAAGTTACAGACCAAATTCTCCCACATTTCAGGACTCATTAGAAAATCATACAAAGTAATTCTGCAACCTATTCTGTAATCTCTCCTTAAGAAAATGCTTCACTATTGTGCATGGATGGGTCACTCAGAGAAGGAATATTAGCCAGACGTTCAGTTAGCTTACAGTCCAGGTCAGGAAACCGGAATCTTCTAAACCGAGGTGATTCTGAACCAACCTCTGTTCTAAGGGAGAATAATAAAAAGCTCAAATAATTGTTCACGCAAGTCAAGGGAGTATTTGTATAACTTTTAGCCAAGATATTTACATATCTTGCACATTACTATTTTCTCCAATGACTGTGCACTTACAAAATTTAAGAAAATAATTTTCTTATGGATTCATGTCTAACACATTTTTTTTCTGTCAACATTAGCGTCCATTTTTTAAAAAAGAGAGAGAGATCTGAGTATCTATAGAGGGGTTCTTATTCAAAGATTGATAGCAAAATGTCTTTTTATAACCATAGACATACTGCACTAATGGATTTAGAATTTAGAATGTGAAAGCATTTATAAATGGTAATGGCTTCTCCATTTTCCTGACAGTCACCTACATACTTTCATTGATTTTTCAGTGTAATTTTATAGGCCATCAATAGCAAAGGCACTATACCAAACACAATGTATTTTTTCTGATAGAGTTCATGCCAAATATATAATTGCTAATGTAAACTGTGTAAAATCATCACTGTTGGCATCTTACCATTCTCTTTAGGGTGTTTTCAGAAGGAAAGTCTGGAGAGAATAAATCCGAGGTTTGCTTGAACACTGACTCTTCTTTAAATCAATGTTACCAGTGGATACAGTTAACTTCAATGTCTTGTCATGCTGTGCATAGCATAGAACAGCTCCAAATATTATGCAAATTCTACTTTTTAAACCTCTTTCTTTCCTAGTGCTAAGTTTGTGAAACTAGCTTTTTGGAAAATGGTGAAGTTGAGCTTTGTTATCCAATGGATGAAAAACATGGTGGTTGGGTTCTGCCAGCCCTTTTGCCTGATTGTACAAGTTACCAACTCAGCAGGCAAGAAAGGAGGTGGTGCATACAACCTGCTGTCCCCAGTACATTTATTCAAAGGAGAACTGTCCTATATATAATAGAAGTGTTTTTCATGATTGGATGATTATAAATAGAGATACTGAATTACATTTTATTAGGAAATAAATCAAATCTGGCCAGGTCATTTTCTGCTTCACTTTTACTATCCACCAATGTGGATGATAACATATTTATGTATTTCAACATTATAGTCAGAGGCTAGAGAAATTTTAGATTTAACTAATGTCTCATAGCTACTTCACCCCATGTTTGTCTATAGTCAAAGCACTTCAGAGTAACATTGGAAGACCAAAAGTTTATTAGGAACTTTCGTATATAAAACTAGAGGCCTGGTGAATGGGATTCCTGCACTGGTGGGGGTCGTGGCCTGTGGGGATCGGCCGCTGTGGGAGCAGCCACTCATCCTGGTCAGCTGAGTGGCTGTGGACCCACCCTCTGAGCGGCTGCTCCTGCTGTGGGAATGCCGCTCATTCCAGTCAGCTGAGTGGCGCTCCCACTGTGGGAACACACTGACCACCAGGGAGCAGCTCCTGCATTGAGCATCTGCCCCCTGGTGGTCAGTGTGCGTCATAGTGACTGGTTGACCGGTCATTCTGGTCCTTCTGCTATTTGGTTGCTGGGCTTTTATTATATATGATTACTACCAAGGGATCATTAGTTCTCTAAATAAATTTCAAATTACTAGGAAGCAAATATTTATATGAAAACATAAGTAAAAATAGAAATTATTAGTGATTCATAATACAAACTGAGCCAAATTGCTTATTTTAAAATTATTGTTGATAGTATTATAGTATTATAATGTCCCCTGTTTCTCCCCACTCTGTGCCTCTCCACCCAGCCCCTAACTCACCCCAGGCCTTCATCACATCATTGTCTGTACTAATGGGCTATACATATATACATATATGCATATATGTTCTCTGAATTAATCTCTTTCAATATCACCTCTCCACCCCTTCCACCTCTGGGATACATCAGTCTGTTCTATGTGTCCATATCTCTGGTCCTATTTTGATCTTTATTAAAGCTGCATAGTATTCCATTGTGTAGATATACCACAGCTCCTTTCCCACTCATCTACTGATGGGCACTTGGGCTATTTCTAGATCTTAGCTATTGTAAATAATGCTGCTATAAACACTATTCTTTCTGATTGGTGTTCTAAGATTCTTGGGATATATTCTTGGGATATCACTGGATCAAATGGAAGTTCCATTTTTAATTTTTTGAGGTAACTCCATACTGTTTTCTGCAGTGGCTGCAACAGTCTGTGTTCCCACCACCAGTGCAATAGGATTCCTTTTTCTTCACACCCTTACCAGCACTTGTTTGTTGATTTATTTATAGTAGTCCTTCTGACAGGTGTGAAGTGATGTCTCATTGTAGTTTTAATTTGCATCACTGATGATTAGTGACCTTGAACATTTTTTCATATGTCTATTGGTCATTTGTATGTCCTCTTTGGAGAAATGTCTATTCATGTTCTTTACTAATTTTTTAATAGGATTGTTTGATTTCCGGATGTTGAATTGTATAAGTTCTTTATATATTTTGGAGATTAACTCCTTATCAGATGAATTTTTAGTGAATATGTTCTCCCATACAGTGGGTTCACTTTTTGTTTTGTTCATGATTTCTTGTGCTGTGCAGAAGCATTTTAGTTTGATGTAGTACCATTCATTTATATTTTCTTTTGTTTACATTGCCCTTGGAGATATATCAGAAAAAATGTTGCTCCAAAAGGTGTGGGAGATTTAACTGCCTATGTTTTTCTTGTAGGATTTTTTTTTTTTTTTTGCATTTAAGTCTTTTTAGTGGGTTGATTCGGGGGGTTCTCTTTTTTCTCTTTCCATTGATTTATGTCTGCCCTTGTGCCATTACCAGGCTCTTTTGATTACAGTGGCTTTGTAGAATAGTTTTATATCTGGTATTGTGGTACCTCCAATGTTGTTCTTCAAGGTTGCTGAGGCTCTTAGGGATCTTTTTTGGTTCCATATAAATTTTTGCAGTGTTTGATGTAGATCTGTGAAAGATGCCAATAATATTTTACTAAGGATTGAGTTGAACCTATAGATTGCTTTGGGTGTGTGGACATTTTAACTGAGGCTAATTCTTCCAATCTATGAACATGGTGTATGCTTCTACTTATGGGTATTTACCTCAATTTCTTTCTTCAGTTTCCTATAATTTTCCAAGTACAGGTCTTTTACCATCTTGGTTAAATTTATTACTAGGTACTTTATGTTTTTTTGTTGCAATAGTAGATGGGATTGTTTTCTTAGTTTATCTTTCTGATACTTCATTATCTATATATATAAAAGCCTAAGTGACCATTACCACCAAACAACTGGAATGACCGGAATGACCAGATGACTGGTCAGGAGCTATGATGCACACTGACCCAAGCCTTGCTGCTGGGGCCCTAACAGCCCCGAATCTGGTTCACCTTCACCCCAGACCCAGACGGGAGGGAGGTGGGAACCCGATTCCTTGTGGAATCAGCCATTGGTTAGCTTGCTACTGGAGCCAACCTCCTGCAGTCCCTCCCCCCTGGCTGACCAGCCAACCTCCCATGGTCCCTCTCCCCGCAGACTGCTCCCCAGCTCCATCAGCCCCAATTGTCGGCCAGGCCAAGGGACCCCACTCTGCCCATGCACCAGGCCTCTAGTTGGTATATAAAAATACTCTCGATTTTTTGGACTTAATCCTACTACTTTTCAGAATTCATTTATTAAATCTAGTAGAGTTTTGGTGGAGACTTTAGGGTTTTATACGCTCAGTATCATGTCATCTGCGCATAATGACAGTTCTACTTCCTACTTTCCAATTTTGATGCCTTTTTTTTCCTTTTGTCTGATCACTGTGGCTAGGACTTCCAGTAATGTGTTGAGTAAGAGTGGTGAAAGTGAACATCCCTGTCTTTCTCCTAATCTTAAGGGAAACACTTTCAATTTTTGCCCCTTGCGTATCATGTTGCTTGTAGATTCTTCATATGTGGCCTTTATTATGTTGATTTACGTCTGCCCTTGTGCCATTCTATTCCAACTTTGCTGAGAGTTTTTATCATAAATGGGTGTTGGATTTTGTTAAATGATTTCTCTGAGTCTATTGATATGATCATTTGATTTTTATCCTTCATTTTGTTTATGTGATGTATCACAGTTATTGATTTGTGAATATTGTACCAACCTTGTATCCCCGGAATAAATCCCACTTGGTCATGATGTATATGATCTTTTTAATGTAATGCTGGATCTAATTTGCTAATACTTTGTTGAGGATTTTAGCATCTATTTTTATCAAGGATATTGACCTATAATTCTCTTTCTTTGTAGTGGCTTTATATGTTTTTGGAATTAGGATAATGCTGTTCTTGTAAAAAGGGCTTGGAAATCTTACTTCCTATTCATTTTTTTCCTAACAGTTTGAGATGGATAGATGTTAATCTTTCTTTTAATATTTTGTAAAATTCACCCATGAAGCCATCTGTCAGACACTTTTGTTTGCTGGGACTTTTTCATCACTACTTTAATTTTATTATTGTAATCCATGTATTCAGGTTTTCTAATTCATCCTGATTGAGTTTGGAAGATTTTATATTTCTAGTAATTTGTCCATTTTGCCCAGGTGGTCCAATTCGTTGTCATATAGTTGTTCATAGTATTTTTTTTCAACCCTATGTATTTCTGTGATGTCATTCATTACTTTGCCTCTTTCATTTCTCATTTTATTTATTTGGTCCTCTCTCTTTGTTTCTTGATGAGTCTGGCTAACGTTTTATTAATCTTGCTTATCTTCTCAAAGAACTAGCTTTTGGTTTCATGGATATTTGTTTTTTGTCTGTTTTTATATCATTTATTTTCACTCTGGTCTTTATTGTTTTCTTCCTTCTACTTACTTTCGTCTTTTCTTTTTGTTGTTTTCCTAGTTCTCTTAGTTTTAATGTTATATTGTTTATTTGAGATGTTTCTTGTTTCTTGAGGCTGGCCCATGATGCTATAAACTTCCCTTTCAGGACTGCTTTTGCTGTGTCCCATAAATTTGGGGTTGTTGTGTATTCATTTTAATTTGTTACCAGGAAGGAGTCAATTTACTTTCTACTTGGCATGTCTTCCCACCTTTTTACTGTGTAATATTTACCTACTAAGACCCATTTCAGAAATGCCATCCACTCTACGAATTTTCTTTTCTTCTCTGCCCTCCTTGTTTAAGCAGAGCTGACAGCTGAATTTTCTAGATTTCTATGGTATCCTGTCACTCCCAGTTATAGTTTATGCAATGCATATATTTATTTCTCTGTCTATTCATTAGTATACTGTGTGTTCATCAATATTCTATGAATTCCTGGCAGACTGCAATTACATTGTAAAAATTTTTATTTGACCAAGAATTCACCAAGAATCTTGACCTCTGGTAATGTCTCCACAAGTGGATGGAAGCTTAATGTAGCACATGGAAAAATAAACAACAATACCAGAGAAACCCCATTTTTATGGTGCAAAGGAAAATAAATGATACCAACAAGAAGTTCCATAAGTTTTCAAAGAGTTGGCCTAGAACAATCTGAGAATGCTTTATGGAGAAATTGGGGACTAAAGAATGACTTGGAATTATAATAGCTATAGAATAAGGGAAATTGTTCCAATCCAGAATTATTGAAGTTTTCACAGTAAGAAATTACTTAAATAACATAAACATATTTTTTCTAGGTTGTTAAGTTGAAAATTATAGATTACTATTTAACTTTTAACAAAGTCGTTGGAATGTTATGGAACATTCAAAACTAGGAATTCACTGATTTTCTGAGATAGATCATAAACAACGTTTCCATTTTTCCTTTGCATAATGGGACAAGAAGTACATTTCTTCTTGATATTGTATTGTGATAGATCATCAATGTGGGGGAGGGCTTCAGGCACTTACATTGTACTCCATGCACCATATATAGAGAACAATGTTAGTTGTGCTGGAATTGTGCAATTAATCAGCTCTGGGTCCGTGACTCACATAGTGCCAAGACATTTGATAGATCATCAATTGCTTTTGCAATCTTTCCTTTTTTCCTTAAGAGCAAACATATGCTGATACATAAGAGATACAAATTGATGAGATAATTAGGTAAACTTATGTTGAATGTCAAGGAAAGAAACCATAATTTGGGAAATGAATAGAATATGGATTACTATAAAAACTATTTTCATGCTTTGGTGCAATGCTACGTCCACTAAAGTAATCAGCAATAAGTGGTTCCTTGAAAGCTTTTATTAATGCTTGGATCCAAAGGTCAAGAAATGATTCATATTCTCAAGTAGCTATTGGTGTTGGTATTGATATTGACATTGACATTGCTCTATTATAGAATCATCTGTTTGCCTTTGGCACCATGGTGCTAAAATGTTAGAGTCCTGAGTCCTCCTGCACTAAAGAAATCCTGAAAAGTCATAACATTTTAAATTACAGTAGTTAATATTTTCACCCAGAATGGCTAGTAAAGTTATAAAATTGTCAAACTTTTTAGCCTTTCAATTCCAAATTTCTTCTTTCTCCTGTGGTAGTATGCCTTATACATCTCGATCTCCATAGCAAAATATACTAATAATTGTCAAAATTTATTGAGCTCTTATTATGTGCCTGGCATAAGTATATATTAACTTTCACTACAGTAATGCTTATAATGCTCTCTTTATACAGATGGAAAAACTGAGGACGAGGGAGGTAAGGTAACTTTCTGAAACCACACACAAAAAAAGTGATGGAACTAAGATTCTTAATGAAAGTAATCTCACTCCAGAGTGATCTCTATTTCATTCTGATTTTGGGGGGGAGGGGGAATAAAATGTCATTGAGTGGTTAAATCTATGATGAATACAACCAAAATGATGAGAAAACATGATAGTTTAAGAACGAGGTTATTGCCAGATATGTTGTAAATTTTAAAATAAAAATAGGAAAATACTAATGCTAATACATTTGAATGTTCTGATGATATGATCAAATCCATTAAAAATATAATTAACCAAGAAGAGCATAAGAAGAAATAGCCAAGAAATTGTAAAAGAGCAAAAATACTTAAAATTGTTCAGAAATGAAAGAGGAAAAAGTTCCAAGTTTTTCTATGAAGACAATATAGAAATGAAGCAAGTGCACTTTATATCACTATTTTATTATTCAGATATTTTTAGATATAAAATACCATAAATTTCTAATTTTTATTACCTGTAATAAATGCTATTATATAAACCATAAACTAAATAAGGAAAGAAATAAACAGAGCCAACAGAGATTTCAAAACTTTAATATGGGCAAAGAAAATTAACAGTTAGTAGTAAAGAGGCAATAATAAACATAAACAATTACTCAATTTCACTAGTAATCAAATAAGTAAGAATTAAAATAGAGCTTTTGCCTATCAAAATGAAAAGAGATAAAAATAGTATGATATGCATTAAATTTGAAGTTGCTATCTTTCTGAACAACCACTTTATAATAAACTAGGGGTCCAGTGCACAAATTCGTGCACCTTGAAAGGAACTGTGGGCCGCTAGGCTGCAGTGGGCACAGGGGCAGGTCTCAGCCTATCCGCAGTGCCCCCACCCAGCCCTTCCCACCATGCTCCTCCCCTCCCCTGGTCCCATCTCTGCCAATAACCCCGCTCCCTCCAACACCGTTTCTATACGCTGCCAGCACCAGTCCCGCTCACACCCACTAATGTCATGGAGCAATTGGGGCCGGCGCCAGCATTGGGTTCGAGCGGCAGCTGCTGCCCTGATTTCCCCTCTGGAGCAGGGGAAGGTGGAGAAGCCCTGAGGGGTGATTGGAGCCAGCAGTCTCCGCTCACACCCACTGATGGCGCTGAGTGATTGGGGCTAGCAACGGGCAATGGCAGTGGGTGCGAGTGCCAGGTGGAATCATGGCCTTTGGGAGCAAAGAATTTTCAGTAACCACCAGAGGCTCACCCTGATGACAGCAACCAGCGCCCCACCTTGGTCTGCTGCCCTCACCTGCTCCACCATTCCGTCGTGGCCAACGCCCGCCGTGTTCCGTGCGTGCCCCTGATGGTCAGTGCATGTCATAGTGACTGGTTGTCTGGTTGTTCTGCCATTTGGTCTATTTACATGTTAGCCTTTTATTATATAGGATAGTAACTAAATCAGAAAAAAACATTTTAAATAAACTTGCACTCTATTCAGAATCCCATAAAGAAATGAAGAGTAATGACTATAAAAATTATGTGTAAAGATATTTATGGCAGGATTTGTTATAGTTGTGAAAAATTTATATACCCTATAGTAGTTCTTACTTTCATTTTTTTCAGTTCTGAGTTTTTAAATTATTAACTCAAAATAAATGTAATAAATGTCTACATTAGGTATTATTTATTCATTTATTTATTCTTATTGAATTTATTGGAGTGACATTGTTTCACAAAAGCCTTCAATTTTAAAGAAATTTAAACTTGAAAGGAATTCTTGACTTTTTTTGTCTCAGAATTGCGTTCATGAAAGATTTTTACCCTCCAATGCCTCTAAAAGAAGTAATTGTTGATCTTAATACTTAAGGAGACATGTTTAGGTGTTTCAATTTGGTCATTTAAAAATCAGACACCAAGATGGAAAATATATATATATATATATATATATATATATATATATATATATATATATATATATATGCAATTTCACAGGAAATACCTGTGAAGGCAAGGGCAGCTTTCAGACCCTGATGCTGATTAGAAACCTATGCAAAGAAAGAGGGAAGGAGGGATTGGGTAGAGAGAGCCTCAAGCCTCAGTGCAGTCTGAGAAGATTTGGCCATACCAATATATAGGAATAACCTAGTTTGGTTATCTATGATGTGCTCAGTTATTGGCTGGGAGCAGCCTAGATCAAATGAGTCTTGGTGAGCATGAGGGTGTATCTCAAAGTGTGGCAGCTGGAGGTTGTCAATCACCTATGCTACCTACATCAGGCTCTCTTGAAGGGAGATCTGAGTGCAGTGGTTCAATCCCATCTACATACAAAAAAGTATAAAATATAATATGTACTCAAAAACTTTTGAGACCAAATTATCCCTGTGTTGGTCATATTAATGTAGTCAGACCCAAGGCACTAGGATCCTGTGGATGGATACCCAAATTGAGAGTGGAGGGCACTACTCAAACACAAAAAATGCTCTTCTTATTCGTTATGGATGATATAGCACTAAACATTTCTCAGCCAGGTGCTTTTACTCTCTACACCCCAAACATGGATATCCTGTCTTCCTATTACTTATGCTGCACTTTCGGCAATGCCTCTCATCTACTGTCCAACCGTCAAACACCCATACTTCAAGGTTGAGACTGAGTCCCCGCATGTATGGCCACTCTAACAACAAAATCCCCTTCTAAACACCTAAGGAATAGTATTATCATACCACTGCTCACTGCTGAATGTATCAACTCTTACAATATTAGTTAGCATGCCATGTCATTTAAAATTTAACTTGAGAGCAGAGAATATGAACTGTCTTTTATTATTATTTTTTGTATATAATTTCTAAAAATGTTTCAATTACTTATAGTTTACATTCAACATTATTCTGTACTCAGAATAATAGCCTAGTGGATAGAAAACCATGTACTTTGTGGACAGGTGGCCCTGATGTTTCAAGTACCCACCTGACCCCAGGCATAGTTATTACAATATTATTGACTATTTCCTATGCTGTAATTTACATCTCTGGAAGCTTTTTGAGATGACCTTAAAGGTCCCTTCAACTTTTATAATTTCTCTTTTTTTGTTTTGTTGGGTAATGTGGGGAGAGAAAAGGGAACTGGGCGGAAAGCCAGCCTGCTTTGGAAACATGCTTAGCTCAAAGAGTGTATGTATGTGCTGTAGTGCTAGAAAAGTAAATATTACTTTATGTCATGAAAGAAATACCAAATCTTCAGACCATGCTTACCTGCAGATACAGTCTGTGTACCACTTTGAGTCACAATGAGACTATATGGGGAGTATCTATGGGCTTTTGGAAACTGGTTGTTTCCCTCCCTAGGATTTCTTATTTCCATATCCCTGTTCATTCTATTTCAGATCTATGACAACACTCTATCGTCATTATCATCATCATATTGGTGGAATCTTTCTGATAGCCTCTTTCCCTGATTGTGTTCCAATCCATCATTTACCAGCATCCAGAGTCATTTTATAAAATTATAATAAGATGCATCATTTTTTGCCCTGGCTGGTGTTTCCCAGTGGTTAGAACATCAGCCCATGGACTGAAAGTTCCTGGGTTCAATTCTCTGTCAAGGGTATGTACCTGGGTTGCAGGTTCCATAGCCACAGTAGAGGTGTGTGCGGAAGGCAACCAATCCAAGTGTCTCTTTCACTTCGATGTTTTTCTCTCTTTTCTTCCCCCTTCTCCCTCCCTTCCACTCTCTCTAGAAATTAATGAAAAAAATATCCTCCGGTGAGGATTTAAAAAAAAAGTGTCATTTTTTCTATTGCTATGAAAACACCCTAATTCCAGATATTCTGCATGTGATTTTCTTTCTCTTAGAATCTTTCAGGTTTTCTTCATGTATTCTACTTTAACTCAGTGATCCTTTTAAATATAGAAATTCATTTCTTCAGCTGTGGAGACTTTATTGTTTTAATGCTTTTATAAGAGTCTTCTTCATTTTATTTGTTTTTGAATTCTTCTAGATTGAGCCTCTAGTTTTCTTTTATTTTAATGCTAATTTTCATCTTGCAATATTTCCACTGGGATATAGATTTAGTAGAATATTAGTCCCCACTCTTGCTTATGAGGAATATAGTTTTAAATTCACTTGACCCCAGGCCTATTCCAGGGATTTTCAACCTTTTTCATCTCATGGCACACATAAACTAATAACTAAAATTCTGTAGCATGCCAAAATTATACTTTTGGCCAATCTGACAAAAAAAGGTATAATTCGGATTCATTCACATTGGATGGCTATTGTTATGTGGTTGTTGTTGTTTTTATTTTTGTTTTGCTGGTTTTTTTTTGTTTGTTTTCAATATAAGGGAAGAGAGGTCAGTGCTCCTTACTAAATGGTCAGGTAGTGCATGTTTTCAAAAATATTGTGGCAAACTGTGCCACAGCATCCTGGTTGAAAATCGCTGGTCTATTTTGATATATTTAACCTTTCAGTTAAGTGACATACTACAGTAAGTTGTAATATTTTTCTCTTGCTATCTCTTCAGTAGTTTCACATGTCTCATCTTGAACTTCCTAAGATGGACTTCCTAAGAGTTTAACTAAAAAATTCACCAAGAAATATGTTCACATCATTTATTTTTTCTTTAAAGTAGTGAAATAAATTGGGCTGTAGAAGTGAGGGTAAAGTGCCATGTAATATAAATTTAGAAAGTAGGTCAGGCCCTACTTCTGTGTCAGGGATGAAAAAACGAGTCTAAGATTCGGAAAGGGAATATTCAGTAAATGACACAAAGAGAAAAGTCCCTAAAGTCATTTTTCATTCGGTTATGGAATTCAGGAACTCTAATCAACAGCATAAACTCTAGGGAAGGTAACTCCAGTTTATTCCCTGTTGATTTTATAAGGTATAATAAGAGTTTGGAGTATAGTTAGTAAGAGAGTAAGAGAGAGAGGAAGGGAAGGAGACCAGTGGTCAGGCAGCAGGGGGTGATGGGGAACTCTCTGGATGAGAAGCTGAGTTTAACTCTGGTTCAGCACTATGGCTCAGAGTCAGACAGCCACAGTGTCTGCTTATGGCCCAGGATGTGTCAGAAACTGTGAAAGTAAAATAAAATATGTGACATCTTTGAGAAGTGTACATTTTTATTTATAGAAATGAGCAATTTGCATGACTGACAAACTATTTTAATTTACAATTAAATCAGTAACATAGAAATGACAGTTACCTTATTATTTTTTTCTGGTTAGGAAGCTCACTAAATGAAAGTGAAAGATCTGGAATTAGATAAAATAGAAGCTTGTAAATGTTGGCCCATTAAACATTAAACAAATTAGCTGAGAGTTTATGATGACCTGGTCTATGTAGGGAAACTGACATCCTGAAAGGTTGCAGTGACTTTTTGAAGAATAGTGGGTAAGATATATGAGTTTCATAAATTGAAACACTATTATATTATTCTTTGGCTCTTAATTGTGAAGATATAAGGATAATCTTACCTAAGGCAGAAACAGCAAGTATTATGAGCTCTGAAGTAATTCAACAATAAAAGAAATGTTGTTAGCAAATGGCAAGTATTATTAGAGAGGATGTAAAGGTTTCTTTTATGCACTAATGCCCACCTGGTTGGCATCATTAAGATCTTGTATGGCTTCTAACAAGTAGAGTAGCTCTTTAATAGACTTAAGTTAAGCATTTCCTTCTGAACCATTATCATTTGTGATCTACACCTCTGTGTCTTCCCACCAACTGCTGCCTCTGGAAAATGTTCTTCCTTCATTCTTCACCCAATATTTGCACCTGGGAAACTCAATGCAAGTGTCATGTGTCAGGTAAGTCTTCACTAATCTGTTCATTTTATTTAAATGTAGGTCTCTGTGTTGCCACACAATCATTGGCATAGTGAGATACTTATTACACTACCTGAAATTGTGGGTCATTAGTCTGTTTTTTCACGGACTTTGTAGATGTAAGGGCAAGACTTTATATGATCATTTTTCCAGTTCCTAGCACAGTGCTTGCTAAGCTAGTTATTTACTAAAATAATGAAGTACAAGGAAACAGCATGGACTTTATAATTGGAAGGCCTTAATGTGAGTCCCAGTGCAGCTCCCTTCTGGTTGTTTTACTTTGAGGGAATCTCTCAGGTTTTTTGTTTTCTTGGTTTTCAAATGGGGGTAATAATAACTTCGTTGCATGTGTACTGAGATGTGAAGGTGAGATTATGTAAAACTACTATGTAAGCAGAAAAATGCTACGCTAATATTACCATTGTTATGGTCCTATAAAAGGAAAGAGGTGCTAGAACTGAATCTCATTATAGCAGACAGATGCTAATATAAAATGCCTGTATATTTTTAAAGTCTCAAATCCCTCTACAAGCATGATTTCTAAATAAAATTACATCATGTAACACAAAAGTATCAAAACCCTGTGACCAACACCGAGGGAGAGGGTGTGTTGGGATGTTAGAAGTAGGGGTATGGGGCAAGAGTGGAGTTAATCTGCAATTGATGTCACTGGAGGGGGGGCAGGGGACAGGAAAGACACGGATTACAGCTGAATTTACCAGTGTCTGGATGAGTAATTAGAAAATATACTTCTACAAGACTTATGAGTAAAGACATTCTTATTCAGAAATCATTGATATACATTCCATGCTGTCTACAAGTTAACATTTATAGAAAACTGATTTTGATGATTTTCCTTACTTTTGGTTGTAGATTAAAAATATCCAGCAACTTTTGAAAGGGGTGAAATAAATTATGGTGTATGGATTGTCCTTTCCTTTGAAATTGAATTGTTTGTCAGTCTTCACTTATATAGCAAGAAGCCCTGAGTAAAAGTCATTGGATATGTCTGTATTCAGAAGGTCTGGACGTAATTCCCAGTAGAAGTAAAAAAAGAATAATAATAAAGAATGACATTTATTTTATTTACCAAAAAAAAAAAAAAGCCAAGTCAGGACTTCTACTTTTGGTAGGATGGAGAATTTTATAGCAGAACATCGGTCTGCTATAAAAATATAATTTAAAAAATTTAATAAGTGTCATAGAACCAAAGAACTATGACTATGAAATAAAATTTTAGGGAAAGGGAACTTCTAGATGGTAAAATCAGGATATTCAACTCTCACTATGGACATTATCTACTTCTGAGCTTGGGTTGAGAGTCTGGGCTCAGCCCAGGCTGTGAATTACCTCTGGAGTGTAGAATATTCAGCAGTCATTGTGGCAATCTTGAAGGGTATGAGTGACCAATTTAGAAATTAGAAGGTTTACAAACAGATGACCAATTTCCCTTTAATACATTTGCCAAACTATACATCTGCATAGGACAGGAGGCTAAAGAAGTAAGCCCAAATTCCATAAAAGCTGAGTGGAATTTTCCAAAGTCTCCTGCTACTTAGAAAACAAATACTAAGGGGAGGGAACCTGAAAGCAAGAGAGTAGACAGGAAAACTCCCTCAGGAGTGGACAACTGACATGGGTGCCTCGCCCCAGCGTCTTCTCCCTGGAGGCATTGGCAGATCTGGGTACAGCTGTAATCTAAGAATCCAGATTTGACCTCCAAAAGGGGACCATTGTTGTAGACAGAGAAACCAACACAGCTTTTGTCATTTACTCAAAATTGGAGTGATGAAATTAAAAACCTGGGGGACTTTAAACACAGCTGGTCTCCTCAAGATTGTCAAATTGTTGTTGTGTGGGATGGGAGGCTAAAGAGCTAAGCTGAAACAACCTGAAAATCAGAGCAAAAATTCCTGCAGTTTTTCATTGCTGAGGAGACAAAGAATCACAATGATCTTATTTGAAATCACTGAAGGGCCATGTCCTAGGAACAGGCAGAAAAAGAACTTGACTGCGTCTTAACACAACTGCAATTCAGTGTTGGCCCAGAGCAGTCTGGATTAAAGTGGCCAGTCTCATTCTAACCATTAAGCCAAGGAAAGAGGGATCCCTCTCTTGTATAGGAGAAAAATAATTTGAAACATCTACAGCTGTTTACCCCAATGTGTGGCATTCAGTAAAAACTTACAAGACATGTGAAGAAATTAGAATATAGGGCCAAACCCTAAGACCGAAAATAAACATTACTAGCAAATCAACAAGTAGTCCAAACATAGGAGTTAGCAAACAAATTCTCTACAATAAATTATTTTTTCAGTGAGAGGAAGGGAGAGAAGGAGAGAGAAACATCAATGTGAGAGAGAAACATTGACCAGTAGCCTCCTGTATGAACCCTTAGAGGACTGAACCCACAACCTAGGTATGTGCCATGACTGGGAATGAACCTGTGAAACTTTCAGTGTACTGAATGATGTTCCAGCCAACTGAGCCACACTGGCCAGGGCTAAAAAAAAAATTAGATTAGTCTTGATTTCTTCAAGAATATAAGGGAAAACAGGGAAAAAAGAAAGAATTCAGAAATTTAATATGAAATTTTCATACATATAGAAAATCAAATAGACATTATTCAACTGAATAAAACATAATCTCTGAATTGGCAATTATAACAGCAAAGTGAAAATACCAGAAGATAATAGAGTGAATAGGAAGAACATTTAATAGAAAATACCCAAAATAAAACACACAGAGAAAAACGAGTTTAAAAAATAGAACAGAGCTCAGCCGGCATGGTTCAGTGGTTGAGCTTTGACCTAAGGACCAGGTTCGATTCCCAGTCAGGGCACATGCCCTGGTTGCAGGCTCAATCCCAGTGTGGGGCATGCAGGAGGCAGCCGTTCAATGATTCTCTCTCATCATTGATGTTTCTATTTCTCTCCCCCCGCCTTCCTCTCTGAAATCAATAAAAATACATTTAAAAATAATAAAACTAAAAATAGAACAGATATAAGAAAAGTGGGTCATGTTCAAAGGTATTATATTTATACTTATAATTATATATATAATTAGTACTGAAGAGGAAAGAAGAATATCAAAAACAAAATGTTTTTAGAGAGATAATAGCTGAAAATTTTTGAAATGTGATAAAAAAATAATCAGCTCATGGTCTCAGGTAGCTAAAAGAAAGCCAGATTGATAAATATAAATTTAAAATATCTAAGGATATCATGGCCAAACTAGTGAAAATCAAAGAGAAGAAAAATTTTAACAGAAGCTAAAGAAAAAAAGCACATTGCCTTTGAGGGACTGGCAGCTCACTTTCCTATAGAACTGATGGAAGTCAGAAGAAAATGTAATGATGTCTTCAAAGTGCTGAAACACAAATAACTGAAAATCTTGAATTCTACACGCAGCAAATATATCCTTTCAAGATGGGGGTAAAAATAAAAGACACATTCAGAATAAAAGTGAGAAAATTCATCATCAACAGGCCTATATTTAAAAAAAAATGCAAGACAGTTTTACAGGAAGAATGAATGATTTCAATGGAAATATGAAAGCACATAAAAGAATGAGAAGTACTGGAAAAAGTAAATGTGGATGGATAAATGTAAAGTAATATTAACTGTAGAAAAGAATGTATGTAAAGTCTTATGGATTTGAAATATATGTAGAATAAAAATATGTGACAAAAATAACGTGAAAAGCATGGGGGATAAATGGAGTTAAAGTGTTGTAAGTTCTAGCATTACTGGGAAGTGGTAAAAGTAATATGCTATTTTGTGCTAACTCAAGAATGCCTGCTACAATATATGGATTAACCATTATATCTAGAATTACACTGTAAGTATTCCTCATGTTTGGCTTATTTATCTTGATATAAGGAGAAATTTACCCATATTTATCAGAATAAGGACATGCTTTATCTAGTCCCAGTTTGCTGAGATGGTTTTGTTCTAGAGGCTGGGAAGTCTAAGATCTAGATGCCAGCCAGGTCAGTTTCATTCTCAAGCCTCTTCTCTTGGCTTGTAGGTGGCCATCATCTTTCTGTGTGTTTACGTGACTTCTTTGTTCATCTATTAAGAGAAACAGCAAGGTCTCTGGTGTCTCTTTTTATAAGGGCACTAATTCCATCCACACTCCTGATTTCATCTCCCAAAGGCCCCATCTCCAAATGCCATCACACTAGCAGATAGGGCTTCATATGAATTTTGAGAGAACAAAACATTCAGTACATAATATCATTGTTCAGGAGAAAGTAGTGCCTAAAAGTGCTGCTTGTTAAACTGATCACTAGTTACATGGATGAGAACACTATAAAATACAACAATGTATATGAAGTAATCACTCACTATAGGTATACATATAAAATCTGTGCATATTTTGGTGAATGTATTGTTTTAAAATAATAAATCACTCTGGAAACTATATGATGTCTTCCTTGTATGCATTACAACTTCATGGTTTCTTGATTCTTTTTAGATTTAGGAAAAGTGCCAAGATAGTCTATATCAACTTTGAACCCTCCTCCCATTCGAAGAACCTTTATTTTGCATTTCTCAAAAGGTGATCAAGCCTTCCATATATCAAGCCTTATTTTGAACATGATTTATAAAAATTCAATACAAGCAAAACATCTATTAACAGATCACAATTTTAAAAGTAAAAAAAGGACTTAGCAGAAACTTAGCTTCCAGGTGGCCTTTCTGCAAATCCTAAATTACTTGGCCCTGCAAAATCCTGACTCGTTTTATTTGTGCCCCAAATCCTCATAACATGCTCCAATTACTGTGAGGAAAGGTACCATGGAGCTGAGCAAACTGAACTCGAGTTCTGGCACTTCTGCAAAATGCTGCTTTTCCTGTAAAATTTTAAGTAAAATTGCTTTTATTGTCCTTTTTTGGGGGGTGGGGGGATCCATAAGTATGAAGAAAACAAGCTGCTAACCAAGTGATTTTTTTAAAACTGAAATTCCCATAGAAACCTGTAACATTGTTTTTTCTCCAAGGCGTGAGCTAAGAGGTGATGACAGGGAATGAGCCTTCACCCCTAGAACCCTGGCTGCTGGTCTGGGGCTGGTAGAAATTTGGCCAATTTGGTAAACAATGACACATGCAGTGTTAGGATCATACTGTGATTCTGTTGTCCCATTTTTCAAACTTGTTGTTTATGAGCTTTGAGACGAAAGCTGAAATAAGTCTTTGTGCTTGGAATTAAAATATAATGCAACAAGAGAGGCAATTTTCTTTTTCGTAATGACTTTGGCTCATGAGTTTAAAATAACCCATTCTACTAATCACTAATCAGATTTTCTAGATTTCTAAGTAAACATTTACCTTGGCATAAATCCTGTTTAATTGTGAAGATTCCTATCAGCCTTTGGGATTATAAAATATTAAGACATCTTGCCCTGGCTGGTGTGGTTCAGTTGGTTGGAGTGTTTCTCCATGCACTGAAGGGTCAGGGGTTCAATTCCCAGTCAGGGCACATACACAGGTTGCAGGTAGGATCTCTGGCAAGGGTACTTGTGGGAAGCAAGTGGTTGATATTTCCCTCTCATATTGATGTTTCTCTCTCTTTATTTCTCTTCTAAAATTAGTAAAACACACACACACGACTTTGGTTGAGGATTAACTAAATAAAATAAAATAAAATAAAATAAAATAAAATAAAATAAAATAAAATAAAATAAAATAAAATAAAATCCACACTAATAAAAGACAAAGATGCTAATTGACCATACCTTTGCTACACCCAAGCCACACCCACCTGCCAATCAGAGCAACTATATACAAATTAACCCAACCAAGATGGCAGCTGGCAGCCACGGAGCTGCAGCAAGCAGGAGGCTTGGTTGCCCCGGCGATGGAGGAAGCCAAGCTTCCCGCCTGCTCTGGCTGGCTGTGGCCTCTGCAAAAGGCAATAAAGTTTCAATTATAGAAGCTAAATAAATCCCAGATACCTGCTTCCAGCCAGCCTCCACTGGGAGCTTGGGTGGCTAGGGGCTGTGGCCAGCCTGCTAACAGCCATCAGCCCCTCACCCAGGATGGCCACACCCTCATAGGAAGAGGGTCCCTGCTGGGGGGCTTGGCCAGCCTGGAAACAGCCATCAGCCTCTCACCCGGGCTGGCCAGGCACCCCAGCAGGGACCCCCACCCTGAAGGGGCTGTGGCCAGCCTGCAAACAGCCATCAGCCCCTCACCTAGGATGGCCACACCTTCATGGAGTGAGGGTCCCCACTGGGGGCCTTGGCAGCCTGCAAACAGCCCTCAGCCCCTCACCCAGGCTGGCCAGGCACCCCAGTGGGACCCCCCTCCCTGAAGGTGGTGTGGCCATCCTGAAAACGGCCCTCAGCCCCTCACCCAGGCTGGCCAGGCACCCCAGTGGGACCCCCACCCTGATCCTGGACACCCTTCAGGGCAAACCAGCTGCCCCCCACCCATGCACCAGGCCTCTATCCAATATAATAAAAGGGTAATATGCAAACTGACCCTAATAGCAGAGCAACTGGGAATCACTGTTCACTATGACACACACTGACCACCAGGGGGCAGATTCTCAATGCAGGAGCTGCCCCCTGTGGTCAGTGTGCTCCCACAGGGGGAGCTCTGCTCAGGCACAAGCCAGGCTGATGGCTGCCAGTACAGCGGTGGTGGTGGGAGCCTCTCCTGCCTCCTCAGCAGCACTAAGGATGTTCGATTGCAGCTAGGCCTGCTCCCCACTGGCAAGGGCACATCTCCCAAGGGTTCCCGGGCTTCCAGAGGGATGTCTGACTGCCAGCTTAGGCACAGTCCCCGGGGGAGTGGGCCTAAGCCAGCAGGTGGTCATTCCCCAAGGGGTCCCAGACTGCAAGAGGGCACAGGCCAGACTGAGGGACCCTCCCAAGTGCACAAATTTTTGTGCACCTGGCCTCTAGTAAAAGTAATAATAATAAAAGTGGGGAACACATAGAGATTCCAGGAGAGTGGCTCAGAGAGGGCATGGACGCTCTGTGCCCTATGCATCTTGTCCACCTGTCATTCCTGAATTAACTCATATTTCAAAAAGAAAAAAAAATACGTAGAGATTCCAAGATGGCTGCAGATTAGTGGAAATTCTGTTTGCTGGCAGGACTTGCGGCTAAATCTCAGAGCATTCAGCTTGAAAATCCAGTTGAAGGATAGCTGATCTGAAATATTGAGTGGGGAGCATGGAGAGGAGACAGGAGGAGACGTGGAGAGGGTGAGTAAACTCATGCAACTGTATGGCTGGGAAGCTGAAGGGAAGGTGTGACAACACATCCCCTGCCCCCTGGGAGCATGGGGGTCTCAGACCCCTGCAGAGATCCCCAATCTAGAGCAACAGAGAAGCAACGTAGCATCTGGTGATGGAAATCAGTGCTGGTTTGGTTCACCTGGGAGACTCAGACCGCACCATCCCACGCAGAGCAATTGCTTTATTACACCAGCCTGGGAAGTGTGCCCCCATCTGTATCTGTGGTGGGGCCCCGGGGTGGAAGTCAGGGCCAGAGGAGGGGTCTGACCCATACACCCAGCAGTGAATCTAAGGGACCCTTTATTCTCTGGAAGAACTTTTTGTGGAGAGCAGGACCAGGGCTGGACAGTGTGCCCTGGGAAAGAGGATGGACTCCCCGCCACACACCTCAAGGAGACTCCCCTCCCCCCACTTGCAGAATAGCTGGTTCTGCCTCGCCCAGCTGTGACCTGAGGCAAGGGTGAATGGCTCTGGGCTAGAAATCTGTGCCCAGCAGCTTGGTCTAGTGGGGCTGCGGACTCTGAAATTTGGCCTGGTAGGAGCCTTTGCAGAGGTCGCGCCCAGCTGAAAGATTGGAGTGCCACGTGGGGCTCATTTTTTTCCCTTTTATCCCTTCCTGCTTGGGATGGTGAAGAGGGTTGCCAGCAGAGCTAAGGTATTAAAAGGAGAGGACATGCCCACACCCCCTCCTACAAACTCAGGGCACCACCCCAAACACAAATCAGTTTAAAACATCCTGACAAGTACCTGGATACCCCCATAGGGCTCAGTTCCACGGAGCAAGGAAGAGCAGACATTAAAGGTGTGAGACCAGAGGTAAACCCAATCACTGGGCTACAGACTACTTGGGGCAAAACTTCAAGGCATGTGCAGTAGCAGCCAAAATGATAAGCCTAAAGTGGAGGATTATAGCCTGGGAAATCTGGGGAAAGGATCAACTAGGATAAGGGCATGGACCCTGGAAGACCAGGAAAGGGATTGGTTAGGGGGCAGGCCCTGCACAAGCCCATAAAAAATTTGGAAGAAGATTGGTTAGTTTGAAAAAAGCTTATCCCTTCCCAAACCCAGGGAGATATAATCAAACCTGATAAAGGCCTGGGGCTCATTTGTTGGCATGCTCCCCATAGCAGCTGTGCAGGCCCAGCAGCAGTGTAGACCCAAGTGCAGGCCCACATGCAGTGCTGGCCATGGCCCAGGTGCCATCAAGCCTTGTGGGTGGAGATGCAGATGGGAAAGAGACACAGAGCAGGTCTCATCTCTGGGTCCTGGCTCTCTTGGGCCTGACAGGTGCTGGTGTGGGTCTTGGGCCAGAGGCTGGACTCTTTCTGCGGGAGACGGAGCTAAGCCACCTGGTCATGGATGAGGCATCGGGCACCTGGGGGCTGTCCTTTGTTTTCTCTCCAATAAGCCTTGCACCTATTGCTCACCTCTTCCCCCAAATGCTTTACTTGTGACTCCATGGACAAATCCTGTTTCTACTAGAAATAAATGATTTTGCAAGAAGGGCTCACAGAACTCATAAAATCAGTTTACTCACTAGATTACTGGTTTATTACAAAGGATATTAAAGTCAATAGCCAGATGAAGAGATATACGTGGCAAGGTCTGGGAGGATCCTTAGCATAGGAACTTCTCTCTGTGGAGTTGGCGCACATCATCTTCCTAGTTCTTGGATGTTTTCACCAACCCAGAAGCTCTCTGAACCCTTGCCTTTTGGGTTTTATGGAGGCTTCATTACAAGCGATTCCATCATTGGCCATTGGTGATTGATTCAGGCCCTGTTCCCACTCCAGAGATCAGAAGGCTGGGGTTGAAAGTTTCAACCTTTTAAATACTTGGTTGGCTTCCCTGGCAACCAGTTAGTGACCTTTGGAGTTTTCCAACAGTTGCCTTATTAACATAACAAAAGACACATTTATGGCTCTCCTTTCAGGAAACTCCAAGGTTTTTAGGAACTCTATGCCAGGAGTAGGGATGAATACTAAATATATATTTCTTATTATAAATCACAATATCACACCTGGCTAACTTCTTTCAGTTTTATCTGAAGAATGATTCGCTCCAGCAACATTGTGCAAAGAGTGATTCTATTGCTCATGTCTTTCCCTTGGCCTCCTTTGTCTTTTCTGCAAATGTGCCTGCAGATTCTTCCATGAGAAAATAAAAGCATGTTACTGGAGGTAGGATAATAGAAGCTTCATTTAAAAGTCTGTGGATTTCTGAAGCGAAATTCTGACATCCATTGCATTCATTTTTCCATGTGTTTAAAAAGTTTATGTATTTATTTTGGCTTGAAATCTATAATTTGCATCCTTTTAGTTACATAAATTATTCCAAAATAGTTATTTCTCCATAGCTTGAAAGAGTTTTACTCCCTAGTTACTACTAGGGGAACACTGACAAGCATACTCTAGGATAGAGTCATTATTCTGTCAGAATACTAAGAGAGGAGAGATAAGAGCATTATCAGTCTTTAGTGCCAATGTGAGCTGCACCTCAGTATTGGACATAAGGCACATTTCCTAGGGCTCACAGGTGAAAATTTAAAATGGCCACAGTAGGGGTTGAGATACATTTGAAATTGTCCCTGAGGAACCTGACAATGACAACAACACACATCTTCAGTGAGGCCCAGAGCAACTGGCATTTTTAAGTCATTGCAGAAAAAACTCCTGCAAGTTTAATTACTGCAGAGAAAATAAATCAGGGGATCTTATTGGAAATGCAGGCATGCCAGACAGCCTTAACTACAGCAGTCTCAGCCATCTGCCAGTGAGGGAAATTTGTTTTAGCTTCTGAAGGAACAGACTTCTTAGTCTAAGGAGAGAAGGCAGGTTCAAGACAGACACTCCAAATGTCTTTAAGAAAGCAACACACCAAGTGGTGATGAGGTTGTGGGGCAGGTCTTCAGTTCTACTACCTGGATGCTCACTTGGACTCTCCTCATCTCTGCCCAAGCCTAATTTCTGGGTACTAGAAACTTTTGTTACTGGAGGAAATAGGTTCTTCAGCAGTGTCATGGGAAAAGTATTTCAGGGACAATCACTTAGGAGTAGTTTTAGGTGATAGTAGAAAGATTTTTTAGAGTGAAAGCAATAGTACACTCTATGGAGGGAGACAGCAGACAGGCTAGGGTAACAGCTACCCTGAGGTCCTTCTCAGCTTCCATATATTTCCTTGGGTTTGGAAGAGATCAGGCTTTCTTTCAAACTACCCAACCTCTTCTTTATGCCAGCTTGTGTTTGTGCCCTCCCCATATCCAATCTTTTCCCTGGATTTCTAGGGCTTGTGCCCTCCTCTTATCTAAACATTTTTTTTATCAAATTTTGTCAGGCCAATGCCACTCTCCTTTTTATGGTTGATGCGTTGCCTTGTACTGCCCACTCCTCATAGTTCTGCTTTGTCATTTGGCTTCTACTGCACACGCACTTAGTAGAAGGAATTCCCTTGCTGCTGTCTTCTTTCTGCACACCATGTTAGTTGGACAGATCCCCTGAGGTGACCAAAAACTCTCATTCCCACTCGCTTGGATATTTTTTTTCTATTTAGTGGAACGATGCTGGTTACTCCCCAGGGTGACTAGAAGGCTTTTGTTGTTGTTGTTGGTTTTCCCCCTTCTTAATCAGGCTCAATCACTTAATCTGGTTCCATCTGCTTTCTCCTCTTTTATTAACATCTAATTAACTGCCTCATCTAACATTCCCCCCTCAAGAACTCTGGGCACTTGTATTCTTACAAGACTGTATGGATAAAGGTCTTATCTTCTGTAGCTTCTTCCAGCTGTTAAGGGACGTAGTCATGCCTACCTTCTGGCCCCGAGTTTCTTGCTTTCTGTCAAAGGAAGAAGGGAGCCAAGAAAGGATCTCAGCTTTTATGTGGGAAATAGGGATTTTGTAAAGTCATGGTTCGTCTATTGCTGACCTTGGGAAGCAGCATATGTGGTGTCTAGAGGATGGTGCTGCTGGACAAATTGGTATCCTGTTGTAAGGTCATCTGCAACATGACAGCTTCTAGATGGGAGGCTTAATTTTACTGGTTGTGGATTCCAAGCTTTCTCTTCTTAAAAACACACACAAAACTTCAAGTTTTCAAGGGGTTGGCAGTCATAGGCATGCCTGTAGACTTCCTATTCTGGAGTCTCCTGGGAATACTCAAAAGAAAAAGGTTTAATTCTAGGCAGGTGGACCCAGCTAGTGAGTCCCTGGAGTTCCACGGCTGTAGTGGTGTTAGGAAGACCTAATAAGGGCCTTCCCATTTAGGTTGTAATTGGTCAGTGGGAGAGCCTTCCTTCCAGGTTTTGAGAAGGACCATATCACCTGGGCTGATTTGAGTGGGGACAGGGCTTTGGTTGGGCATAAGCAGAATCCTGTTGCCATAGTAGGTTAGGGCTTTTATACTTGCCCTAAGTTAATTAGGTATTTAACAAGTTAATGAGTCTCAGTGTCCAATAAGAAGTCAAAGGTTAAGAGGAGCCTTCCATATAACATCTCAAAGCGACTGAGATTAAGGTTAATTTTCAGGGCTGTTATTAGTCTAAGAAGAGCTATAGGTAAGGGTCTTATCCAGGTCTCTGATGTCTCTTGACAGAGTTTGGCTGAAGTTTTCTTGAGAGTTTGATTGGCTCTTTCAACCTTTCTGAGGATTGGGGTCTCCAGCTAGTGTGGAGATGATATTGTATAACTAAAGCAGAGGACACTTGTTGAGGAAGGATGGGCCATTATCGCTTTGTAAGGACTTAGGAAGTCCAAATTGGGAAATGATTTCTTGTAGTAGGAATTTTTCTGTTCAAGTGGGGCATGCTTCTACCCAACCTGTGAAGGTGTCAATAAATGTGTGTGTGTGTGTGTGTGTGTGTGTGTGTGTGTGTGAGAGAGAGAGAGAGAGAGAGAGAGAGAGAGAGAGAGAGGCATTTGAATAAAGTCTATTTTCCAATCTTATCTTAGGTAGGTTCCCCATTTTTTGATAAGGATTAGGAGGGAAGGGGGTCTTATTTCCCCTCCCAGGATATTAGTATAGTATAAATTGCAAGCCTTTGTGACTTCCTTGATAGTTTGGAGGAGCTCAAGTCCTATAAAGAGTCTATCAACTAGTGATGTCATTGCATCTCTGCCTAAATACAAGGAATCATAAAGCCCCTTAATGATTTTTCCATTGAGAGGTTTGAGGGAGAAGTAATCAGTGATTAAGTTCTCACTATCCCTCAGGATTTAGCTGACACCTTCATTCTTGAGCCCAGTCACTTTCCTTTTTTTGAGTATTATGACCTTTGTTGGGGGAGATAGATTTCTATGGAAATAAGCTAGCCTATAGTGGGTCTAATTGTAAGGCAGCTCTTTTCTGTGATGGTATCAACTAGGTTATTTCCTTTAATAATATCTGTGTCTCCCTTTTGTTGTCCTTTAAAGTAAATTACAGCTACCTCTGCAGGTCCTGGTACTACTTGTAGAAGAGCAAGAATTTTCTAATAATGTTGGGTAGGGGACGTTTTGCTGTTAAGAGCCCCCACTCTTTCTATATTGCTGCATGGGCACGTAAAATGAGGAAGGCATATTTAGAATCTGTGTAAATATTAACTCTTGGTCCCTTCCCTAACTGTAGGGCTGTAGTTAGGGCAATGAGCTCAGCCTTCTGAACCAAGGTGTTAGAAGGCAATACCTGGAGTCAGTGACCTGATTGAGGTCTGCTATTGCATATTTGGCTTTCTGAACTCCTTCCTTTATAAAATTACTGCCACCAGTTTACTGTATTTTATCTGGATTGTCTAGTGGCTGGTCTTTTAGATCAGCTCTGCTGGAATAAACATAAACATGTTATATTACCTCTCTACAGGAATGTGAAATTCTTTCATTCACAGGCAGAAGGGTGACTGGGTTAAGAGTTTGGCATACCTTGAAAGTCACCAAAGGGGAGTCTAAGATTAAGGCCTGGTATCTAGTGAGGTACCCACCCCCTCATTAAGCATTGGTGACCCTTGATTTCCAAGACCCTCTAAACCTGGTTTGGGGTTAGGACTTCTAGTGGCTGTCTCAGGTTTAATTTTACAGCCTCCTTTACCAAGGGTGGTGAGGTTGCAATGGCCCTTGCACATCCTGCTCATCCTGCTGTCACTGAGTCTAATTGGTTGAAAAGAGTAGGCCATTGGTGTGTTTCTGGGTGAGAACTCTGCTTTTCAGTCACATATAAAGTAAACTAGAGGCCCGGTGCATGAAAATTCATGCACTCGGGGGGTGCCTCAGCCAGGCCTGTGCCCTTTTGCAGCCAGGTACCCTTCAGGGGATGTCTACCTGCTAGCTGAGGCCCGCTCCCTGGGGGATCGGGCCTAAGCTGGCAGTCAGACATCCCTCTAGCAGCCCAGGAGCCCTCAAGGGATGTCCAAATGATGGCTTAGGCCTGCTCCCCATGGGCCTAAGCCATCAGTTGGACATCCTTAGTGCTGCTGAGGAGGCAAGAGAGGCTCCTGCCACTGCCACTGCACTTACAGCAGTCACCCAGCTTGTGGCTGAGAGGAGCTACCCCCTATGGGAGCGCACCGACCACCAGAGGGCAGCTCCTGCATTGAACATCTGCCCCCTGATGGTCAGTGCATGTCATAACGACTGATTGTTCCCGGTCATTCCACTGTTAGGGGCAATTTGCATATTACCCTTTTATTATATAGAATGGTTTCTTGAGATTTGGGGTCCCAAGTGCCGGGGCTATTTTGAGTAAATCTTGACATTTTCTCTAAGCCTGTTGTGTGCCTGTCCATTCATGCAGGTCAGTGTCAGGGCCTTTTATGGACTCATATAAGGGTTTAGTAATGAGTCCAAATTCTGGTATTCAGATTTTGCAGAAACTTGCCATGCCTATAAGTGTCCTGAGCTGCTCTTTTTATGCCTTCTAGAGGCAAAATATGATGTGGTTCCTGTAGATGTGCCAGATTTGCCCTGGTTGGTAAAACCAATTAGGATCAGTGTGGGGATTGCAGTCATGGGGTTTCTCTTTGTCTGGCTGCTTGTAAAAGCTTTGAATATTGCTGGGATGCTCCCCAAATTTGGAGCTTTTCCTCAGTTGGCAGCATTGCGAAAGAAGGACAGTTAAGTCTTTCCAGATTAAATAGTAGATTTGGGTTAAAGCTTGAAATTCCTCTGTGAATTTCGTAGGGTCCAATGAGATTCTACTAAGCCATGCCTTGACATTGAGAAGGGCACATGAACTTGGATGATCCTCAGAGGCCCTCCTGCTACCTGTAGGGGGTAGAGGAGTTTCTGTTCTGAAGATTCATCAGGTACTGAGGGATGTAAGGGTTGATAAGCAGGTGGGGGATATTGGTACTCGGTTTCTGGTTCTGAATTTTCAAGTGTGAAAGCAAGTGTGCAGGTGATATTGGCTATTGTCTCCAGGGAAAGAGATTTCCTTCCCTGTAAAAGAGGAAGTAATTGGGCAGCAAAGGAAAACATGGTCATCTCCAGCTGTTCCTTAGTCCCATCATGTGACCAGAACCTAGGATTGGGTGTGTGACCTCTTTGCCAGCCTTGGCATCCCAAGGCCCATGCCCTATAAATGTCCTGAGCTGCTCTTTTTATGCCTTCTAGAAGGAAAAATATTATGCGGTTCCTGTAAACATGCCAGATTTTCCCTGGCACTTTGACAGTGGTGAAGGCCTTCACAAAGACTACAATATTGTTAGTGTCTGGATTTGGAGTGCTACCCCATCTTTTGAGGGCAGCCTTACCAACAGTCACAGTGGTGATCAGGCAATGCTAGTTGGGTTTACTTTGCTCAGTCAGGTGGCCTTAACTCCACATGAAGGATCCACCAGTAACGCTGTAAGTTCCTGGGTGTAGACCTCAGGAATGAGAGCCTTTAAGACTCCCGGTCTCCAAAGATCCCAGTTTCTCTATTGTAGGATAACTCATAATAGGTAAAGACTGGCCAGAATCACCAACTTTGGGGAGAGAGATTTTCTTCCCTGTAGAAGAGGAAGTAACTGGGCTGCTAAGGGAAACATGAGTATCCCCAGTTGTTCCCTGGTCCCCATGGCACAACCAGAACCTAGGAAGTTGCATGGCCCCTTTCCAGCCAGGGCATCCCAAGGCCCATGCCCTGCCCCTGTTCTGAAGGAGCAAAGACCACCCTGAAGATTGATATAAAGAGAAATGTCTTGATGGCAGGAGCCATGGTACTGGGGAGGGAGCAGAGGGGGAGAGTTTTGGGGGAAGTAGCCAAGGACAGGTCTAGATCCAGCACCAGAAAGGGCATGCAGCCAAATCAGTGAGGTGGGGAAGAGAGAAGAACTGAAGGTGGGAAAAGAGAGAGAAGAGCACAGGAGGAAGATGGGGCTTAAGGCAGCGAGTACGTGAGAGTCTGCAGAAAAGATCAGGAATTTCAGTCCCCACATAAGGGGCAGAAGAGCATTAAAGTATTAACCAGAGACAGCAACATCAGAGGCCAGCAAGGAGTATGAAAGGCTATTAGAGAAAGATTAGAGCATCCCGGTGTTTCCGACTAATCCTATTAGGGAACTGCTGTGGGGTTTGAGAAGGTGTTTCCTGAAGTACTGTGCCTTGTGGATGATTTTTGCTTGAGATTGGCAGGTAGCCTAGCACTTCTGGCCCATATGGTTACCAGATTATCCTCTCATGAGGGACTTCTTTATCATGGTGGCGGGTGCCCTAATAACTCTCAAAGGCACAACCCATGCCCACCATTAAGTATGGCTGAAACACCTGGGACCAAGGCAGATTGGGAGAAAGAAAGATAGGAGACAGCTGACCCACTAACTCAAAGGGAGTGAGGTCCTGGTTTTTTACTACAAGCCATGGCTCCTCCTGATCCCTTCGTGGTTGCCAAAATTTTTTACCAGAGGACCGAAAAGCTGTCTTTCCAGCCCATTTGGATGTTTTTGTCCGTTTGGCAGAGAGATGCCAGTTACTGCCCGGGGTTACTAGAAGGCTGAATCTTAATCCCACTTAATCAGGCTTAATCGTTTACTCAGATGTCTCCTTCCTCTTTTGTTAAGATCTAACTGCCTAACATTTTTATTGTTTGCTCAATATGCTAATCATGCTTTTGCACAGACTGTGACGGACACTGCCCTCTACCTGGAATGCACTTCCCCAACTTCCTTGTCACCTCCGGCGTCTCCACTGGACAGGATTCATTCTTCTGCCTCTGCTGCATTGTATCATTATATATTTTCTTACTGAAGCATAAGCAATTTGACACACATCTATTTTCCTTCTTATGTACCTACACTTAGCCATATATAAATACTTATTAAATCCATGGATCCCTACACTTGGCCTGACAGAAAGCCACATCGTGCATACTCAATAGAAACATTAACAAAAATAACCTCTTTTTGGAGTATTTACTACAGGGTGCGGGGAGAGGGACTGGTTCTGATCACCTTCCATGAATTTTCTCTTTTAATCCTTCCAGCCTCCAAATGAAGAGGAGGACTCAGGGGAGACTTGCCCAGTGTAAGGAAGGCTTTGGAGTTGGGTGCTGTACACTTTGCTTTTCAAACAACTCAGCATCCTTTCTTAACTAATTATATCTGATTATCTTGAAACTTACTGTTGCTATTTTAACTGTCTGAGAAAACCATTAGAGGGTTTTAGCTAGAGTGTGCCTATGAATATTCATAGACAGCCAGCTTCTGTATTAGAAACCGCACCCACATCTCTGCAGTATCTGCAGCATGAATAAGGGCATTCTCTGAAACTAATAGGGCTGCCTGCAGAATGCAAAGAAGGACTTTGCTTTGCTGTCTTGACTTTTATATTAAAGCCCTTCTGATGGGCTTTTTGCATCATGGAAATGTTAAGTTTCTTTTGTCTGTTTTGCATGATTTGCCTAATTACAAGATCCTCATAAAATTAAAATGTTCATTTTTTTAAAATCACAGATTGATATGTAGCTTTAAAAATATTACATATACTATCCCTGTATTATTTTGGGATGTGCAATGAGGTAACATTTTGCATATATACATGGTAATGAACACAGAAGGGTGGGAAATATACAGATAAATAAGATTGTACATGCTAAGTATCTCAATGAAGTTATCATTTTGAATTTAATTTGATATATGAATAGGGACATATACAAATGAGTTGATACATGGTTAAATATTGGCAACTCACTTAAAATCACATAATTAGCTAGCTGAATCCATTATGTATGTTTTATTCATATACACCATTCATGTCTATCTACACCAAGCATGTCAAACTCAAAGGCTAACACGGGCCAAATAAACAAGGCATGTGGCCTGTGGGTTGCGAGTTTGACATGCTTGATCTACATTGTGTAGCACAAAGATCAATAGAAACTTCCTGATCCTCTGGGAAGTAAGGAGCTCTCCACACAATTGGGTTTTTATTTTGTCAGTTTCTGTGGCCTGGATTCTCATGGCTTCCTCTACCTTATACATTGTCATTTAATTGAAAAAGTTGAAATTAATAGATTTTTGAGAACCTCCCACCACTCTCCCCTCCCTGCCCATGCCATTGAATCCATAGACATAAATAAATCAATGACCTGTGGACTTGCTGAAGTTTTCATTTGAGGACAAGAACTTTAAGCTGAACATAGAACTTCAAATTTCTTTTAGATATATATTTTTTAAGTTCCTACCAGGGTCTCTCTCTCTCTCTCTCTCTCTCTCTCTCTCTCTCTCTCAGCATTTAGCCTTTCCTGGTTGTCCTCTTTTTCCCTATTTTTTCTTCAAAGAACTTCAGTTATTCTGTTAACTTGCAGTTACTCAGCAAATTTGCGTATCCCAAATTTGCTTATCCAAACCTGTTATCCAAACAATATTTTCCTCACTAACATAATACAGCCTTTTAAAGAACTGTTGGGATAACATAAAACAAGTTTTTGTTGTGGTTTTGTTTTTGTTGGATATAGAACGCTCATTTTAAAGTACTAGTGCATCAGGGTTTCCTTTTCGATCGCCTTCTCATGTGGTTCTCTTCCTATATACCTTTCCTTTTCCAGTGTTTCAAACTCCCATTTCTATTGCAGTGATGTGCAAATTCATCTCAACTTCCACCTCCTCCTGTGCTGCAAACCCACACACAGACCTGCATACTGGACCTATAGATTGGAAGTCCCTCTAGCACCTTAAATTCCACATAGCCCAGCAAATCTCACTATAGCCCACAAACAACCTATTTCTTCTTGTGCTCCTTATTTTGTTAATAGCACCATTATCTTCACAAATACCCATCTAGGAATCTGGGAGCCATTAAGTTCTACTCTTCCTTACAAATAACATTGGATTACTAATGGAAATCTGTCTTGTCTAAAATCTATGGTTTCCTTTCCAGGCTCATTAGCCCTCCTTGACATCTTCATTATTTTCTTCTTCCTAGGCTATGGAAACTACCAAATTAGTTGACTTGCACTTGATCTCTTCCTATTTCAATCTATCCTCTTCCAAGTGCCAGAGAAATCTTCCTAACCTACAAATCTGATGTTTACTCTCCTCCCCTGCCTCAAAGGTCAAGCTCAAGTATATGGAGTACAGTAGTTTCCCTTATTGGCAGTTTTGCTTCTCACCATTTCAGTTACCTGGGATCAACTGTGGTCTGAAAATATTAAATAAAAATAAACAATTGATAAGTTTTAAATCGTGCACCATTCTGAGGCATGTGATGAAGTGTCGAGTTGCCCTGCTTTGTCCCACCTGGAACATGAATCGTCTCTTTGTGTGCACGTGGTAGTTGCTACTACCCACCTGTTAGTCACTCAGTAGGCATTTTGGTTATCAGGTCACCTGTCACAGTATCAAAGTGATTGTGTTTAATAATTCTTATTTTACTTAATAACAGCCCCAAAGCACAAGAGGTGCTGGCAATTTGAATATGCCAAAGGGAAGCTAGAAAGTGCTTCCTTTAAGTGACAGAGTATGCATGTATAGAAATAAATATAGTGCTCATACTGGTAGGGTTCAGTGATATTTGTAATTGCAGGCATCCAATTGGGGTCTTGAAAGGTATCTCCTGTGGATGAAGGGCAATTTACTATATTAAAGTACAATATCCTTCACAATCTGGCCCCGGGTGACTACCCTTATCTACTTCCGTTCCCTTTAGACTCCCAATGCTGGGTCTAGCCTCTGTCTGCATTTCTCAGTGACCTGCCACATTTGATGTTTGATGTCTCTATACTTGTGTAACTGTTGTTCCTTTTGCTTTGAAAGACCTTCCCCAATATATTTTTTCTTCTAACTGGCAAATGCCTACCATTTCTTCAAGACCCAAACCAAAATAATCTTTCTCTGAGAAGTCTTCCTTGATCCCTGCTCTTATCTCTCCTGCTTAGCATTAATTCCCTCTCTACATCTCTGTTTCCATAGCACTTTCTTCACCTCTTTATTAAAGCATCCATTGTCTGCTACTTTCTCTCATTTTCCCAATCAAGATGAGATCCATAAGCAGCTGTACAATTATTTCAATGATATTTACACTGATTGAATACCAGAAGTCTCTTCTGGGAACATACAAATTACAAAAATTTTAGTATCAATCTTAATACTACATAGTTCCCCTTTGGTTTTCTTTAAATATTAAAATATTTCATACCTACTTCAAATCAGATATTAAAATAGGACCTTTCGGGCGTACTTTGTTCAATATTTTTTCAACACCTACTGCTAGATGCTGAGAATATAAGAGAAAAATCCAGATGAAGTTCTTGTCCTCATGGAGTTTATTTTGTAGTGTAAGAGAATGACAATATATAAGAAAATATAAAGTCTTCCAGATGGTGATAATAAATGTGGAGAAAAAATATAGGAATATAGAAAACATAGGGTTTATATAGAGAGTGTTGTTTTACATGGAATGATCTGAGAAGACCTCTAAAAGGTAATAAGAGAGGAAAGAAAGTCATCATATACTGAGGAAAACCCAATGCAATGGTAACATGGACAGGCTGGATGTATTTAAGGAACCAAAGGAGGCAGTAGTAGAAGACGAGGTACACAGGTAAGGCCAGATCATCATAAAACTTCTGGGGTTTGTTTTGAATGAGTTGGGACTACTGGAGGGTTTGGAGCAGATGAGTGACAGAGCTGACTTACTCTTTTAAAGAATCTCTCGGGTTGTTATGTGAACAGTAGACCGTATGAGGGCAAGGGCATAAGCAGGGAGAGTGGTAAGGAGTTTCTTATGATAAACCAAGGGAAGATGGCAGCAATTTCAAGTAGAGTTGTAGCAAAAGAGGTTGTGAAAAGGCTTGGATTGTGGACATATTTTAAAGATAGCTCTGCAGGATTGATAGTTTCATTATTGGGTGGAAAGAGAAAGAAGAAATAAAGGGAAATCTAAGGTGTTTTGTCTGAATGCATAAAGAATGAGATTACCATTTATTAAGATGCAAGAAGTGATAACTTTGGAAGGTGGGGATTGGGTAGTAAGGGTATAAAGAGTTTTGCTTAAAATATAGTAAGGCTCTACTAGCACTGTCTCTTGAAAAGAAATTTGTTGCCTTTTTTTCTTGTCAAGATGGCAAGAGACTTAAAGCTGCAGATGTGCCTACCCTGTGTACTGCACACCCAGGTAGTTAGATTTGCAATGTGAAAGGGCTACTTGCCTCAAAGCCTAGTGGGTTTGAAGATGGAAGTTAAGTCTGCCAATGTCACAGACAGTTTGTCTACACTTCACAAAGATAAGGGCAATATTCTAGTAGATAATTAACCCTCAAGGCAGTTTGGCTTGGATAGAACTGTCCCCAAAGAAAGCCTGCATTAATGCACAGACTTCTTTCTCATTTCCTGGAATTCTTCAACATATGGAAGTACCAATTCTGGCCAAGAGGCTTTCTGTGCTTGCTTATAAAAGGGGCTAATTTTGCCTCAAAAGTAGTAAGTCATCAATGTTTTCTTTTCTTAAAATGATAGGCTACTCTGGAAGTTGAGGTTGACAAGTATAACTTTCAGGTCTCTTGAACATACAATATTTAATTAAATGCTGTTGCAGGCAAAAACTCTTTGAGGTAGGTTGGACCACCACAATTATGATTATTGTCAGCTAAGAAATCCAAATCCAAAAAAAGAGAAAAAAAAGGAGAAACTAAATTCTAGAAGCAGTGCACTGGCCAGTATGGCTCAGTTGGTTGGAGCATTGTCCCATACACCGAAAGCTCGAAAGGCCTACTCTAATTAGGGCACATACCTAGCTTGTAGGTTCAATCCCTGGTCAGGGTGCATTCTGGGAGGCAACAATTGATGTCCCTCTCTCACATCGATTCTCTCTCTCTCTCTCTCTCTCTCTCTCTCTCTCTCTCTCTCCCTTTCCCCTTCTAAAATCAGTAGATATGTCCTCAGATGAGTATTACAAAGCAAACAAAAACATTCTAGAAGCAGTAAGTAGCAAATCACATTTGCAAAGATTATTAGATCAGAGCTGGAATGAAGAACAACTAGCCTGAACTGGTAGTGCAGTATTTTTTCACCATAGCAAACAAATATAATCACTGAGCATTTAACTGCATCTTTAAATTTCTTATAGGTTTTTGTTTGGAACCAGCAGAAACCTCTGCAGTGAAGTTTATGTATGTGTGTTGTTGGGAAGTAACTCAGAGGGGACTATTGGCAGGTTGCGAAGGGAATTGCTCGTATTGAGTGATCATAAAATACCTTATATAAGCTGTTGGAGACCATCCAGTTCTTTCTGGTTGCAGAGAAACTTGTCCTCTAACTCCTGGAAACAGAAATTTTAGACTCAACCAATGAAGCTGAAGGGAATAGCATTACCTCATTGAAAGTGTGTTTGATTGGCTGTTCACTTTTCAAGTAACTTTAAGATAGTTTCTAATACTTTAACCCTTGTGTTTATAAATCCTGCGTAGTGCAGTATTAGAGCTAATTCTTGATACTAAGGACATTCTGTGTGATATCACATATGGTTAGACTAAAGAAGCAAATGCCACTTATTTTCATTCAAAACATAAAGCAATACCAATGGTCAATTTGATTTTTAAAAACTTAATTTTCTTTCTGCTGAATCATACTATCTCTATTTGCTTGCTAGAAAAATTAGTCCTTGAAAAGAAAGTGCAGAATCATAAGCTGATGTCTGCTATGTGTACCATACCCTGTAGCTTCTGAAATACCCAATGGGCAAGTTGGAGGTAGTGTGGGGTTTAGGTGCTGGAGAGGGGAGTTGAAATCTGTGTATGTGGAAAAAATGATAAATACAGCTAAGGTATAGGAGAATGTTTAAAGGAACCCAAAGATGTACGACTCAAGTAGTTTATCAAGAGCAGACATTTACTCCCCATCTTCTTAATACCACTAATCTTTTAGGCAAAAGTAAAATATCATAGCTTCTATTTAAAACTATTTTAGCAATGGCTGGTGTGCACCAAAGGGTTATGGGTTTGATTCTCGTCAAGGGCACTTACCCGGACCTTGGTTGTGGGTTCGCTCCCTGCCTCTGATTGGGGCAGGTGCAGGAGGCAACCAATCGATGTGTCTCTCTCACATTGATGTTTCTCTCTCTCTCTTTCCCCCTCCCCTCTCTGCCACCCTTCCACTCTCTCACTGAAAAGCAATGGAAAAAATATCCCCCAGTGAGGATTAATAACAACAAAAATTAGTAAAAAAGTTAAATACAATGATTTTAACTAGTCTTACCTCACATTTTGATCCGTTTGTCCTGTTTCATGATAGCTCTGTGCTAATATTGTGACCTAGTATATTGCCACCCAACAATTTCTATCTTGTGTTGTCAATTCTATGAGTTTAAGATTTAGGAGTTACAATTTTTGCATCTATCTTAGAACACAGCTTAATAAAAATCTGAAGGCTGGTTAGTGTGGTGATGAGTGAGTCAGAACTCAGGAATACTTTTTTTTTCTTTTAAAAATTGATTTTAGAGAAAGAGGAAGGGAGAGGGGTAGAGTGAAAAAAGCATCCATCAGTTATCTCCCTCATGTGCCTCAACTGGGGGAGGGGGAGAGATCAAACCTGCAACCTGAGTATGTGCCCTGACAGGGAAGTGAACCCACGGCCCTTTGGTGCATGGAACGATGCTCCAACCAATTGATCCACACTGGCCAGGGCAATGACCATACTTCTTAATAGCTAACGGGGTGAGGAAAGTCCACTCCAGAAAAGAAGACCTGGGTGTTTTTGTTTGTTTGTTTGTTTGTTTGTTTGCTTTGTCTCTTTCTTAGTTCACAAATGTAGTTTCTCAGAGTTTTAAAGTTACTGAAGGTATAATGACCTTGGGAAAGATTTAGATTTGACACCTAGCTCTATCACTTTCTGTGTTGTAATTCTGGATAAGCTGTTTAAATTCCATGAGCTTCAGTTTCCTTGTCTGTAAAACTGAGATAAATGGAGCCTAGTACCCAAAATAGTTGTAGGGATTATAGGAAGGCATGTAGATCCACCCACCTTACTATCATTTTCTTCTCCTTCTCCTTCTCCTCCTCCTTCTTCTTCTTCTTCTTCTTTTTCTTCTTCTTCTTCTTGTTCTTCTTTCTTCTCCTTCTCCTCCTCCTCCTCCTCCTCCTCCTCCTCTTTTTTTTTTTTTTTACCATCTTCCCTTTCCTCAGGTTTAGAAAGTAGATTTTGTAATTAGCAGGACTTTTCTGGTATCACCTCCTACTTTACTCATTCCTGCTCAATAATGAGTGCTAAAACCCTGCACTTCTGGATTAACTTACTCCTAAATCTCTAGCCAATCCCCATCCAAACAGGAAGAAGAACCTTGACTGCATCCAACTTCCCAATGACTGGATCTTGAATTAAATTTGTTGTCACTAATATTCACCTCTGATGAACCTTGAGCATCTGAATGTCACAGGCTACAGTCTCCAGCTTTACCTCTGAAGCATACCTCTTTGTTCCAAATGGCTGGGTATTATCTCCCTGCTCAACTTCGCAGGTCCATAATGAGCTGAGAATCTTCACCTCAACTCTAGTTTCCTTTACTAGGACCTAGACTTTGTTGCTGGTACCTGCTATTCCTTAGGAAGGAGCTGGCTATCAGGCTAAGGAGTCTCATATCATGAGCCACAGGATTGCCCCGGATTCTCTGTTATCACTGCTCATGGTGACCTGCTTGTCTTGATCGCTTCTGCAATTGCTTTGGATGGCTGAGCCCCCAGTTAGCGCACACATCCTTCAAGATCAGTTAATCCAGTCACTCTTTTTTTGTTCATCCATTCTTCCATCCATTTTCTGAGCATGTAACTCTGCTTGAAACCCTTGCCTAAGCCCTAGGATGCAGAGTTGAATATCCTAGAGAGTTAGTTCCATTGGTCTTGACCTGACCATGTCTTAGCTTCACATTGTACTGCACTGATCCCAATATGACTCATAGCTGAGCCAGAATTATCCTTAAATGCTCTCTTATATCTCTTATACGCAAAGATATTCAAATAGGAAATGAAGAAAATGTTAACAGATCCAAATACAAATTGAATAATTTGGATATGTCCTGGAATTTTAAATTCACCCGAAAACAAATAAGCAAGTGGTTTTTCCTAAGTAGAATTATTTACACTAAAATAAACAGGTAAACAAAATAATAGGTTACAAACGGAAAAAATCTTTAAAAGTATAGTTAAGTAATGTACTGCACTTGGCTAAAGAGAAACAGAGCATTGACAAAACAAATTTAATGTAGGACTCTGTCTTCTCTCAATAAATGCTCTAGTCATAATAGATGGCTGATTTGTTATAGTCCTAATAAGTTAATGGAAATGATCACAATCTTTCCAAGTATTTCTTGTTTTTATTTTAAAAATCAATGTCCAGCTTTCCATCAGATTATTGTAAAGAATGAAGCCAGTGTGTAGACTGCGGAGTCTGCCAGAATGTCTATTTAAAATGACCTAATACAAGGACACATACCCTAATGCTTTTGTCATTCTCCAGTGCTCCCCACACTGGCAGCCAGATTTGTGTGCTCTGAGCCAGCCCTGATAGGAATAGGGGCTGTCGATGGCAGGTGCTCCTCTCTGGTTAGACGGGATGAAGTCATATCCTCCAGCCTGAAGTCCAATGGTCCCACAGGTTGACCTTGGATCTTTTATGTGGAGGGGAGCACACATCAAAGCCAGAATTTCAGCCTGACCCATGGAACCCCAATTTCACTCCCATGTTAGAGTTCTTCTGTATGAATCATTACCTTCCTTCCAATTGTTTTTTCTTATATTCTATCTAGCCTTCATGATTAAGATTCTGTTGTTCTAAGTAGCTTGTTAATGAATTTATTTTCACAATGAATACTTATTGAGCAGTTACAATGTGCCAGAAAGGTGCTGGATTAGAATAGGAACCAGTGAGAGTCCTTACCCTCACGGAGTTTACAGTCTTTTGAGGTGACAGATGTTTCACATGACATTACTACAAAATGTAGTGAGTGTTAGCAGGGTAAGTATAAAACCTATCTCCTCTAGGGGCTCAGTCTTGAATTCTGCTCAATGAAGAAATTTCCTAGAATCGTAACGACAAGTTTATCTGATTGCCAAGAATCCTGCCCATTTCTCCTTCATATTCCCCACACTATGTTCTCTCTACCTGGTCCTGTTTCTCAACAATGATCACTTAAAACCTCACAACTGAGGTCTGTTTCATTATTTCACTGTCCTAGAGCTGCATGGTTCTCTCTTCAGCTGGCCTCTGCAGCAGTCAGTCCCTTCTAGCAAAGCCTGCCATTTTGCTCTAGGCTACCACTCTGTCTCAGGCTCCCTCTTAGCTTCCTATGCAAATCTCCCTGGATTCTATGCATATCAGCCCACTAGGCTGCAAACATTTCTGCAAATGTATCTTCATGCGGACCTTGACTTTGGCACTGACTTTCTCTATTGCTAAAGCTTGTCAGCGCCTTCCTAAGATACAATGCAGTGTTTTTTTTAAGGAACTTTCTATCTCTAACAGAAAGCCTGATTCATTTTAAGGCCATTGCTCTATTAGATACTTCATTAATGAGGTATGCACTGTTTTCTTATGTGCAAAATAAAGATAATGAGTGTGATTTAAGGATCAAAAAGAGATGATGCATGGAAAAGTACTTTTAACTGCAATGCACCATACCCATGTAAAATACTTGTATGGTTGCTTGATAAGGGCTGCCCTGCTAAGATGAAAGAAGCATTAAAGCCATCAAGTCTAGCTTGCCCAAGAGAGTAATATTTGTTCTGCTTTGGGTGTCAGTTTTCTTTTATTACATCAAAGATTTGGGCTGGATGACTTTCCAGCATTAATATTGATTCCATAATACTATTGTATCTTATTGATGCTTAAATATTTCAGTAAGATCAATTTATAAACACATCCACTATCCACAAACACTTATTATTCAAAGGCTGGTACAAGAAATTGTACTGAGTGCTAGGGACATACAAGGGTTTCACATCTAATCATGACTACAGAAGGATTCTCTGATTTGGAAAACAAGCAGCATGTTTGGGAAGGTATACCCGCCAGCATGCAGCTAAGTGTTGCATCAGAATAAGATACTGCACTAGGAGTGAAGAATTGGAACAAATTTCTACTAAGAACCAACGCTTTTACATAATTAAATTCTCATAATAACTGTGCAAGATTTACATTGGTATTCCTATTTTGCAAATGAAAGCTATGAAACTGAAATAAGGTCCTTAATTTATCAAGCTAAAATAACTAGTATCTAGAAAGCAGCTTTATAAAAAAAAGTATATGGGTTTTTCCACTAAAGACTTTGGTATTTTCGTGTAAGGATGGTCGAGTGGTCTAAGACTTTGGTATTTTTGAAATTTCAAGTTCCTTAGCACATAACCTGCAACTGAAATTAGAAAGCTTTGGAGAAGGAAAAGGGTTACTGTTACAAATTACTCTGGAACAACAGATATAAAACAAGAATGACCTGGGTAAACTAGGATGTAAGATCATCTGACCTATTATGTTTTATTTAAATGACTAGAGGCCTGGTGCACAAAAATTTGTGCACTCGGGGTTGGGAGAGGAGGTCCCTCAGCCTGGCCTGTGCCCTCTCACAGTCTGGGACCCATCAGGAGATAAGGACCTGCTGGTTTAGGCCTGCTCCCGGGTGGCAGAGGGCAGGCCTAATCCTAGGTGTAACCCCTGGTCGGGCTCAGAGCAGGGCCCATTGGGGAGTTGGGGCCCCGCCTCCTGTCATGCACAGAGCAGGGCTGATTGGGAGGTTGCCATGCCACCCTCAGTCATGCTCAGGGTAGGGCCGATTGGGGGGTTGGGGCACCACCCCCTGTCACACTCAAGGCAGGGTCCATAGGGAGGTTGCAGCGCCACTCCTGTCATGCACAGAGCAGGGCCGATCAGAGGGTTGGGGCTCCCCACCCTGTCACACTGATCCCGGTGCTGGGAAGCCTCGCTGCTCCGCTGATCCCAGGGCCAGGACGCCTCTCGGCTCCCCTGATCCCTGGCCCGGAGGCCTCTCGGCTCCGCTGATCAGCGGAGTGGGAGGCCTCTCTGCTCCGCTGATCGCAGGGCCGGGAGGCCTCTGGACTCCGCTGATCACCGGGGCTGGGAGGCCTATGGACTCCGCTGATCACCAGGCCGGGAGGCCTCTGGACTCCGCTGATCACCGGGGCTGGGAGGCCTCTCAGCTGATCACCGGGCCAGGAGGCCTCTGGACTCCGCTGATCACCGGGGCTGGGAGGCCTCTCGGCTGATCACCGGGCCAGGAGGCCTCTGCACTCCGCTGATCACCGGGGCTGGGAGGCCTATGGACTCCGCTGATCACCGGGCCGGGAGGCCTCTGGACTCCGCTGATCACCGGGACTGGGAGGCCTCTGGACTCCGCTGATCACCGGGGCTGGGAGGCCTCTCAGCTGATCACCGGGCCAGGAGGCCTCTGGACTCTGCTGATCACCGGGGCTGGGAGGCCTATGGACTCCGCTGATCACCGGGGCTGGGAGGCCTCTCGGCTGATCACCAGGCCGGGAGGCCTATGGACTCCGCTGATCACCGGGGCTGGGAGGCCTCTCGGCTGATCACCGGGCCGGGAGGCCTCTGGACTCTGCTGATCACCGGGGCCGGGAGGCCTCTCGGCTCCGCTGATCACCGGGGCCGGGAAGCCTCTCGGCTCCGCTGATCACCGGGGCCGGGAGGCCTCTCGGCTCCGCTGATCACCAGGGCGGGAGGCCTCTCGGCTCTGCTGATCGCGGGGCCTCCGACTCCGCTGATCACCGGGGCCGGGAGGCCTCTCGGCTCCGCTGATCACCGGGGCCGGGAGGCCTCTGGACTCCGCTGATCACTGGGGCCGGGAGGCCTCTCGACTCCGCTGATCACCGGGGCTGGGAGGCCTCTCGGCTCCGCTGATCACTGGGGCCGGGAGGCCTCTTGGCTCCGCTGATCCCAGGCCCTGAGGCCTCTCTGCCCTGCTGCTTCAGGGCTGTTTGGCTTCGCTCTGCTTGGAGCCTGAGTATGCAAATTAACCGCCATCTTTTAGCTTCTATAATTGAAACATTGTGTCTTTTGGAGTTGTTGCTTCAGGAGCTCAGAGCCCCGCAGCTGCGGGGATCCTTGACTTTCTCCATCGCTGGGGCAACCCAGCCTCCTATTCTCAGCTGCCTGGCTGCCAGCCGCCATCTTGGCTGACAGTTAATTTGCATATCTCGCTGATTAGCCAATGAAAAAGGTATCGGTTGTACGCCAATTACCATTTTTCTCTTTTATTAGTATAGGATATCTCTGGGGAGGAAAGACGTAGGAGTAACTTAGAGCAGGATTGAAGGCAAGTATCCATGCCAAGAACTTGGTGGAAGAGCCATATGGGTCTCTGCTCTCCTACCTTCTTCAGCTGTGTTTCTCGGACCTTCAGTAATAACGTTCAATAGTCCTTAGCTGTAGTGTCAATAGCGTATAATGCTTCTTCCTTCATAAACCCAGCAGTTATTTGTTTGAAGCTTCCAATGAGTTAATACAGTGCTAATAACCTTGGGGTTGCAGGTGGTGGATCCCCAAATGAACCTATAAGCTTTCATAGTCACCATTGTACCTTATTTCTGCTAGCTGTCTTGGACTTGTTACATCAAACATAGGAGTGTTTAGAAGTTATCGACTGGCCTACATTTGCGTTTTCACTTCGCCTAACTGTGTGACATTTTTAAGTTACTTAATTTGTCTTGGACTGAGTTTTCTCATCAGTAAAAAGGGGATCATTATAGTGGCTGCCTGATAGGCCATTGCTTACAAAAGTATTAGATACTTTTAGTATTAGTATTAGATAATTAGAATTCACATTTCTTTCTGCCAAGCGGAGACTGGGATAAATAGCTCAGTATATATGATTCACTGACACTTGACAAAAAAACCCCACATTATTAGTAGAGCAATGGATTTGGAGTTATAAGTATTGGGTTGATGCTTTTGGCCTCAGCATATTCCCTCTCTGAGTCTGTTTCTTATCTGTATAAACTGAAGCTAACACCTTCACAGAGTGATGGTCACCTCTCAGGGTCATTATGGACACCAGAATAAAGTATTTTTTATTCTGAAGAGAGCTACCTAAAAGTAAATGCTTATGCATTTTAATTCCAATATTTTACAAATTATTTAAAAATTTACTTTTAATAAAATGTATATGGCACTTGGTAACTTTCAAATATTTTAAAATATAAAGATACTTGAACTTAACGGGTGAATTGGCGGGATTGGATTAAGATTTAAAATAAAAACCAAAATGAACAGTTTTCGGTGAAATAAATTGTGTTCAGAGTTTGCTTCTGAAACAAAGAGTCATCAGGAGACTAATTGGATACAAGCTGCTCATCATACCCAAGCCTTTGGAGATTTTCATCCTGTTGTGTATGTAGTTCATGTTCCCAAACTGAAATATACATCGAGAAATACAGAATGAAAACATAATCAGATTAGAGTATCTCTGCTTGGAAGGGACTATGTGGTGCATTGCAGAGACATCTGTGTGGCAATGCCGACCCAGGTGTAGAAGTCAGCTTCAACTCCCACTTGCTCCCTTGGTCAAGCAGCCATAGAAACCAGGAGAACCAGAGCTCAGCAGCAAGCCAGAAGGGATCCCCCGGGCAATTTTCTGGAGAAAAGTGATGCGTCAGGGGAGAGAGAAAGGTCTCTCTACTGCTGTGAGTTGTTATAGAAATCAGGTTAAAAGCAGAAGTCCCCAAGTAAAAATCCTGTTAAAGCAGACGATCAAAAAATGTAATTTTGTGTAAAATCTGTATTGTAAAAGGGCATGCTGAGATTAATATTCACTGCTATTGAAAGAGAGGTGTGTGTTTCAGTCAGCATCCCCAAGGCATGTGTGGATTCTGAGTGCTTGATGCTGTAATGCCATTATCTTGCTCATTATTCCCATCAGGAGGGACAGTCCCATTTTCCAGTTGGGGAAGCATTGGGTTAACTGCCCTAAGCCCACAAACTGGCAATTTCCAGGCTTGTTCTTTCTTGCTAGTAAACGCCACCATCATTCAAATATGTCAAACAGAGAAATTTATAAAATGCACTTAAAACTTAAGTGGTTGAAGAGCTCATTGTTGCCTAGCAACAGAGCTTCCAGAGATAAGTAATGTGACATGCTGAAGTGATCTCTAGAGAAGAGGGGAAACCTTGCTTCTAGCTGTAGCTTTCTCACTGTATTAGGTGGGAAAGCATTTGGGGGGGGGGGAGGGGGTGAACTCAATGATAAAACGATGTCCTTGAACTAGGTGGTCATTAGGCTTCCTTTCACCATTTTATCTATGACTAGAGACCTGGTGCACGGATATGTGCACTGGTGGGGTCCCTCGGCCTGGCCTGCACCCTCTTGTAATCTAGGATCCCTCAGGGGATGTTGGAGAGCCAGTTTCAACCCAATCCCCACAAGCCAGGCAGAGGGACACCACCAGTGCATGAATCCGTGCACCAGACCTGTAGTATGTATATAAGATCTTTGGTTAATCTCTTCTCACCCTCTTGCCTCCCCCTTCCCTCTGAGATTCATCAGTCTGTTCCATGTTTCCATGTCTGTGAATTGAGCATCTGCCCTCTGGTGGTCATTACACATCATAGCTACCTGCTGATCAGCTGATAGGCCTGGTTGTTTAGGCTTTTATATATATAGACTAGAGGCCCATTGCATGAAGAGATTCATGCAATAGGCCTTCCCTTCCCCTGGCTGCTGGCACCGGTTTTCCTCTGGCACCTGGGACCCAGACCTTCGCTCTGGCCGGAGCATTCAGTCTTTGTGGCTCCGGCCAGAGCCTTCAGTCTCCTCTCCACCACTTTGCGCCTACGTATGCAAATTAACCGCCATCTTTGTTGGGTTAATTTGCATACTCTCCTGATTGGCTGGTGAGTGTAGCGGAGGGACAGTCAATTTACATGTTTGTCTATTATTAGGTAAAAATTGGATGAGCCATGAAGTTATTACAGCCTTAGCCTCTGAAGCATGGCACTTGGGCTTACATCCTGAATTTATAATTGATTATAGTAACTTTGGCCATTTCCAAATCAAAAATCTTACCTGTTTATGTAAGGTACCATAAAGAGTTAATATGCGGTTCCTTTGCTTGATTTACTTAAGAACAAATATTTCTTGAGCAAGCATAGTATGCAAGGCACTGTACTTGTGCTAAGGGAGTAAACATAAGTAAATCACAAATTCTTTCTTCCAGGAGCTCCTAGCCCTGTAGAGGTCAGGAAAATGTACACAAATATCTTTAAAACCAGAGACGTTCATGAAACTTGGAGTGGCCTTAAAGGTCACCTAGAAAAGAGTCTTTTCATCAGCCCCCCTCGAGATCTGGAAAGCTTTTAGTTTATGACAAGGTTATATTGTGGTGAGTCCTGAAAAGTCTTATGCATCTGCCATATCTTAACAAAAAGGAAATTGAGGCTCATGTTAGATCACGCAGCTAGTAAATGACAAAGGGACAATTCAAACTCATGCTTTCTGATGATATATTTAGTATTTCTCTGCAAAATATAAGGTGGAAATTGATAGATATACACAAGAGGTATGACAACAAAGGATGGTCTTTGAAAGGAGGGAGAAGTCACATCAGGAAGGAATTAGGAAAAAAATCGTGGAAGAGGTGGCATTTGAATTACATATTGTAGGACACATTGACTTAGGTCTCTGAAGATGGTAGGAAAGAAATCTTGCCAGAGGGAATATTATGAACAAAAGAAACCAAATATGGATAGTAAGACCATATGGTCCAGAGGCCTAAATTTTATTCAGTAGGAAATTGATAGAAATTAACAATATTTTTTTAGCAAAAGATTGGCATCATCATATTTATTGTCTTAATGAAGTTATATTTATAATAGGTATAAAATGCCTTTGTAAAGATCAGTTAGGTGGCTGCTGCAATTGTCCAGGAAAAGGCATGAAGGCATGAGTATTATCAGGTAGGGAGAAAAGAATGGTGTCGAATAATTTTAGAAGCAGCAAGAATGGTATTGTGGGACTAGGTGAGGAAGTGCTTAAGTGACCACACTGCCTCAGGTCTGGTGTCAGGATGGCAGTGATGTCAGGGCCAAAACTATAGATTTTGGCATCATCTACCCACAGGAAAATATTACTAAGTTGAAGGTAGATAAATGGGCAAAGAAATGATCATCTATTATCTATAAATTGGTGTTCACCAAATAAAGTAGCAGGGACCATATTTTATGCTTCAAGTATACTTTCAGAAAAATGAAGATATTAAACATGAAAATGTCTTTTCCAAGAGCAATTTTAATAGGGCAGAAAGTGCATTTCCAAAGAAAACCTCATATCCTATCTTAGTCTCTTTCTTTTCTCCCCAGAGGTAACCACTATTCCCACTTAGTTTTGCTTGGTTTCGCCCTTTGTAGAAACAAAATCATCTAGCATATACTCTTTTGTGTTATTTTCTTTTATTCAAAATTGTGCCTATAAAGTCTTCTATAATATTCTATGTATCAGCAAATCATACTTTTTCATTCCCCAAAGTAAATGCTAATGAGGCCTAAGTCCTATATAGTTAGCTGTGCTTTAGCTCCAATTTCCAATGCCATTAGGACCCGGGGTGCCCTTCAGGAACCAGAGACAGAAGCCCAGGCCTGTTGTCTAGAAACTGATGATTGATGTTAGTGCAAAACTGCAGCTCAATTGACAACTGAATGTGAAAAACTACAAATAGAACAGACTCTGAGCTTGGTGAAGTAGGGCCAATTCTTGACTCTATGTAAGGGTGCCAGCCAGTTTCCTCATGGACTTCTTTGGTGCCATCTAAATTGACACAAAGCTGAATTTTCACATGATAGGCCAAGAGCTATAAGGAATCCATGAATAGGCTCATATCATGATAGTATAAAGTCTTTCAACCCTATATTTTCAAGGGGGTCTAATTCTAAGTGGATTATCTATGTATTTTAAAGGCAAAATTAGCAATTGTGTTGCCTTATCCCTTTGGAAACTACTTCTATTTCTCAGTGGAATGTGAAATTAAGACAAGTAAACCTCTAAGTTAAATGTAAGACAGAGAATCAGAAGTGCTTCCCTAGTGGGACTGTAATGAGTACACATGAGGAGGAAGTGCCAGCAAATTAACCACGATGAGTATGCATGGGGAGGAAATGCTAGCAAATTAATGCCCTCAAAGACAAAGTGTATAATAAACATCTTATGCCCAGGGTATTCTAATAAAAAAGAATGCAAACTGTAATAAGAATTCAAACAAGGAGATTACATAGCAAACCTGCACTCTAGTTTTCTTTTGCAACTGTGAGGAGATGCCTTTCATTTTCAAAGTCCTGACCTAATGAGCAATGCATTGCTTTGTGCACGAGCATTGTTAAAATGCTTTGATTTGTTTATTCTTTAGGACATGAAAGCAACCTGGGGCACCTGGGATGTGCAAGATGCCTGTTCTTGCTCTTTGGTTATCCACGCTTGCCTTCTCTTTCCCTTGCTCTTCACTGGCATTTCAGTATCCATAAATAACTTTAATAGGATATCATTGACAAAATTAATGAAGCTATTTTCAACATGGTAATATTTGCTGACACATACTAATGTTTTTTTATGTGCAGGTTCTGTCCAAATGGCTTTATGTATATTAACTCATTTAGTCATTGTAACAACCTTCTGAGGTGGACACTATTATATATTTTACATTTGAGGAAAGTGAGGCACAGAGAGCTTATAGAACTTGACCAGGTTTACATGTGTGGGTCATATAGTTAAGATTCAAATACTGGCTTTCTAAGCTCAACTTACACTTTTAGCCATCAAACAATGCTGCTTCTTAGTGATGTGTGAGCACCTTAGGCAATAAGAAGACAAAATCCTAATTTATTCAATAAACCCAACTTTAGGATTATCTATAAATTAGATATTGTTGTGCTCCAGAGCAGCAAATATGAGTAAGGCATATTTTTGGTAGGGTACAGAGATATATGCCTCAAACCACAGATGAGGAAAAAGGTACCAAAGTTCAGATTTTGTGTCTAAGCTTATTTTTTAAAAAACGGGCAATGCTGAACCCGGAGCAAGTTCAGACTTTTGTAGCACCTGATTTAGACTTTAGCTATGGACAGTAGATTTTAGCCACAATGGTTTTTTTGTTTTGTTTTGTTTTTTTTAATATATTTTATTGATTTTTTTTACAGAGAGGAAGGGAGAGGGATAGAGAGAAACATCGATGAGAGCGAAGCATTGATCAGCTGCCTCTTGCACACCCCCTACATGGGGATGTGCCTGCAACCAAGGTACATGTCCTTGACCGGAATCAAACCCGGGACCCTTGAGTCTGCAAGCCAACGCTCTATCCACTGAGGCAAACCAGTTAGGATTAGCCACAATGTTTTACAGAAGAATTTATTCCTGCAGCTTATTCATGCCTGCTGGATAAATCCTTTATCACTATTTCATTTCTTATTTATCTTTCTGTTCTTGATCTAAATAGACTTCCATAGTCTATCTATTTCTGTAGCTGTCGGTAGGTGAGAAGACTAATTCCAACATTTTATTTCAACCTTGCAGCACCTTGATTTGACTTAAATATAACCCATTCTTGAGTCTTTGGTTCTGGGAACTATAGGCTGGAGTTTCTGGGGCATTGGTGTTGCTAACTGGAGTTACTGCAGTATAAACTAGACTGGCATCTATGCTGTGTTTATGTAAATTTACATAGAATAGTTAAGGCAGCCAAAGGAAATGGAAATGGAAGTATTCACTGCACTGGCCACTGTATAGAAATGTTGTAACATGGTGACACATCTCCTGCTCCCCACCCAGTGAGTTTTTATTACATTATGTAATGTTAGGTGGCTAAGGTTGCTGGCTCACCAGGTCACATGGCGTCGTTGACATTTCAGTGGTGTTAATGAGATTTCCACAGATCACAAACATGAGTTTCTGTGATTCCCAGGTATAACTTTTTATAATATTCTTCATTTTGCTTTTTAACAGGGTGACTTGGTATTTTAGAGAATAGCTGTAAATGGCAATTCTATACCAAGTTTGGGCTTGATAGTGATGGGCTTAGCAATCTAGGACATTGACAGAATCCAGGGAACTTTAATTTTTTAATAATTATTGAACTTATTGGGTGACATTGGTTAATAAAATTACATAGACTTCAGGTGTGCAATTCTATAATAATCACCTGTGCATTGTGTTGTATGTTCACCACCCAAGTCTAGTCTCCTTCCATCATCACGTGTCCCCACTTTTCCCTCTTCCACCTTCCTCAACCCCCTTTTCCCCCTGGTAATCGCCATGCTGCTGTCTGCGTCTATGAGGTGTTTATTTTTTATTTTATTTTACTTTTCTTTAATCCCTTCACCTTTTTTACCCAGTCCCCCAAACCCAAGGAACTTTAAAAGTTGTAATCTTCCTCTGCCTCTGAGGCTATAGAATGCCAGAGCCATCCCTGCTCAGGGCCCCTACTCCTTGCTTTTTTTTTGTTTTGTTTGCTTTATTTTTAATATATGACTATGACTTGCAAAAACCACTTATGAAGATTTTTCTCATTGAGCAAGCAATAAAAAAGGATGCAAAACATTTGGGAAATGCAAAATGCTCTATACATTTAAGCACGGTACTGTTCATTCTAAAACCAGACTATGCACACAGGATTACCTTGCATGAAAGCAAATACTGCTTTTGCTTAAGTTGGGGCAGAGTAGAGGCACTTGATGAGGACACTGGTGCAGAGTGAAGAGCATGGATTTGGGTTTAGGGGGACCAGAGCTTGATTTCAGCTTTGTCACTTATGAGGTATGTGACCTGGACAGGTTGCCTCTCAGAGCCTCAGTTTTCTAATCTACATAATAATGTTAACTGCAAACACTCTCCTGCCCCTCAGAGATTCGCAGGGATAAAGGAGGTAAATAGGCAAAGTGTCCAGCAGAATGTTTATCTTACAGTTTTCCTAAAGTTTTCAACGCTAAATCACCAGAGCGAGCAGTGTTCAATGTAAGATATAGGCTAACAAGTGGTACATCTCAGGAAAGTTGCCACGAAGAAAGAAAGACACCCTGTTGGTGTCATTCCTCTTATCCAAGCCACTCTGCTTGGAATAAAATCCCTGAAGACCCAGATCAGTGTTGAATGAGTACATGGAACTCTTCTTGAAATAGCCTCATGATGGGTGACTGCAAGTTCTCTAATAATGAAGAAATTGCATTGGCGAAGGTCTCAAAGAAACATGGTGTTGTGGAAGCCATACTGGGCAAGTGACAGGTGTTTAGCGATCTAGTTCCCTCTAGTTGCAAGTCTCCTGGGCTCTGTGGGTGTCAGTTTCCTCACCTGAAAAATGAGGAAAACGGCTTAATGACCTTCATAGCCTTGAACCACTCTGAATCTGAAATAAAATTTCTTCATGAAGGAGATTTTCTGCAGCTCAGCAAATAGGCCAGCTGCTAAAAAAGAGCTGTAAGCTTTTAGAGCAGGGAAGAAACCCATCCCATGGTTTTCTGAATGGGATTTTAGCTTAAACAGACTCTGGAGCATGGGCTGTTGGCAACGCAGTGGCTTCCATCACTGAGGACCACAACAAAAATGACTTTATTCCAAGTGGGAATGTTGCCGTAGAAGCAGCAATATTTTTCTAACAGTGTCATTAACAGAGCTATTCCAGACCTTGAGGATTTTACAGGAAAGTCATTTGGAATATTTTTTACATAATATTCATGCATTTTAATAAGTTCATTGGGCATTAAGATGCCACAATACATTTTGTTCTTGCCTAGCACCCTGGGAATCCAAATGTGTTAATAAAGGTCTTGGTTGTCATTTCAGCCTCCCCCAAGTGAATGAATATCTTCTAGGGCAGGGACTGAAGCTATTTTTTCTCATTATATCCAGAGTACATAGCATAGATACTCAGTTTATTCTCAGCATGGATATTCAGTTTATATCAATATGACGAGTCAATGGTCACAAAGACCATAAGAAATACTTATTTGTGAGCTAAATAAATGAACATTCAGTTCAATGACAATCTATTTAAGTTTAGAAGGAAGTCCTATTCATATTCTATTAGACCCTGTTAAGGAATTTTCACCTAAGTTTAGACATCTACCTTAACTAGTGAGAAGCCAGAACAAGGTGATTTAAAAAGTATCTCTCAGTCCTAAATTCTATGTTTTTATTCTACATGTATACTGAAACAATTGATAATCTCAAAGTTGTATTTGGAAACTACACAGGTGTAAGGGATATTAGAATGACTTTTCCTCTCAAAAATATAAAATCGGTGCCTACCTAAATTTCAAGTTCCTTAAAGCTGGTATTCAAAATTTTTATAGCATACAAATAGTCACTTCAACATGATACATTTTCCAAGGTTATTTTTAATATACAATACTTAATATATATACAATTTCAGAGGATCAATAGTATTTTTTGTCACAATTATTTATCCCTAACCTTTAAAAAAAAATCCAACTCTTTGAGTAAGGAATTATAGTTTTATTTTTAGTTCTTATTAATACTTTATATATGGGGATGCTAAAATATATGAAAATATAAGTAAATAAATAACATCAAATTTTAATTTCTTTCAAACACAATGAGGGAATAAAAAAAGGAAAAGAAAAAGAAAGCCCAGTGAAAGTGTAGGGATAGAGAGTGGGTCTCCTTTAACTAGAGGCTTGATGTTGATCAGGAATACAAGTATGGCTGCAAGCTTAGCTCTCCAGCACACCTCGGGAGAAATTCTCGGAAGAAAACACACATCTACCGAGTTGAGCATGTATAATATTCAAACAAACTACTTCTGCTCAGGTACACCAGGTGAGTAGCACATGAAAAGCATTGATTGTTGAAAATGGACTGTCCTAATTTAAAACCCTTTGCTGAATATAATAAACAATGTAAACTGATGAACAAAAATAGGTCCAGAGACATAAAAGCAATGAACAGACGTCCAACCTCAGAGGGAAGGAAGGGGAAGTGGGGAGGGGAAGATCAACCAAAGGACTTGTATGCGTGCATATAAGCATAACCCATGAACACAGACAGCAGGGGGATAAAGGCATGTGCTGGGGGGTGGGAATGGCTGGGAAGAGGTCAAGAGGGGGAAAAGGAGACTTATGTAATACTTTAAACAATAAAGAATTTAAATTAAAAAAAGAAGCCCTTTGCCATGTTATCTTGAACAAACTATTTAAACACCCTGGCTTAATAATACTGCTATTAAATGAGAAAATTCAAAGAACATAGCACAGGCTTTAGCCTTTATTAAATGTTCAAAAACATGTTAATTTCCCCTCTACTAATTTTGTATTCCTTATCCTTCCCTATGAGATAAAAAGAAAAAGTCATATGCAGACCATTTAGGTGATTAAAAAGCATAGGTCACTTCATGACCTATAATCTTATTGGATTCCATGCCAAAGGGACTTTGCATCCAACTCTGATCATTTTAATCTCTTTGGCCTTTTCTGCATGATTGGTTTTTTCAGACTGCAAATCAAACAATATGTCCTAATAGATGTAGGATGGGCCTAAAGAATTATTATTGACTAATATTCCCAGAAATGGAAATTAGGGAAACTTTCCTGTGGGCATCCACTTCTGGGCGAGTTTCTAGACACTTTGAAAGCTTTTCAATCTCCACATACAGAACTGAATCCAAAGTCTATTTATCTGCCATCTCTCCATTATTGTGCAGAGATTTAGCAAAGCACTATAACTCTGTAGCACTCTCTTAACTAAAGATTTCAAGTAATCTTGGTTGTAGGTTCTTGGTATTCATCACTTTGAATATTTCTTGCCATTCCCTTCTGGCCTGCAAAGTTTCTGTTGAGAAATCAGCTGACAGTCGTATGGGTATTCCCTTGTAGATAACTGGGTTTCTTTCTCTTGCTGCTTTTAAGATTCTCTCTTTGTCTTTTGCTCTTGGCATTTTAATTATGATGTGTCTTGGCGTGGCCATTATAGAAGAACTAGAGGTCTGGTACATGGATTCGTGCACCGGTGGGGTCTCTCAGCCTGTCCTGCAGAGATCAGGCCAAAACTGGCTCTCCAACATCCCCCAAGATGTCCTGGATTACAAGGGGGCGGTTCTTGGGTGATGCACCCCAGAATCAGGCTCCTCCTCTCTGGTTCTGTGTGTGTCACCTGAGAACCACAGCTGCCAATTCACCACAGCTTGGCAGCTCCTGAGCTGAGCATCTGCCCCATGGTGGTCAGTGCGTGTCATAGCTACTGGCTGGTTGGCCGGTCACTTAGGCTTTTATATATATAGATTTCTTTGGCTTCTATTGGCTTCCACATCTTCCTGAAAGTCCAACATGGTCTTTCTGAGAATAGTGCCATCACAGCTCCAAAATCCTGTTAAATTAACTAAATTGCTAGAACAGAATTCTTTCCAGTGGTGGTCATGGTTAGCATATAACTTCAATGTTTTTTCTGTTGATGAATATATCTAATTTTAATATTTCTACCTAACTTTCAAGCTCTTCTATCAAGGAACTTTATCTACTTCATCTTCCCTTACTCCCAAGCACCTACTGCACACAATCCGTTACTGCTGAACCTCTTTGTCGTTACCAAAATGTAACCTTTTCCTGAAACGCTCTCTAAACTCTTAATGAATACCAAATCATTTCTTGTTATCAAGGTCAGGTTGGAATCATCCCATCTATAAAGGCTTTTATGATTAGTCCAACCTGTGTGATTATGAGTTTCTTACCTCTCCCAACTATTCCCCCAAAATTATATGATTGGATTGAGAATGTTTTCCTTGGATACGTTATTGTCCTATAAGCCAAGCTTTCTCTCCTTATGACCCCCATCAACCATGTCTCTTTGTATCCATATTTTATGCTTGGAAGAGGTGTTGTGAATAGGAGCAAGGCATAATGAGAAGATGGAGAGAATGATTTGAAATGACTTAATTCTTTAAATTTGTTTGCCTATTTTCTAAGATTGTAGGTAACTGAATTTCATGAGATTTGATGCAACTTAATCAGCTACAAGCTGATCTACTTTAGGGCCATTGTAATTGCATATGGCACCAAACGAGAGAAAGGGATGAATATTTCTGCTACCTCTGCATAAAACTAAGAAGAATTTTCACTTTGTAGCCATCAAGGTCCAGGTAAATGCCACACTCAAATGGGGATAATTAATGAGTATTCAGGAAATGAGCAGCAGGAGGAGAATTTATTTTGTAAAAAGTTGTGGTAGGGTTTCAGGAGATTTATAATATGGTAAAACACCCTGAGACTATCAATAGCAGTTAGCACCACTAGTGGATCCTCTGAATCCACTAGTCAAAAGTCACCAATGAAGGGAGTCATTACTGGGAGAACAAGAGAAAGGGTGGGGGAGAGAGAGACGGGGGGGAGTGGTGGGAGGGGGAGGAGGGAGAGAGAGAGAGAAAGAGAGAGATATTGCTGCTGGAGAGGGTGCACTTTGGTATAGAAGTCACAGCAACTTCCAGCCCTATTTGGAAGGATCAGAAAATAAAAATGCCAGCTGCACATTTGTCTCTCTCTAATTCTTGCCTATTCTCTCCTTTTGGACAAACCCGGAAGGAAACCAGAAAAAGAAAATTTCCTTGCTGCAGTCACTCTTAGGCAGAAAAAGGGTGAAAAGGATGGACAGTGAGTCTGAGGGCACATGGAGAGAACCCAGCAGAGGCAGCCTGCTTTTATTAAAAGTTTTGAATGATCTAGAGAAGGGGTGTAGATAATGCAAACCAAAATACAACCGCCCAAAGAAATGTCTTTGCATCTCTAGTAACTAGGGGAAAATTATAGATTTAACATATGCATAGTTGAAAAATTGGGGTGTGAAAATGGGAAAGATTTCAACCACATGAATGCGAGTATTAGCATCATTAGCTTAGTGGATTTTTAAATTTTCCTCATGACATAGTTATTCTTCTAAAAACCATGACAACTTCTCCTCTGTGTGTATATCCTATGAATCCACTAGTAAAAATTATTCTTGTGAAAAAAGAAAAATTGCACTGTCATCTTTTAAGTACTGTAATGTAATACAAGGTATTCTAATCACTGCATCTAATCAGCATAGTGAATCACTTTATATCTTCATGTTATTATTGAACCCTTGATTACAATTGTCCTATATTGGCAGTGCTCCTTAAAGCAAAGAGGTAAGGAAACCCATCACCCAGAAGAAACAAGCTCTCCGTGCTAGACTTCTTATCAAAAAGCAGATGCAGATATTTTGTCATCAGTCAGATGTCTAGCGATGCTGTCAGCCAGTGAGGCCATTTCAGCATTGCAGCAAAGGAGGCTTTTGTCCTGATCACTTGCAGACTCGTCATTCCCTCTATTTCATTATTTGAGTGGCTCACAAAGATCATACATGGAAATTCAAAACAAGAGAGCAATTTATCCTTTGTGTGTATATCAGTGTACATGCAAGTGTATTTGTTCAATTTTTGAGTCCTCCCTTTGTATGACAGTCTGACGTTCTTTCCTGCTCCTTCCTCTTTAATGCAAGGATTCTCACATGCTGACATGTATGGAGAATTCACACAAGCCTAGTGGCAGGCACGGGTCCCATCTCTGGAACTATTCCAGTCCACCTCCTATTCCAGCCAATTCTCCTCAAATTGCCTCTCTCTCCCATTCCAGTTTATTCTGGATGCTTCCTCTATTGCAGTGTTATGGGCCCACTTTGCATATGAGCCTTTGGTTCAGCTTCTATTTTGTCTCTCAGTTTTACATTGTCCTGGCACCATGGAGGAATGATGATGGCACAGTGTTGGTGCTCGCTGAATCCACCCCCGGACACACTCACCTCTGCCTGCTCTGCCTAACTCTCCAGTAGGGGAAACCAATTTGAAATAATAGGGGAAAATAATAGTGAAGGTCAAGAAATTGCCTCTCTGGGTATTTCAATCATAAAATAAAAGCATTAAATTTTCATCAAAATTGTCTAAGTTACTCACCCATTTAAATAAGCCTGAAATCTGTTTTCTGAATTAGATTACTGATATCATGTTGGATACCTGACTTACCCCCTTGAAAAATATTTATTTCATAAAAATACATATAGTTTAAAATATCAAATAATATTGACTTATAATGAAAGACAGGAGCCTCTGCCCCAATCTTTCTCATTCCTGGTCCTACTCATTATTCACTAAATATTCAATACTGTGAGCTATTTCCACTACCAGCGACCTCGATATTTCTAAGTAAGTTACTTATACTTCCATTTGTACATTTATCACCCCTAGGAATTATCTACTGTCTTTCAACCAAAAAATATAAGATTTATCACTCCTTTACCTCCTTTTCCTCACCAGTTGTGTTAAACTTTCCAAAACAGTTCTAGCACAATGCTTTAAATTTCCATCATATCTGAACAGCATACTATATGTGATTGCATTTCCTTCCATTACATTTTTTCTTGGAGTTAAAAAGCCTAATTTATAATTTCTCATACATTAATCGATTGAATTGAAGGGGAATTGGATCCTATTTCCAGAATTATCAACATCTATTACTGTTCACTAGTTACTCAACTTCATTGGGCTTTATTTTCATTACCTAAAAAAAGCAAACACATTTCTTTTAACTCTAAACCACTATTTGACGAGCCTATCTTGTATTCTACCCTGCACTACTTGTTCAGGACTTGCCATAGGTAGTCAGTGTCTAGCACAATAGTTGAGTAAATTATTCCATTTAAGGTATTTTAAAGTCATTTTAAGGAAAATGTTTCTCAATAGTTTCCCCAATTTGCTCCTGTAATCATAGTAATTCACTATACTTATTTACAGGAGTCAGCTAAAAATGTCTCATATGCAATCCATTCTCACCTCCAGCCTGATGTGCTTCCCGTTTACATTCTCTCCCCCTCCCACACCCCCCAGTTACTGCTGAGGCACTGGATAGGGGCTTCTCCCCTTAGGAACTGTTCGCTTCACTCAAGATAGCCAATGCCCTGGCAGGGGAACCTCTTGCCCCAAGTCACAGAGCAGTAACCGGCAGAGTTGAATTCCTGCTTAAATTAAAAGCTGGCTCAACAGGAAAACGTTTTTGATCCCAGAGCCCCCAACCCCAGGGGAGGGAGTGGCTGGCAGGTCTCAGAGCAGTGCCTTGGGATTGATCGCAAGTCTCAAAGGACAGATGGTGATTGTTGCTTTTAGAAGCGTCACCTGGAGAGAGGAGGTCCTAGTGAAGAAGGTGATGGCTCTGGCTGTGCTGTGATCCCAGAAATGGTGCTACCTGGTCTGTCACTTCACCTTTTTTCCGAGTCTGGTGCTCGCTCACTTGAAGATGCCAGTGAACCCAGGGAGGAGTATGGCATGCGATTGGGCTGGTGCCTGATAATTCACTTCTGAAGCTGGGATATTGAGTGACACAGTGTCCAGCTGGTGATATTTTCAGCATAGAAACCTGTCAAACTACCAAGACAGCATTAAGGAGATGGAATGAATTGATTTACTTTTCTTTTGAATTGCTGGGCAGTGTCTCAATACTCAGGCATCAAATTTGCTCAATGTGCTACTTAGATTATTTCTTTCTTCCCTCAGCCCGTCTAAAGACTGCAGTATCTAATGCTATTTTAAACCATGTCCTTCTTCAGAGAGAGCATTAAACACGTTTCAGAAAAGATCAACTTAATCTCCAGCTGCTTTCCCTGGTGGACCTGAAGAGGCATGTCCCTGAGTCAGGCTTTAGTGTGTTTTTTTTCATGTCACCACCTTTGGGTCATTGACATAAACTTTTATATCAAGAGGCTGATGCTGGTAATAGGAGAGAACAGAATAGTTTAAATGTAGGAAGAGAATGATTTTAAATGCTGGAGGACTTGTTTAAAGTAATTTATATTTTTATGTCTAGCAATTGCTCACTTGATTCCTGTTGCAATGACAATAGACCTTTGAACATTTTCTTCCTTTTAATCATTACTTTGAAGAACCTGGAGACGATGTGAAGTAAAATTAATACTCTACAGCTTTATGACAAAAACATAGGCTCACCCACTGCCAGCAAGCCCCTTTCTAGATCAGTCACCTTTCCCAGGAATAAACTAAGGTCATTCAAAGGTCACCTGTGATGTCACTGTCCCATTGGTGACTGCTAGGCCAGCCGGAATGAAGTGGGTAACACTGAGATTGTAGCTTTGGTCTGAGGCCTATACGCGTATTTCTGTGTTGCTTTTTACAGCTGTATGTCTGGGCCCTCTCATCCTTAGCTTCCTCGCCTGTGAAATACCTGTCATAGAGCTTTGCAGTGGGCAGCACATGAGAAGGGTGGACAGGGCTAGCAGGTGCCTGGGAGTCAGGAAGGAGCAGTGCAGACCCTCTCTCTTTCCTACGTGTTAAAAGTGACCACTCACCCGGTGCATTCTTTATTTTATTAAAGCAAGGAAGGTTTCATCCAAGGCTCTGCCCCTTTCTTGACCCCTGCTATCTCCTCACCCACTGTCTGCTGCCAAGCGTCAATAATACTGTTGGTTTTCCTTCTCTGCACACAGATGGTGGAGGCAGGAGCAGAGAGCTTCCCCAGGCACGCTACACTGAGCTAATACATCGCTCAGGCAGAGCCCTGTTCTGTTGAGAAAGCATTTCCAGAACCTGAAGTAGTTGTAAAACCCACACACAAAAAATTCCAGGGTCACTAGCACCCCCTAGAGAGTGGTCAGGAGAACAGTAAAATGGTTAAAATCTCGGGTGCATCTCCAAATACAGGGCCACATGAGCAGGAGCAGCTCAGACAGGGTCTGGCTAACCTGGAGGTGACAGCTGCCTGGCTTTCCTTCCCTTTCCTGGCTGTGTAAACCCGGGCACCGTTGTTACTGTGGCTGAGAAGGCTGGGCAATTTGGTGGATGAAAAATGAGGGTGGGAGTGAGATACATTAACTTCTCTTGCAGACGTCTGAAGGCCTGTGCCTTTTCCTGAACAAAATCACATTTACACCAGCAGCATGGTGGGCATTGAAAGTACAGTCTTTGGAGTTAGACGTCCTGGGTGGATATATTTTGACTATACTACTTAATTGGTTCTCTCATTTGGCAAATTATTTGACTTTGATTTTTCTCACAGTGTAATATGAGGATAATAATAGCAGTTAATTTCATAGAATTGTTTTAAGCTAAATAAAATAATACATGTGCGGTGCTTAGAATAGTGCCTGACAAATAGTGTGTACCCAATAAGTGTTGTATTTGCTCTCCTGGCAGCAAATTACCCTTATCCTTGAGCAAGAAGCACTGACTTTCAAATCCAGTTATCTGTGATTCTGTAAGTCACCTCTGATAGGATTGCTTCCCAACTAGCACTCCTGTGATCCTGAAGGCCCCCTCCCTTCTGTGTCTTTCATCCTTAGAGACCCCTGAGGTTTAAAGTTATGTGTATCTTCTTTTCTGAGCAATCAATATCCATTACAAATAGCTCACGATTGCAGCTTTTCCTGGAGAAAGATGTTAATGGATTCTGTCCAGGCCACAAGACAGTCACTTCCCTACCTAACCCAACGGCTCCTGAGTCCCCTAAAAGCCTGACCTTCCATTAGAAAGTGATCAGGAAGCTTCCAATAAGCTCAGGAATCTATTCAATATTTCTCATTCCCTGATGATCAGTAGGGAGACATCAACTGTCATCAACAGTCCACCACAAAGTCATATAAGTCAAGCAGGCTGTGGCTTTTCCTGGCATTTACTATCCCTTATGTGTCCCTGGGGAAGGAGGGAGCCCTTCAGGTTTCCATGGCAGCAGTGGTTCATTTCCTGGTCTTCAAAAAAAGTAGATAATCAGATAATATAAAATAAAATAATAATAATAAAAAACACTCAAAAAAACCTCCCAAAACTAGACACCCATAAAGTAGTTTTCAAAAGATGGGATCATTTTAGGGCTGTAGGCAAATCAACTTTAAGAAGACTGGGCTTCAAAACGCGAGTGAGTCGCATTTATATTTCCAGTTTAAAATCTCCATTTAAAGCTTTCAGGTGCCAGCCCCGCTCCCCTCTGTGTAGGAAGGAGTATGGTCCCTGTTTGTGTACTTCAAGTCTCAACCCTGGCGGAGAAGAAAGTGGTGTGCAGCAAAATTCCCCCAGACTTACATTTTTAATAACGAGAAACAGGAGTTTAGCAAATTCCTTAGTAAGTTTATTTAAAGTCATGATTCTGAAGGTCTAGGGTTGCCTGAGGAAGGGATGAAATCATGGAATTTTCTAGCTCACAGATTTAGTTTACTAGACCGCCATCTAGTGGTCATTGTAGGAACTTCACTTATAGACAGTCCTACTACACCTTTGCATGCTAATAAGGGAATGCTTACCTTTCTTTAGAATATCACTACCCAGTTTTAGTGCAACCAATGCACTAAAATTCCACAACCATCTATCAGGACAGTAGCTTCGAGATAAAGGCAAAGTGGCTATGCGGAGCTTGTTGATATTTGATAATAATCAATGCTTTATTGGAAATGCTGGTTTTGTTTTAGATCACCATCACTGTATTCCTGGCAGAACTGACATAAAAATATACTTGCTACTCCTTGACCCAATAGCATATAGATGATATGTAGTAATAAATACAGGTTGTGATTTATTTTTCTGAGTATTTATTTATTTATTTTTAAGAGTTTACTTGAGCAAAAATGAAATCGAATCAGGCAGTGTCAAACAGGAATTGGCCAGGAGCATAAGGGAGACATCGTCCCTTTTCTTCTGAGTGTTCTTTTAAATGACTTGCCTGAACTTCCACTGCAGAACCTTGCCCACCCTCTGCCCCCTGAAACATACAGCTGGTGTCTCTGCTAGGGTTTTAATTCATATTTTTATATTTCATACTGTTTTTCTATCGGTTGTCCTGGATCTGCATGGCTCAGTAGCCAGTGATTAGAGCAAAGGTTTTGTTCAAACTCCCCGAGCTGGTAAAGCTTCTGCCCTTGGCCATTGATCTGCATGTATGTTGAGGAACACAGTCAAAATTCACTCAGCTTTCACCCCTGTCTGTGATTTTACTCTCTGTGATGCTAGGGGAGTGTCTTTCTCCAATCAGCAAGGGGGGTGTAGGTAGCTGCTCAAACCTGCCATTCTGCTTTTCCCAGGTCTCCTGCCCCCATTCTGTTTTGAGCCAATCCACTCCTCACTGTTGCTGAGACTTTGTTTCCTGTAGGCACTTTTGCTGATAATTACTTGAGATCCTCCTCCTCACCCAAATCCAGCTCACTGAGTGTCCTTACAATGTGTAAATACAAAACTAGATAAGAAGTCCTGGAAGGGGCAGTGTGTGAATGGGCCCTGAAGCTCAAGCTTCATTAGGTTCCAGATAAATCGCCTCTGCCCCAGGCAGAGAGCACTTGCCCCAGCTGCAGAGGAGAGCCGGGGCGCCAGGACACCGCATCCAGGGCTGTCAGAGGTTCAGTCTTAGTGTAGGCAGAACCAGCATCAGGAAGAGTTCTCAAGCTGTGCATGGGGCAGGGCAGCAAGAAGTTCATGGGTCTAAGGTGGAAGACAGAGGTACGTACACTGCAGGTTGGGCAGGTCTGTCCATTCACAGTAGGAGTTCTGTCAGCAATTGTGGGTTCAAGGGAAAGAATTCATACCCCTGGAGGTGGCAAGGGCCAGAAATATTAAGATTGTGAAATCATAACTGGCCCATAACCAGGGACAGAACTGGGCCTCCAAGGGGACCATTGGTAGGGAGAAGGTTGAAAGTGCTTCCTAAGCTATAGACAGTATTAGAAGGAAAAGGTCCCTATGAAACAGAGCAGGTAGTGGCAACATTTGAAAGGGGTGCAGATAACATCTGTAAGGGATAGGAAACAGTATGGGCAAGCGTGAGGAGCACTACCTAAAACGGAAAGGTTCTTAGCTACCAGAAGGCCCTGGGGTTATCTGAAGAGAAGGAAGCAGGCTAAAAGTTTAGAGTGATTAGGCAGGAAGCAACGAGGCAGGACGATTTGGGGAGCATCAGACACATTCATAATTGGAGGGAAAGAAGAAATTTGAAAAAAATCACTGGAAATGGTTAGGGAAATGTAGAGTCCAAGGCAGAGGAAGTGGGTGGCCATGACAAGTTCTCTGGAAGAGCAATGGTAACAAGAACAAATCAAGAAGGCTATCCTTTTACAGGGGGAATAAGATGTCACCAAAATGTATACTGCTCAGCAACACGTGTATTGTTCAGGTGAATATGAGTCTCTGACTGTCCCTTCATTTTGGTTACCAGAGGATTATTGTTTGCTAGCATATATGAAGTTTTATATTTTATATGGAATTTCTCTTTTTTCATAAATTTACATAAATATGTAAATTAGCATCTTCTGCTTTAAGTACATATTTATCAATATTCTTTCTGAAAGGGATGGTTTTAATTCGAACAACAAATCCTTAATCAACTGCCTAGGTATAAAGTGCTGAGTCACTGCTGTCTGATCTCCACTCTTTTCTCTCATCAACCAGTCAGCATAGCAACAAAATCTCACCAAGCACAACCAGCCTTCTTCCTTGATTTGCAGCATTTATTTAATGGAATCATAAAATTTGCAGTTAGCACTGAAAACTTTATTTTAAGGAATGAAAAAGAACTGGATGCAGCCTTAATAGCTAACGAAAAGACAGTAGAGAGCACAAGAGAACACACTGAGAAGCACTGGTATCAGAAATAGCTGAAATCATTCCCAGGACAATCCCACTGGACTCAACTGACAGGGAGGAGTGGAGACAGCACAGAAATCACACACTACATGATCAAATCCATCTATTACAAGGATATCACAAGCCCTTCATGGAAATCTCATTTCTTCTCTGCTGGAGTAAATTTTCTGAAATTCTTGTAACCCTCTGACTCTCTGTTAGGTTCTAAGGAATTCTAAAGATTTGAGAATTTAAAAATTAAATTCTAGGAATTTAGGATTAATCCGGAACATTTCAAGTCCTCCAGTGCTGCCAACACAATTTTAGGAATTATTCTGCAATTAGGGTGACTGTTCTGTCTCCTTCACTAAAAGGAAATGAGTAAAACGGCCATCTACCTTTTAATTAGCACTGAATTTCTTGGCTTTCTGTGGGAGAGAATTTCACTTAACCCACAATGAGTGGTAATCATGTCATGTTCAAATGAAGGTAAGTGCTTTCATACTCCCAAGGAACTAACCTTATATAAACACTTTTGTTTGGTTTTTTGCTTCTTAGACTCAGGGTTGTAATTTATTATCTTCAAGGTTTTGATTCCTTTTAAAGTAACTATCCTAACATTTTATAGGAAAATCCCAGAGCAAGGAGACTGTTTATATTGGTAGTAAGCTAAAGAGGATTTGAAAAACTATAGTAAGTTTTGTAGCATATGTCTACATTACAGGTTATGAATTCTACAGGCAAATATTACAGAAAGAAGTTGTTTCTCTTCAATGTTTTCTGTCTGGACAAAAACATTTGAAAAACTACCAACATTTGTGTAGCGAAGATTGAGGGAAGGTTGTGAAGATCGTGCGTCCAGCAGCCTCAACCTAGACTTGCACAGCCATTTTGGATATCCAATTTCAAGCTCTAAATAGAAACATATGGTTAAAAATAAGTTGTTTTGGTAAAATCTATATGCATGTACTATTTCAGTTACTTATTCATATCTACTAATTGCAATAATCTTTCTGGATATTGCTGTACTGCATTTATCGACATTTCCCAGCTCTCCTTAGCCAGGGCTAATTAAGCAGTTATTGTAAAATGAATGAGCCTATCACAAAAGAAAGAAAACCATTTAGTTTTTCATTAGAGGGAGCCAGTTTGCTTGCACTAGGAGTGCCACTCTTCACACTCCAGCATGAGATAGGTTCGGCATTGTGAAGAGGCAGGGCAATTAGAAACATCCATTCTTTCCCATCCCAACAACAAAGGTATATTGGGCAGGATTTCTTGTAAGAATGCTTTGTGGGGGGTAGCTTCATATTAAACCAGTACACTGTAGACCAGTGATGGAGAACCTATGACACGCATGTCAGAGGTGAAACGCAAACTCATTTTTTTGGTTGATTTTTCTTTGTTAAATGGCATTTAAATATATAAAATAAATATCAAAAATATAAGTCTTTGTTTTACTATGGTTGCAAATACCAAAAGATTTCTATATGTGACACGGCACCAGAGTTAAGTTAGGGTTTTTCAAAATGCTGACATGCCAAGCTCAATAGGTTTGCCATCACTGCTGTAGACACTCAACAAAAGTCAATGAACGGATGAAAGAAGGAAAGAAAACAAAAACTCTGAAATGTTGCCAAATAGTCTTAATTTTGTCTCCCTTTGATAATTTTGTCTCCCTCCACAATTTTGGTAAATTTTCTAACACAGAGGTAAATTTTCTAACATACACAAAAGTGAAGTTCTGCCTCAGATATAGTCAGTAATCGATTTTGTAAGTGAAAACTTTGATAAACCAATCATGAAAAAACAAACAAACAAACAAACAAAAACAAACCTTTACCACTAGAAATGATATCTTTTCTGTGATTGCCAGTACTGTTATGTCCTTTAAAATACTTCGTGAGAGCTCATAAGTTTGTATACACTGGCCAAGAAAAAGTTTGAGGAGAAAGTTTTGTTTTTGTCATTACATTTTGAAACTCTGACACTTGAATTATAGCTCGCTCTTTTGGTCAGGCTGAAACTCTTGAATGAAAGCATGCCCTGCTAGATTATCCTAGAAATGTCAGCATATCAGAGGAAACAATGTCAACCGTCCTATTCTTCTATTCTTTTGGTAGGAGCAGAGGATGTTCCTAGTCAGTCAATGAGTATGTAAAGAACACCAAAGGATGCTAGCCTTTGAAAAACGTAAACAGGGGGGTAGGGGGAGGTACCATCTGTCTTGGGAGCCTACCATTTTGGCATGTGGATTGGAATCTTCAAGTCCTCTTAACTCTCTACTTGCAGGTTTCTATAATAAATAAATGTTGTGTCAGGAACTGCATCAGATATCATACATAGATACACATGCACATGTGCACAGACACACTCAGATGGCATCTTCCTGATTCATAAAAAATCTAAGATAGTTTGTAAATTCCTATGGGATAGGATGGGGAAGATGATTCTGGTTAAGTGAAGAAACTATTTTTCCTTGTAAACCTTGTGAATCTCTCCAACAATATATTTGGTAAGAGAATTCCAAATATTTCTCAAGATCTTTCATTCAAAAAGTATATCTATTGAAATTCCAGTAAAACCAGCTTATGAAAAGGACTGTACTGATTTTATGTGCAGCATCTTCTTAGATCATCTTGTGTGATAGGCAGATTCTGTGGAAGTATAGACAGAAAGCTATCTTTTTTTATTCGTGTGTGTGTTTTTCTATTGGTTTCAGAGAGAGAAAGGGAGAGGGAGAGAGAGAAACATTATTCATCCATAATCTGCCACCTGAATGCCCCCTCCTGGAGAACTAGCTGGAAATCTGACTGGGAATGGAACTGTGACCTCATGGTTCATGGGTTGATGCTCAACCACTGCACCACACCAGCCAGGCTGAACACTATCTTAATCACATCCTTTTAGCTAGGAATAAAGATGACATAATGATAATTGCTAATTTACAAGAAACATACAATTGAGAGTCTTGGTGCCTTCAGCACCTCATTCTCAGTAAGAAGCATCCTGCTCTGTGACCTTGAGGATATTGAGGATATAGAGGTAGAAACAGACACCAACATTTCGGGTGATCTTAGAAAGCCTGGAATATTCTTTTTTTGACTTACTCTCTAAAGCATGAGTGTGCTAATTTGGCTAAATTGTTTCTTGTCAATACTGGGTCTTGCCATTCTCTCCCTCCCCATATGTAGATTGAAGGCTTGGTGGTATGAAATTATGTTAAACTGTTCTGCATCTTCTACCTCATTTAGATTTAGGGCTACTTCCACTTCAAACACATATTAATTAACTTTTTAAGTTAATCAATTATTGCAAATGAAATTTTCTCACGTGTAGGGGGTGAATATCAGGTAAGATTGGCTCAGCCCTGGTTTGCAGCTCATCACCGAAGTATCCTTTATTCTCCACTCCCAGTCTGTCTTGAGGTGGGCTATGAAAAAGGAAGTGGAACAGTGATACACGATAGGGGATACAAGATAGTGGTTAATATTAAACCAAGAAGGAGATTTTTAAAAGATGGATACTCCGCTTACACCCTATAACAATTAAATAAGAGGGAGAAATCAAAATTAGGATTAAAAACAAAACAAAACAACAACCCTGTAATTTCAATGTGCCATCAAGTTTGGGAACTATTGGGATAAACATTGGGATTAGAAGTTGATATACGGCTTCTCTTACTTGGTCTTTAATAAGAGGCTATATTTTGCCTCCATCAAGTACCCTCTATGGACACAAAGCCAATATATTCTCAGTAATGGTCTTCTTCAACACATAGGGAAGACAGACATACCTCTGAACTTGCTTCAATTTAATACAGTTTAGGTAGCGAATTAAAAATGCGATTCCCCCAATACCGATGATACCCAGGACAAGGACTACAACCAGGATGGAAATATCTGTAATGGTAAATAATGAACAACATAAACTGATGAACAAAAACAGATCCAAAGACAGAGAAGCATCGATCAGACCGTCAAACCTCAGAGGGAAGATAGGGGAGGGTGGGGGTAAGGGGGAGAGATCAACCAAAGGACTTATATGCATGCATATAAGCCTAACCAATGGACACAGACAACAGTGGGGTGGGACATGAGTGGGGGGGGAGGTTGGCGAGTAATGGGGGGATAAGGACACATATGTAATACCTTAATCAATAAAGAAATTTTAAAAAAGAAACAACAATAAACAAACAATCATGAGCTTCAACCCGGATTTAAACTTTAGGACAGTAGAATATTAACATTTAACTGAGCTGTTACAAACCAGTTCTCTATTCCTTAAAATACTTTGATTCTCCCTCCCCACAATTTTTAAATTTTAAAGGAAAAGGCCATAATATTATACAAATTACCATCTATGTTAGCATTGAACACTCCTTATGTTTAAGGGAACCACAATCAGCAGAAAAGTTTTGATTTTCAGTTATTGACAGATTATAGAAAAAGCCTTTTTGAGTTATGGGCTCTTAGAAGACCTAATGCAAATTTAGAAGAAGATACATTAATTCTAAAAAGCAATGGGAGTAAATTCAAATGTGAGTATTTAAACATGTGAAAAAAAGACCATACAAATACATGCAGAAACACAACATATATGTAGTAGACTCAGAAATTAAGAAAAAAGCTTTTTCACTGGCTAGGCTTTTGATATATGCAGGATAGTATATTCTAGGATGCTCACTGGTAACATTTAAGGATTCTTCCCATTCCACAATTATCTCTTCTTCCTCACATTGGCACTGGAGCTCACTGCCATCCACCTGGAAGAACAGTCAATCATAATTTTATCAAATTACTGGCATAAGCTGTGTTTTGCACTTCACTTAGTTTGATGCTAGCTAGTTCTACATCACACACACACACACACACACACACACACACACACACACACTTTTATTGATTAATTAAACCGTATACTAAAATCAATTTTTAAAATAAATAAGCAAACAAAATACAAGAATCAACCACCCTTGAAGAAGATGTTTGAGCAAGAGAATGATTCCAAAAGCTTAAAACCAGATTAACAAGATGGCTTGAGTTATCTTTCCAGAAGGCGTCAATTGTATTAAAGGAACAGCCCTTGCTAAAGTTGAATATATCACAGCCAAGGAACAGACTCTAACTAGGCTTAATAATAACGAGGTTATAGTAATGTGGGATAAAAGTGAGGGAACTATGTTTAGTTCATCGTGCAATAGTTAAGAACATACACTCTTTCTGTGTTTAAATATCAACTTTTCCTTTCACAAAAAACAAGTTTAACTTGTCCTCCATTCGTAAAAGTGGGCTTAGGAATAGGACTCACCTTTTCAGTGGTTATGAAGTTTTAAAATTATATATATATATATATATATATATATATATATATATATATATATATATATATATATATATAACTTTAAAGAGTACCTGATATATATACAACTCTCTATATAAATGTTACTGATTAATTGGGCTTAGGAAAGATGTTACCCACAAACATGACTGCTAGGCACTGCTATTATTGAATAGTATTGAGTAAAAAAAATATATAATGATTTGTTGTTTTTTTCAAAAGCTTTAGGCAAATGTTGGCATGATGTAATTTAAATATAAGTGATATTATGATGGATCCAACATTAAACTTTAAGTGTCCATCTCTTTCTATGAATTCTGCCTGGTACTGAGTTTTCATTTTATGCATTCCTCAGCTCAAAGACATTTTATGTGCTTAAGTACTGGGTTTCTAAATTACCAGTCTAATAATAAAACATATACTTGCAATATTGGCAATATGTATATGTAATATCTGGTTTGGCTCTTTGGATCAATTTTATTTATTATATGTGAAAAACAGTTCTCAAATGTACACTTGATTTCAAAATCACTATACAAACATGTGCATGAGTATACACACTCACACACACACACAGGCCCAGGAATAAGTCCTATGTCAATAACTGTCTGGTAAGACATTACTTTAAAAAGGAGTCAAATCTTACAGCATTTTCATTGCACTGAAAGGAGCAACTAGTTGAATTGTAGAACTTCTCAAAATTCACACATTCACCATTGATGCACACCTAGAAATAAAACCAAGATACATTGGAATTACTTATTCTTAGAATTTACATATTTTTTTCTATTATAAATAATCACAGGTAGAATATTCTGTATAATAAGAAATTTTCTGTGAAGATTTGATGGGCATCTATATATATATATATATATATATATATATATATATATATATATATATATATAAAAGGCTAATATGCAAAGTGTCCCTGTGGGAGTTCGACCAGGAGACCCGGAGACCAAGAGTTTGATTGCTCACTATGATATGCACTACCACCAGGGGGCGGCGCAGAATATGGCGGGTGACCAGGAGTGGTGGCAGGTCACTGAGGGAGCAAGGGAAGGAGGAGGCGGGGAGGTGGGGTGGGGAGGTGGGGAATCTGATCAGCTCTGATCGATGGCCAGACCTAGGGACCATACCCATGCATGAATTTCGTGTACTGGGCCTCTAGTTTGAAAATAATGTACTGTGCATTCAAATATTGTCGTACACAAACTTTTTAATTATTAAAATATCTGTGTCATTAATTCTTCAAACATTAATCTGCATGTGTTTTTGGGGTCATATCCAGAAAGTCATCGCCAAGACCATGTCAGTTAACTTTCCTCTATGTTTTCCTCTAGGTGTTTTGGTGTTTCATCCCTGACATTTATGTGTTTAATTCATTTTGAGTTAATCTTTGCTCATATTCTAACACGTGTCCAATTTCATCCTTTTGCATGTGAATATCCGGTATTCATGGCATCATTTATTAAAGAGACTGTACTTTCCCCATTGTATGTACTTGGTGCCTTTGTCAAAGGTTAGTTGGCTGTATATGCATAGATTTGTTTCTCAGCTCTATTCTGTTCCATTGGTCTAGATGTCCATTTTTATGCCACCACCATGTTGTGTAAATTACTACATAGTTTGGAATAACATGCTTCTAGTTTTGTTCTTTACTCAAAATTGCTTTGCTTATTTGGAATCTTTGTGGTTCATACAAATTTGAGAATTGTTTTTCCTATTTCTGTAGAGAATACTATTGGGGTTTTGGTAGGAATTGCATGGAACCTGCAGATCATTTTGGGTAGTATGTTATTATAACAGCATTAATTCTTCCAATTTATGGACACAGAATATCTTTCAATTTATTTGTGACTTCAATTTTTTTCATCAAAGTCCCATTTTTCAGTGTATAGACTTCACCTCCTTGGTTAAAAATATTTTAAAGTATTTTATTGTTTTTAATGATATTGTAAGTGGGAGAGTTTTCTTAATTTCTTTTTCAGATAGTTTATTTTAATTTTTGTTGACTTCATTGTGTGAAGGTAAGTATAAATGTCCTCTCTTTCTATGAATTGTTCCTGGTACTGAGTTTTTATTTTATGCATTCCTCAGCTCAAGGACATTATTGTTATTATTTCTTTAATTATATTTTACCTCTATTATGTTTTATTTATCTAAGAATTTCTAGATATCTCTATTAGATCTGGATTATATTTCTTAGAACTATATTTTTTGTTTTCATTTATTTTTTATTTTTTTGTTACTCCTCAATGGAGGATTTCTTTTTATCAAAGAGAGTGGAAGAGAGGGGGAGAGACAGAGAGAGAGAGAAACATGGATGTGAGAGACACATCGATTGGTTGCCTCTTACATGTGCCTGGGCTAGGGCCGGGAATTGAGCCTACAACCCAGGTACATGCCCTTGACCGAAATCAAACCTGCAACCTTTTGGTCCATGGGCCAATGTTCTAACCACTGAACCAAACCAACTAGAGCTATTTTTAAAAATTTCTTTATATAACTTTTCTGTGTTAAGAAGTTAAGCTTCTAATTTACTATTTTTACATAGTACATATTTGATGGTTTGCTGTTCAAATTACAAATAAACTAGTGACCATGATTTGTTTTGTACTTTGAAGACTGTGCTTATTAATTGCAAATTATAACATTTTAGGACTTAATATTCTTTTAAATTGTATTAAGTATAAATTTAACTTTTTTCAAAGGATTATTCTCTTTTTTAATCTAATCTAATAAAAGAGAAACATACAAATTGACCATACCTCTGCTACACCCACAAGCCACGCCCACAAGCCAAGCCTACAAGCCAATCAGGAGTGAATATGCAAATTAAATCAACTAAGATGACAGTGTCCATGGAGCTGGAGCGAGCAGGATGCTTGGGTTGTCCCCAGCAATGGAGGAAGCCAAGCTTTCCGCCTGCCCTGTTAGCTCTGAGCTCCGCTCAAGGTTACAAAGTTTCAATTATAGAAGATAAATAAATCCCAGATACCTGCTTCCAGCCTGCAGCTGTGGCCAGCCTGAAAACAGCCCTCAGCCCCTCACCCAGGCTGGCCAAACCCAAATGGGGTAAGGGTCCCCACTGGGGGTCTTGATAAGCCTGCAAATAGCCATCAGCCGCTCATTCAGGCTGGTCAGGCACCCCAGTGAGGACCCCCACTCTGAAGGGGGTGCGGCCCACTTGAAAATGGCCTCAGACCCTCACCCAGGCTGGCCAGGCTCCCCAGTGGGACCCCCCACCCTGAAGGGGCTGTGTCCAGCCTGAAAACAGCCCTCAGCCTCTCACCCAGGCTGGCCATACCCCCATGGGTGAGGATTCCCTCTGTGGGGCTTGGACAGTCCACAAACAGCCATCAGCCCCTCACCCAGTCTGGCCATGCACCTCAGTGGGGACCCCCACCCTGAAGGGGGTGTGGCCAGCCTGAAAATGGCCCTCAGCCCCTCACCCAGGCTGGCCAGGCACCCCCAGCGGGATACCCACCCTGATCTGGGACACCCTTCAGGGCAAACCAGCTGGCCCCCACCCGTGCACCAGGCCTCTATCCTATATAATAAAAGGGTAATATGCAAATTGACCCTAACAGAAGAACTACTGGGAATGACTGGTCACTATGACACACACTGACCACCAGGGGGCAGATGCTCAATGCAGGAGCTGCCCCCTGGTGGTCAGTGCACTCCCACAGGGGGAGCTCTGCTCAGCCACAAGCCAGGCTGATGGCTGCCAGCACAGCGATGATGGTGGGAGCCTCTCCCGCCTCTTCAGCAGTGCTAAGGATGTCCGACTGCAGCTTAGGCCTGCTCCCCGCTGGCAAGTGGACATCCCCCAAGGGCTCCTGGACTGCCAGAGGGATGTCTGACTGCCAGTTTAGGTCCAATTCCCCCAGGTAGCGGGCCTAAGCCAGCAGGTGGACATCCCCCAAGGGGTCCCAGACTGCAAGAGGGCACAGGCCGGGCTGAGGGACCCACCCTAGTGCACAAATTTTTGTGCACCTGGCCTCTAGTATATATATGTTTCTTAGGGGACTGTAATCTCTGATTCTTCAGACTGGTCTCCACTATTCAATTATTTTATGCCTGTTGTTGTTTGTCCTCTTTGCTTATTCTTATGGAACAGATTTTTAATATACAGTCATATGTCACTTAATGATAGAGATATATACTGACAAATGTGTCATTAGGTGATTGTGTCGTTGTACAAATATCATAGAGTGCATTTATACAAACCTAGATGGTATAGCCTACCATACAGCTAGGCTGCATGATATAGCCTGTTGCTCTTAGGCTACAAGCCTGTATGTACAGCATACTGTAGACAATTATGACACAATGCTAACTATTTGTGTATCTAAACACAGAAAAGGTATAAAAGTATTATATAAAAGATAAAATATGATAAACCTGAAGAGGGCACTTACCATGAATGGAGCTTGCAGGACTGGAAGGTGTTCTGGCCAGAAAGTGAGTGGTGAGTGAAGGTGAAGGCCTAGGACATTACTGTACACTACTATAGACCTTATAAACAGTCTCACAATTCTTCCTGCTTCCTTCCAACAGTGTTGGAAAGAGAACATTGAAATGGTCAGTGCTGCTCCATGAACAGGGAAGTGGGCTGGATTGATGGGAAAGACTGAGGGGAAACTGACTGGGAAAAGCATAGATCACCATAATGGTGACTGGCAGGAGGGAGTGAAAGGTGATCTGAGGATATGGATAAGTAGGAATAAGAAACTGAGATGAAGAGACAGAGGAACATAAAGGATAGGCATGGCAATACAGTTTTGTCTATTGGATGTTGGAGCAGTGGTCAGATTTTTGAACTTTGTAATATTCGTAAGAAAAGAGGGTGTTTAACATAGATAGGGTGTAGAACTGAGGACCCAATATTTTGACTTTGGAAATTATTTTGTTGTTGTTCTATTGACCCTACCTGTCACAAAGGTCTCTGTTTGTCATTAAATTAATGCATACAGTAAAACTTATCTATACTTTCCGTCATTACAACCTGAAAATATTTCCACAGTACAGGGACAGGCTATCACAGAAAGTTTTTACTAAAGTGGCAATGGCACTTAATAGTTGTTAAAAGGGGAAGGGATTGAGAAGTGCCGATTGGCAGTTACAGTACTCTGTCATGAGGCTGTAAAGTACAGGACAGGGAATATCTATATATATAAAAGCCTAAGCGACCGTTATGACCAAACAACTGGAATGACCGGAACGACTGAATGACCGCTGGTAGCTAAGATGTGTACTGACCCAGACCTTGCTGCTGGGGTCCTGAGAGCCCCGAATCTGGTTCACCCACACCCTGGACCCAGACAGGAGGAAAGAGGGAGCCCAATTCTTTGCAGAATCAGCCATTGGTTAGCTTGTTGCTGGGGTCCTGACAGCCCTGAGTCTGGTTCACCTGCACCCCAGACCCAGACAAGGCGAGATGGCCCCAATCAGCCCTGATTTCTGGCCAGGTCTAGGGACTCCACCCGTGCATGAATTCATGCACCAGGCCTCTAGTATGCAATAATATTGTAATAACTATGTATAGTGCCAGTTGAGTACTGGCAATATCGGGGGCACACTTTGCAAAGTATATATGATTATCTAACTACCATGCTGTACACCTGAAACTAATAGAAAATAAAATAAAAAATTTAAAAATGGGAAAAAATCACATTTCAAGAAAAAAATAATTATTACTATAAGTTACTGCCTGTGGACCTGTGTCCTTGTACAGGATCTTATGTCCTCCACAGAGAATTTAGAGCAGTGTGCTCTGAAAACAATCAAGCTACCTGGAGGGCTGTAGTACCCTCTAAGTGTGCAGTGCTGGGGGAACAAGCTCCTCTGTGCCAAAGGAAATCAGTGGTGACAGGCTGGGATGTGATCTCTGCCCTCAAAATTGAGGTGCTGTCAGTGAGAGGCAATCTATTGCCACACCTGCAGATATTTCTTCCATCAGAGAAAAAACATCTTCTGAACATCTGTCCTTTCATTGCTTACAGAAAATTCAGTTCCATTATAATCTCATGGGACCACCATTGTATATACAGTCCATTGTTGACCAAAACGTTGTTGCGCAATACATGACTATACATGATTGAATACTGGGGAACATTGCCTTACAACCCATGGAGTTAAGTCTCAACTAGAGAGAAATAGTGAGATACTTATTTTAATTTGTCCACTTTTGTATGTTTAATAAAGGAAGAACTACAGAGAGTTTTACAGCAATTCCTTTGTGTCAGAGTACAGACTAATCCCCTTTTCTTCCCTCTCCTCTCTTCTTCCCTCTCCACTCTGTTCTTCTCTTCTCTTCTCTTCTCTTCTCTTCTCTTCTCTTCTCTTCTCTTCTCTTCTCTTCTCTTCTCTTCTCTTCTCTTCTCTTCTCTCTCTCTCTCCTCTCCTCTCCTCTCCTCTCCTCTCCTCTCCTCTCCTCTCCTCTCCTCTCCTCTCCTCTTCTTTCCTCTCCTCTCCCCTCCCCTCCCCTTCTCTCCCTTTCTTTTTCCCTTCCCTTCCCTTCCCTTCCCTTCCCTTCCCTTCCCTTCCCTTCCCTTCCCTTCCCTTCCCTTCCCTTCCCTTCCCTTCCCTTCCCTTTCCTTTCCTTTCCTTTCCTTTTTATTATCTACTACAGGCCTGGTGCATGAAATTCTTCCCTGGGGAAATTCGTCCCTCAGCCTGGCCTGTGCCCTCGGGGGATGTCCGACTGCTGGTTTGTGGAAGGTGACCAGAGGTGGTACTCGCCAGCCAGCCTTGCCCCTTGATCGCTCCTGCATTGAGTGTATGCCCCCTGGTGGTCAGTGTGCATCACAGTGACCAGTTGTTCCACCAATCATTCCTCTGTTCGGTCAATTTGCATATTAGGGTTTTATTATTTTATCTGTGTCCTAAGTTCTGTAGTATAACTAAGGAAAAAGGGCGCCCAGGTGCCTTGGAATACTTTTGCTCTCTTGTCCTACAGCAAATTAAAAGGCCTGGAAGGGGTGGGTGTGGGGTGGAGGAGGTCAATGGAAAAAAAAGGGGACATCTCTAATACTTTCAACAATAAAGATAAATTTTAAAATAAGGTAGGGAAATATTTTTTAGTTATGGTTACAATGTAAAAAGAAACGTACCCAGAAAAAATAACTACTAAGAGAAACTAGAATTTCTTTATGCATTTTAAATTCCATATGTCTAAAAATAGCATCTTATTGTAAAAATAAAATGAAAAATCCTGTACCTAGTGTCTTTGTGATACCTCCATAGACTGGCATTTGCCACGCAGGGATTCTCTCATTAGGAATTGGTTCCAGAACTGGCACCGTTGTGACGGGGGAATTCTGGACTAAAGCTTCTCTTATAAGAATAAGGACACGATCACAATGTACTTATGAGATCAAGACGGGTTCCTTAGCAACTGGGGGGTCCCCCAGCAACCCCTCTGTTCAATTCCTGTCGCTCTTAATGGGATTCTAGGAAGGGGATGTCATACTTCTGCTTTGTACGTCTGGCTGATTTTCCTGACCTGAAGTGAATAAAATATTGCTAATTTTTTCAACCTGACACCTCACACTTTATCTTGTTGGAAATCCCTGAACTTTCTAGCTGTGGTTAGTACACACAACTCAATTTTCACAAATATACATACCTTATCATTTTGATATTTATTTAGTCATTTTAATGGAAAACTGTATAGTTCAATATTTGGGCTTGAAATATTGGTCTCTATTAAGTTTTTTTAAACTCTAATCTTCTTTTATATTCTGAGTTTTTGTTTTCTAATTCAGTTCTCTATTACGTTACATGAAGGATACTGTAATGTTTGTGGATTTTCACATAGAGAAGGGAAGCCATACCACAGAAAGTACTCAATTTCAAAAGAGCTGATTTAAAAAAAAATAAATTTTATATGCATTCCATATATGCTTGTGTTTATAAACCTGGATGAGTTGGCTGTTGTTGTTAATATGCATTCTTACGTTTTATCTTGCAATAATAAGCCCTTTCTAATCTGGCCTCATTCTACCTGTTCAATTTAATTTTATTATTTTAAAGCTGCAGCCACACTGAAATTATCAGTTACCTTAACATGCCGTATACATTATGTAGGTATCTATTCATAAAAAGTCTTTGCTCATTTTCTGTGTGTTGAAAAATGTTGTTCAAGTCAAAGCTGAAACGTCACTCATTGTAAGATGTCATTCCATGTTCTATAAGTAAAGTGGGTCCTCTGGACTCAAATGTACATTGGTCACACCACTTTGAAAGCCCTTGTGTTGGGTTGTAATGATATATTTCATTTAACCTATGAAATTCTCAAGTATGCTCATCTTTGCATCCTCTGTGTCCAGCACAGTCACTGGTACCAGAGTATGTGCCCAGTAAATATGGCCCAATGAATAAAATAAATGAAAACTGTATGGCTGCTTCATAGCCAAATTAACTTAAAAATTATGTCTACAATTTTATTCCATGTCTTCTCTAAGACACTAATTAAGCAAATTTATAATATTTACATAAAGCTGAAATAAAATGAATATTTGTGAAAATGTCATTGCTACTCTGCTCAATACAAAAATTACCAATTTTTTTCACCTGCTTTCTCTTATATAGGCCCTCTGGACCCAATCCTAGGATCCAAAGATGTTTTACAGTGGCTGAGCCAAGAAGGTTTAATCAAACAAAGAGTTTTTATCTTACCATTTCATCTCCGCATTTTGTTCCAGGAGCAACCAGGCCCAAGTCTCTAGGATTGTGGTATAAATAAAAGGTTTTGCAGTCAGTGGTGACATTCTTCTTTGGAACCTTCATATGATAGATCTTTTCTTCTCCAAGGAAAGATGAGTGCTGCCCTCCAGTGCAGTATATCTTTCCACATTTGATGTCTCTGGAGAAAAGGGACAGCATTCTCAGTCTTGGGACCAGAACAGAACTTCAGAGACTAGGTTTGCCCTGAAGTGGCCTGGCCACTGTTTTCTAGGCCCGGGCTTGCCAGCGAACTGCAGAAGAGCCAGGAGCAGGGTAGACTGTGGTGCAGTCCAGTCCTGACCCAGGGAACTGAGATGAATAGGCAAAGTTATAAATTGCTCATATTTCTCTCTGATATCTTTGTGGTTCTCACAAATCTATATTAGCTTAAGCTTACAGAAGAATATTTTTATTAGTAATTTGAGTTAGCGTAACTTGAATCAGGATGCTAAGATTTCTTTCTTATTCTCCCTTGCAATGAGCGCGTTAGTTGATTCCTATAATAAACCAGTGAGGTGTGATTACTATAATCTCTGTTTTGAGGATTAGGAAGTAATTGGAAGTAAGGAAAGTTCAATGACTGCCCATTTTCACCTACTGTTGTTTTCAGGCCAAATCCTGTTTCATGGCATGTAAAGTCCTGCCAAGTATCAGCAACAAACACGGACTCAGCTCATGCTTTTAAAAATCAGATCTAACTTCCAATTCTTCCATTTCTCTTCCAACTTCAACTTCTACCTTTCTTAATATGGCTTCACTCTTTCCTCCTCTCTTCCTCTTTTAACCTTTTCTACTTATTTTCTTCTTCCTCCTATTTTCTCCTTTCTCTTTTTTATTCCTCCCTTTTCCTCTGAAGAACGTAACATCTTTCCTATCTTTCCTCCTTATAGTCTGTGACCTTCAGCAAATGAATACAGTACATAAATGCCAGCTGACACTGACAGGGATGCGTGCTCTCTCCCTTTCCACTTCCGTTGTCCCAGTCACCTCAGCAAAAAGAAGTTAACAGCTGACAGAACAAGAGCCGCTCTGATCTGGCAAAACATTCTTGGAGGGCACTAATTTTTCTTCACAAGGCACTTACTTGTCTTCACAGGGAATTAATTTGCTTTTTTTGCTTTTGCAGTATCCGAATTTATCTCCCTTTTTATTCATGATATAGCAGATATCAGGACTTCCTTTTGCTTCTGGGATACAAAATGATATAATAAAAGTAAAACAATGAAAGCATGAATATTATGTATTATAAAATACTTTATTTTTTTCTGATGTAATTGAAATTTCAATATTACGTAGTATGGGTATATAAAAGTAATAAACATACCTTAATCCACATACTGAGATAGTCAATTAATATTAGAGGCAATGTCAATTAATATTAAAGGTAATATGTGAAGAGGTGCTAGGAAATATCTTTAAAAAAATTACACACATGGCATTATTTTGAACAATAACAGAGAAATAACGGCTATTAGCATTATCAGTCACCCACAGTAACTGTCTCTCACCATGATCAAATAATTCGGAGCACTGGTCGTCCCGGGTGGGACATCTCCCTAGGAAGCAGTAGCCTTTTGCATTCTTGCAAGGAGTTCCATTGGCTTGGAATTGGTCCTGTGGACACGCAGAGGAGTGGCCCGTACACGCTTCAGGAAAATCACATTCATCTTTTGCTGGTCTGCATAAGGACCCTGCTTTTTTCATCTGTTGAAGAAAACCAGACAGATTAAATCTTGGGCAAATCTATATAGGTAAGGTTCAATAAATAGGAGGAAGATTGACCCATTTAATTTATCTCAAAAAGTTTTTAGGACTGAATCATACCTTCCTTTTCCATTCCACTGAGAATTATCATCATTTGTGAATGCTTTGGCTTTTATTCATTTAAGCAATGCCAAGATGGTGTTTTTGAGATGTGGTATTAGGACAGCATTGGGCAGGGTTAGGATGGACATAAACTGAGAAATGAATAAATGTTCTGTTCACCTTGTCTTCTTCAATCCTTGCTCCAGCACTTCTCCCCTTCCCCAATCACCACCACTACCACACACACACACACACACACACACGTGGAAGCCCCTGCCTATCAGGAGGAATCTCCATTCCCAAGAATCAGATTTCTCCCATGAAGTAGAACCACCCCCTGACTTCACTGGAGGGCACTGCATGGACGTATTCCCTCATTCAGCCATTCAATCTGCATTGAATTGTGCTGAGTTCTGAAACTATTTCAAGATGAGTAAGACATGCTTCCCTTTCCCTTGTGATTTCACAATCTAGTGGGGTAAAAGAAATGTCAATAAATGCTTGCACAGAGCCATTGGGATTTCTGGTCATCTTGCCTAGAAACATATCTCCAATTCCAGCATAACCCTTCCCCTATTTGTTCACTCTTGTTGGGGTGCCAATCCACACCCCCACCCCAACCTGAGGTTGAATAGTTTGGTAATGATTTAAAAGAAGCAAGAGTAATGTTAGCCATGTAACTCCATTTCTGAAACACCAAGCAATGCATACCCACTTCTCCACTTCCCAGACCAAAACACTGCCCAGTACTTAGAAGTCAGAGCATCTCAGAAGAGTTGCTGTTGTGTACAAGCAAGCCGAGCCCGAGTCTGGGATTCGTGGCAAAGGAATTTAGTGGTCAGACAGCACGTTGGTCCTTTGTTCACATAATCGACTACAGACAGAGAAATCTGGAGCTAGCAACGGATCTTACTTGACAAGATTCACAGCATTCTCCTTCTGCACAAGCAAATCCTGGCTTCAACAGACACTTGTTGGCATCACAGCAAGGATTAGTGCACTCCTGGCAAAAATTAAAAATCAGAAATTGGATTGCAGTTTGGCTCCTGTCTGAAGAGTTAATCAGCTGTGCTTCTGAGAAATTTAGCATCACTTGTGTTTCAGAGTTAAATACAAATGCATGGTCCTTAGCTATGACAGCTATACAAGGTGGGGCAGAAGTAGGTTTACAGTTATTCGTATGGAAAATAATACAATAATAAATAAGAATACAATAATGAACTCTGTAAACCTACTTTTGCTAAGCCGTTATAAAGACTACTGCTTGCCATTGGTGTTGGGGACTTTTACTTTGTTTCCTTCCCACCTGGTTGCTCAGTATCCCAAAGTTCATGACCTCCCATTCTCCTGATGACCGTTCTCTGGGAGGGTCTCGCTGCTTCTCTATTCTAAAGGTTTGATGTGAGATAACACAACTTCTGAAGATCTGATTTCACATTTTCCTTAAGAATCCAGGTATTTCAGGCTGACATTTACTTTTTAATGCATAATTAAATAATAACAGCAAGTTGGACACATAGGCTCTATCTGCTCATAATTTAAACTGCAAACAGAACTGTCTGCATCTGGTCATGTGAGTTACTTCATATGTGAGGGCGAAACTGTGAACCATTACAAAGAAGCTTCATGGGCAAAGGCATCAATTTCAAAGTTAAAGCCTCTGTACATTTCATGAAAGAGATTTGAAGACTTGATGTTTTGTAACCTATGGATGTTTTGTAACCTTGATGTTTTGTTCCCACTCTAATTGTGGAGTCCCTTAATTGCCATCCTACTAGACTTCTTTTAAAAATTAAATTTATTGGGGTGACATTGGTGACATATCATATAGGTTTCAAGTGTGGGTTTCTTACTTTTTGGAGTTGTGTCACGTCTCCAATGCACATACTCAGAATGAGGTCTTTGGACCTGCAGCATCAGTATAATCTTTCAAGTTGGTAGGAATGAAATATCTCAGCCCACTCCAGACCAATTGAATAAAAAAACCACATTTTATCAACATATACAGCTGATGCATCTGTACTTGGTAATTTGAGAAGAAATTGTCTAATACAATTTCTTGAAATAAATAACTCGATGTTGAAGAAAAGCTGATGAAGAGTTACTTTAAAATTTGCCTCAAAGGATTATTCTAAATGTTTCAGGGACTAAGACTGTAATATATATATGAAAGGTTAGAAGTTTCCTGATCAATTATAAGACAGTTTTTTTAAATAACATGAGCTGTCACACCAGGCTATAGCTAACCTCATAATTTCCAGAGTAAAAGAGGATTGACTGTGAAGGATTTTGTAGAGTGAATTCCTACTGTTCATGAGAGACCAGAGAATGACACAAACAAGCCCTACTTACAAGAAGAGCCAATCTATAATAATAAAAGGGTAATATGCTAATTATACTGGACGTCATTCTGGATGTCATCCCGGACATTCTTCCAGACCAAGCTGGGGCTGAAGAGAAGCCCAGGTCCCGGGTGCCAGAGAGAAGCAGGTGCCGGCAGCCAGGGGAAGGAAGGCCTACTCTTGCACGAATTTTGTGCATTGGGCCTCTAGTTAATATATAAAGCAGTGACTGTGATGGAGTGGACCTCCAGCAAGATCATTATACACAATTTATTACTCAGTAGGAAGCCTTTGATAAGGCTGCACCAACAGCCTGTTTCCAAATGACAAAAAAGAAGCATGGTCTTTAAAGTTTTTACGAGGAATTTCATGGTTGATTAATGGCTACATCCCTGCCTAGGTTCTAGCTGAGCACAAACTTTGTACTTTAAAGACGTGCCCTGGCCAGTTTGCCTCAGTGGATAGAGAGTTGGCCTGCGGACTGAAGGGTCCCGGGTTTGATCCCAATCAAGGGCACATGCCCAAGTTGTGGGCTCCATCCCCAATGGGGGGCATGCAGGAGGCAGCCGATCAATGATTCTCTCTCATCATTGGTGTTTCTATCTCTCTCTCCCTCTCCCTTCCTCTCTGAAATTAATAAGAATATATTAAAAAGAAGAAAAAAGACAGCATCATTTGCAAATACCTGAGCAGGGCCACAATCACATTCTTCTCCCTCATCCAAGTTCTTGTTTCCACAAGATGGAGAATCATTTGAGTTATCAGTAAATGGAACATTAAACATGCATGCTGGATTATAATCATTCAGGAATTTCTCATACTGTATTCTGTTGCATTTACTGAATTTTAGTGCAGGAATGCTAGAGATAAGTTAAAAGTAAACATTAATCATATCATTGCATACTGGTAGAATAACTGTGAAAATTTTATAAATAATTTAGAAAGAAAAATATAAATAGTAAACTATAAAAGTCTATTTATTTTTCTTACTCTTGCCTTTCTGTTACAGCAGAGTGACTGAGCTCTTCATTATATAAAATGTCTTATTGAAACACAGCCAACAAATGCTGTTATGGTAAAAATGCGTTGACTTTATAGCACCAGAAAATCCTTCATGAACCTTGGTTTAGGCTGATAGTCCTTGTTTGCTGCTCCCATATCACTTTTTATTTTTTCTTGAACTAATCGATATACTTGGTTATCATCCATGTAAGACCACAGGCTTCTCAGTGCAAAGACTGAATCATGTTCAATTTTTTGTTTTTTTTAAAGAAAAGCACCTGTTGCCTTAGCCTGCTTGGCTCAGTGGATAGAGTGTTGGCCCTTGGACTGAAGGGTCCCAGGTTTGATTCCTGTCTAGGGCACACACCTCAGTTGCAGGCTTGATCCCTGGCCCTGGTCGGGGGACATGGGGGAGGCAACCAATCAGTGTGTCTTTCTCATATCAATGTTTCTTTCTTTCCGTCTCTCCCCTTCCTTTCCACTCTCTCTAAAAAATCAATGGAAAAATATCCTCAGGTGAGGATTAACAAAAAAATGAAAAATAGAAAAAGAAAGGCACTAGTTACTACAGTGGCTAGAACAGAATAGTTGTCTATAAATATTTGTTGAAACAAACTATTCATTTAATAATATGTAACACATCCTCGGAATGGGATATAGTTTTAGAAAACTGAAATTGATCTCCCTCCTATTTTCTTTTTCTTTTGACTCCTTTCCATCCTTATTGACACATAGATCAAATAGAGATGGACATTTAGAGTCCTGAATAAATTAGATGATTAGATTAGGATGGTGGGACCCTGAAAATAAATGACTAATTATGTGGATAACCATATAAAATTAGATATCAGTAATTAATTCTTCCCCTATGCTAGTCACTATGCTTGGGTCCTTTAGCTATTTTCCTCCATTTAATCAATATATAGAAGTACTGGTTACCATCAAGTAATATTTTTTCTACTTTATACAATGCACTACGTGCGCCTACTGTGAAAGAGTTCAGAGATGTGCAAGGCTTGGGGCCTGACTGCAGCTAATTCAATGCTGGGAACAAGCTGGACATCCTCTCATTCTGTCTCTAGGGAGTGCCTTGTATGTGTCTGGGACTTTTCTAGACAGTGGTTCTATAACAATGAACAAAGAAAAACAAAACAAAACAAAACAAAAAAAACCCCTGACCTCATGATATGTGTATTTTAATGGAGGAGGAAAATAACTAAATATGTAAAACATAGACTATATTAGATAGTGGTTAATACTAAAGGGGGGATTAAAGCAAAGGGTGAGGGTGTGCACACTGTTAGAGTATATCTGTGAGGGGACAGGATTGAAAAACTGGATCAGGTAGCTACGAAGGCTTTGCTGAGAATGATGTTTCAGGAATGATGATAAACCAAGGCATGTGGGTGTGTCCCGTTCCTGAGCAGCTGGGTATAGTGACTAATTGATTGTCATATATTTTTGCAATGTGCTCAGATGGAGTTTTAGAATTTCTCTTATTTATATCACTAGGAGATACACTACCAATGAATATGATTTAGTTCCCTGAGGGAAGCACCTTACCGTAACTGTTTTTGTAATAGACCTTCTGGAGTATATTTAGGAAAAATTCTATATAATCACAATATACCCCTACAATGTGGAATTTGAATCAAAAGTCACTCTCAAAATATTTAAATGTGTTCTTTATATCATTTGAGCCTTACCTTCCACCTTTATCCATCACACATGTTCCCAGAGTGCAGGTACATGGGTAATCGTCATGCTGCAGCCCAAGGTTATGCCCCAGCTGATGGGCCATTCGGCTTGCAATCACATTAAGGTCAGGTAAAAGGTCCTGATGCCAAAAGAAGATGTCATTAGACATTTCTACAAGACAGCACACTATAGGAAATAGTGCTTTGAACCAATGGTTGAAACCTGTTTTCTAGCTTCTGGTTAACTGATACTTATTTGAGAGGCCATGGATTTACTCCCTCTTCTGCCCCTCAGTTTCTTTAATTTTATAATGAGGTTGGACAAATGATGTTTTGAGTGGCTCTAAATCTACCATTTTGAAATTCTTTTTTTGTGGTATAATAATGGTCATTGTTGGAGTTATACAGACACATTCTTACAAATAGCTAAAAATTATTAACTAATGCTCAATTAAATAAACATTACTACCATCCATATACCAGATAATCAAAGGGTAAAAATAAAAATATGTGTGGTTCATGTTTTCAATGTGCAGTCTCACATTGCACAAAATTGTTATGCAATCATGAGAATGGAGTTTCTACTTGAAGAAAACCAGAAGGGTCAGTGCTGCAAAATCCAACACAAAGTTGATTGTTACCTGTTTGTAGTTCTATTTAACATTTTAATCTTTATATTATTTTCAAAAATATGAATTTCCAAAGGGAATGGAATATCAGGTTACTGTAAAAGTAAAATACCACTAATTTGGTAATTTCATCTTGCTCATTTAAGTTTAAAATATGCTCTAGGTTATAATATCATAATTTAAGTAGTGACTGCATATTAATGATTAGGTTGACTCTTTATGCAACATTTATGATATTGAAATTCGATGATTCCATGGGCAAACACATAATCATACAAAGAATCATACAACAAATAGCTCATGAATTCATTTTAATAAGTTCTAGCTTTTAATTTCAACATCGTAACAAGCCTGGGCTGAGCATTTCAATCATTGGGTAGGCACTAAAAAAAGTAATCCAAGTCTTAATGTTTTCAAATATTTCTTTAATATGGTTACTTGGACAGTACTTACTAGAAGCTCAGTGACTTGGGAAAGGATCAGATAAACAAGGGTCAGAGTCAGCAGTGTGAAGGTCTTATGCTTTTGGAAAAGAAATTGCAAGTCTGCCTTGATGTGATATTTTATATGACCTATGCAATTTCTTTTCAGCACAAGAACAATTATTCTCATTTGCTAAATCAGTCGAATTTAATGGACTTTACATGTCCTGTACACAACTCTATTTAATATGCAAAAGAACTTCTTAAATCTTTGCATATTAATTTGTATATGATGTTATCTTAAATTATGAACACTGCTTTACCTTTATTATTCATCTATAGTTTTTTTATAAAACATTTCCTTTCTCATTTAATAAAAGCAACATGGAAGTTTGATCATGACATATGTTGGTGGGGATATATGAAGGAATGCATACCTGGTCCCTTTCACTAGGACACAGAATACTACAGAAGTTTAATTCAAACTTTTATTAAGTAGTATAACATAAATAAACACAGCCCACCTTGACAACACTGCAGGAATAATAGGGCAGGCACATACCCCCTGGATAAGAAATTCCTTGTGCATGGCTATAAAGCCACTTCCCACTATAAACAAAATGAAAATACACTCTTCAATATGAGATAGTAGTTCAATTAATACATGCATTGAACCACAGTGAACTCCCACAATGCTAGTGCCTTTGCACATGAAAGTGTCTTTTCTTTTTCCTGGAGTTAAGGATGACTTCAGTTGATATTAAGCTCATTTTAAAACTGTGGCATATTAGATGCATTGAAAAGTCAATGCAATATTTAGTTGAAATCATATGAAAGCACTTTCTTAAAAATAACAATAGTACAGCCCCATTTTACTTGACTTCAGTTTACCCTGCATCCAGCTCTGGATAAAATAACTTTAAAAAAAATTAAAGTGTTTAGAGCCTGGCCAGTGTGGCTCAGTGGTTGAGCATCACAGTTTGATGCCTGGTCAGGGCATACATATGCCCAGGGTGCAGGCTCAATCCCAGTGGAGTGTGCAGGAGGCAACCAATCAATGATTCTTTCTCATCACTGATGTTTCTATCTTTCTCTTCCTCCCTGAAATCAATAAAAATCTATATTTTAAAAAAGGTTCAGAGGTAAAAATGCAACATAGTGAATGGACTCAACACCATGATTAATTGGTTGTATTTGAAAAATTTTAAAAATGTCGAATCAGCCATAAAAAAAATATAGAGAATTTGATATCTATGATCAAAGATTTAGAAGAGTTGTCATGTGAAAACAGAACTGTCCATAGATTAACTGAAAAGACAGATGTAGATGTGTATATCAAAGGAATCTAAATCTGGTATGCTTTCAAGAAAAACATTTAGAGTTGGAACACCTAAAGAGAGCTATCATGGGCTGGTAGGCCACTCCTAGAGTATAGTAGGGATTTAAACACAAGAAAGGTGGTCAGGCTGGATGACATCTTTTAATCTTTAACGTGTTCAACCAAGAAGATGTACTCTGCCCAGCCAGCATTGCTCAGTGATTGAACCAGGAGGTCACTGTGTGATTCCCAGTCAAACACATGCTTGAGTTGCAGGCTTAATCCCCAGTAGAGGTTGTGCAGGAGGCAGCCAATCAATGATTTTCTTGCATCATTCATGTTTCTATGTCTCTCTCCCTCTCCTCCTTTCCCCTAGCTGAAATCAATAAAATATATATATATAACATATACATATGTATGTATAATATGTGTGTGTGTGTGTGTGTTTATATATGTACGAGAGACCCAGTGCACGAAATTTGAGCACTCTGTGGGGAGGGTCCCTCAGCCCAGCCTGCGCCCTCTCGCTATCCAGGAGCCCTCAGGAGATGTCCAACTGAAGGCTGTCAGTCGGACATCCTTAGTGCTGCCATGCAGGCCAGAGAGGCTCCTGCCACCAGTGCTGCGCTCATCAGCCATGAACCTGGCTTCTGGCTGAGCGGCGCTTCTTCTGTGGGAGTGCACTGACCACCAGGGGCAGCCCCTTCATTGAGCATCTTCCCCCTGGTGGTCAGTGTGCATCATAGCAACTGGTCGTTCTGCCATAGGGCTGAAACTGGCTCTCTGACATCCCCTGACGGGTCCCGGATTGCCAGAGGGGTCAGGCCAGGCTGAGGGACCCCACCAGTGCGTGATCCGGGCTGGGGAGGGATGTGGGAGGTTGGCCAGCAAGGGAGGGATTGTGGGAGGGCTCCAGGGCATGTCTGGCTCATCTCTCTCAGTCCCAATCAGCTGGACCCCACCAACAAGCTAACCTACCAGTCAAAGCATCTGCCCCCTCGTGGTCAGTGCATGTCATAGCGATTGGTAGAACAGTAGACTGCCTGCCCCCTGGTGGTCAGTGCATATCATAGTGAGTGGCATATCATTAGCATATTATGCTTTGATTGCTTGAACGGACAACCAGACGACCAGACACTTAGCATATTAGGCTTTTATTATATAGGATATGTGTGTGTGTGTGTGTGTGTGTGTGTGTATAGATGTCCTCTATTTCTTTCTTTATGATTGAAATGTCCCTATGCCTACATTTTAAAGTCTCAGTATTGACAATACATCTTGGAGGAATATGGAATTCTGGTCTCCCTAGACTCTGAATTTCTTGGGAGAACACCACCTGTGGAGATGAAGCACCTGAGAAAGCAGGATCCAGATTCTGATTTTGCTCATAAACACTTAAAACCAAGAGTCACACCATGACAATGCCATATATTGTGCCTCATCTCTTCTAGATCTATGTGAATAGAGAAGGGAAGATATATAAGAAACTGAACACCTGAGAAATCCCAAACATGGTGCCCAGTTAGACATTTAGTAGCACTCCCCATCACATCATTTCTCTATTTGTAGACATACTGTTAGGAGAGAAGTTACCTCTCAGAGACACTAATGGAAGTAAACGATTTTCCACTTATACCCATTTAAATATTTTTAAATTAATTGATTAATTATTTTTTAACACATGTCTAAGGATTGGGCAAAGGGGCTAATCTTGCCACTACAGAAGTTGTGATGATGTTTTACTTCACTACTCATAATTTTGAATTATACTAGTTCATGAATATGCAAGCCCAAGCCAGGTACACATTTCCCCTGGAAATATGTGCTATGGGCCATCCCAGTATGGAAATCAGAAATGATATTGCACTAGAGGTCTGGCTCACTCTCATTATTCTGACAAAGGGCTGGAGCTGACCTCTGACTAAAGGCTTTGGAAGCTTCACAGTTCTGAGGTCAGACTGAAAGTTAACATGTAGATAATGGTCAAAGCCACATTGGCAGGCTGTGTTTGCAGACTTTAGGAGAAACACTGCTATTATAGGTAGATGAAGTAGGCAAAGTGGGTACCCATATCTTAGAGCAGCTTTAAGGGAGTCAGAAGAGATGATAAAAGACTCCAATGCTCCAAACTTGTTCTTCCATAAATTAACATTCTTTACGATAACAGGGTATGTGAAACACAAGGTTGAAGTCAGTTCAGCTTCACAATTATTTACCATTTCTCTACAGGCTGAGTAGTGTGCTTAGGTATTTTGAATAACTGAAATGATTTTCAAATGGCCCCATTTTTAAGAATTAATGACCTCAGTATTCCAGATAAATTCAGACTTTTCCTTAGGAATATTAGACCTATGGCAGTTTTAATTTATCACATTAGTTTTCTGTCATTTTGAATAGTAGAGAAGATGCTTTTAAAACACTAGTCACTGGATGAGCACACATTGATGAGGGGGAAATGTTCAGAGAATAAGGTGTTTTCCCAGAAAAAGTTGATTTTGGGGGAGTGTTAAAATAGTATGGTGTGGAAGGCTGAAGGAATGAGAGTTGAAAGCGGATAGGTAAAGTACATGGATTCTGAAATTGCTTTACTTACCTAACAACATTTTTCAACCCTGCCGAGGAATATGAATGTATTAAATTTTTCCTTTCTAGTGTTCATCACTATTAGGAAGGAAGTTCTTAAAAAGTTCATATGGAAATTTTCTATGTAGCTAGACATAACATTTTGTCCCTGTGTACTATCCAAAAATGTCAATTGCCTTAAAAATATTTTGTTTTTCCTTGTTTTGTTTTCTTTTTTTTTTTTATAAACCTCCTAATGTATGCAAGGAAATAGAGCATTTACTTACCTGAGTAACAAAACATGATCATAATTCTTCTTTTTTTTAAGCACTGCTTGTTGCCAAGCTGAAAAACGTGATAAAGTTGTTTCCATATTGGAATCGATTTTTATTTTATCTCCACTTGTCCACATCTCAAAGCCAACCAATGTAACATGAATGTCAAAAGATTTATAAATCTGTTTAAAATAAAAAGAATTTTTCACGAAGTCAAGTTGCATAAAGATCCTTTCCATTAGCATATTCTTTTACATTAAAAAAGAGAAACATTTGCAGTGAGTGCATGCCAGAGAGAACTCCTACACCTTGAAGTTCTCATCCATGTGCCCAGAACCAGCCTCCCAGGATCCCATGCTGACAGGGCTGCCATAGCAACACAGACCTGCCCTGTGACTGCTCCAACCCAGGGGCCAGAGACTGTTTTGCCAGTCCAACCTGGTGAGCCCAGGCAAGGGTCACAGGACCACACTGCAAGTATCCAGCCAGAGGTTCCTAGGACACCACCCTACTGCAAGTACCAGGCCTCATAGGGAGTTGCACACTAGAGGAACTGTGCACGCAACCCCACTGACCCTGAATAACTGAAGCAGACAAAGGAAGGATAAGATCTATGGGAGAAGGGGTTACAACTCATAGCAATAAAGGTGCGAGACTCAAGGCAGATCCAGCCTCCAAGCTAAAAAGTCCTGGGCCACTGAACCACTATGAGCTTCAACCTCTCAAGACCTCAGGTAGGGTGCCCAGGGCCAGGAAGAAACAACAAAAATGGGGAGATAAAGAAACAATGCCCAAAGGAAAGAAAAGGAGAAATCACCAGAAAAGGAACTAAATAAAATGGAGGCAAGCAATATGACAGAGAAAGAATTCAGAGTAATTGTTATAAAGATGCTCAACTGTCTGGATAAGAAATTCATCAACATATGTGAAATCAAGAGGACATGAAGAATGATATAGTGGCAATAAAAAACACAATGGAAGGTTTTAACGGTAGACTAGAAGAAGTGGAGGACTGAGTCAGTGAGTTAGAAGACAGGGTAGAAAATAACACCCAAACTACACAGCAATTGGAAAAAAAATTAAAAAGCAGAAGGAGAGTTTAAGGGAGCTTTTGGACAACATAAAATGAAGAAACATATGCATAATAGGGGTGCCAGAAGGATAAGAAGAGGAGCAAGGATTAGAAAACTTATTTGAAGAAATAATGACAGAAAACTTCCCTGACTTGGGAAAGAAAACGTCACACAAGCACAGAGAGTCCCAAACAAGATGAACAAAAAAGACCCACACCAAGACATGTCATAATTACAATGGCAAATGTTAATGACAAAGAAAGAACCTTAAGGGTTGCAAGAGAGGACAGAAAGTTACCTACAAGGGATCTCCCATTAGACTATCAAATGATTTTTCAACAAAAATACATCAAGGTAAAAGGGAATGGAATGAAGTATACTAAGTAATGCAAAGCAAGGGACTGAATCCAAGAATACTCTATCCAGCAAGGCTATCATTCAAAATTGATGGTGAAATCAGAAGCTTTGCAGGCAAAAAAAGCTTAAGGAAGTTTATCACTACCAAGCCAGCAATGCAAAAAATGCTAAACAGATTGTTGTAAGAGAAGAAATAGAAAGGGAAGAAGAAACACAGTCATAAAGAATACAAATGACAACTAACAAGCAATTATCAATAATAGCCTTAAATGGAAATGGATTACATGCTCCAATCAAAGGACATAGAATTGTTGAATGGAAAAGAAAACATGACCTATATATATGCTATATATAAGAGACCCACCTCAGAACAAGGAACTCACACAGACTGAAAGTGAAGAGATGGAGAATAATTTTTCAGGCAAATAGAAATGAAAAAAAAAAGGTTGGGTAGCAATACTTACATATGACAAAATAGACCTCAAAGTGAAGGCTATTACAAGAGATAAAAGAGGCCACTTTCATAATACTAAATGGATTGATACAACAAGAAGATATAACTCTGATAAACATATATGCACCCAATACAGGAGCACCCAAATACTAAATAAATAAATAAATAAATAAATAAATAAATAAATAAATACTTCTGGAAAATATCAAGGAAGAGGTTGAGAACAACACAATCTTTGTAGGGGCTTTAATACCCTATTGACATCACTGGATAAATCTTCTAGAAAAAAAAATCAACAAAAAAAACAGCAGATGGAATTAATTGACATCTTCAGAACATTTAACCTCAAAACTATAGAATATATACATTCTTCTCAAGTGCACACAGGACATTTTCAAATATAGACCACATATTAGGACACAGGCAAAGTCTCTTCAAAATTAAGAAGTTTGAAATCATACCAAGCACCTTCTCAGACCACAATAGAATAAAATTAGAAATCAACTACAATAAAAACAATCAAACACTTGGAAGCTAAATACCATGCTATTAAACAATAATTGGTTTACCAAAGAGATCAAATAAGAAATCAAAAACAACCTGGAATCAAATAACAATAAAAAACACAACAATCCAAAATTTATGGGACACAGTGAAAACAGTTGTTAAAGGGAAGTTCATAGCACTACAGGCCCACTTCAAAAAACAAGAAAAAATGGTAATAAATAATCAACTCTACAACTTAAAGAATTAAAAAGAGAGCAACAATAAAAGCCCAGAGTAAGTAGAGGAAAGGAAATAATAAAGATCAGAGTGGAAATAAACGACATAGAGACAAAAAAAAATCAATAGAACCAAGAGCTGAATCTTTGAAAGGATAAATAATATTGATAAACCTCTATCCAGGCTCACCAAGATGCAAAGAAAGAGGACTCAAATAAACAAAATCAAAAATAAAAGAAGTGAAGTAACATCTGACCCCACAGGAATACAAAGGATTGTAAACAAACAAACAACAAACAAACAAACAAACAAGCAAACAAAAACTATGGACAGATCTATTCCAACAAACTGAACAACCTAGACAAAATGGACACATTCCTAGAAAAATACAATCTTCCAAAATTCAATCAATGAGAATCAGAAAATCTGAATAGGTCAATAACTACTGAGGAAATTGAAGCAGTAATCAAAAAAATCCCATAAAACAAAAGGCCTGGTCTGGACAGATTCACAGGAGATTTTTATCAAACATTCAAAGAAGAACTAAAACCTACCCTCTTTAGATTATTCCAAAAAATTCAAGAGGAAGGAACACTTCCAAGCTCTTTCTATGAACCCAGCATCACCCTAATCCCAAAACAAGATAAAGATGCTGCAAAGAAAGAGAATTATAGGCCAATACCCCTGATGAACATAGATGCTAAAATCTTCAACAAAATATTAGCAAATCGCATCCAACAATACATTCAAAAGAACATACACCATGACCAGGTGGGATTTACTAGTATTCTGGGGATGCAAGGCTGGTACAGTATCTGTAATTAAATAAATGTGATACATCACATAAAAAAATTGAAAGACAAAAACCACATGATCATATCAATTGATGCAGAAAAAGCATTTGACAAAATCCAACACCCTTTCTTTATAAAAACTCTCAGCAAAGTGGGAATAGAGGGCTCATACCTCAACATAATAAAAGCCCTATATGACAAACCTACAGCCAACATCATACTCAATGGGCAAAAACTAAAACCATTTCCTAAGAATAGGTACAAGACAGGGATGCCCACTTTCACCACTCCTGTTCAACATAGTACTGGAAGTGCTAGCCATAGCGATCAGACAAGAAGAAGGAATAAAAGGCATCCAAATTATTAAAGAAGAATTAAAACTGTCCTTATTTGCGGATGACATGCTATTGTATGTAGAAAACCCTGAAGACTCCATCAAAAAACTACTTGATTTAATAAAGAAATTTGGCAACATAGAACAATACAACTTTAACACACAAAAATCTGTCCTTTTTATACACCAATAATGAGAACTCATAGAGAGAGAAACTAAAAAAACAATCGCATTTACCACTGCAGCAAAAAAAATTAAGATACCTAGAAATAAACTTAACTAAAAAGGCAAAAGACCTGTACTTGGAAAACTACAAGTCATTGAAAAAAGAGATAGAGAAATATATAAACAAATGGATGAATATACCATGTTCATAGATTGGTAGAATCAACATCATTAAAATGTCCATGCTACTGAAAGCAATCTATAGATTCAATGCAATCCCCATTAAAATACTAATGGCATATTTCACAGACTTAGAACAAACTATCCAAAAATTTATATGCAATTAAAAATGTCCCAGAATATCTGCAGCAATCCTGAGAAAGAACAACAAAGTTTCAGGAATCACAATACCAGGTTTCAAGTTGTACTACAAAGCTACTGTTCTCAAAACAGCCTGGTACTGGTGCAAGAACAGACAAATAGACCTATGGAACAGAACAGAGAACCTAGAAATTGACCCAAGCCATTATGCTCAAATAATATTTGACAAAGGAGGCAAAGGATACAATAAAGTCAAGACAATAAATGGTGTTGGGAAAATTGGACAGATATATGTAAAAAAATGAAACTTGACCACCAACTTATACCATACATGAAAAAAAATTCAAAATGTATAAAAGATTTAAACATAAGATGGGAAACCATAAAAATCTTAGAAGAATTCATAGGCAGCAAAATATCAGATATAGCTCGTAGCAATATGTTTACCGACACATCTCCTAGGATAATGGGAACTGAGGAGCAAATAAAAAATGGGACTACATTAAAATAAAAAGCTTCTGCACAGCAAAAGAAACCCTCAACAAAACAACAAGAAAGCCCACTTTCTTTATGGGAGAACATAATTGCCAATGTGACATCTGATACGAATTTAATCTCCAAAATTTACAGGGAACTCATACAATTTAACAAAAGAAAGATAAACTGTCCAATCAAAAAATGGGCAAAGGACCTAAATAGACAATTATCAAAAGCAGAACTACAGAAGGCCAAGAGACATGTGAAAAAATGCCCAAAGAAACTAATCACCCAAGAGATGCAAATCAAAACAACAATGAGGTACCACCTCACACCAGTCAGAATAGCTATCATCAACAAATCAACAAATGATAAGTGCTGGAGATGATGTGGAGAAAAGGGAACTCTAGTACACTGCTGGTGGGATTGCAGACTGGTGCAGCCTCTGTGGAAAACAGTATGGAGTTCCTTCAAAAAATTAAAAATGGAACTCCCATTTGACCCAGTAATCCCACTTCTAGAAATATATTCCAAGAAAACAGAAACACCAATCAGAAAGGACATATGCATCCCTATGTTTATAGCAGTGCAATTTGCAATATCTAAGATTTGGAAACAGCCTAAGTGCCCATCAGCAGATGGGTGGATTAAAAACTGTGGTACATCTACACAATGGAATACTATGCTGCTGTAAAACAGAAAGAACTCTTACCATTTGCAATAGCATGGTGGACCTGAAGACCATTATGCTAAGTGAAATAAGCCAGTCAGAGTAGGATAAGTATCACATGATTCAATCATTTGTGGAATATAATGAACAACATAAACTGATGAACAAAAATAGATCCAGAGATATAGAAGCATCGTCAAACCTCAGTGGGAAGGCAGGGGAGGGGAGTGGTGGGGGTGGGTGCAGTTGTGGGGGGAAGAGGTCAACCAAAGAACTTGTATTCATGTAAGCATAACCAATGAGCACAGATAATATAGGGGGGGTTGTGGGGGCAGGCTGGGAGGGGACAATGGGGAGTAAAGGGGACATATGTAACACTTTCAACAATAAATAATTTTAAAAAAGTAATTTTGCTCTGGCCAGTGTGTTCAATGGTTAGATTATTGGCCTGTGAACCAAAGGGTGGTGGGTTCTAAACACTGTCAAGGGCATGTACTTGGATTGCAGGTGTGATCTCTGGCCCTGGTCGTGGAGCATTCATAAGGCAACTAATTAATGTGTCTGTCTCTCTCACATTGATGTTTCCTTCTCTCTCTCTCTCTCTCTCTCTCTCTCTCTCTCTCTCTCTCTCTTTCTCTTCCCTCCACTCTTTCTATTAAAAGAAATCAATGGAAAAAGTATCCTCAGGTAAGGATTAACAAGATAAAAAAAGTAATTTGAATGCAGGAGGTCATAAGCAAAAAGTACAGGCCTCAAACAAAACAGTTATATTGAAACCTAAGGTGGGGTGAATCACTCAGAATACTGGGTGAACTGCCATGGCCAACAAAGAAGCTAAATTAAAAACTTCTTAATAACCCTTGAGCTCAAAATGTTTTAGACTAAATAATTTAGCAAAAGTCTGAGATTACAATTGACCTGAAATATGAATTCACTGATAGTAGGCACATGATGGAATGATTGTTCTTTATTCATTTATTTCCTTTCAGAGTTAGCTCTGTGGCAGATTAGAAAGTTGACATTGGTTTTCAAAAACCAATAGTTAGCTGCTATCTTTGTTCTCCATGTTTGGTTTTTTGAACTACTTTGTTGTCTAAGAAATCTTATTGTGGATTGCTCAAAACAGGAAGAAACAGTTGCAGTCCATAAGTCTTCTTGCCGCTATTCGCATCTGCTTTTGTAAATTCCCAGTTGATAAATATTTGATGCCAGGACAAAAGAAGCGTTTAAGCAAATACAGAGATGTGCAAAAGTAGGTCTACAGTTGTTTGTATGGAAAATAATACAATAATTAATAAATAATAATACAATAATAAACTCACATACTTACAACTATAAACCTACGTTGGCCAATCCCTGTATTATGAGAATTTTGAGACAAATAACTATGTTATATCAAAATTATTTTCCATACTAGGTGGTTTGAAAGAAAGAATAAATGATAAATTAGGAACACTGAGTTTACAATAATGGAGAGCCTACTCATATAATATGAACAGAGAATGTAATTGGTTATTCAAAATGTTTATACAATATGTGAAGTTCAATGAACAAATTGAACTACCAAGCAAAATAGAGACAGATTCAGAGTTAGAGAGCAAGCAGACATCTCTAGTGGTGGTGGTCGGGGGAGGGGAGACAGGTTGTTGCAGGGGCGTGAAGGGATTGAGCAAAAAAGAAAAAAAAAAAACAAGGAAGAATTCAAGGATATGGACAACAGTGTGATGATTGTATCATGAGGGGGAGGGGAAGTGGAAGAGGGCCTAGAGGGGATAAATGGTAACTGAAAAAATAAAATCAAAAGATAAAATAATAAAAACAAAAAAGTTGAATACATCATTGCTATAAAAACCATGTCTTATGTCCATTGGTTATGCTTATATGCATACATACAAGTCCTTCAGTTGATCTCTTATCACCCTCCCTCCTGCCCCCCCAATAAGACACTGCGGGGTAGGGGAGGCCAGGGGATTGTCAAGGGTGGGGAAAATAAAAAAGGACTCATATGTAATACCCTTTGTAATACTTTAAGCAATAATAATAATAAAAAAACATATCTTAATTTTCCACTTTTCTTAACCTAAATAATATGAATATATTGAATTCCATGTATCAGCATAACCTAACAAGTTTGTTTCATAACCATGAGAATGAGGTTTTTTTTCAACTTCAAGAAGTTAGACCTTTAGTTAAATCATCATTTCAAATCTGTATTGCAGCCTGTACAGTGGGGCCTTGACTTACGAGTGTCCTGACTAACGAGTTTTTCAAGATACGAGCGGTCTCCCGGCCAATTTTTTTGCTTTGAGTGGCGAGCTAAAATTCGGGTTATGAGCCAGCTTCAGATACCCCACTGCTAGTTGGCATAGCGAACGTCACAGTGAATGCCACAACATCAGCCTAGCATTCAATTCATTGTAATGGTGAAAATTGATTTGACATACGAGTAATTTGAGTTACGAGCTCCATCACGGAACGAATTAAACTCGTAAGTCAAGGCCCCATTGTAATGCCCATTCCTTTTGGTTCCGATTTTATTGTGGAATAAACCTTATGAGTTAGGTCCCACAGAACAAGACTTTTTTAAACCTGGGTTCTTTGGATTCTCTTCATTCACGGATGGGCTTTAGGTTTATAAAACTCGTTGCAAGTGAAAATGGAAACAATATTTGCCATCCTTCAAATATGTTCTCTTCTAGTGAGAAAATATCCTATAAAATAAAGATATGTTTTATGGTTGAGGACAGAGTGTTTAATGAGGTGGCTACTGCCAGACTCTCTAGCTAGATACAGCTAGATCTGGCCCAGAACAGATATTGCTCCCGTAAATTCCTTCAGACTGTCTGACTCCTCCCCTATGGGCAATATGGGGCATAAAAGACCAGTAAGAGTAACATGATGGAAATGGTCAAGGACTTGTAGACCATGCTACTTTAAACTGTTTGTGGTATGACCTCCTATTCTAAACTGAAAATATTTAATGACAAGTTCAGCAATGTGCAACAATTTTGTATTTATGTTTACTTTGGAGATGGGGTAAGGATAAAGACAATTACAAGATAAAAGAAATAAGAGAAAACAGAAATGACTATGAGATATACACATTCAACTCTACATTGCTCCTATATTTTAGAAAATGTCACAGGGAGAATTTTTAATCTCCATAGACATAAATTTAAATTTAGAAGGAATTCTGCTTCTGCCTAAGATGTAAATAGTTGTAAAGAATGCTGCTTCTATCTTGACCAACAGAAAAAAAGAATCTACAAAATTTTATTTTTTATTGAAACCATGAGAGCTGAAGTAACTAGGCAAAACAGCCTGAAATCTAAAATAAATTGTACAAGAGCATCCCCCAGTGGCAGAAAGAGAGAAGAGAGATGCTTTGTGCCAAACAGAGAGATGGGAATCCACCAAATATTTTTAAGGAATTGCTAAAAGATAAGTGTGGGATAGAGTGAGCGTATAGGACCCCCAGGGAGACTCAGACGCAAGGAAATATGCCCGTGCACAGACTCTGGGGAGACACACAGCGGAGGGCGGAGTGGGAGGCTGGAGATATTCTCCCTGGGTGGCACAGGCCTGAAGGGTGGGAGCCACTGCTGCCTTGGGGACATTTTAAAGCTACCAAGCCCCTCTCCTGAGAAACAAAAGCCTTAAGCTGCTGTGTGAACTTCGGGGACCTTTTTCTTTTACAGCCTCAGAACTGAAGGGAAGACCTATTATGGCTGAAAGGAGGGAAAAGAATAACATCCACCCCTAGAGAAAAGGGAGGAAACTATCCTGAGGCCAGACCATTCAAGGGCTCCTACCAAAGGAGGAAGGACATGAACTTCGAGGTAGCCAATGGCCATGGGCAGGACTTTCCTAAGACCAAGGATCGATCAGGATAACAGAAAACACTTTGGTCCCATAACCAGGCCAGCAATTACTGAGTAAAACACAAGAACCGATTACTACAGAGGAAGAGATCTGTGTGAAAGAAAACCTCCTTTGAGCACTGGCCCTTGACAAAGCCCTGAGGTGGAAGTTGAGATTGAAGCAGAAATGAACAATCCAGGACTCACTCTAAGCACAAGATAACACTACAGAGACCTGAAGCTCCTGGTGCACTGTAAGTAACAATAGCAATCGCAACCCCCAAACCAGTGTAATTGCTGACAAGATTGATTTAATCCCATTTGTTAATGGCCTGGTCAAAGAAGAAGGGATAAATATTATTTCCTCTGTCCCTACTATCCTCTACATAATGTCCAGTATCCAATAAAATATTAAAGAACACACAAAAAAGCAAGGAAAAACAACCCACTGTTTGAGAGATGAGTCAACAAAACTAGATTCAGAGATATTCCAAATGTTGACGTTATCTGACAGGAACTGTAAAATAATAATTATTAATATGTTATAGCTCTAGTGGAAAGTATGGATGTGGTAGGCAGAATTTTAACATAAAGTTGTATAAAAAATTTCCAAGTATTTGGAAACTAAGTGACACAGATATAAAACCATTGAATCAAAGAGGAAATCATAAGGGATATTAGAAATATTTTGAATTGAATGGAAATTAAAACATCAAATTTGTGAGAACCAGCTAAAGAACATATACTTATTGTTTGACCCAGCATTCTTATTTCTTAGTCATTTACAAAAAGAAAATAAACATTTATGTATGCACACACATCTATATGCAAATGTTGAAAGAAATCTTATTCATTATAGCAAAAACTACAAATTGATCAAATGTCCTTGAACTGGTGAATGAATCACCGCTGACCTAGATGGGGCTACTCATTATAGCATCTTCCTTTGGGCTTTCTTTATCCTAGTAATGGAGCTCAGTGACTTAGAAGGAGCCAGAATAAGAAAACTATGTATAATTTACAGTATTGTTTTGTAAAAGAGGTTATAGTTAATTATAGATTTTGCTGAAATATTTTCCCTAATTTCTGTGTCAAAATATAGAAAATAAATTACAGCTTGCAAACTTTTTTGCTGTGCACGGTCATGGAGCGGTAATTTACAATAGTGGATTTGATTTATGAATGATGGGCATTAAAATCTTTGTATATTACCTTAAATATTTTTGTGATTAGTGACCAATATTTGAAATTTATTTAAATGTTTATTTATTAAATTCCATTTACTTAGAAAGCAAAAAACTCAGACCTCTGGTTCATTTGTTGCTGTGAATTTAATTAATTCTTGCTAATTAGTCTACTGGGTGAATTTTTGTCTTTTGGGCTGCCTCAGAACCACCACAGAAATTCAGCAGTATCTATCCTAAAAGTTTCTTTCCATTTGTATTTTTAGCTTGATTTAAACTATAAAATCTTACCATGTTGACAAAATTGACCATTCCCCAAATTCGATTCCTCAGTTTATTGTGAGGATAATTATTCCTGCGATACTGCAAATATAAGCATAAATATCTGTTAATAATAGGAGTTGAATACAAATTCAATAAAATATTTCACACATTATCAGGTCTTTCAAAGAAAAACGTATTATTTGTATTCCTTCCAGTCAGCTAAAAATCTTGGCAACTTAAGCAAAAGTATATTTTGTATATGACACAGCTACAGCACTTTCAAAAGACATGCTTCAACTTAGCAATTACTTTACATGTTTTTATAACTTTGTCCCCTTTCACATTGTATTATATTACATTACATGATTTATCAAATCAACTAGTAAGTGTTCTTTAGATTTCATATTTGTCATGCTGATGAAACAAAACTTTTAAAGCTTCACAGCAACCACTATATTGCAAGAAAACAGCAACTTTATCAGCCTTTCTGAGTCCATGGTGGCCACAAACTAAGGGACATGTAATCAAGGGTCACCCTGGAGCCAGAGATGTGAGGAAAGGGGCACAGAACTGTTGCTTGCCCTTCTCTCCAGGAAAAGACTAGGAAGGAAATGCCAACTTCCCTACTCTGGCCTATTCTTTAGTTTTTTCTCCTAAGGCAGTTTATTATTATTTTCTTTTCATTAAGTTCATTTGGGTGACACTGGTTAACAAAATTATATAGGTTTCAGGTGGACAATTCCACATGATCTGTACACTGTATTGTGTGTTCACCACCCCAAGTTATGCCTCTTTCCATCACCGCCTATTCTGACTTCGGTTCGCTTCTTTCAAATGGATTCTCTATTTGTGCCATCAAGACCTTGTTCTCAGTATTATCAATGTAGACCTGACAAAATATATTTAAATAGTGGCCTGTTGCACAAAATTTGTGCGCAGGGCAGGGGTGTGTCCCTCAGCCAAGCCTGCACCCTCTCCAATCTGGGACCCCTTGGGGGTCCCTGAACAGGGATCGGGCCTAAACCGGCAGTCGGACATCCCTCTCTCAATCTGGGACCACTGGCTCCTAACTACTCATGAGCCTGCTTTCCTGATCACCCCTAACCACTCTGCTTGCTTGCCTGACTGCCATCAACTGCCCCCCCCACTGACCTGATCGCCCCCAACTGCCCCCCCCACCAGCCTGATCACCCCCAACTGCTCTCCCCTAACTGCCTCTGCCTCGGCCCCACCACCATGGCTTTGTCTGGAAGGACATCTGGAAGGTCTCCTGGTCTAATTAGCATATTACCCTTTTATTAGTATAGATAATAATATAAGGTATCTTGTGGGGACAAATGCAAATGGTAAAGTTTCTTACCTAATGAAAATAAAAATAAATATCCTTTTCTGAATCCTGAAAGTATCCTCTAGTTACCATTTCATTGCTGTCCTGTTATCATAAAGATCTACATATCTCAATGATATAACATTAGAATCTCTTCAATTATTATCTACCACCTACTCCTCAACTCACCACTCACTAGCTGACTATCACTATTTCATTGAAACTATTCTTGATAAATGTCCTCTCAATGATCAACCCATTGAACACTTTTTTCTCATCTTCCTGGTCACCTTGTTCACATTTAATATTGACTATTTTCTCTTTCAAGACATTTCTTATCATCCTGGTTTTCATTATGCTACACATTTCTAGGATTTTACTGTGCAGAGGTTTTTCTTTTCAACCATCCCCTTAAATTCTAAATAACAAATGTTTTCACTCCAGAATTCCCATTGGTGAATGGGTAGGACTGGCCTAGTATACATAGTTAATAGAGATTTTGAGGTTGTCTTAGGAACTACAGGAATAGAGTACTTATCAATCATTGATTTCTACCCATGGGGTAAGAAAGAGGGATGGACATGGGGTCTTTGCACTTTTATTTCCAAGCCTTTATTAAATGTTTAGTGTTCCCTAGGATCAGACATTTGTGCTGTGCTCTGTCTTTCAACTTGCTAAGTCTGGGTGTACACATCTGTACCCTCACTCTACCTCGCTGCTTAAAACTCATCACATTGCTTTCAAGATGTATCAAACCCTCAACATGTTTTCCAAAGCTGCCTTTGTTTTTCCTCTTCTATCTTACCAAAATACCCTAACTCTTAGTCTTTATTAATACATTATTATTAAGATTAAAGCTTATCTTAACTTTCTTTTAAAAATTTAGTTAACTTGTTCTTACCAACATGCCAATACGCCTATCTGTCCATTAGTGCCTAGAACAGTGATGGCGAACCTTTTGAGCTCGGCTTGTCAGCATTTTGAAAAACCCTAACTTAACTCTGGTGCCATGTCACATATAGAAATTTTTTGATATTTGCAACCATAGTAAAAGAAAGATTTATATTTTTGATATTTATTTTATATATTTAAATGCCATTTAACAAAGAAAAATCAACCAAAAAAATGAGTTCGCGTGTCATAGGTTTGCCATCCCTTGCTTAGAACTTACTAATTCATTTAAAAAAAATTTGTTTCTTTGCTTTTCCCATGCCTTATATTTCCCCTGCCCTTTGCCACAGGCAGACAGAACATTTTCTTTCTCTTTGCATTTTTAATGCGCAGAACCTTTCTCTTTCCCTCTACGCGTCTGGGCCAGCTCTTTCTGGCTCTGGGCACCAGGCGCTGGTCTGCAGACTGTGGGTCACAAAGCCTTTGAGTCTTATTTCCTACTCGGAGGCTTTCTCCCTCATTTTTAGCACTTGGCGATTCCTTGTTTTTGTGGTTATTGCTGTTATTTTTGTTTGTGTGGTTTTAGTTGAGTTTAGATATAGTTTTATTTTTTACATGTTGTTCAGCATTTTCACGTTTGTAATGGGGAGGGCAGATCTTTTTTGGCGCAGTCTGCTGTACTACTAAAGGATACAATCATCTCATATACATCTGTTTGGGGAAGCTAAAAAGAGATTGAGCCCAGGATGAAATCCCGAATAAAACTTTTTTCTTTGTTAGAATCACAAATCTAGTTTTATAAGGATGAACGAAGAGACAATGTTCATCTGAAAACTCACCACGTTACCGTCAGCAACAACAAACAGTTCAACATAGTTTTCTATATGGGTGACCTGGAAGTTTATAAAAAAATTGAATGAAGTATAGTTAATATTTCTTATTTTAACATTTTAAGATAACATTTGTAAGGTAAGAAATGTTAATTTTTATTGATACAAGAGGTGTTATAGAAGTATATTTAATTATTCTAGAAAGTTATCTAAATAAAATCCATTGTATTATTAAAACATGTGGCCCTGTATAACAGATTGTAATAAACCTGAAATAGCATTCCATACTTGATTATCTTTTCTTTCTTTGTTAAGTCTTTCATATAAAATGTATTATAAATGAAAAAAAAATTATATCTAGTCTTTTACATTAGGTGTTTTGTTTTATTTACAAAGTAAATGCTTACTAAGAAAACTCTTTTTTACTGTGGTACATCTACATGATGGAATACTATGCTGCTGTAAAAAAGAAGGAACTCTTACCATTTGCAACAGCATGGATGGAACTGGAGAGCATTATGCTAAGTGAAATAAGCCAGTCAATGAAGGAAAAATACCACATGATCTCACTCATTCATGGATAATAGAGACCATTATAAACTTTTGAACAATAATAGATACAGAGGCAGAGCTGCCTCAAACAGATTGTCAAACTGCAGCGGGAAGGCCGGGGAGGGTTGGGGGACAGGAGGGAGGGGGGTAAGAGATCAACCGAAGGACTTGTATTCATGCATATAAGCATAACCAATGGACATAAGACACTGGGGGGTAGGGGAGGCCAGGGGATTTCAAGGGCGGGGGGGATGGGGAGGGAAGGACACATATGTAATACCCTTTGTAATACTTTAAGCAATAAAAAAAAGAAAACTCTTTTTTTAAAAAAGCATCCATATATAAAGCTCAGAACTAACATAGAGCTAATTATTAGCCTACAGTCAGGCTAATAGAACTGATTATTTTTCATTTACTCCTGCTCCTCTCTCCAAATCATCTGTATTTCAGTAGTCTAAATCCAAGAGAACATGTATAAAAGTTTCTAATTATAGATCTTCTATAAAATACCAATACTAAGAAATTCTATGTTTTCAGTTTTTGATGGCATACATTGAGGTTCATGCATATTCTGTGAGTATAAATCAGGGACATGTTCAAAGATTGACTAAGTCATTCTTATGTGGACTAAGTAATCTTTTATTGATTGATTTACTCAATTGGACTATGAATATGTGAAAAAGATGAACATTCTTGGAGCTTAAAGACTAACCTCTAGGGGGATTTAAGGAGATATGAGTTGGCTGTAGAGAAAATGAACTCATTATTACTCTTAATTGTCCTTAACAGTTAATGTTTGACCTAATTAAAGGGAGAGAATCTTGCTTATCAATTCCCCGAAAATGTCAACAAACACAAGGGCAGTCAATATCTAGGATAGGTTTCAAGACAATGTAAATTTCATTCTTTCCAGCCACCTGTAGCTCTAATGCTCAAAACCTATACACACCTTGCTGATATTCCCCTTCCTTGAAACCAATAGGACAAACTGAGATTTACTGTATGGAACAATCACTTTCCATATAGATAACAAATACAAATGTTTGACATTTCAGATTTCAAACAATAAAGACTCAGATAGTATGCATACTTCCTTCATTGAGCTCAGATTTTCTCTCTTGAGATCATAAAGGAATCGAGAAAAATATAACTTAAAAATAAAGCACTCACTTCCATGTTGGAGCCTTCCATGGATTTAGAATTATTGTTTGGAGTAGTTGTCCTTTTAAAATTAAGCTCTGTACAAGAATAATTGGCAGCATACTGCATTTTTGGGTTATAGTTGAATACTAAATGTTCTCCCTCATCTGAATATTTCACTGGTTCAATGAGGTACCTTTGGTTATATACCCTGAAGAATCCCCTGTGGAAATTGAGAATACAATGTATAGGTAAGAATTTTTATTATTACATTACCATATGAAACTACTCTATTCTATTTTTATTGATGTTGCCTTTTAAAGTTTTTATTATATATTTTATAATTCCTCCCTAAATTGGTTTTATTTTCAAATTTAATTTTTATGTACTTTCCCCTGCTTCCATTTATTTTATTACTTTTCATATCACCATTTATCCCCCATATACCCTCTTCTAAATCCACCCACCACCCTGACAGTCACCACACTGCTGTCCATGTCCATGAGTTCTTTCTCTTTCTTTCTCAATCCCTCCACTTGCCCCAGCACCCCCAGATCCATCTGCCTGCTCTCTATCTATGAGTCTGTCTCTATGTTGCTTGTTAATTCAGTTGGTTTATTAAATTCTACATATTAGGGAAATTATATGGTACTTGGCTTTCTCTGACTGGCTTATGCTACTTAGCATAATGTTCTCTAGGTCCATTCATTATGTTGCCAAAGGGCAAAATTTTCTTCCTTTTTATGGCCAAGTAGTCTTCCATTGTGTACATGTACAACTCTTTTACCCACTCATCTACTGATGGATACTTGGACTGCTTCCAGATCGTGGCTATCTCTATATCTCTCTATATAAAAGGCTAAGTGACTGCCTGTCCGTCCATCCAACCGTCCAACCAACTGGTACATATGATATGCACTGGCAATTTAAAAACAAACGTTGACTCGCCCGTGTGCCGTATGTATAAAGCTCTAGCTCAGCGGTTCTCAACCTGTGTGTCGTGACCCCTTTGGGGGTCGAACGACCCTTTCACAGGGGTTGCCTAAGACCATTGGAAAACACATATATAATTACATATTATTTTTGTGAGTAATCACTATGCTTTAATTATGTTCAATTTGCAACAATGAAATTGGGGGTCACCACAACATGAGGAACTGTATTAAAGGGTCACAGCATTAGGAAGGTGAGAACCACTGCTCTAGCTGGTGCCAATCACAAGCGTGTGTTTTGATCTGTCAGCGATATTAAAATATTTCTTCTATTTAATTTCCTTTCAATGTGCATGAATCCATGCACTGGACCACTAGTAAATAATGCTGCAATGAACATAGGGGTGCATATATTCTTTTGAATAAGTGTTTTGTGTTTCTTTGGATGTGTTCCCAGAAGTGGAAATGCTGGGTCATAATTCAATTGAATTTTTAATTTTTGAAGTTACTCTATACTGCTTTTTAAAAAATATATTTTATTGATTTTTTTAGAGAGGAATAGAGAGTTAGAAACATCGATGAGAGAGAAACATTGATCAGCTGCCTCCTGCACACCCCCCACTGGGGATGTGCCCACAAGCAAGGTACATGCCCTTGACTGGAATCGAACCTGGGACCCTTCAGTCCACAGGCTGATGCTCTATCCACTGAGCCAAACTGGCCAGGGCTCTATACTGCTTTTCACAGTGGTTGCACCAATCTGCATTCCCAACAGTGCACAAGGATTCTCTTTTCTCCACATCCTTGCCAACATGGGTTGTTTGCTGATTTATTGATCAAAGCCATTCTGCCAGGTGTGAAGTGATATCTCATTGTGGCTTTAATTTGCATCTCTCTGATGATTAGTGATGTTGAGCATTTCTCATATGTCGATTAGCCATCTGTATAACCTCTTTGGAGAAGTGTCTATTTAGATCCTTAGCCCATTTTGTAGTTGGATTGCTTTGTTGGTGTTAGTTTACACTTTTTTTATATAAATTTTGGATATTAGCTTCTTATCAGATGTTCTAGTGAGTAGGTCCTCCCACGGAGTGGGTTCCTTTTTCATTTTGTTGATGGTTTCCTTTGTTGTGCAACATCTTTTTAGTTTGATGTAGTTCCATTTATCTATTTTTTCTGAGGTTGCCTTTTAAGAAAGGGGAACTATAAAGGCAAAACCTCATGAGATTGCGGCCATGTGTTATGAGTGATAAAAATATGAGATAATATGTGTTCTTTGATTGAATTAATACCTTTTGTAAGAGTCAGCTCATCTGGATTTCTAAGAAGCTTGACAGTCCAATCTCTAGTTTCAAGTATTAGGTCGAGTAACAATTCCCACCGGGGGCTGTAGATCCCTGGTAAGTCTCAGATTTCTTGCAAAAATGCTGTGAATTTTTATGTCCATCATGCATTAGTTGTAGATTATATATTAAAGTACAAATGCTATTATGTGATGATTTTGTTATTAAAGGGGTTCTCATATTTGAAAATACTGAGAATTACTCAAGTAAATGGCTCACCAAGGGAGACAGAAGTTTCTTGTTCTTCTACCCTTTGCTTCTCCACGTCTTTCTCCTTTGTACTTGAGCTAAAGATCTACAGAGAACCTCTCTAGGCTTTGCTTCTGACATTTTGCTTTCTAGGGACTGAAAACACTGTAAAGTGTTGATGTGTGTGGGGAATTCACAGGACTAGAAGTCAGAAGACCTGGTTTGGACTTAATTCTGCCACTGGCAAATAAAATGTTCAGGAGCAAGTCTCTGATTTCAGTATCCTGATATAAAACATGAAATTTCCAATAGTATTTGAACACTGAGTCTCTTGATTATATGCTAGAATACTTGTCTTGCTTAGGGCTGGCATTAGACATATTTTTTTAAATAGAAAAATGAATGTCAACAATGGGCTGAAGTGGATACTCATGCTGAAAATATACAGTAGCTTTTTCTATTTACCAGTGTTGTTAAAAAGAAACATGAGAAGTCAATTTTTTTAAAAATCCATAGAAAAAGCCATAAACAAAATAGAAAGATACTGTGCATTACCTGAGACCGTTACATGTGCTGATACTGGCAGCAGAATCATATTCATGTATAATGGATCCTTGGTAAAAACAGTGATCCTAAAATAGATGAAGAGGCTGTTGTTATAAGTACATATAGAGGGTGGGGCAAAAGTAGGTTTATAGCTGAAAGTATGAGAAACATAGAGTTTATTCTTATATTGCTATTCATTAATTACTGTATTATTTTCCATAAGAACAACTGTAAGCCTACTTTTGCCTCACCCTGTATTGATATATATTTCTAAATAAAATTGCTACATATAATACGTTCACAATATATCAGTATTTCATCCTCACAAATTACATTTATATTCATTCATACATTCATTTAATGCATTATTTCACTTGGAAAATTTTGAAACTACTTTAGAATCTTTTTATTTTAATTGCATGATTACTTTCTGTAATATTGCTACTTTAAGCCATCCTAAAATTTCTAACCAAACTATCCCTCCTGTGTTACTATTATTTTTCCTCAGTTGAGTTGCCTATGAAATCAAGCCTAAGTTTTTATGGTCATTGAAATTAGGTCTCACTCTTCAATCAGGTTCCCTATGCCTTCCTCTCCTATCTCTCTGCTTCAAACAAGTTGGTATCTTTATCACTCCCTACTTAATGCTCTGCCCATGGTGAGTCCAACAGGTAATAACCTTCCATCATTTCTACCTGTGTGACTCCCAACCTACATGTGACACTTTCCATGTTCCTCCAGGGACCTCAGACACTTGCAGGCCAACAACCACTCCCTGCATGAAAGAATGTTCTCTGTTTTCTTCCTGTTCTATTTCACATAGATTACATAATGACTTAGATTTCTTAGTTGGCAGCTACCATAAATAGAGAAAATCGGTTTTAAAAGGACATCTTTGGTAAGAGAATAATGTCTGCAGAGGGCATGTTCTGGAAAGGTGAATAAAGTTATGAAAATAGAAACTGTTTCCACTGAAATGCTAGTGATAAATACACAAAGATTTATTCGGAAAGTAAAGGTGAATTCTCACTGTTGGGTGCATAAGAAGGATGGGGAAAGGGGATGTGACTCACTTAAGGGTCAATTAGATGAGGGATTTAAATCATTTCATTTATTTAGGTTTTATCTATTTAACTTGATTACAGACTCATCAGGCTGCCCTATACTCCTTTGGTGTCCGGTTTCATCCTTCCTCCAGAATTTTTGGGTTCATAGAAGTCAGTTTGGTAAAGAAAAATACATTAGTAATCATTTATTTGCTTGTTAGTCTTTTAAAATTCAAAGGGTTTTGCACTCTAGGATCATTCAGTGACAACAGTCAATGCAGGATTCGTTCTTGATGTAACACTTTCTGAAGCTCCTTGTAAAGCTAGGATTGATTTGCAAAATCACAGGAGGAAATAAGAGTCTCAGAGAAGACACATAGGAAGGTTTGATAAAATACCTTAACCTGAGGATGGCTGGTGATTTCCTCTCCGTTTATGGAGTAGTACGTTTCACTATAATTTGAGGCTAGGAACTCCCTGGAAAAGAGGACAGAGAAGTGCTGAGGTTTACTTGGTTTTGACAGTGAATAGATAAAACCAATTATGTGAGTGAGAAGCCTCCAGACTGCTTCCGAATCTCAGAAACTCCTCTTACAGTAAAAGTGAGAAGCAAAACTAATCCCACTCCCGTGGAACAACTTTCTACCTGGATTTCATGGGTTGGTAAAGACTCTAAAAGAAAAAGAAAAATATTCTAGCAGCTGTAGCAAAGTGGCACCTTGAGAAAAATGTGAAGAAAATATTATCTTGGTAAAAATCGCTTGCCTTAGGAGTCAAAATTAATGTAAAAAATCTCATTAGAGACTATAAAGTCACAGGAGAGGAGACTATGTCAGCAATATTTGCTAAAACTCTGTCAACACATAATTTTATATCCACAAAAATGACCTTTTAGAATGAAGAGAAAATAAAGACCTTTTCAGGAAAAACAAAACGTTCTAGTTTACTTTTATAGGCGTTTAGGTAACACAGCTATGCGCATTTGTCAAAACTCAATGAATGTATACTCAGGTTTGTGCATTTCATTATAAAAAATTTTAACATCAAAAGAAAAACCGACCAACCCTAATGATATGTTTGTTTTTTAGAGGGATTTTATTGACGTTTTTATGCAATATAATTTAAAATGCATAAAAACAATGATGGGTGAATGGATGGGTAAATATATAAAGGAATTATGATATGAACAAGCATAATAAAATGTTAATGAATATTTGTGTATATGTCTACCTTGATGGGATTATGGATATCTGTATATATTAATGGGCATATAAATGTTCACTATAAAATTCTTTCAATTTTGCTCCATGTGCAAACAGAACTTGCTTTGATATCTATTTTAAATAAAGTTCCCTTAAGAACCATGGTTCTCAAATTTCCTTTGTTCCACTGGTTCACAAAGTATTTGTGGAAGTATTCTTAGCGTATGTAGAGCTCAAAGCACTCCAGTACCCCCTATAGGGAGTAAATTAGAAACTGGAGAACAGTGTCTATAATTGTTAGGCTGTTGAAATGATGTGGGCTTACATTTGAAGGGTAGGAATTCAGCTTATGTACAGATGAAAATGACTTCAATTCACTTCACTGGAAGTTTTTACAAAAAACGGTAATACTATAGACCAATAAATCTATGTTATTAAAATCATAATAGAACTTACCTTGATCTTAAGAGGTGAAGTATGAAGGTTTTTTTACTTAGACTTATTTCATATAACAATTCGTTGTCATAAGTTTCCTGAAAAACAATATCCATAATGTGAACTAGATATGTGCTCCTTCAGTGTGGGCTGAGGGTGGGCAATGGGCTGGGTAGTCTACCCAGAGTTGAGCTCTCCTTTCAGGAAAAATGGTAAATATGGATAAAACTGAATTTATAAGGAAGCTAATATATGCAGGCTTTTGCTTTCCAGTTATTTTAAAATAAATGTTTGATGCTTATTTCTTGTTTAAAAGAAGGTAAAATGAAAAAATTCATATTGCCCCTGTATCCAGATATATATGTTATTATATGTCCTTGCAGTGTCACTCTCCAATAAATCTTCTGCTTATGTATTTTTACCAGTTTTGTGTACACTGTCTTGTAGCTTATGTTATGGCCATGACCACTTTTCTATTCTAATAAGTATTATTTTATAGTATGTATTTTACTGCTGAAAAGCATAATGTGAACTTATTTAATTTACACTTAGATCAGAAATTTGATTTGGCCTATTCACTATAGGTAGACAGAATTTCACTGTCAACAACATGGAAAAAGTGTAAAGTTTTCGGTAAATACTTCCAGATAAACCTGAGGAATGGAAGTACAAATTTAGAATTTCACCAGAAATTTATAGTGGTTCTTGTTTCCTTGCCTTAAATATTATAATCAATAAGATTGTTCAAATAATGAAATAACTTATTGTCATAAATTGTTGTCTTTAATGACAATTAGAATTGATATTTCCTTTTGTTTAATTATTTGTATATTTGTATATGAATTTCTAATTTATGCCCTCTTACCATTTTTTTTTCTGGCATCTTATTTATTTATGAATGGTAAGAATTCTTTATAATTTAGGGATTCACAGTTATTGGACATATATCTTACACATTTCTTCGATTTATTGTTCATAAATTTATTCAATTGATGTTATTTCAGTCACAGCGATCATATGGAAAATACAATGATGCACACGTTAGCGGTCACTGCTCTCATGAAAACCATAGTGTGGCAAAAAAAGAAAATCAAGCAAATGTAATTGAGGATTATAAGCATCTTAAGAGGAGAAACACAGTGACTGTGTGGGAGAGTATTGAAAGGAGGAGTCAGGGACAAGGAAGAACACATGCAAAGGTCCTGAGGTAGGAAAGAGCTTGACATATATGAGGAACAAAGAGAAGTTAAATGTTGCTGGAAAGTCAAGTTGAGTAGAAACAGAGATGAAAAGTAGGAAGGAGTCAAATCATGTACAGCTTAGAAAGCCATTTAAAATAATTTAGACTTTACCGTAAGAGCAAAGAGAAGCAAAATAACTTGGCAGAATAATGCAGTAGGTGTGATATTTTAGATGTCTTAATTATTGAGGGTAATGAGTCAGCAGAAATCATGACTGTAGGCAGGAGAAACACGTAAAGGCTGTTGCTGTAATACTGGTGGTTTGGGCCGGGAAGTGGCAGCAAGAATAAGGAACAGGAAATAATTTTGAAAGATATTTACATGATAGAATCTACAAGGCTAGGTGATTGTTTCATGGGGGAGGCTGAAGAGAGGAGTCAAGAACTACCTCCGGTCTCTGGTTTGTGCCTCTACTAAGAGGAGGGTCTTCTGAAGAGAGGCAACTTTGAGGGAGGGAGAGGGGAGTTTTGTGTTTGTTAAAGGTGAGGTGTGCAAGGATAACATAAAGTTAGGATTTTATTATAAAGACACAGTATTCGTAGTGGGCAGGCAAGAAACAGATACTCAATTAAATGAGAGTTGAATCCCATTTTACAACAAGATGACCTTTATGTGTAGATGTGTAGGTGTGTGTCTATGCCTGTGTGCTTAACAGGATGGTATATCAGGACTTTTTGAAATGTGAATGAATATAAATTTTTATATTAGCTAATATTGAGGAACAATTTTTACATGTCAGATGTGATAAAGTTACTTTAAACCTTGTCATTAATAGTTTTAATGAATGGGATATTTAACTTTATTTTTTATTTTAGAATTTTATTTATTTAAGTTTTAAATTTAGTTTTATTTTAGATTTAGAGAAAAGTTGGATAGACAATATAGAGAATTCTCATGTAACTCCACAACTCACGTTTTCCTTAATGTTATTATGGTGTATTTGTCACTACTGATGAATCAAAATTGATATTATAATTAACATTTACACTTAGCCAGATTTCCTTCATTTTTGTCTACTGTCCTCTTATGGCCATAAGATCTCACCCAGGACACCACATTACATTTTATTGTCATGTCTCCTTAGGCTCCTCTAGACAATAACAGTTTCTCAGACTTTCTCTATTTTGGATGACTTTGACAGTTTTGAAGAGTACTGGTTAGGTATTTTGTAGGCTGCCTCTCAATTTAGGTTTTTATGAGTTTTTTTCAATGCTTAGACTGGGTTTATGGAGATTTGGGAGAAAAACAAAGTGCCATTTCCATCACATCATAGCCAGAGTACATACCATCAACATGACATCTCTGGTGATGTTAACACTGGTCACCTGGCTGCTTTCTTCCCTGTAAAGTGATATTTTCCCTAGTCCACTCTTTGAAAGGAAGCCACTAGGCATAGCCCAGGCTTAAAGGGTAAGGAGTTATGCCCCACCTCCTGGAGAGGGGAATATCTACATCAGTATTTTTATTTTTATGTAGGGGATGTCTATTCTCACATTTATTGACTTATTAAATCACTTATTTATATCAATATGGTGTCACAGACATGTCCTTTATGTTAGGTCCAAAACTATGTCATTTATTGTTGTGCTCAATTTATTGTTTCTTCCTTGGCCATCGGGAGCGATTTCAGTTGCCTCCTATGTTCTTTTAACTTCTCTCCTCATTGTGGGTAGAGGTTGTCTGTTTGAGAACTTCCTTACTTCCTGGTACAAGGTGCCCCAAACTCATCTTGTGTATTTCCTGCCTCTTGTATATTCATTGTGGGACTTTTAATGTCAGTATTGATTAAGTCTTAATAGATGCCAGAAGAGCCCACCGGCTTTTACACAATGGGTGGTAGAAAGCTGGTTTTGCCCTCTTAGCTGGGTGCCAACAATCCACCAGTTAAGAGAAGGTGAGAAAAGACTTAGAGTTCAAGACAAATCTATTTGTAAGGAGATTATCAGAAGAAAATGTTTAGAGTAGACATTGTTTTCAAAGGGCAACAAACAGTTGCTTTTTCATCATCTCAAGCCATCACTTCAGAGGCCTCAATAGTGCCATCGGGAACATTACAGTGTGCCGTCATTATGACTGAGAGACCTAATAAGTGAAGCCTGGGGGGCTGGCTCTTCTAATGGCGGAGGGAAGAGAAGGCGCTGCCCTGCGAAAGGTTTGCCCTCTCAGGAAGTGTAAGGTCACAGTGACAGCCTTCCCTGTGGGCCAAAGTAAAGACTCAAGGCTCAAAATGCAGTTGCCTGGGAATAAAAATCCAAGGGCCAATACTGAATGTCTTTTACAATAGTGGGGATTGAAAATAACCTCATTTTAAAGTTTGCGCCCATGATGTGTATTATACATTTTCTACATAAGTCAACGTTTATTACTTTAAAAAATAAAGTTGTAACTTTTTAATTTTAACACCTGAATAAACACCCTTCTACCCAATGGGCCAAGTAGGCCTTTCTGATGCTGTGAAAGTTGTCCATCTCTGCTGCCGAACCTGTCAGGCGAGTAAGCCTGCATATCAGATCCCTGTTCACGGGGAGCCAGCCCAGAACAAGTGAGTTGCCTTACATCAGTCTGAAAAGCAGGTGGTGGAGCTTCTCACATAAACTGAGAAATGTTCATGGAACCCCTTAACATCTGAGCTTGACTCCTTGCTTCCTAATCTGTCAAGGGCCTCTTTCCTCTTATCCTCCACTTCCCACCCACCCAGGCACAGGCCATAAACTGATTGGGAGTCCTGAGAAGAGCTGAGACTTCTCTCTTCTCTTGTTTGCTTCTAATTGGAAACAGAGGTTACTTTCCCCATGCCTGTAAAAGCAATGCATTTTATGGATTACTTTAAAATCTATACCTGTAGGTCATAATCATGAGTGTGCCAAACATCTCGCTTCTGTATCACAGGAAGCCTTTTAGGATAAACCAGTTCTTGACCCTCTACTCCACGGACTGCCTTTTCTAAAAGGAAGCATAAAGGGAAAATACATGTGGCATTAACATGCACCCATGGTGATTGGATAACAGAATTACTCTCACAGAGTTCACTTGCTCCCAATTAGCAGCCATGTACAACATCACTATAAAATAGCACCCTTACTTTACAAGGACATTGAGACAGATGTTTCCAAAGTAGAAAAATGTAAGTAAAATTGGAAAGGAGGCAAAGAAATCAGGGTGCTTCGGCTTCTTCTATCTTTTAGCCTTGTTCTACGTTGTCACTTTTGTCATCTTATTCTTCTCATGCCTGTCTCTCGATTCTGCCACCTGTCAAAGCCTGCCCTAGAATGGACTGTTTCCATGCAAATCATTGTTTCTATCTCCCAGGGACAGTTGCATTTGAAGTCTTAACTCAAGAAGCGAAATAGAAGGCCTCCCTGGTTAAAGGATTGTAGATACTCTTCAATCGGTGTTACACAGAATCTACATCTACACATTTCCTGTCACATTGGTAGTCGCCACACCAAAGAGCCATGTGGAGGAAAGAGCATGGGGCGTTGGAATCCGCTCTTTTATTTGAATCAAAGTTTTACCAGCTTATGAGCAGCACACCTAATCTCTCTGATTTCCTTATCTTCAAGTGGAGATCATAATATAAACATTTAAGCATGCTAATATACAAAGTGGCTCATGGCTAGCACAGTGTCTGCCGCATTACAAATATTCAGTTCACCCCTGCCTCCTTGCCCCTGTAACTCAGGGTATTTAAGAGCAACATGGCATTTCATAGAATTATAGAATCTCAAGATTAGCTCTAATCTAGTCCAAATCCTATGCTGTGTTCCCAGCAAAATCATCAAAAGATATTAATGTTTTTATCGCTTGCATTTAAATGTTGTGATTAAAAAGAGATCACCTCATTGCACAATAAGAAAACCCTGATGAAAGGATTAAGACCTACCTTTAAACTGAGAAGTGAATAAAATCATGAAAATTAAACTCCCGGAAAGCATTCTGAATGATTCTGGTTGAAGAGGGATGCATGTGCTTGAGAAAAAATGTGCACAGTTCCTTGTCCTTGCTCCCACAGCAAGGATGAAGGGTCTAACAGGTAGTTAGACAGTTTTGATCCAGTTCAAGGAAGTGTTCCTTGACCCACGTTACACAATTTGTAAGGTGCTTGGGGCTAAAACCTGGAGGGTGGACAGCATGTACTAATTAAAGGCCACCACTGTGCTGGTTGTGCAGGTGGGCTGGGCAGAGATCCCGACTTCACGCCCACTGTAAATGATTCCTAGTGTACCAAAAATTAAAAAAAAAAATCATGTATGCCTCAGGAAAAAAAATGATTGAAGAATGTTATATAAACTTTGGTCAAAGCAGGTCTTTCTATTCAAAATGCCACATGCAGAAACTTTAAAGGAAAATTTGGTATAACAAAATAGATAGAAATATTGGGAACTTTCTAGCTAAATAATGGCCTTTAGTATGCTGTATGAAACACAAGTTAGTAATCTTTATTTTGCTTCCACCCTGATAAAAGAACCCAGGGAGTCTTTGGGGGCAACAGGGGGAAATAAAGTAAAATAACTTTATATATTTTTTAAAATATGTTTTTATTGATTTTTAGAGAGAGAGGGAGAGAGGGAGAGAGAGAAATATCAGTTGGTTGTTACTGCATGCCCTTTACTGGGGATCAAGCCCACAGCTTGGGCATATGTCCTGACTGGGAGTTGAACCAGCAACCTTTTGGTGCATGGGACAACACTCACCCAACTGAGATACATTTGCCAGGACTATCTTTTTTCTTCTTCCATTTTTATTGAGATGTAACTGATATACAACTCTGTTTAGGATGTACAACATAATGATTTAACTTACGTATATTGTGAAATGATTACTACAATAAGTTTAGTTAACATCCATCATCTCATATAGATAAAAAACAACAACAAACTTTTGTGTTAAGAACCCTTAGGATCTATTCTCTTAACAAGTTTCCTATATATTACAGAGGAGTGCTCACTATAGTCACCATGCTATCCTTATCTGTAAGTGGAGTTTACCCTCCTAGTACTTACTTATCACTGTACCTTTTGACCACCTTCATCTACACTTACGTATGAAAACTCATTTATGCTATAAATTTTGAATTAATTTAAATTAAAAGACAAACAAAAACTCTATAAATGCATGCACAATCTATCTATATAAAAGGCTAATATGCAAAATGTCCCCTCGGGAGTTCAACCAGGAGACCAGGAGTTCGATTGCTTGCTAAGACATGAGCTGACCACCAGGGGACGGCGTGAAATGAAGGAAGGCCCCAGCTGACAGCTGGAAGGCCCCTATTGGCCCTGATTGCTGGCCAGTCCTAGGGACCCTACCTGGGAGTGAATTTCAAACACCAGGCCTCTAATATATAATAAAAGTTGAGGGTGAATGTCCCTATAATATAGAACTTCTTCAAATCAATGCAAAAAAGAACACATTAATAGGTAAATGTGGCCGAAACCGGTTTGGCTCAGTGGATAGAGCGTCGGCCTGCGGACTGAAGGGTCCCAGGTTCGATTCTGGTCAAGGGCATGTACCTGGGTTGCAGGCACATCCCCAGTAGGAGATGCGCAGGGGGCAGCTGATCAATGTTTCTCTCTCATTGATGTTTCTAACTCTCTATCCCTCTACCTTCCTCTCTGTAAAAAATCAATAAAATATATATATATAAAAAAATAGGTAAATGTGTAAGGGACCTGTGCAAACCTACCTATATGTCTGTGTTCTCTTATTATATTAGAAGAGATATCCCTTTGCCAATACATCCTTTATCTGTGTGTGTGATTCTATCCCCAACCCTGTTTCACATTATTGATTATCCCTATAGTAGTCCCCCAAAACATAACCAGTCTATGACAATTGAAAACTTTCTTTTGATAAGCTTAAATAAACTCAAGTCTTCCCCTTTCAAAATATCCTACCGTCAATTCTATATTCTACAAGCACCTACCATTATGTTTTTTTTAATTCCCTTTTCAGCTAAACTTCTCACAGAGTTTATATAATTTTTAGTAATTTTCTTATCAACAGTTCATCCTAACACATTCAACTCAGGCATTTGCCTTTATGATTCTAACGATATAGCTGCCTATCTCCAAGGAATTCACAATTGCTACCTCCAATGGATATTTTGGTTCCTCATCTTACTTGCCCTCTCAGCAATATTTGGCACTATTGACCAAACCATTTCCTTTGAAATATTATATTTAGCTTCCTAGACAAAAAACAAAACAACAAAAATGAAGCCTGAAACACACTTCTATATCAAAGGGGCTCTGTGAGTCCAAATGTCAGACAAAAGCAGGTCTTTTTAAAAATTTAAAATTTTACTTTTTTTGGAATGTATTTGAGTGACATTGGTTAATAAATCATATAGGTTTCAGGTGTACAATTCTATAACACATCAGCAGTATATTGTATTTTGTGTTCATCACCGCAGATCTTAAAGATTACATGAGTACGGGGGTGTTTTGCTTCCTTCTTATCTCTCTGCTGCAAATCAATGAGCAACCTCTCATAAGATGCTAATCTACTCCCATCTTTGTTTCCATGATGGGTTTGAGGTTGTAGATTCTCAAATTCATTACTTATTGCCACCTGGATCAGTTCTTTACATAATAGTCAACCGGGGGTGTTTTTCTTGGAGGCCTCTCAGCAGAGCTTGCCTGCTGACCCCTTTTGATCTACCTCACAATCCAGATACCCCTAGGGCTTGCCCTCCTGAGCTCTCTCCTCTCCCTTTTTTCCCTCAGTTCTGCTCCCTCTCTTCATCTAGCGCAGGGGTTCTCAACCTGTGGGTTGCGACCCCTTTGGGGGTTGAATGACCCTTTCACAGGGGTCGTCTAAGACCATCGGAAAACACATATATAATTACATATTGTCTTTGTGATTAATCACTATGCTTTAACTATGTTCAATTTGTAACAATGAAAATACATCCTGCATATCAGATATTTACATTACGATTCATAACAGAAGCAAAATTACACTTATGAAGTAGCAACGAAAATATTTTTATGGTTGGGGGTCACCACGACATGAGGAACTGTATTAAAGGGTCGCGGCATTAGGAAGGTTGAGAACCACTGGTCTAGCGCAACTTGGCAAGCAACCCCACAACGGTGGTGAAAGCATAGAAAGGATGACAGATGACAGAGATTATCTAAATCAGAAATAAGAAGCAGCCCACTCTGCAGACCCAAAATGCTTATTCTTGTACCACCTTTGTAAAGAGAAACATGAAGAAAAGGGCAGATAAATTCAAGCACATAAAGAGGATGAACAATAATATTTTTTCAAACTATAATAGTAATGGCAAAAGCTTCACATAGAAACAAAAAATTAGCATTTTTCTGTCTGATTTTAAAAGAAATGTCATTATAAAGTACTCCAAAGCCATATTAATCAACGAGAACTTGTAATTCTCTTTGCTGAAGCCAATTTCAACCCATGAATTGTGCTGTAAGTGCATTGAAAAGAACATTCAATTCAGAGTCGGGAGCTCTCTGTTCTCCTGTGATTAATTCTGCCTCCTCTGGAAGATTACTTATTTTCTGGGTCTCCGAGTCTTAATTATAAGTTGGGACTGTAAACTATTTGATCCTCAAGGATCAATAAACTATTTTAACACCAGGATGCTATGTTTCCTTGCTTTTACTGATTTCTCCCCCTTTTCTAAGACCTTCCATTGATTAGGAGCTTTTATCCCCATCATACTTTTCATTTCTAACCACAGTAAATGTCATGCAATAAATACAAGTGTCATAAAAGATCAATTCACTCTGCCAACCAAATGGACAAAGTTATTTCTGGGTAATGGCAGACCCAGAGTAAATAGAGTATAAAGAAATTTTGCCTCTTAATTCTGATAATCCTATGATTTAGCTAGTGACAGTGAACAAATTACTTAATATTCCTAGAGTTTTCATTTCATCATGGAAAACAAGAAATAATAGTTCTTTGTACATAGGATCCCTGTGCAGGTTAAGTGTGATAATGAAAAATTCATTATATGTATATATATATAAATTTTGTTGAATGATTGACATTATTTTCCACCTTCAATTTAACTGTTTCATAAGATCTTTATGAAATACACTAAATTTTATAAAGTCAAATGGTTTAAACAAGATAGACGTAAAGTCAAATGATGTCAAAATATAAAATAAAATGCAACATAATTAGATTTTCTCTTGTTGGATAAGTAGGGCCAAGGTGATAGTATTTTTAATTCTACTCATAAAATTATGTCACCCCTTCTCTGCACTCCTCAACAAGCTGTAATTTTCTTCATCTTTAACCAAATTATAGTAACTCTCTTGACCTTGCATGCCCTTTCAGCAACCACAGTATTTCTGTGGTTCCTTTATAACAAGCTCCTCTCAAAGAGTTATCTATAGTCACTGTCCCTAGTACTTCATTCTCTCGTTAATCCACTCCAGTCAGGGACAGGAGACAATCTCTTTTCTCCCACCTCTTTTCTGAAATTACTCATCAAGGTCACCAACCATCTCCAGATTTTTAATTCAATGGTCAATTCTTAGTCCTGATTTTATTTCTCTGCCATACTTGACTTGTTTTGACCCTGCCTTTTTGGATACATGTTTCTTACTTGACTTCCAGCCCTACTGTTTCTCCCTCATTAGCTGCTCCTTCTTACTTGAAGTTCTTCACTCATGTCTCCTCATATAACAGGCCTGTAAACAGCAGAGGGTCCCAGGTCTCATTCTTTGAACTTATTCTCTTTTCAGTCTATATGTATTCCCTTGGAGATCTTACCAAATCACATGATTCAAAAATGACTGTTATGCTGTTGATTGCCAATTCATAGGTTTCAGAAATATTTTTTTTCCCCCTTCAGTTGTCTATTTGGCATTTTCATTTTGATGTCTGGTGGGTATCACAAATTAAAAATATACTAAAACAAAACTCCTGATCTTCATCCTTAAAACTGTTCCTCCAAATGTCTTGCTCATCTCAGGAAATGACAATGCTGTCAATCAGTATAGCTACTCAAGGCAAAGATCAGGGGGTGGTCCGGTCCTGGTACCCTCTTTCTCTCACACTCCCACACAACCTGTCAAGAAATATTGTTGATGCTTCCTTCAGAATAGACCCAGAATCTAACCTCCTTTCATCTCCTCCACCACTTCCACTCTGACAAAAGTCCTCAATCATGTCTCACCTGGATTAGGACAACTTTCTGATAAGTGGTTTTACTCTACTTTGCTTCTCCTTCATAGTTTATTTTCCAAAAGTAACAAGCCATCCCTTTAAGACAGAAGCAATGCTGTGTCATGCCTCTCTAAAATATTCCAATGGCTACCATCTTACTGAATGGAAGCTAAGTTCCTCATAATGATTCCACACTATCTGGCACCCTGTGCCTCTTGCAACTCATCCCCTCCTCTTCCCTTCAGCTTTCTTCAGCCACTCTGTCCTTCTTGTTCCCAGAAGAAACATGCCAACATGCTGTCTTCCACGTCAGGTCTCCAGCCTCACCTTTCTTAGTTCTTTTCTCAAATATCATTTTTTCAATAAGATCTACTATGTTGTACACTCCACTTTATTTTATTTTAAATATGTTTTTGTTGATTTGAGAGAGAGATAGCAATATCAATGATCAGAGAGATTCAATGATCAGCTGCCTCCCACATTCCCCCTACTATGGATCTAGCCTGCAACCCAGGCATGTGCTCTGACTGGGAATCGAAACATGACCTCCTGGTTCCTAGGTCGACGCTCAACCACTGAGTCATGCCAGGTGAGCTGAAAATCCCTTCATGCAATACACCCAAGCTCTCCTTATCACCTTTCCCACTTGGCCAATGAAGACTAAGCAGCTGGTCAGTGAAGACGTTTATTTATGTACTAGGGGCCCGGTGCACGAAATTTGTGCAATGGGTGTGGGGGGGGGGGGGGAGTGTCGCTCAGCCCAGTCTGCCCCCTCTCACATACTGGGAGCCCTCAGGCGTTGACCCCCATCACCCTCCAATCGCAGGATCGGCCCCTTGCCCAGGCCTGACGCCTCTGGCAGGGGACCCTAATTTCCCCCCATCACTGGTTCTGCCCCCAGCCCAGGCCTGGGCAGGGGACCCCCAGACCCCTCTGATTGCTGGCTCTGCCCCTTGCCCAGGCCTGATGCCTCTGCCAGAGGCGTAGACCCCCATCACCCTCCGATCGCCTGATCGGCCCCTTGCCCAGGCCTGACGCCTCCGCCAGAGGTGTCAGGCTTGGACAGGGGACCCCCATCTCCCCCCGATCACTGGCTCTGGCCCCCGCCCAGGCCTGAGGCCTCTGGCCCAGGAATCATGCCTGGGCAGGGGACCCCCATCTCCCTCTGATCGCTTGCTCCACCCCCCGCCCAAGCCTGACGCCTCTGACCCAGGCTTCAGGCCTGGGCAAGGGGACCATCATATCCCCCCAATCCCCGGCTCCGCCCCCCACCCAGGCCTGATGCCTCTGGCCCAGGCATCAGGCCTGGGCAGGGGACCCCCAGCCCCCCACCCAGGCCTGATGCCTTGGCCAGAGGAGTTGACCCTCATCACCCTCCGATCACCAATCACCGGATCGGCCCCTTGACCAGGCCTGAGGCCTCCGGCAGAGGTGTCAGGCCTGGGCAGGGGACCCCCAGCTTCCCACGGTTGCAGGCTCTGCCCCTGCCCAGGCCTAATGCCTCTGGCCTAGGTGTCCGGCCTGGATAGCAGGATCCACAGCTGCAGCGGCCCCGCGATCGTGGGCTTCGCTTTAGGCCCAGGCAAGGGACCCCTAGCTCCTGGGACTGCCAGCTTCGACCGTGCCCAGCTCCCATCGCTGGCTCCACCCCTACTTCCTGCTATCACTGGCCAGGGCGGAAAAGGCACCTGATTCTCCGATCATGGCTGGGGGGCAAGGCAAAGGCAGCCCTTTGCCCTGCCCCCCACCTCTTAGTTCCCCCCTGGGTTTCCGATCACTGTCAGTGGCAGGGGGCTTCTTCCTGCTTTCCCTTTCGCCTCCCTGCATTGTGCCTACATATGCAAATTAACCGCCATCTTGTTGGCAGTTAACTGCCAATCTTAGTTGGCAGTTAATTTGCATATAGCCCTGATTATCCAATGAAAAGGGTAGCGTCGTACGCCAATTACCATTTTTCTCTTTTATTAGTGTAGATTTGTTTTTCATCTCTCTACCTGCACAGAATGCAATGTAGATAATATTGTCTATTGTTCAGTGTTATGTCCCCAATATCTAGAATGGCACCTCCCACAAAGTAGACTCTTGATAAATGCTTTTAATGGAAATTAAGCATTTTTAAGGATATTGTCCTTACAGTTTATATATATACTAGAGGTCTGATGCATGAAATTCATGCAAGAGCAGGTTTTTCTTCCTCCAACTGGGGGCACTGGATTCCCTCTGGCACCTGGGACCCGAGCTGGCTTCCCTCCAGCTGCCCACAGGCACCCAGGACCCCTGCTTCCCTCTGGCTCTGGCTTCGAATGGAAGGATGTCTGCAATGATGTCCAGAAGGACGTCCGGTCTAATTATCATATTACCCTTTTATTATTATAGTTTTTTAAGAAACTAGTATTATCAATGAATGTCTGAGACTCTTCCACCTTCTGTCTTTCTGAAGGGAATACCCTAGACCAGTGGTCGGCAAACTCATTAGTCAACAGAGCCAAATACCAACAGTACAACGATTGAAATTTCTTTTGAGAGCCAAATTTTTTAAACTTAAACTATATAAGTAGGCACATTGTTATTAACTTAATTAGGGTACTCCTAAGGCTTAGGGAGAGCCACACTCAAGGGGCCAAAGAGCCGCATGTGGCTCGTGAGCTGCAGTTTGCCGGCCACGGCCCTAGACGCATGGTAGCCAAGTATAAGGAGAAATAACTTACATCCAGACACTTTTTGCAAAATATTTTAAGATTCGCAACACAAAAAAGCAGGAACTGATCATTTGCCTGGTTGGCCTGTTCCGTTCTTGGTGTCCTTGCTCCTTTTATCAGAACTCTGTGTGAGTTCTCCCACTTAGCCGGTTCGCCTTTCATCTTCCTCCAGGTCCAGCTGAAACACCTTTTACAGGGTTGATTGAACAGAACTTAGCGTATACTAGTCAGTCTTTTATGGTTTAATCATATTCTTCATTTCATGCCACCCTCTCCTCCAACTTGACAAGTACAATAAGTCACTCTCTGAGGTGAGGGGCCATCTCCTATCCAGCTTTCCTGAACCCACACATCTCATGCCACATTCTTCATGATATTTCTGTTACCCACCATAGAACAGCTGTTCCTTCCTCCCCCTGACTCCTAATCCTCTGCCTACCTCTGCCCCACAGCGTACATGTTAGTGTGTGAGAAATCTTGAGCAAGTTTTCTCTCTTTTGTCTGCTTGCTTTTGTAGACTAGATATAGTGAAGTCTAAGGTGTTTGGTAAGTTTGTTTAGATCTCAGTTAAGTGATATAAATGAGTCCCATGCCCTCCATCTGTTACTTCTCTCAAACACTTGCAGTGCCAGGAAGTATTAGCAAACTTTTCAGCTTATCTTCTGAACCATGTGCAAGCCCTTTGAAGACAGAGTCCATGGCTAACATTCACGTGTTCCCTGCAGGGTCTAACAACTCCAGGCCTTATACACTGTTGGGACTCAATACATAGTATATTCAGAAGATTTATTTACTATAGCTTTATTGCTGCACTCAATTTGCAGAATAGATGATAAACATTATACATTTATTGTGACTGCAAAAGGTTCCTCTACCACTCTACGCTTTCTGAAAATTCAAGCTTCTCTGGGTCTTTGTATATCTAACACAAGGTTGCTCAAAGGCCCCAGAGTCACCTGTGACAAAGAGCTAGGCAAGACCATCAAATACTAGGAGCCAAGATTGTATTATTATTTCTAATAGATTGGACATCCATCGTGCCTTTTTTTCTGAAACTAGGAATGAATGTGATAGCATCTCTATAGCTTGCCCAATGCTTTCTCCCATAGTCATCCCTTCCGGCACAGCTAGATCTCTGTGTGCCCGTACTAGCAGCACTCCATTAATCACGGGCAGAGGCTGGGCATGGCTCCCAAGCCTGTGCCAGAAAATCCCCACGGCAAGGCTGTCTCTTCACAAAGACAAAGTTAAGGACGCTATGTTGGCCCTCAGATATCCCTTAACTCGGAATGCACAATTTTAAATCAGGCTTGAAATTAGCCCTATTATCTAATGATGAAATAAAATGTACACCCTGAGCACGCCACTCTATCAGGCAATTGCTTATTAATCTTTAACAATATGTAGTAGTTATACTTTTGACTCCTCCAAAACTTAACTACATCAGTGGCCCCCCTAGGTATCTGTAGGGAGTTTGGTTCCAAGTCTCCCCACCAGGGACACAAAAAATTGAGGATGCTCAAGTCCCCTATATAAAATGGCAAATATCAATGTATACAACTGGCCCTCCACCTCTGCGTGCTCCCAACTATGGATCAAAATGGTATAGATATTTATTTTAAAAATTCACGTGTAATTGGACCCACACACTTCAACCAATGTTGCTCAAGGGTCAACTGTACTAACTTAACCAGGACAAATTTATATATACAATATTTAGATATTAATTGAAGGATGAGATTTGCCCACAGGTATGAACTCTACAGTAGAGTGTTGTATAAATTAAAATAAAATCGTTGAAAAATAATGTAGATGAAGTCAGTCACCTCTCAAATTCTGGCAGATTTTTGGAACTGGGTGCTCAACAGAGATGTGTTCAGCAGTGGAACAGGTTAAACAGGATTAGGGGGTGGGTCTGTGCTGCGAGATGAAGCTACCCACTATATCCCAGATGGATGGTATACAGGTCCATTTGCTAGAGTAAAAAGGTAATTATTTATTCTGAAGGCAATGGCCACAACGTTTTTAAACACAGAAATATTGCATTAGACTTATTTTTTAAAATATATATTTTATTGATTTTTTTTACAGAGAGGAAGGGAGAGAGATAGAGAGCCAGAAACATCGATGAGAGAGAAACATCGATCAGCTGCCTCCTGTGCAACTCCCACTGGGGATGTGCCCGCAACCCAGGTACATGCCCCTGACCAGAATTGAACCTGGGACCCTTCAGTCGGCAGGCTGATGCTCCATCCACTGAGCCAAACCGGTTTCAGCTAGACTTATTTTTTAATCATATAATCATATGGATATCTGAGATGAATTGGTGTGTCTAAAAGAGAAAATTTACATAATATGTATGACATATATATTAGCCTCTCCCCTCAATTCCTGGCACAGAACTTGTAAAACTCTTATAATTTCCTAAATGATAGGATAATTTCTTGTTCTAATAGTTGGTCTTTGACCCCATCCTTGACACAGGCCTCCCTAAACCCTTGTAATTCCTCAGAGATGAGAGCATTAGGGGCATCTTTTGTTCTAATGAAGTGACTCTGGTGAGCTTATGGACAGTTCCTGTATGGAGGCCGGTCACCAGAAAGATCAAGCCATGATTAGAATCTTGGAATTATTAGCCCCACACCACCATCCTCTAGAGCAGTGGTTCTCAACCTTCCTAATGCCACGACCCTTTAATATAGTTCCTAATGTTGTGGTGACCCCCAATTTCATTGTTACAAATTGAACATAATTAAAACATAGTGATTAATCACAAAAACAACATGTAATTATATATGTGTTTTCCGATGGTCTTAGGCGACCCCTCTGAAAGGGTCATTCGACCCCCAAAGGGGTCGCGACCCACAGGTTGAGAACCGCTGTCCTAGAAGTTTTCATGTTCTAGCAATATTTTTTTCCCATAGGAAAGGCCTGCTAGTGACTAGAGTCAGTTCTTTATTTCTGACAGCAGGTGGCACAATTGCCTCATAAAAGAGAAGCATACTGAGTTTTCTTAATGCAAAAGAGAAAGCACTAATCACCTTAAAATGTGGTTTTAAAATCTATTCAGTTAGTATCATGGATTGCCATAACAATAAATAAATTTCTTCTAATGATAAGTAACATGCAGGTAAATACATCATTGATTTAGTAAAGTGATTGAAGAGAAAAAAGGGAACATCAGCTCATTAAGTGTGTGTGTGTGTGTGTGTGTGTGTGTGTGTGGTATCCATATATACAACAAGCAATATCCCTAGTTCATAAATGTTAAATGTGAAAGGATGCTACCTATCTCATATATATATATACTTATTGATTTTTTTCTGTTTTTGTAAATGCACCAAGGAAACTCAACAAATGGTGCTAGAACAGCTGGATATATATATATTTAAAGTGAACATTGGACCTGACCTAAGACCTGTTTTATTTAAGTGCATCATAGACCTAAATGAAAAAACTAAAATAACAAAAGTTCTAAAAGAAAGCATAAGAGAAAATCTTCATAACCAAGGGGAGCAGAGGTTTGTTCACACAGAGCAAAAGGATGTTGCCTTGTTAAAGTTTGAAGTTTTTAATTTTAATAAAGTATAATTTATGGTGAATCATCATAAAAAGGCAATATCCATGAAGAAAATGAAAAAGCAAATTGCAATCTAGGAGAAAATACTTTTATGTGCAGTTGGCCCTTGAACAACAAAGGTTTGAAATGCATGGGTCTACTTATATGCAAAGTTTTTTCAACAAATATACAATTGGCTCTCTGTATCCCCAGGTTTTGCATTCACAGATTTATACAACCAGGTATGGAAAACAGTACAATGTTTTCAATCTGAGGGAGTCTGTGGATACAGAAGACTGACTACTAGTATGTGCATTACATCATCTATATATATAAAAGCCAAGCAACTGGAATGATGGAACGACCAGTTGGTATGATATGCACTACAGCGGCCAACCGGCCTGATCAGGGTCCCAATTGTACCCCCCACCGCCTGCGGCCTATCTCCCACACCTGCTCCGCCCTTGATGGGCCCCATCCCACCCCTGCCAGCTGGCCTTGCCCCTGATTGCCCCCCCCCCCCCGCGCCCCATCGAGGGCAGGGCCAGCAGGCCAAACACCAATGGCCCCTTCCCCCAGCTGTCCCCGTCCCCAATTGGCCCCCGTCGGGGTGGGCTGGCCGGACTCCACCTGTATATGAATTTGTGCACTGGGACTCTAGTTTTATATAAGGAACTTGAGCATCGATGAATTTTGGTATCTGCAGGTGTCCTGAAACCAATTTCCTGTGGACAAAGTTACACACTGATTTTCACCAGCACAGGGGTTGGTGCTCCTACTCCCCAACCTCATGTTCAAGGGTCACCTGTATGTATATGAGACTTATCGGAATACTTGTAGTGCATGTATCTGGCAAAGAACCTGTGTCCAGGATACTAGAACTGAAAAATGACAATAACTACATAGTCATAATCCAAGAGAATTGTGGTCCACAGTTAAGAAGTGAGGCAGGACTCCAGTCACAGGTAAGGTTAACTAAGAAAAACACAAAAGAAGAATCCACTCTTGTGACTGGAGGTTGAGGTTAAGGAAAAAGAAAGGAGATAGTGGAGAATTTAAGAAGGAAAAAGGAAAAGTTTTATGAATTCTAGGACAAGAGATGCCATGGTTGGACTAATTTTAATTCTGAGGCAGAATAGAGGATACATCCCAGAGTTCAGTAGTTACCCTTGGCCCTAAACTTCCTCAAAGCCATTACAAGGGACATCCACCTGACCAAGCCTAGCAGGTTCCTTCTGGCTCAATGGGCTAGGATGCCTATTGGGCCTGCTATTCTGGGGACGAGACCTTGATGTTTGGAGGCTTGCGATACGCCACTGTGAAACCAGTGATCCCCCACAGCAACCTTCAACCCAGGCCACTGATTCTTCTAACCCAGGCTTTCCCCTGATTTTCATATCCCTGGACTAGAAACCGGAATCTCCTCTGGATGCAGCCATTCCCTTTTGTGTGCCTGTCCATGGACAATAACCTGTGGCCAGCGGCTCCCTGCACGGGCTTTAGGTGACAGCTCTGTGGACTCTGCAAACAGTGTCAGTAACTATCACAGGGTGTGCATGCGTGTGTGTGTGTGCGCATGTGCGTGTGTGTGTTGCGTGTGTGGTGTGTGTGTGTGTTATTGGCAGGTCCAGAGGAGGTTGTCCTGAGTCCTCTTTCAAAGATTCCTTTCAGGTGGAAAACTCCTTCAGGAGGGACTCTCCTTCTCTGACAGGTTTATATTTTCTTAAATGAATAAGAAAAGAATGGGGAAGAGAGAGTGCTGGTCACGATGCCTAGTTCTGGTGGAAGGCATGTGACAGGAGTTGTTACACAGCAGCGTTAGGAAAGGGCAAGGCATCAGATATGAACCACAGAAACTCTAAATCCCAAATCAAAAGTAGAACCAAGATATATGGGTAAAGTCATTCAACAATGAACAAGAGCACAGTTATGGAAAAAAGGGAAATAAAACAAGGAAACAGCAAGGTACAGAAAGATACCCCAGTCCTTTGGGCTGCAGTTTTTGCAAAGAGCAGCTTGCTGCATTTTAAGTCGATGACTATGTTTGTGTTTGTGTTTTACACTGCTGTTTATCTCTTGCTATCATTAAGTATCCAGTAAAGTTAGTTTTGGGGAAAAGCACTTTAGTTAACTGTGCTAAGGAGAGGAGCAACCAAGTACTTCCTTACCCTTTCTTTCTTCCTTCCTTTCTTTCTTTCTTTCTTTCTTTCTTTCTTTCTTTCTTTCTTTCTTTCTTTCTTTCTTTCTTTCTTTCTTTCTTTCTTTCTTTCTTCTCTCTTCTTTCTTTCTTTCTCTCTTTCTTTCTTTCTTTCTTTCTCTCTTTCTTTCTCCTTTTCGCCTGGTTAGTGCCAAGCTATGTGTTAGGTATAAGCTATGTGTTAGGTGATAAGGTATGTACTAGGTGTTAAGATGTTGGACCTGTGGCCACCCTTGTACTCTTTCCTCAAACCGTCATTCTAAAGAAAACTCCCAGGAGAAAATATATTCAGGGGTACCTTATGGCATAAGATTCCATACCTGCTTCAGAACACCTCCCTTAAAACATGGCGTTGCCTCATACTTTTCATGATTAAAAAAATTAAATATTTTTATTGATTTCAGAGAGATCCAGCCTGCAACACAGGCATGTACCCTGACCGGGAATCAAACCCCTGACCTCCTGGTTTATAGGTCAATGCTTAACCACTGAGCCACCCTGGTCGGGGCTTTCTCATGATTTATTCTGGTGTCTCAACAGCTGGTAAAGTCCTCTCTAGCATGCACATTCATAGGTATTTCTCATTTGGTTTCGACTTCCTTAATCTTAAACCTGGAAAATTATTTTCTAAACCACGTTTTCCATACACACACTCTTCTTTCCAAACATAGGCTCCTTTCATTCAAAATATTTGTCTCTCCCTTAAAATGGTCACAATCCTGTTCCTCATTTTCTTTTCCAAAAACTATCCTCTATGACTCCCCTCCTGGTGGGCTCTTCTCTGGTTGCTGTGTTCTCTTCGACCACACAGTGCCTCTTGGCATTAGCACATTCTCTTCAGCTCTCCCTCCATTGTACTTTGGAGCCTCTTCATTCCCCACCATCCACAGACAATTATTTTGATGCATAAAATCAATAATGCCACCTCCCTTCCCCTGACCCCATGTGGCTCTTACATTCTTCTCATGGCTGATTGGACTCTGCTTCCATTATATTCAGCATCCTTGCTCACTCCAACCTTCTAGGACAACTTGTTCCCCAAGTTTTCTTTTTTGTAGGTGCATCCATGTTTGAATGGAATTCTCTGAGGAAATGTATAGGCACATGCGTGCACCATCTCCTCACAAGATAGGCCCCTTAACTTCAGTGTTGTCTATGGCTTGACTAGGTCAGCCTTTTCTTCTAGTTACTAAGCATATAGATTCTTTCTTCCGTTTTTTTCTAGACCAAGAAAGCTGCCACCTTTTTAAAAATTATGATACAACACTAAGAGCAGGTCAGATCTATTTTCTCCTGGTCAGTTGTTATGATATGAAGTTTCCAGAGAATCCTAGGAATCAATCTATATGCAACCACAACAAGTACCAGGATGCCTTTCAGCACTGAGGAGATTGTGGGGTCTGGCTTAGTCACATGGCTTCTGCTCACTTCTCTCCATTTTCCTACTTCAGGGAATCAGATGGTTGGAAGAAACATTAACTGTAACCTACTTTTCTTAACTGGTTTCTAGAAAAAGAAAACAAAAGAACATTTTAAAGCCTTTCAAGCTGCTTGGCTTATCTGGTCCTTTTCATATCTATGTTCTTGTTTGCTTCTTATCTATGTTCTTGTTAGAATGTTGGGGAACAGCACTCTCAGGAAGAGAGTATAATTAGTCCCCATCCTCTGCACCAAAATATTTTACATGCTGTTACTTTATCTCTTTTTAATTTATACAAAACACTGAAAAGATGATTTGGTGCTATAACTATTTAAATATGTGGACAACTTTCTTATTATAATTTTTAGCTGTTAGTTTTTCTTATTAGTTTCTAAAATATACAGTGAATAATTCAGGTGCCAAGACTTTGGTGTACTGTCCTGGAAAGAGAATGTCATATCTGAGGTAAACTCCAAGCATCCATTTACTTGTTGTGTGACACTGGTTAACGCGTTCTGAATGTCAATGTTATCATCTGCAAAATGGAAACATCACTAAACTAAAGGGAGTATATGAAAATTAAATAAGATGATATATGGCAAGAACTAAGGACAGTGTGTGGATGAAAAAGGCCACATGCTGACCTGACAAGCTCAGGGAAGACCTGCATGGCAGTCTTGCAAACTCAGAGACCTAAAGTAACCACAAAGGATGGTCTGAAGTTAAATTTTACCTAAAAGCAGTTATGGTGGGTAGTTACATCCTAGGCTGGTATCTTCACTGACAAGGTCAACCTTTACCTTAACTGAGCCTATCTGTCTTTTTGCATCTGTAGTAACATACTCTTTACATGTCTGGGTAACATTTTACTTCCCTTTTTCTGGACCCCTTGGGGCACAACCTGATGTGCCTGGGCACCAGGACAGATACAACAAATTCCTTCATTGTTATCATGTTAATTGTTCCTGCACCCACCTAAGTATGTGTCTATCATTTCACATTTTATCCAATCCCAGGGGCCCTCCCCTCCCCCCCACCCCTCTTTGCTTTCTCCCACCTCTCTACCCTATCACCAATGGATCTCATGTAACCCATCTATGTCCCTTCCTTTGATTGCAAGGTATAAATATAGATGTAATCCGCCATTCTCTGGAACACTATCTCAATCTGTTGAGGTTCTACTTCCTGGAAATTGTCGACAGTTTGGCTCATATAAACTCACAAAAATTCTTTACAGGTTTGAATGTTTTTATGTTAACAAATTTCTAATAGCTATTAGCCTAAATCTCCTTCCTCATTTAATAGGTCCTAAATACCCCCCATCATTCACATAACCCCATTCTGCCTGAAGGCGCTCTCACTCCAGGCCATGGTGAAGGCTGAGGACTAAGGAGAAAAAAGACAGATGAGAGCGGAAGTCACCCTTTTTCTTCCTGCCTGCCTGCTTGAGCTAGGATATCTCATCTTGTTTCCTGCCTTTGAACTGAATTATACCATCAGCCCTTTGGGTCGCCCGTTTGCAAATGTCAGGTTGTGGGACTTTGTAGTCTTCATGTAAGGGGCAGAAAAAGAATGTTGGGGAAGAGCTAGTATTGTAAGAAATATTAATCATGCCCTGTTAACCATAATTGTTTTATTCTGATTAAAGAAGTCACATTCTACCCTGGCTGGAGCTGACCTGGAGATACATCCCTTCCTCCCCATTTGGAGCTGCCTATTATCATGGAAAGATTAACAACTATGTTGCAGAAACCAGAATCGCCAGCCCTTTGCAGATCCCCAGCCCTTTTTGCATACCTGCAGGGCTTTGCAAACCTCCAGCTTGCTTACCTGTTAATTGTCCATTTGTCACTCCCTTTGGCTATTTCCCCATGTAACCCCAGCCCTTGCATATCACTAAGCCCTTTGAAGACCCCTAGTTCTTTTGCATATCTGAAAACTGCCCTTTTGCCTACTTTTCCTTAATAGTTCTACTATACTAGAGGCCCGGTGCATGAAATTCATGCACTCGCAGGGGGAGGAGGGTCCCTCTGGTAGTCCGGGACCCCTCAGGGGATGTCCGACTGACAGCTTAGGCCCAAGCCATCAGTTGGACATCCTTAGTGCTGCTGGGGAGAAGGGAGAGGCTCCCACCACTGCCGCTGCGCTCGCCAGTCATGAGCCCAGCTTCTGGCAGAGCAGTATTCCCCCTGTGGGAACGCACTGACCACCAGGGGGCAGCTCCTGTGTTAAGAGGGATTAGGCCAAAATTGGCTCTCCAAGGGGTCCTGGATTGCGAGAGGGAGCAGGCCAGGTCAAGGGATTCCATGGTGCATGATTGGGGCTGGGGAGGGATACAGGAGGTTGGCCATCTGGGGAGGGACTACGGGAGGGCTCCTGGGCATGTCTGGCCTGTCTTGCTCAGCAAGCTAACCTACCAATTGGATCGTCTGCCCTCTGGTGGTCAGTGCATGTCATAGTGACTGGTTGAACGGTCCACTGTCTGCTCTCTGGTTGTCAGTGTACGTCATAGTGAGCAGTTGAATGGCCTTAGCATATCATTAACATATTACTCTTTGATTGGTTGAATAGATGACTGGACGACTGGACACTTAGCATATTAGGCTTTTATTATATAGGATAAGCAGCTGGCTAGTGAAGGGATGGAGAGCAGACTTTTGTGGCTAACCTGCTCCTCTGCCATACTGCTGGCAATATTGGAATAAATGCTCACCTATGATTCAACCCCGTCTCTGCTTAATTGGCTCAAGTAGTGACAGGTAGCATGGATCCATTGTTTGTTTGGTTACATTCATAACTACATGAGCTAATTTGTCATAGTCAATGTATCTCTTATATATAACTTATAAATAAATAAATATATAGTCTGTCTCTCTGGATAATTCTGACTAAGATAGGTTTTACTATAATGTATCTGTAATATTCCTATCTAATAAAAGAGAAACATGGTAATTGGCGTATGACTGCTACCCTTCCTATTGGCTAATCAGGGTGATATGCAAATTAACTGCCAGCCAAGATGGCGGCCGGCAGCCAGGCAGCTTGAAAATAACATGAGGCTTGCTTGCTTCAGTGACAGAGGACTCCAACGTTCCCTGCCTGCCACTGCCGGCCTCTGAGCTGCAACTCTAAGCAACTATGTAACAAATATAGAAGCTAAACAAAACCCCAGAAACCTGCTTTAGTCCCCCTGGCTTCAGCCAGCAGGATCGCAACATTGTAAGCAAAGGCCAGAAACCTACTTTCAGCAGCGGAGGCCTAAGAGCTGGAGCCAAGCCTCAAAGCTAAAGCTGGCCCAGAATAAAAAGAAAAAAAGGAGCAGTTGGGAGCTTCAGTCACCTCCAGCCTGAAAACAGCCCTCTGCCCCTCACCCAGACTGGCCAGGCATGCCAGTGAGGACCCCCACCCTGAAGGGTGTGTGACCAGCTGCAAACAGCCATCATCCCCTCACCCAGGCTGACCAGGCACCCCAGTGGGGACCCCCCACGCTGATCCACGACACCCTACAGGGCAAACCAGCCAGCCCCCACCCGTGCACCAGGCCTCTACACTACATAGTAAAAAGGTAATATGCCTCCCAGCACCGGGATCAGCAGAGCCGTGAGGCCTCCCGGCACTGGGATCAGTGTGACAGGGGGCAGCGCCCAAACCCCCTGATCGCCCTGAGGCTCTGTGTGTGACAGGGGGCGGGGCCACAACCTCCCTATCCACCCTGCTCTGTTCATGACAGGGGAAGGTGCCCTAACCCTCTGATCAGCCCTGCTCTGTGCCTGATAGGGGGGAGCTCCCCAACCCCCTGATTGCCCTGCGGCTCTGTGTGACAGGGTGCAGCGCCCTAACCCCCTGATCGGCCCTGCTCTGTGTGTGACAGGGTGCGGCACCCCAACCACCCAACCCCCCACGGGCCCTGCTCTGTGTGTGACGGGGTAGAGCCATAACCTCCCCATCAGCCCTGCCCTGAGTGTGAGACTGGAGGTGCCCCAACCCCCTGATCAGCCCTGCTCTGTGGGTGATAGAGAGCAGCGCCCCAACCCCCTGATGGGCCCTGCTCTGTGCGTGATAGGGGGCAGTGCCCCAATCCCCTAATTGGCCCTGCTCTGTGCATGACAGGGGGTGGTGCTGCAACCTCCCCATTGACCCTGCCGTGAGTGTGACAGGGGGTGGTGCCCCAACCCCCCAATCGGCCCTACCCTGAGCATGACTGAGGGTGGCATCACAACCTCCCGATCGCCCTGCTCTGTGCGTGACGGGGGTGGCGCCCCAACTCCCCAATCGGCCCTGCTATGAGCCCGACCAGGGGCTACACCTAGAGATTGGGCCTACCCTCTGCCACCTGGGAGCAGGCCTAAGCCAGCAGGTCGTTATCTCCCGAGGGGTCCCAGACTGCGAGAGGGCACAGGCCGGGCTGAGGGACCCCACTCCCCCCCAAGTGCACAAATTTTTGTGCACCGGGCCTCTAGTAAAAGTATAATATGCAAATTGTACGAACATCCGTCCAGACATCCTTCGGATGACCTTCTGGACAACCTTCCGGATGAAGCTGGAGCTGCAGCCGCGGGATTGAGGCAGCCACCGCAGCTGAGAGGGAGGGCTTGAGGCAGCCACTATGGCTGCGAAGGCCTACTCTTGCATGCATTTCATGCATCAGGCCTCTAGTTTAACTATAAATGTTTGCAGTTGCTTCTCAGTAATGGCTGTGTTTCATAACCAGCTCATGATATTACTGAGAATTTAACATTGGCATTAACCAGCCAGTATGAGGTGTCCCCAGCACACTACTGCCTATAATCCTTGCCACTAAGGCAGTTTGACTATAAGAAGCCTCTTCCTAATCTTGAAGTAGAAGTGAAATATTCCTAAAGAAACACGTGTTTTCCCTTGGAAGGATTGGCTGGAAGTTTGTACCAGACAGTGAACAAGGGAGATCAGCATGTCCTGGGGCTGTAGTCGGTTATCAGTGGCTCTGACCTCGGCTCCAACTGTGACACTGGTAGTGCCAACCCCCCAATAACATTGAGGCAATGGAGCTGGAGACAGCAGCCATAGCCTTCTGAAAGGCTGCTCCTTTCAAAGCCCAGTCTTTAAAAGTATGTCCAAGTCCCTGTTCTCCCAGCACAGGCATTGATAGAAATATTAGTAATTTTTTAAAAATAATTGTTTAAATGTATTTAGAGAGAAAAACCTCAGAGAGAAGTCTAGTCCTCTTGTGTGATTAGCCTCAAGTAATTTTGCTTTGAGCAATAAAAGACAATGGGAGGGCCCTGGTGGGTGTTGCTCAGTCAGCCTGCACTCCAAAGTGGCACAGGTTGGATTCCCAGTCAAGGGCATGTACCTGGGTTGCAGGTTCTCTCCTTACCCCTACTTGGGGCTCATGCTGGAGGCAACCAGTTGATGTGTCTCTCTCACATCAATGTTCCTCTCTCCCTTTCTCCTTGCCTCCCTTCCACTCTTTCTAAAAAGCAATGGAAAAATACCCTTAGGTGAGGATTCACACACACACACACACACACACACACACACACACACACACACACATACACACACACGATGGGCCGCCTAGCAAAGGACCAGAGGGAACATTGTCTAATTACATGAGGATTTAACACCTAATGGAAACCTACAACAAAGTTTGAAAATATTCATTTTAGAAAATTACCACACAGAAAGCTTCAAAAAGTTGTGTTTTTATTCACTGACATTATGGTTTATTAAGTCAATAGATGAACATAGCATTCCTTAATGGCGGAATAAAAATGTAAGCAATGCAGACCTCTCAAAATTCACATTATCTGTGCTGGGGAAAGGATTATGCATGCTACAATTAAAAATGTTTATATTTAAATGCTCTTGACATGATATAGAAAAATACCACATTTCTAAGAGCAAGGCAAGTAGAAGACAGAGGAGTAATAAATGATACATGAACCAAAGGTTTCGCTCATCAAGTCCCAGTGTTACTTTTTTCATGGGTTATAAACTAATCAAATGAAAGTTGGGTTAAAATACAAGTGCCCCATACTTTTACAATCCTGGATTGACTGAATAATTCTATGGTGCATTTTAAGGTGTTTTTGTCAAGAGCAAATTTCTTTTGATTTTCCAAAGAGCTGAGCTAAACAACAGCTTCATGATCCTAAAAAATGCATTAAAAACGAGGTCTTAGAAAACAGGCACTTTCTTTAACCACCTCTATTTCACTGTTACCTGGACTGGTAAAAATATAGAAAGGATAATGACAAATAAAAAGCAAAATATATCTAAGTGCAAAGGTGAGCATACATAAGAATTCTGGCATGTTTAGATTTCTTGACTCTTGTCCTGGCAAGTAGCATCTCAAGTAGATTTTTTAATTCATTCACTGACTAAAAGATAAAAAGTTTGGAAGCCATGGTTAGTATAAATCACAAAATATTATATAATCATGATACTGAACATGTATAGAGTTTAAATAATGCTAACAACCCTACTGAGAGACAATATCATTTGCTCCATTTTACAGGTGAGAAAACGAATTACATAACTTGGCTCAAAGTTCCACAGCTCATGTTGGGTGGAACTAAGAAAAGAATTGAAGTTTCCTGAGTTCAAGTTCAATTATTGTTGCAAGTGACTAAATTATCGATCTGGCCCAGCCATGGGACATGCCCACCTATCACCCCAAGCCCCTGAAGAATCGACTTGATATTTTTTGAGATGCTATGATCCATTCTCCGTGACAGAATTAGAAGATGGGCACAATTTCTTGACTTCCGTCCAGAGTGGCCCACAAAAGGGTTTCAGCAAGCCATGGTACATGGCACTTTGTAAATAATGAGGTGATGCTCCTTGTCTATTAGCTTGCCAGTCCTTTCCCGAGAAAGTCATAGTGAATGGAGATTGACTTCATTAGTCTTATAATCTCTCTCTAGGTTCAAGTCCAGAAAAGATTCATGAAAGAGGAGTAGGAATAACTTCTTCCCTATAATTTATCCTGAGCCTTTCCCTATGTATGATTTTTGTTGTTCTTATTACCACTTTTAGATTTAGAGATGATTTTTTTTTCACTGAAAACACACACACACCATATTCAGAGCCATTGGGTCCCTCACCCAGCTCATATAGGATTGTATAAAACACAAAAATAATATGTGCAGTATAGTTTCTTGAGACACTTTAAAATGAATAAAATATTTTTCCACTCATTTTTCTCTCCTCCTCCTCTCTGGCAATCATCAACTTGTATCTGTATCTATTGAGCCTATTTCTGTTTGGTTTGGTGGAAGGGGAACAAAAGGTACAAACTTCCAGTTATAAAATAAGTAAGTCAACTATACTTTAATAAAAAAATAAAAATAAGATAAAATTTTTAAAAAGAAATAAAATTATCAAATCTTACAATGTGTTTTAAAATTTTATTGATTTCCTTACTTCCTCACAAATGACAACTATCAGCTCTTAACCAAGAATGAATTTGCTCATCAATCAGGGCTTTTTTTATATGAACTTTTTAATATGATCCAGCAATCCTTCTTCTGGGTACTTACCCCAAAAAACTTGAAAACATTTATTTACAAAGATATATGCACCCCTATGTTTACTGCAGCATTATTCATGGCAGCCAAGACATGGAGATAACCAAAGTGTCCTTTGCTAGAGGATGGGAAAAAGAAGATATACTATGGAATACTACTCAGCTATAAAAAAGATGAAATACTGCCATTTGCAACAACATGGATGGACCTTGAGAATGTTATGCTAAACGAAAGAAGTCAGTCAGAAAATGCTAAGAACTATATGATTTCACTCATATGTGGGATATAAAACGGAAATTCATAGACACAGACAACAGTATGGTGGTTACCAGAAGGAAAGGGCCCAATGTATGGTGACCAAAGATGATTTGACTTTGGCATTGGCACACAATGCAACATATAGATCCTGTATCATAGAAATGTACACTTGAAACCTATGTGATCTTATTAACCAATGACACCCCAATAAAGTTAATTAAAATAAAATAAAATGAATTTTTCTTCTCTTACCTTAGCTAACATTAAACTCATCACTACCTAACAGAAATGTAAACAATTTTTGCCCCATATTTCAGCAGTCCTAATCTCACAGGTGACAAAGTAGCCATTTTCTCAGACAGTATGTTAGTTGTTTTTGTTCATAATGATGGCTTATTTTAAAATCCTCCTTGATGCTGTCATTTTTAACTGTAAAAAATTCTGTTTTAATGTGTTATAGAACTCAGTGTCACATCCTTCTTAAATACAAAATAAAAGTGAGAAAATATTTGACAATAAAGAAAGAAAATAAAGGTCTTACACCAGAGTCTCTTCTCCACCATCAGCGTCAGCGGCAGGTTTCAACGTGCAGGTCATGGCCTCACAGGAAGGATTGGTACATTCCTGTAAACACACACAATGGAAAGCGGGCTCAGCATTTTTCTCTGTAAGTTTCTGGCACAGGATGGCAATAACATTTCACTTTTTAAACTAAATTATTCTGCTATACAAGTGGTAAAGGCCTGGGGTAATGGGACAGTCTAGTAGGAGTCAATGGGAGGAAAAGGGGACACTTTCAACAATAAAGATTTTAAAAAATTAAAAATTACAAAAAATTTAAGAGTAATAGAAACTAGCTCTTAAAAGGACAAAAATTGAATTATCCAAGGATCACCCCCAAATAAATGTGTCCTAGGAGATATCATGTAAATTAATTTAAAACTTCAAGGGAGAATATTTCTATGCTATAAAAACTGAAAATAGAGAAAAAATATTTTAAATCTTCAATTTGTTTTACCAAGATTGCATAATTCTGATGCATAATGAGAACTGGTAATTAATTCATACACACACATACACATGCTCGTGCTATTCTCATTTATGGATATAAATCCAAAAATCTTGAATAAAACTTAGTTAAGAATAATTTTATAAATATAATAACTCTCAATTACAACTATGTAGTTTTTCTTTTCACCAAATACAAGGGTGTCTTAACTGCACAGAATAGAGTAACATAATTAATCGCTTTAAGAGACTTAGAAAGAAAACAACTATTATTGTGATAGATGGCAAAAATTAGTTGGTAAAAATTCAGTAACCATTATTGCATTATTTAAACATATAAAAAAACCGTGAACAGAATTATGTATCATCATGATGAAGAAAATCTATCTGATATATAGCAAATATATCCAATAAAATAAAGAATAAGACAAGGATTATTTATAGTCTATATTTATATGGAAATGGTGTGAAATGTTATGAGACAAGAAAAAAATATAAAAGTTCAATAATTGGGTAGTGTAAATCACATTTTCACTATTTGTATGTCATAAAATTCTTGACCTGGAAAAAAACATACGTTCAACTCTAAAAATATTGGGTAAGTCACTAAGATAGCTGTTTAAGATAATAATCAAATAACATAAAAAGTCATAATAAATTAGAACCAAAAATTTAAAAAAAAACTTTACACATACTAATAACAACAACAACAACAAAGAAAATACTTTAGAATAAACCTTCAAAATGTGCCAGAATTACATGGAGAACTTTATATATAACTTTTCTGAGGAACTTTCCAGGCAAATTGTCTTTTAAGACAATACTTAATATTGTGAAAATGCCAGTGGCCTTTAGAGTGAAATATGAATTTAATGCATTTCAATCTGAATCTGAGCTGTATTTGTGGGCAAACTGACAAAAAGAATACCAAGAGTAATATGGAAAAACTAACATTAAAGACTTGCTATGCAAATTCTGTATGGATAGATGATAGAGAGATGATAGATATGAAGAGAGTTACTGTAAAAGATATTAAAATGCATTGTATGTTACAATCATAAAAATAGCATGATGCTTGTGGTATGATATTTAGGCAGATAGAATGATTACCTTTAAAACCTAGAAAGCACTTAAATATGTATATATGAACAAATGGCACATTGGGTCATGGGAAACTGGATTATTCACTAAGGGTACTATATAAAGTATATATACTATGTATGCCATTTGCAATTAGAAGTACCTAGGGTTATGAACAACTTCAGTTGTCTTACTTGAGCAACCATATGGGAGTTGAAGCAATCACTTTAACAATCCATATCTCATTATAATTAATAAAATATTTGGTATGTTTCTTATACATGATTAAGTCATTCTATGTAATCTCCTAATATAATTCAACAGCTTGACATTTCTGACTAAATATGCTAAAGCACAGAGTTTGTGCCTTCCCCTTTTTAATAAAACCCCTTAAAGTAATGGGAAAATCTTGCATTGCAATGGGCTAATGATTAGTTTTGTATCCTTGGAATTAGTTACTCAGCTTTTCTGAGCCTCACTGCTTCTTCTCTAATTTGGGATCCCAGCAAAACCTAGTTAGTAGGTTTGCTGTGATTCATAGGCTTGTTGTGAGTAATGAAGGTGGTGATGTATATATGAAAGCATTGTGTAGACTGACACATGGAAAATCTCTTCAAATATTAACTCATTTTTTTAGTCTTAAAAGTAAGAGATTGCTAAAAAACAAAACAAAAACCCACAACAACAACCAGAAAACACCACCGGAATGCTCTCCTTTGGAAACCTCGCCTGGGATGTTGGCAATCGTTCTACCAAACATTCCCCATCTGATGCCTCAGAGGGTCAGATTTTACAGGCATCAGCAGACTTAGAGCAATTGTCTTAGACATTCAATGCTAATAATCCATTTCTTACAAGTTTGTCCTTTTTTCTTTTTCTCCATTTTATTCACTTCCTGGTTTACATATTGGCTGGATGAGAGAAAGCCAACTCTCTCCATGGGGAGGAATTGTGATTGGTCAACAGATGATCAACTGTGACTATGTGGCACAGGATTTCTGACTAATACATTTAGGAAAGCTTCTAAGAGACATATAGTTAATGAGTTACCTCTAAAGAGTCATTGAACGTCATACCATCATAACCGTATCCTGGCTTTTGAAATGCTTTTCAAAAGATGCCTAAAGTCAGTGCAAATCTTCTTTTTACTGCGATTCCAAACTTGTCTTTAGAAAAAAATTTCCATAAAGCCCTTTTTTTTGTTTGTTTGTTTTTTTAGAAAAGGAAAAGGGAGGAAAACAGGTATGCCACGATCACTCTGTAATAAGTTTTTGAAACCATGGACATTTCCATACCTTAGGAGAGCCACAATCGCATGCTTCCCCTACTTCCAGAAGCTTGTTCCCACACACTGGTTTTGTTAGTATATTTTTAGGAATTGGTGCTTGCAGCAGGCACTTTGGTTTTTGAGATGAAATGTATCTTTCAAAATGTGAACGGCTCGATGTACTGAAATCCTTTGGGAATTTTGAACTGTAAGCAGAAAACAATCAGGGATACCATGATATATTGTGACACATGAACGTGGGAACCTGACTTGTGTGAAACTATTACCAGCTCAATGGAAACTCCAAATTTAGTATCTGTTTAGGCCTGCGTTGTGTTATATGCAGAAGGTGACAGAGCATGCTGCTATGCTGGTTGGAAAACTGTTTTTCTAGACACTCAGTTATAGCACTAGAGTAATTTAAATTCCAGCCTGGATTCAGTACTGTACTAATTGGCAGGAGCTTCACCATTTGTTATCTTCGGCTTATTTAGACACTGAGCCCTGAGAAGTAAGAGATAATAATAACCTAATGGAAGAAAGTAATTGCAGACTTCCATGTTCTATGTTCAAGAGTTAGTTTTATTCATTTTTTTTTAAATCCCAAGTCCTTGCAAGCATCTGGTACCAGAAGGTAATTAATAACAGAAAAAAAAATGGATTGATTGATTGGTGATGAAGATAATTGTAATCATCTCAATTAGATACACATTTTTGGAAATATATTATTTAAAGTTAAAATAACATAGTCACCATACTTATGCTCTATCTTGGTATATTTGAAAATCTTAAATAATGAGCCTTAATAGCTGGTAAAACTTGTGCATCAAGAGGCTTGAGGATGAATTAATGGGATGCACAGCCCTTTGTAAAAAAACCAACATACACACACACAAAAAAATCGGCCCATCCAATTATAGAGACTACATCTGAATTCTTTAAGATTTAAGAAACATATCTATTTTTTCCTGCAGGGTGACAAGGTCTCACCTCAGATATTCATTCATCACACAACTCCCAGACGGACACTTAGTGTTGTATGGAACATCCGGCATACCAAGGGCATGACCCAACTCATGTGACATCATGGCTACCAGAGCCACGTTATTCTTTCTCTTAGCCTAGGAAAACATGCAAATGTCTGTTACTTCTTTGTTGATCCAGTTAATTCTTAATTGATTCAATGTTCAATAATAAAATGATAGTTTGACAAATAAAAAATAGTCATTAAATTCCTTTTCCTGTCATTGGTTATTGTAAAATGTGAGTAAACATTTGAAATGATTGGTTCCTGTGAATCAACCATTGAGTCAGTTCTTAATAAACATTGACTGAACTAATGATAATTTCTCAGTAAGCCATGGTTATATTAATACATGCTTCATAGGAACTACTAAAAGATCCAGAGGCCTCCAAAAACTATTGACATTGGTAGTGCTTGGCCACATCCCACCAACATGCACCTTGCCTGACCTCTCTGGCCATCAGTACTTTCAGGCCACAGAGAACAACTGCATTCCCTTTCTCTCCTAATAGTCCTGCTCTTACTTCCTAATACCAACTGAAGAGGTAAGCCTTCTGGGAGAGTCAATGTAAGGAAATACTCTGTCCTGTCATCCAAGGACCAAGGTCTACCAGTAGTTTTATTTTTACCTTTATTTACTGGCTCAGCAAATGCCCATTGTACAAACTTCATATAAGGCATTATGCTGGTCCTCCTAGAGGATATAAGACCACAGGGAACTTTACTATAGGTTTACAAACCTCAATGACAGCAACTGAAGTTGGGGAACACAAGGAATTCGCGGCTGCCATGCCTGCACGTCGATTGTTGAAGGCAATTCCACTGTATGAGAGTTACAGGTACACGGTCACAATTTTGAGTCTTTAGAACCATTAGCTGTTGTCAGTTATGTTTTAGATTTCCATTGTTATCCTACCTTTTTATATTTACTAGGGCCCAGAAAAGCTTATCCTATTCCATAGAATTATTTTTAATATCTATTTTTTATTGTTGATAGTATTACAGATATCTCCCATTGTCTCCCCCCTTTACCCATCTCCTCCCAGCTCCTACCTGCCCCCAGCTTTTCACTACCTTATTGCCTGTGTCCATGGGCATATAAGTATATAAGTTCTGTAGTTTATCCCAGAACTTATTCCCTAGAATTATAATGCTTGTCCTACATCCAAGAATCAATTTTAGTGATCTGACACAGGTCTAATAATTTCACAAGTGAATTGCTAAGGATAGAACTTCAAGCTCTCTGATAAATGGTTGGGGTTATGTAACTGAACAGTAAACTCTGCCAAGAAACCTTTGGGATAATTATCTGCTCTACCTACCTATGCCTGGCCCTGGCCAGTGTATGCTCACCTGAGTAGCTGAGCATGGTCATGGGTCTTCATTTTCCCCAAGTTGGAACGATGCCAATTCAAAAAGTTGTTAAAGGTGACGCCTGTGTTGGGATCCACCTTTATCTTATCACTATCAGACCAGATTTCCATACCTACCAAGGCCACTTGGATGTCTATGGTGTTATAAATCTGTGGAAAGAGCATTTTTCTTCATAAAAATTTTGAGATTTCTTTAATGTTTTAGATCCTTTGCTGACCACAAGTGATGGATAAATGTAACTCATTTTTTAAAATATATTTTATTGATTTTTTACAGAGAGGAAGGGAGAGGGATAGAGAGTTAGAAACATCAATGAGAGAGAAACATCAATCAGCTGCCTCCTGCTCACCCACCACTGGGGATGAGCTCACAACCAAGGTACATGCCCTTAACCGGAATCGAACCTGGGACCCTTGAGTCTGCAGGCTGATGGTCAGGGCTAAATGTAACTCATTTTGAAAATAAAATTCTCAAAGTTGCCTTTGCTACAATATATATGATTTAACCTTGATGTTTATCTTTATCTGCTAAAGTTCTCAAAACTGCTGACCTTAAACCATTGTTGGCCCTCCCAACTCCTTACTTGGTGAAACCAGAGGGAAGCCCCAGGCCCCAATGTGGAATCACATGTTTACAGGACAAATATCTTACCACATTGAGTAGATTCATCACATCAAACACAAAGCTTCTTATGGAAGTTAGATTTCCCTTATACATGTTATACTGTAAAATATAAAATACAAAGTATAATTAAACTTTCAAACTATAGTGAGAAAGTTGATGAAATATAGAAGTACACATTTTAAGAAAAATTACACATTTTAATGTAAACAAATGTACATTTATTCCATATCTACCTTATATAAGATTCTGTGTTTCAACAAATTGTATTTCAAATGTAAGATTTTCTTGGTAAGATAAAAATTAGGCATTGATGTAAAATTTTAGTTTCTTTCATTTTTACATTGAATAAGACAAATTAATGATTTAAATGTTTTAAACCAATTCAATATTATTAAAATTTGATTATAAAGTAATACTAGTTAGAAGCACTGATTCTGGTATTTTTGAATATATAAATGTAACTTGTAAAGTATAATTTTGTGTCTACTTTATATTTACATAATATAATAAGAATTTAAAAATATTATAATAACCCATTCATTTTTTTTCAGTATTGTGCTTGATCTCCTGTAGGTATCTGGTATTAAGAATATTTTTAATATATGACTAGTTTGGATATTAAAGGGGTGGATGAGCAAAAACTGTTGTTGGCAAAACAGGTAGAACAGATAAGAAAATCAGGACGCAAGCTCCGCATTTTCAGCCAGAATAGTTTACTGTTTGTGTTTGCTGATAAGAAAACTTAAAAGTTGGCTTAACTTGACAAGAAGCACACATATTTCATACTCACAAAGGCATTATCCAGCACCAAAAAGAGATCAATGTATTTTTCAGCCCGAAGAAAGTATTCTTGCTTTACAAAGAGTAAAAGAACATTGTTAATAACTATCTTTATCCTAAAAGTTTGAAACACAAAGAGGTTTATTTTTTCTTCAGAGGAAAAGTAAATTGATGAATAAGTAAATAAATTATAGGCTTTCCCTGTACCAGTCATTGCTGAGCACAATAGTCGGTGACATACCATTGCCGAGCCAACCGAAATAAACGATGACATAGGAAAGCTACACTTACCTCTGGGCCACTGAGTGACCTAGAGGTCCGAATGCGGTCATGTCCTCTGCCAACATTTTTTACTCCACAGGTGTGGTTAGCCGGGTCTGGCTCCTCCTGGTTATATGTCAGGACAGCATGTTCTTCTTGGTCTGTGTTTTTCAGAGGCTTGATCATATATCTTTGATCACGATGTGTGAAGACTCCCCTGTGAAACATAGAGACTCATGTTTGAGGATTCTCTGCCCCAGTCACACATCTTGACCAGAATGGATTAACACCTCTCCCTCCATCCCAAGCTCACACATACAGTACTGATTCATTGGCTATTGGCTTTTAAATTTCTAATTTAATAAATGGTGTTGGGAAAATTGGACAGATACATGTAAAAAGATGAAACTAGACCACCAACTCACACCATACACAAAAATAAACTCAAAATGGATAAAGGACTTAAACGTAAGATGGGAAACCATAAAATTACTAGAGGAATCCACAGGCAATGAAATAGCAAACATATGCCGAAGGAATTTCTTCTCTGGTACTGCTCCTAGGGCAATGGAAACTAAAGAGAAAATAAACAAATAGGACTACATCAAAATAAAAAGCTTTTGCACTGCAAAGGAAACCATCAACAAAACAACAAGAAAGCCCACTGCATGGGAGAACATATTTGCCAATGTTATCACTGATAAGGATTTAATCTCCAACATCTACAGGGAACTCATCCAACTTAACAAAAGGAAGATAAGCAATCCAATAAAAAAATGGGCAATGGACTTAGACACTTTTCAAAAGAGGACATACAGAAGGTTGAAAGACATAGAAAACATGCTCAAAGTCACTAATTATACGAGAGATGCAAATCAAAACGACAATGCGTTATAATCTCACACCTGTCAGAATGGCTAACATCAACAAATCAACAAACAACAAGTGTTGGAAAGGATGTGGAGAAAAAGGAACCCTTCTGCATTACTGGTGGGAATGCAGGCTGGTGCAGCCACTGTGGAGAACAGTATGGAGTTTCCTCAAAAAACTAAAAATGGAACTCCCATTTGACCCAGTGATTCCACTTCTAGGAATATATCCCAAGAAACCAGAAACACCAATCAGAAAGGATATAAGCACCCCTATGTTCGTAGCAGCACAATTCACCATAGCTAAGATTTGGAAACAGCCTAATTGTCCATCAGCAGATGAGTGGATTAAAAAACTGTGGTACATCTACACAATGGAATACTACGCTGTGATAAAAAAGAAGGAACTATTGCCATTTGCAACAGCATGGATGGAACTGGAGAGCATTATGCTAAGCGAAATAAGCCAATCAGAGAAAGATAAATACCACTCGATCTCACTCATTTGTGCAATATAGAGAACAACATAGACTGATGAACAGGAACAGATCCAGAGACAGAGAAACAGCAATCAGGCTATCAATCCCCAGAGGGAAAGTAGGGGAGGGAGGGGATAAGGGGGACAGATCAACCAAAGGACTTGTATGCATGCATATAAGCCAAACCAATGGACACAGATAACAGGGGGTTGAGAGCATGAGCAGGGAGGTTGAGGGTTAATGGGAAATGATGATACATTTGTAATACCTTAACCAATAAAGAAATTAAAAAAATAAATAAAATAAATATAGGAATTTAAAAACAAAGAGCTAGTCAGTATTTCTCAATACTAAAATAGAGCCTGTTTTATTTACTCAGAGAACTGTGAACAATAATTACTAAGATGAAGCTATACCAAAGTAAAATTTGTACATATACTTATCACATATTTCTTGACAGGTCTTAGAAAAATAGTGGAGAATAAACTACAGGAATGTTTAGATACCAAGAACCCCAGTGAAGAGAAAGAATGATGAGCAGATTAGCAAGAGGAACAGTTTGGAACTAGTAGTTTAAAGAATTCCACTTTATAGTAATAAAATTCATTCAGAAATAGGAAGTTGAATCCATATAATGGAATATTACTAAGCTTACATAACCATTTAAGGTTTCATTTATGAAAGTATCTTATAAAAAGGGGAAAGGCTTTGATGTTGTGGTATGAGCTACGTGAGAAGAACAATTATGTGTATTTTATTTCATATTTCAGCCACATAAGAGGTATATTTGTCTATATACACAAAAAGCTGGAAATGGGACAAAATGTTAATAATAGTGATCACACAGAGGTAACATTTCATGGTGGTCATTTTCTTAATTGGTTTTCTTACTTTCCAAAATTTCCCTAATTGATAAGAAATACCTTTTAAATAAGGATAAATATCATACACATACACAATTTTTTTAAAAGTATGTTTCACCATAACAATTGCAAAGTAGACGCTAAGAAAATGAAATAGAATGTCTTCAGGGAGTGGGATTGCTCAATGTAAAAATGGATCCAGATATCATCAGGGTCCATAGTGTAGCATCTTGTTTAAATATTGTTAGGACTAACTTTTACTAGAGCAGCAGATTATAAAATGCTTGCAAGGATGATATATTCAGCATGTTATCAATGGAAACATTTAACCAATATAGTATAAGACATGATATCCAGGAAGGCATTTATCTGTGTAACAAAATGATGGTTGATGTTTAATATTTTGGGGAGTAGTTCTCACCTCAACCCATTACAAGTACTAATGCTGGCAACAGAATTCTTATCATTCAGGATGTGTCCTGTATAGTAGCAGTGTTCCTAAGGTTGGAAAAAAGAAAAAAAGTTAACTACAAGAATAAATATATCACAATTGTGGGGGAAGCTGTTATCTTGAATATGTAGGAAAGGCCTTTGAGTAGTGACTGTGGCCAGACCAATTCCAAGAAACAAACACCGTGGGAACTCAGAGGTTTTATGAACTGCTCCACCGCCGACCCTGGAAACTCTCTATTGAATGACTGAGGTGTTTTTCTGATGCTAATTGGCACCAAAGAAAAGTCCAGGGAGGTTGAACCTGAGTGGGCTCCTGCTGACAGTGGACGCTGCATCCGAGAAGTAGCCAGCTGGCCTGGGGCCTACAGCACTCCCAGAGAACGCTCAGAGTTGAGACACAACTTGTGAGAATTTGGCTCCCTTTTGCTAAGTTGCTAAGACACTGTACATACTATATCAATAAAATGGGGTATACATTTTTCTGGATTCTAGAGTCCTTAAAACACCACACTACCTGTCCTGAGCCCTCATAATAATTGATCTCATTTACCATATTAATTGGTGTATTAATGGAATTTCTTTGCTATCATCAAAATCCCTGAGAATTTCTCTAAAACTAGAGATTTAGATATGGTTGATGATCCATATAAGCAACATAGGGGTCACTTGTGTAGAGTAATCTAAGAAAGCCAATGAATAACCTCCTGTTAAAAATTGCCCTGACCGGTTTGGCTCAGTGGATAGAGCGTCGGCCTGCGGACTGAAGGGTCCCAGGTTCGATTCCGGTCAAGGGCCTGTACCTTGGTTGCGGGCACATCCCCAGTAGGGGATGTGCAGGAGGCAGCTGATCAATGTTTCTCTCTCATCGGTGTTTCTAACTCTCTATCCTTCTCCCTTCCTCTCTGTAAAAAAATCAATAAAATATATTTTAAAAATATATTAAAAAAAAATAAACTGACTTTTCTCGGGGGTTGACATTCCATCTGTGTTTTCCTCTCCTTTGGAAGAAACCTTGTTATCATAAACGCTTTCTCACAGACTTGTACCATGTGAAAGTATCAGCCACAGCACTTGAATATGAATTAATTTATCATCAGATACTTTCCTTGGAGGTCAGTGTTAGCAAAAATCCAGACAGATATCCACAAGATGAGAGTTTCCATGTGAGTAGGAAAGAAAGAGACATTTTGTGGCAGAAGTCTTACCTGTGGTATTTTTTAGAGATACACACGTTTGAGATGCTATGGGGGTGGTTCTGAGAAAGTCACTTAACCTGGTAATACTCCATGATTAACCTTTTTGTAATCTTTTTTGGTTCTTTCTTTGGCCTTGATTCTTTGTCTGACATCTCGGCCTTGGCATTATTTGTAGGGTGGTGGTTTAACCAGATATACAGTATACTAATGAAATAATTTATATTCCATTGTTGACCTCAAGATAAATGCATGTATCATCAGAAAATAGTAAATAGTTTCAGGACATTTTAAAACCTATAGGGGAGACTATTTTTAACCTACTGATAAGGCAGTTTAGGGAAAAAAGTAGACTTTTGATTGCTTCAAAAAATGCAGCACTTGGAAGTTGCCTAGCACTCCTACCTTTTAAAAATGCTGACTATGCTTTTTAAATCTGTTAACTCGTTGGATAGATAAGCAACTTGCTTTTAAGTTCTTCAAGCATTTTTAAGTTGTTCTTGGACTTATGAATCTTACAGCATAAGTGGCAGATCCAGAAAGAGTCCCAGAAAGCAATCAAAACCCACCATGTTCTGAGGGCTTGTGGTGATTTCCTCGCCTCTGGGTGAGTAGTAAGTTTCAGCGTAGTCTGGCCCCAGGAGATGCCTGTAGAGAGCAGAAAGTTGCATAATTCGCTCACTGTGGTAATAAAGGCTAATTAGTATCCCTGACATGATCTCTGGCACTAAAGCAATAATAATGTCCACAATGAGAAGGTGTTGACATTCTGGCCCACTGATCTTTTTCCAACATTGGAGCTCTGCTGCTGATGCAAATCAGAGCATTGGCTCTACCTGTTAAATCTGAGGGAAGAAATGGCCTTGGCTGCCTTTTACCTGCAGATTATTTACGCTCAAAATGAGTTATTTGGGGATTCTTTGCACAAAGAACAGATGCTGGATCATAAGTATTCAGAAAGAACCATTGCAATCTGAGAGGATTTTGCTGACTGCTAGAGAACTCGGGGGGGGGGAGGGGGGTTGGGGCAGCCCTGGGATCTATCTCAAGGCTGTGTGCCCCGAATGAACATGGGGCATACATTCTTATAAAAGCAATGGAAAGTCATATCAAAGGTGTTAGTTTACCTGGGTAGAAAAGAATTTCTGCAAATTCTAAGAAGAATCAGGGGGCAAAGTCATTTATATGAGCAGCTTTCTTTGTTTCACACTTTGCATGTAATTTCCTAGGAAAGCATCAACATTTCTGAGATAACAGTAGCGCAAATGCATCTAAAACAACTAAAACTCAATATACTTGATGTCCTTTACCTAAAATTACACTAAATAAGGTCTCGAGATTTATTTTTCCACGTTCTCTTAATACAAATCACTGATTAAACTTTTAGAAAATTAACTTACTTGGTTTTTTGTAGGTAGAGAATGACTTCTCCATTTAATATAATCTGATACTGAAGTTCAGGTTCATATTTTTCCTAAAAATGTAATTATATAATATCAATTTATATTTCTGAGTCTAGCTAAAATAAACATAATATAATAATATATATAATATAGAAGGGTAATTGCAAGTGCATTTAATACAAAAGCAGATCTCTTATGCCTTTATAATATGTAAAAGTAAATATAAATTGTATATTTAGATGGATTTCAAAAAAGTACAATAACACAGTAATAATACTTACAGATTAAACTAATCTGTAGTTTAAACTAATGTGAGATAGAGACTAATCATTTGCCCTGTGTACAGTAGACAGTCACTAATGGATTACTAATGGGTTAATAATAAGGCACATATTTTATTACGATAAAATAAAACCAAATACACTAAAGAAAATCAACTCCAAACCTACTAATGTATATATATAAAAGCCTAAGTGACTAGCTGACCATCCGGTAGCTATGACATGCACTGACCACCAGGGAGCAGACACTCAATGCAGGAGCAGAAACCTCAGGCATGGAAACATGGAACAGACTAATGAATCTCAGAGGGAAGGAGGGAGCAGGGAGGGCAGGAAGAGATTAACCAAAGATCTTATATGCATACTAGAGGCCCATCTGTGCACTGGTGGGGTCCCTCGCCCTGGCCTGTGGGGATTGGGCCGAAACTGGCTCTACAACATCCCCCAAGGTGTTCAAGATTTCGAGAGGATGCAGGCCAGGTAGAGGGACCCCACCAGTGCACGAATCCATGCACCCAGCCTCTAGTAGTTATATAAAGTAAAAACTAGAAACTGATAGAAATATTTACAATAATGTAATAGTCAATAAGTTAATATCCTTAATAGATTTTTAAAATCTTATTAATGAGATAATGTTCAGTTCTCCATTAGAGACAAAATAGCCAAGGAAAAGGCAATTCATTTAGGAAGAGGAGGAGGGTAGGAGAAAGGGTTTGAGGATCTTGGCAAGGAATATTGTCAAAAATGGCTGCCTTTCCTGGGCTCCTTTTTTTCTCTCCCTCCCCCCCATTCCAGAAACTTGAAGAAATGCCTAAGTAGCTTTATTCTTTCTGGTCAAGTAAGGCAGTTAACTCCCTTTCTGCTACTTAATTGTAAAAAAATTCTGAGAAATTCCATGTTCTCTCCTGGATGAAGGTTAAACCATGAGATGTTGACTATGACATCACTTCTATTAGTTAAAAGGCTCTTTATTGTCTCTTCAGATAATTGTAAAACCCACAGTCATTTACATTACTTACCTCTTTATCATGTGTCTCTGTTTGGTTGTTCTGTATCTCCCTTTTGTGTAAAATATGCAGTTTTTTCGGATGAACTATTTCATAGCCTTCAAATTCAGGTATTTGCCTTATGGCTATTGCTAGGGAAAGAGAGATAATAGTGATATAAAATATTGAAGGATTTTGTTTTGGTTTTGCTTGGTTGGTTTGTTAAAATGGCATGAGCGACCATATTCTCATTGAGAAAATAAACATTAAAAACAAATTCTTCTTTCTACTGGAACTTGGAAAACAAAGTTTTTTCCTTTTGTTCTCCATTCCCCCGACCCTTGGATCTGGAAAGACATAATGATGATAGAACAATGCTTTGGATATCTCCCAGTATGTGTAAACTCTGGGCCACCATGCTCAGAAAGGGCAGGTTTTGGATTAGAACACAGTTTATAGGAGCCAGGAATTCTTCCTGTAGTAATCCAGTTTCTTCTTCCTCTATTGTCCTCTACAAAATTGTGAATTTTTCTTTTAATGGTCTCAGTGGTCTCTGTATTCCTTTTTATGTATTTTGCTCTCTGTGGTGCAATCCCTGACTAACTCCCTACCCCGAAAAAAATTAAATATTTCATAGACAGATAATTCCTCATTCTACTAACAGTTATTTTATTTCTCAGTGCAGCAATAAGCCATTGTGGTCTTTCATTAGCATCCACTCTCAGATTTTAGACTTCACAGGAAATAATGTTTTTGTTATTCTCAGCTGGAACAATTATAAAGCATAAGAGAGCCAGAAGAACAATTTTATGTAAACTACATGTTCTGGATTTACTTGGAATTACGTTAGATAGAGAATTTTCTATTTTACTTGCATATAGGAAGAAAATAACTGATATGGGAGCCAAAATTTGGTCTCGAATCCTAGCTAAATGACCTTGTAAGTAATCTTGTAAAAGTCACTTCAATTTCTATCAGTTTATTTTCTTAAAGTAGAGGTTGGTATAAAAATCACATAGCATAAACTTTATAAAATTAACTAATCACAGGTGGCAGGCACACCTTTATCCATTTTTTTCTTTATTGATTGAATTATCCATATAAGCTCAGTTTTGTTTTTAAATGTTTCTATTTTCACAGGTAAGTGTCAATGCTGAGAGACAAATTCTCACTCAGTGTTGACAGTCAGTGTGACTTTAGGCAATTCTATGCCTGGCCCATGTGGACAACCTGAAGGGAAGCAGTAAATCATAAAATCTCTTCTAATCAACCTTCAAAGTTCTGCTGTGATGGTATCCTAAGAAGAATTCACCACACATGAAGAAAAGAGCATTTATAAATATGTTACTAAAAGTCTTTATCAAAAGAGAATATGAACCCTATTATGGAAAGAGTTCTGAAATTAAAATTCGAGTGAATTTTAATTTAATAATATATTGTCCCAACTCTAATACTAATTGGTCAGTTGGTCAATTAATTTTTAATTTTGCTTACTAATGTAATTATGTCTAACAACTCTAATTTTACTTAAGAGTCTTCCTTGTCATCTACCCTAGTGCAGCATTTGAATAAATTGTGTATTTAGATAAATGATTGTCTTTTAACAGGGTAGAAATATTAATGTTATTTAAGATAGCATGGATGATAATTAGAAAATTCTTGAATTCTGGTCTGGAAGTTAATTATCTGCTGTTATTACAAAACAAAATATAGATCTTGTAGGATTATTGAATGAGATAAAATTTCAGAGACATTCTAATTAAATTATTATGCCAATCACAACACCTTGACAATGAGCACAATTTATGTAAATTGAGTAAATATACTAAAATACAAATGGTAATGATATTTGGGTCATATGAGCATGCCACTTTCTTAAGGGTACTTTAAAAATGCATTAAATAATTTGAATTTTGTATAAAATGTCAATATATCAGACTTACCTTTAGTTTGTACAATGAACCAAAGAACAGAGAGCAGGACCAAAGACATGTTGGCGACTGCAGGTGGCTGAGAAGTCCCACACAGCATGAAGATGTGGTCTCCCCAGCTATTTATCTTCCCCTGCTTGTTATTACAAATTGAAAAATAAATCTCAAACTTCAATTATGAGATTAGGATACGTTTACTAATGGTGTTGAGAGATTGCCAAGAAACTGCAATATCAAGATCATGAGAATGTTCCTCGTTGATGAGATGTGTTTATGTCTGTGGTTACGTCTGTTAAAATCACTTCCAGACAGCTGCTGGTCCTAGTGCCTCACAGTGGAAAAGTACCAGCTGAAACTTTTATGCCCATGTACATATTCACATACTCATCAAACTAACTGAGCCATCACCCTTGTTCTTCTATAACCTTACAGGAATTGATCTACAAATTTAGAAAACAAATCAGTAGTCTCTACATATTTTGTGAAACTGGCACAGAAAACACTAAATTGATAAAACAAGTACCAGGCAAAGTTACAAGCTAGCATACTGTAATCTCTCTGGTCCTCAGTCTCCTTTTCTGTGAAAATGGGATGATGATAACAATACCTACCTCAAGCTTTTTATAAATTCATGTAAGGTGCTCTGACTGGGTGGGTCAGTTGGTACGCACATCATCGCTTACACCAAAAGGATGCAAGTTCGATTCCCTATCAGGGCACATATCTGGGTTGTGGGTTTGATCCCTGGTTGGGGCAAATGTGGGAGGAAACCAATTGAATTTTCTCTCTCACATCATTGTTCCTCTCTCTTTCTCCCCCCCTCCTCTTTGAAAACCAATAAAAACATATCCTTGAGTGAGGATTAAAAAAACGCATGTAAGGTAAAATATACACATGCATGCACGTATGCACATAAAATTATAAAGAAATGTAATTCTCTTGACAGCGTTAGCATCCAACAAATTATACTACATATGAAATATGTTTGAAGTGCAGTATGAGTTCTACTGCAGAAAAATAACAATATTTTCTGATTTTTTTCATGGTCATAAATATCAAGAGTATACTAAGGAAAAAAACTTGAAAACCCTCCCATAATTCCTTCCCGGCTGGCCAACCTCCCGCATCCCTCCCTGGCATCGATCATGCACCAGTGTGGTTTCTGGCCTGGCCTGTGCCCTCTCATAATCCAGGACCCCTTGGGGATGTCGGAGAGCTGGTTTCAGCCGATGGCAGAACAACCGGTCCTATGACACGCACTGACCAACAGGGGGCAGACGCTCAATGCAGGAGCTGGCCCCTGGTGAGCAGTGAGTGCACTCCCACAGCCAACCTCCCCTGGCCAACCTCCTGTAGCCCCTCCCCTACTCTGGCTGACCAGCATTCCATGGCCCTCTCCCTCTCCCCCGCCTGGCCAGCCCCCCACTGCCCCTCCCCTTGGCCAGTCATTCCCCCATCGGCCTCAATCACTGTCCAGGTCAAGGAACTCCACCCGTGCACGAATTTGTGCACTGGGCCTCTAGTATACCAATAAAAGTTGAAAAACAAAAGAAAATTAAATTTTTTAGTTTTAGTGCTTATTGTATAAAGGGTTTTGGAAACCTATATTTTTTTTGCATAGCATTATAACATAATGTTGAATATTAAGACTCTTTTTTAATGACTTTAGAATATTGCTTTGTGTGTATGTTACATGTGTCTTTGTATGTGTATATTTCTTTGATTGCATTTATAATTATTTCTTTTGGATAAGTTACTAGAAGTGGTATTATTTAGTTTAAAAGAATAAATCAATTTGAGGTTCTTTTTTTTTTACCTTTGCATTTTTTTAAATTTTTTATTTTATTTTATTTTATTTTATTTTATTTTATTTTATTTTATTTTATTGCTTAAAGTATTACAAAGGGTGTTACATATGTGTCCTTTTTTCCCCCCCGCCCTTGACAATCCCCTGGCCTCCCATATCCCCCAGTGTCATGTCCATTGGTTATGCTTATATGCATGCATACAAGTCCTTCGGTTGATCTCTTAACCCCCTCCCTTCTGCCCCCCAACCCTCCCCGGCCTTCCCGCTGCAGTTTGACAATCTGTTTGAGGCAGCTCTGCCTCTGTATCTATTATTGAGGTTCTTGTTATACACTGTCCCTGTACTTCTTGGAGAATTAGCATCAAATTAAATTTCCATTTATAGAGTTTACCCAATCTAAAATCTATCTTTAATTACTGAGCTTATTTTTACAGATACATTTGGAAGTTTGTTAGCATCTGATTCCAAGTTTTGCAGTTATCTCTCTATGTCTATGTTTTTTTTTTGAGTCAGTTAAGTTTTCTGTTATTTTATATTACTTTTGCTGGTCCAGAAGATCAACATTCTACATATATTCTATGGTAGTTACCATTAAATTTTAACAAAATGTAATCTCAATTACCTCTCTACTATTAAATAATACAAGACCCTGGGATGGTGTAGCGCATCAGCATCTTACCTCTTGTTGCCTTATGTATTGTTGTCAAGTATTTTAATTCTACTATGACTTTCACCTGCAAGTTAGTCATCATCAATAGTTTTGTGCTTTATTCAGATGACCTATTTGAAATTACTCACATGTGTACCACCTTCTTTGCATATATGTTCTTTAGAAAAAAAGTTTCTTTGTGAAATAAATTATTTGATAAATCATTTATTAAAGTTTTCTAGAAGGAAGACTTCTATGTTTTTTTAAAAAATTTTTAAGAGAGTAGATTTATCTCACCCTATTCTTTAGTGGTAGTTTAGCTGGGAATACAGTTTCAGGATGATAACTAAAACTCTAGTTGGGAGCTATTTTACTATCTTGGACAACCACTGCTACTGTCAAAAATTCTGCTTTCAGTCTATTAAATGGAAATTAAACATACAAGTATTGCAAGATAAGGTAAATATTTATTGAGATCATTTTAAATTTGAGTTAGTATTACATTAATATTGAGTTAATATTGAGAAATACATTAATATTAAATTAATATCATTTCTGGGCATGTGAAGATGACCTTGATACTATCCTTACTATTGAGATATTCCTGCGATAAAGTATAATGAAGATAAATCTACAAACATACAGTTTGTACAATTGGCAAACATTATGATTGAGGTTTGTGCATTGTATTCAGGTAGAATTTAGAAGCATACATTTGGTGAGTAGAGTCAGATAATATTGGCTGGAAAAGAAATAGGAGAGAGAAAACTATATGAGCAAAGCTATGGGTATCCTTGTGGAACTACAATGTGTTTTTCGTAACTTGAAAATAACATAAAAAGTAGTAGGTGTCTGACAGAAAGCTTGTGAAATATGCAGGAGCCAAGTTATGGAGAGAAAAATGCTAAAGGCCTTACTGAAGAAGGTACGCATCTGGGAAATATTTAGCTCATAAAATTGTTCGACTTTAGAGTTGATTGGGTGGCAACTGATGGAGATAGAGAAATCTGCAATCAATTCCAAGGTACTTGGTCAGTTGATAGGAGCTGCACTCTAGTTACACCCCTTAAAGTCAGCAGGTATAGCTCCTGGTTTACCCTTCAGGAGCACAGCACCTTGAAGATAATTGATGTTCAAAAATGTTCATTGAACATTTGTACCATGAAAGGAGTTTGTAAACTACATTCCCCCCCCCCCCCGGAATACTGGTACTGTTTATTTGATAGTTGAATATCAGCATAAAAATTACAACTGTGGAAATAACATTAAAAAGATTATTTACTTGATGCATCTGGAGGGATTGAGCAATGAAAAATATATATGGACCCTTATGAATACAATATCCAAGGACTACATAAACATAGGACTAAATTTATGATCATGAAACTAAGAAATCATGACCAACATCCTGACCACAGAGAATTTTGTTCCCATAAAACTTGCAACTTAACATTCTGAATGTTTCCTAATAAAGAATACTTGATGACTCATAGCAGATGTTTATTATCTAACTAGAAATGAAAATTGAATGGCAACATGGACAAAAATTACAGTAAATCCTAAGGAATACCCCTCAAATGGGTGCAAGGTAACAAAGTCATTGTATGGAGAGTGAGATTTCACTTATGATAGGTGGTATAGATGTTGAAAAGACTGAAGGTGAAAGATAAATTTTGTTTGCAGGTGAATAAAGGTCTCTAAGTATTTCAGTGAAAGGAGTGAGAGAGGGTTCAGTAGGGTGTGCTAATTTATTCAACAAATATTTAGAATTGTTTATGTTCTTATTTTCTAGGCTTCACATAAGGGCTTTTGGATGTGAGATTAAATACTAGAAATATGAAGGAAATCACAAGGAATAGTAAGTGGAACAACGCATAAGGAAAAAGAGAATGTAGAGTTGGGTAAGGGGGGGATATTTTGGGTATCAACCATAGAACACTTCCAGCTATGATGGACTAACTTATATCAGTGCAGTCCTGCACTAGTGATGTCTTAATGTGCTGAGAGGACAATGTAGGCACATAACAGCTATTAGAAGGTATTTAAAACAGCTAAGGCAACAAGAAATGAAATGTGCAAGATTTCAAAAAGAAAGGAAGTTACACAGAGGTGAGCTTGACATTCCCCGCCCCTCTCCCCCCCCCCATTCCCATTTTCCTTCAGGCATTTAGCAATTCTTAGGTTCCAGCTGAGAGGTTAAGAAGCTGAGCAGAGTTCTCAGTAGCCTCGCACTGCTACCAAGGCAAATTTGGAATTAAAGGTCCCCCAAGAAGGAGGGAAACTAATAAACTCCTCAGGATGAGTTGAGATCTATGAAAGACAGCACTCTACTAGTAAAGGCAAACACTAAATACTCAAGCCTTTACAGATTGAAAACTAGTTTCTGATCAGCTCAGTCCCCAATTATATTAAGGTGATCTACCTTGAGATTTACTGCCTGCCAGAAGAAAAGGTACATTTTGACAGAAATACACAGTGAAAAACCACACAGAAAAGAAAGTGTACCATATGCTACATGCAGAGTCATGGATAAATATCACCTACATATTTTTTAAAAAGAAAGGTCTTATACTTCTACTGAAATACATTCCCAAACTGGCAGAACTCAGCTATAATTTTAGATATCATATAGTGGTTTTGGGGGGAAGGAGGGAATATAATGACTGCAAGGAGATATGATTGACACTTCCAGAGCACTGTTAATGTTACATTTTTCTTGATGGATGTGGTCAGTACATGGGATATATGCCTTGTGAAAACTCATTAAGCTGTACAATTGTAAATTTTGTATACTTCTCTAAATATGTATATGTATAATAACCTTAATTCAAATTTTAAAAAGTTGTTACATATGTATATGTATCTATGTATCTATGCACACATAAACATACATATTTGTCTTAAACACAACATCAACAATTCAAAACATTTGGTTTGGGCCGGCTACCATGGTTCATGGTTGAAGGTCTACCTTTGAACCAGATCACTGTTCAATTCCCAGTCAGGGTACATGCCCTGGATGCAAGCTCAATCCCCAGTAGGGGGTGTGCATAAAACAGCCAATCAATGATCCTCTCTCATCATTGAAACACAAAAACATTTGGTTTGTTGGGAGCCTGTTTTTTTTGTTTTGTTTTGTTTTGTTTTTTTGTAAAACTGTTATTGTTACAGTCTTATTTATACAATAAATAAAGATTGTCTTTTTAAAATTAGCTCTTATGAAATCTCCATTTTTTTTTTTAATTCAAGGAGCCACTACACTACTTAAGCTGTTATAAAGCCTTTTGCTACAGCGATTTATTATAAGTATATATCATTTTGAATCTGTGTATCTTATCTAGACTTATTCAGGGAAGGAACATAACTATTTAATCAACCCTAAGATTAACATCTCTGATAAAACAAATATTAATTTCAAGAAAGAGATATATCAAATCCTGCAAACATGTTTCATCAGTTGACTATTCCTATAAACCATTCTTCAAGTGCAATATAAGGAGGTTAAATGTGTATTTCATTTCCCTTGGGAAAATACTTATAACTAATAAAAAAAGACAAGGCAATGAAAGCAAAAAAAAAAGCAAGGCAATGAAAGCAAAAAAACAACAACAAAAGACCAATTCATATTTTATATATGAACTTTATAGAATCCACAATATAATTGCCTATATAGTGATCAATTTTTCTTCTTGGGTATCAAGTGAAGATAATTGAATAAATTACAGTACTTGATTTATAACACATTTATCTACATATAATCTAATTTTAAATAAAAATTAAGATTTTCTTTGTTAATTATTCATTTTCAATAATGTGTAAGTACCTGAGAAGACACCCCCCAAGACAAAAGCTACAACCTTTGCCAATGACCTACATCTAACTAGTATCTATCTCAACACATCTGCTTTCCTTCCCAATCTAAAGTGATCATTGCCTTGAACACTGTGTCCATCATTCCTTTCTTTCTCTTCTTCAATGATACTACTGAATCTACATATGGTCCTACTTACTTATTGCTGAATAACAAACTATCAAAGCTCTCTACCTCATTTCTACTGAGACCAAGGTGGCTGTCATGCCTAGTATGGCCCAGTAAGAATACAAGGCCCCGTCTCTAAGCCTTGTCCGACAGCTCCCCAGTATGGGGGTGAGGGGTCTGGGGGCAAGCTGGTAAGTGTGGAAATCTAGACTTTCCATTCAGCCTTTGCTGGGTAGTGAGAGTGTAGCCACACATATTTCTGTAGTGTTTGGCTGTAGTGGAGCATTTATTGTTTAAAGTCTTATGTTTTGCTAACCTGGTTTGTTCCTGGTCCATTGGCTAAAGTAAACAGACTTTTGTTGGGGCTTTCCTTATCTTTGTCCATTGAAATTCCCAGATTTATGGCTTCTTCGGGTCCAATCTACACTAATAAAAGAGAAAGATGCAAATTGGCCATACCTTTGTGATGCCCACCAGCCAAACAGGAGTGAGTATGCAAATTAACCCAACAAAGATGGCAGGTTAATTTGCATACGCAGGTGTGGAGCGGCTGGGGGCGGGACACTTGTGTCATTGCAGTGGCGACCACGCAGGCATTCTGCACCGCCCCAGCCTATCTTGGCCTCTGGGCAGAGTGGGAAGGCAGCAAGGCAGCTCCGGGCCTGAACAAAGGCAGAAAGGTGGCTCCAGCCAGAGTGAAGGCAGTGCTGGCAGCCAGGGGAAGAAAGGCCCATTCTTGCATGAATCTTTATGCATCAGGCCTCTAGTCTGTACAAAAAAGAAAACCTGGGGAACTCACCACTATGTGCTTCCTAACATCCCAAGGTCCTAAAAGTTCCATCTTCTCTGCATCTTTCAGAGTCTTATTATGTTTAATATACATGGGTTTTAGTTGCACTTCATATGGTAAATCAGAAAAGTAATATATCTACTTCATATTCCTATTAAATTATTAAGTTTTTTCTATTTTATCTAACTTTCTGAATTTTTTTTTTTACCATAAAGTTTTCATGCTACTTTGTTATTAACCTTTTAATGTCAAAAGGGTCTGTCATGTCATCTCTTTCATTCCCAATAGTGATAATTTTTGCTTCCTCATTATACTTGATGTGATTAGTAAAAATTTACCAATTTATTTTTTTCTTTTCAAATAATCAAATTATAGAGTTGTTAATTTCATTGGTTATATTTCCTGGGTGGACTCTATTATTCCCTATTCTATAATTTATTTATTTTGATATTTTATTATTTGAAGTCATTGATTTTAAATAACATAAGCCTTAGGCATTTTCACAGCACTATGCAACAAAATTTTATCACTTTTATTTCATTATCCTTCACTTAAAAAATATCTCCAAATTTCATGTTTTTCATTAATTCATAAGACTTTAAATTACGCTGGTTAATATACAAATATTTGAAACTTTCTAAGATATCTTAATGGAATTTTAATATATTTCAGTTGTGTTCTGGGAAAATTTTTGTAACATTTCAGCCTTTTTAAGTATAGGAGACACATTGATCAGCATATTATCTCTCTTAGTGAAGGATCCATGCTCTCTTTAAAATTACATATTTTTGTGGTTCTGAATGTAGTACTCTTTATTAATTAGGCTGTACTAGTTGCCTAGTTGATAGTGCTGTTCAAGTCTTCTATAACTGTACTCTTAACATTTTTCCTCATTATTCTATCTGTTCTTGATAGAGGTATTTTAAATCACCTACCGTGGTTGTGAATTTACCTGTTTATTCTTTAGTGTTTATTAGTTTGCATTTCATGTATTTTTAAGCTTCATTTGATGTGCATAATATTTAAGATTATTATGTTTTCATGATGTATGTCTGTCTTTATTTCCAGTTGTATTTTTAGGTAAAAATCTACTTTTCTAATATTTTATAGTCATACTAGCTTTCTGATAAAGACTGTTTGCATAGTATTTTTTTTCATATTCAACTCTGTCTTTACAGTACCATTAAATACTATATGTTTCTCGGGGTAGAATTAGGACTTCTAAAAGGTTTTCTGGAATATTTTCTCTATTTGATCTCTGCAATTTACTGGTTTTTTCCTAAGTTCTATGTATTCTACTATTCATTCTATTAGTGTGCATTTCAACTACTATATTTTTTAAACATTATTTTTATTTATTGGGGTGACATTGGTGAATAAAGTATACAAGTCTATAATACATCATCTGTGTATTGCATTGTGTGTTTACCACCTAAAGTCAAATCTCCTTCCATCACCATTTATACCTCCTTTACTACCTCCTTCCAACCCTCTGAACAAACTAGAAAAACAAACAAAATCTCATAGACACAGATAACAGTATGGTCAACTATCACTGTCAACTATCACATTTTTATGCCTAATATTTTTCCTTCGCTTCATTTTTCATGTTTTTTGTTTTCATTTTATATTTGGAATGACTTCCCTCATGCCTTTTAATACCATTATTATATTTTGGCCCCTCTCATGTCATCTTTCTGCATAGGTTGGAATTTTTAATCCAATATGTTCTTTGGAAATGTTGGTGTTCCCTAATATGTTGTTTTGGGTCATTTTTACATGACAACACCATTTTTTTCTGTTAAGCAATGCTTATGGGGAAGGGCAGCCTCAGATATTGTCAGCAGCAAAAGCTTAGGGAGTGGCAAGTTGATGAATCTCCACAGGGTGGAGACCTCAGATACCTATAGTATCAGAAAACCAGTCCATTCATTACTCCCGCCCACAGACATCTCTCAGGTTAAATGTTCAGCTTTTGCTCCCAGAGAAGCAGCATTGGAGAATAACTCTTCAGTTGTCACTCTTGTCGGTTTAGAGAAAACCACTGTCAGGGATTAATTCCATTTCCCCTGGCTTCACACTGCATGGGATTCTCGATTGCCCTCATTTTATTCCTCTGTCCACAAGGACTAGTTCCAATGTGTGTTCAACAGACAGCATGTGTGTTCAACACACAGCGGGCAAGCAGCAGAGAAGCACAAAATATATTCTATTCTTTTATTCTCTCACAGAGCTACCAGGTGATGATCTTTCCAAGCCAACCACACACAGAAGTCTGCAAACGATCTGACCCCCAGTCCCACATTCTCTGGGGGAATCTCCCAGTTTTCTTAAAAGTCCTTCTGGGACCAAAGAGAAAGACAGCTGAGCCATATCATCGATTTGCTTGAAATCATTGAATTTATTTTTTTAATCTAAACAAGATATGCATGTCTTCTTTTCACATTAAGTTTACCTGGAAATAGATCATTCAGTTGGGTGGGTTGTTCAAAATCCACTTTTTAGTATAAAAGTTAGTTGTGTCAGCCTTCTTTCTTTCCCTTCGTTTCTCTATTTTGCATTTTAAGAAGAAAACAGAAGTCTAAATCAAACAGCTCCCGTGTCTTTAGTTGTGAGACACTGTCACAGGAAGCCCCACAAGTTGCTGATGGAGGATTATTTTGAGATCATTTGAGTGAGAGGGAGATCCACCATCTGAAGAGAAATCGGAAGGCTCAAGTAAATATAAAACTTTTTGTGGCATTTTCTCCAGTTGCAACAAAATAAAAGGTGCCTGGATCCGTTAAATGTCTATGTCTGGCAAATAAGCATGTGAAAAATGCTCATCATAATTTATTATTAGGAATTGCAAATTAAAACAATAATAAAATACCACTGCATGCCTATTAGAATGGCCAAAACCCAGAACAATGACAACATCAAATACTAGCAGGAATGTAGGCCAACAGGAACTCCCATTCATTGGAAAGCAAAATGGTACAGTAATTTTGGAAGGCAGTTTGGCATAGCATACTCCTACCATATGATTCAGCAATCATATTCCTTGATATTTGCCCAAATGAATGAAAACTTGTGTTCACACAAAAACCTGAACCTGGATGTTTACAGATGTTTTATTCATAATTGCCAAAATTTGGAAGTGGGCAAAATGTCCTTTAGTTGGTGAATGGATAAATAAACTGTTGTACATTCACAAAATATAATTTTATTCAGCATGTAAAAGAAATGAACTATTGAGCATAAAAAGACATAGAAGAAACAAATGCATATTCCTACGTGAAAAAAGCCAATCTGAAAAGATCACATATTGTGTGATTCCAACTATATGACATTCTGGAGGAGGGAAAACTTTGGAGACGGTAAAAGGATCCATGGTTACCAGTGGTTGGGGGGATGGAGGAATGAATCCATGTGGCAAATGGATTTTTAGGGCTGTCTATATGATATTAGACACGTCATTATACATTTCTCCAACCCCATAATATATAACACTAAAACTGGACCCTGATATAAGCTATGGACTTTGGGTGATAAGGATGCATCAATGTAGGTTCATCAATTCCAACAAATGGGCCACTCGGTGGGGAGGTCGATAGTGGGAGAAGCTGTGCAGGCGTGGGGGCTGGGGCATATGCAAACATCTGTAACTTCCACTCACTTTTGCTGTGAACCTAAAACTGCTCTAGAAAATAAAGACTATCAAAAAAAGAAAAGACTGTGTCTTTTCTGTTTGATCATGGGAATGAACCACAAAGAAATAAGTGAACCATAAGTGTGTGGTACAGCTGATCCACTTATCCCCAAATGTGTTAGGTTATGCTACAGTTGTATATATTTTCTTCTTTATGCTTAGCACTCTTATAAAAAACTAGAGGCCCAGTGCATGAAATTCATGCCTCGGGAGGGGGGGCGTGTCCCTCAGCCCAGCCAGCACCCTCTCCAATTTGGGACCCCACAGTGGGGGCGGCCATCTTGTACAAGGGCATGATGGTCAATTTGCATATTACCTCTTTATTATATAGAATTTTGTTCAGCAACCACCAAGAGGGAAAATGATAGTCTCAAATCTAAATATTGTTTGTTCTTAATAATTCACAATTTTATTTTTCAATATCATTTGTAACCTTTGTTTTTAATACTTAACTTTGGTATCATTTTACTTCAAATTACAATAGCATGGATGGACCTGGAGAACATTATGCTAAGCAAAATAAGCCAGTTGGAGAAAGATAAATATCATGATCTCACTCATTTGTGGAATATAATGAACATCATAAACTGATGATCAAAAATAGATCCAGAGACAGAGAAGCATTGAACATACCATCAAACCTCAGAGGAGAAGCAGGGGAGTGGTTGAGAGGGTAAGAGATCAACCAAAAGACTTGTATGCATGCTTATAAGCATAACCAATGGACAAAGACAATAGAGGAATGTGGGCAAGTGCTGGCATGTGGGAGTGGCTGGGGAGAGGTCAATGGGGGGAAAAGGTCAATGGGGGAATACTTTAATAAAGAATTAAAAAAAGAACCATTATTACATGAGAAACAATTTCAATATTGATTTTTAGCAAGTGAAGAAAATTGTACATAACTTGTTGTTGTTTATTTTACTTCATGTAAAATTGATTACCAATAAAATCATTACAAGGGTAAGAAAGAAAATATTGTAATACTAGTTGCCCAGTGCACAAAATTTGTGCACTTTAAAAGGGAATTAGGGAAAATTTTTAATATTGCTACTTGCCCTTTCTCTATAATAGAAGTGTCCAGCTGGCCCCACCCCCATTGGGTAACACCAAGACCCAGATGGCCCCAAACCCGTCAAGCCCTGCCAGGCGAGGGACACAGCCTAACATTCCAGCTCCGGCCTGCGCCACACAGCCTCACCCAGACCTGCATCACTGTGAGACCCCAGACCCACCACACCACAGGACCCATCAATGCACCTCCTGGTGACCAGTTGTTTGGTGGTTACAGATGAAAATAAAGTCGTGCATTTAAGCATGCACATTCATTTTCAAAGCCTGATTTGTCTACATTCTCTAAATTGCAAAATAAATTAGACCTTCAGACAGATAGCACCATAATGCCAAGTTCTTTATATAATTACACATACCATTCTCTCCACTCAGTATGCTCCATTTGAATGGATTAAATGTATGTGACTCATGAAAGGCACTGCTGCTTGGTCTCAATAGAGGAAGCAGTAGCTCATTACCTAATGCCATAAAGTGGTTTAAATGGCATATACTGACTTGAAGAACAGGAGGAAAAATAACAACAACAAAACAACATTCAGTGCTGTGGACAGTAGAATCCTCTCCCTTTCCCTTTGTTTTTTTCTGCTTTTACCATGAACCTATTTGTGCTCTGCCTCAAAATTAACACAGAAGACAAAATCAGGTGCAGTAATCTGCATTTTATAGTGCCATTTGAGTACAAAGAGGTGTTTTTCAATCTTTACTTTTTTTAAAATCAATTCAGTTCAAACATTCCAGGAGCCAGGCCAACATGGCTGTGTGGACACACCTTTGCTAGGTGCTGTCAGGCTTCAGAGCTGGGGCAGGGAACATTCCAGGTGTTGCTGGAAACAAATCAGCTCTTCTCTCTACATAGCAGGAGTCTTTTCATTATAAAATGCAAAGCAGCAGCCATTTTCTATTGACCCCATTCCCAGCCCTCCTCGCCCAGGGGAGATAGGAAGGGGCTGGGATAATATTTACTCTCAGCTCTTTGATTTCTCTTATTTAACTGAGCCCAGTGACAGCTGCTTCTCTGAGCACAATGCCAGCTGGCTCAGGGCTAGCTGCACCTGGAAGGCAAGCGGCAGAGCTGACCTGGGGCTTTGACCAAGCTCGAGCGTGTGGATCACAGCAACCTTGTCAGGCAGGCTGCTCCTGAAGATTCTAGGCCCCTCCCAGCTCCGCTCCCCAGCTCCCTGCTTTCCCCCTTTCACCCACAGGCACCACCAGCATGGTGTGCCCCAAGGCTTGGTGTGCAGATGCCAGGGTTGCAGGTTCAAGATGCTTTACCTCCTTCTGGCACTTTGATCCATAAGCGCTGGCAGGGAAGGAATATGCTAATTCACTGCCATGCCCTCAAAGATGGCAGCACCCACAGCCATTAAGGAGGGAATATGCTAATTAACTGCCACGCCCTCAAAGGTGGCGGTGCCCAAAGCCACAAGATGGTCTTGGTCTTTGGTCACTGCTGAGGTTTTCTGGACTCTCTAGGCCAGGGACAGCCAGGACCTTTGCCTCTGACCAATGCCATGCCTGCAGCCTTTCTGGGGTTCCCACAGCCCCGGCAAAGTGTGTGGGCATGGCAAGCCTGGGTGAGGGGCCGTGGGGGAGTGGGAGGGTGGGCTAGCTGCCCCACCCTCAATTGGGGTGGGAGAGGCTGATCAGGGGTGGAGTCCGGAGAGGGGCTGGGCAGGGCAGCCATCTTGTGATGGTGTTACAGTGTGAGGGTCAATTTGCATATTACTTCTTTATTATATATGATGATTTTACATATACTTTAGTGATCAAAAATGGTGACTCTAATAAGCCTAGAAGTAATTCTGTAGAAAAAAAAAAAGATTCAGTCTCTAAAAGAATCAATTGAGATAGGTTTCTATCTCAATTATTTCCATCTCAACTATTGTAACTAACTAGAGACCCGGTGCCGGAAAATTCATGCACTAGAGGGGGCTCCCTCATCCCAGCCTGCCCCCTCTCACAGTCCTGGAGCCCTCGGGGGTGGGAGGCACCCCGGTGATCAGGGGAAGGTGACATCCCCATCACACCTCTGCTGCTGCCACTGCCAGAAGCACAAACCTTGGGTGGCCCTGGGAGGCTGGGCAACTGCCATCTGAGGCTTGCCTGTGCCTCAGGCTGGCCCTGGGCAGTTGGGGGGCTGAAGGGACTGGGAGACTCCGGAGGCGGGTGCCCGGGCAGGGCTGAGGGGACTGGGCACTGCTATCTTGTGGCTGTGGGTGCCACCATATTTGAGGGCATGGGAGTTAATTAGCATATTCTCTCCTTATTGGCTTTGGTTGCTGCCATCTTTGAGGGTGGGGCAGTCAATTAGCATATTCTCTCCTTATTGGGTGTAGGCCCTGCCATCTTTGAGGGCAGGACAGTCAATTAGCATATTATCTCCTTATTGGCTGTGGGTGCTTCCATTTTTGAGGGCGGGGCAGTCAATTAGCATATTCCCTCCTTATTGTCTGTGGGCACTGCCATCTTTGCGACAGTGTGTGGGTCAATTAGCATATTCCCTCTTTATTAGATAGGATGATACAAAATGTAACCTTTGTCACTCAGTGTAAAGCCATTATGTTCTCAGATATTAAATTCCCTCAATGGCAAATTTGAATGTACTACTGTGTACATTTCAAAAAAAGTTAAATACTCTTACACAGGTGAAAATATCTACTTTATTCATTCAGTGGTGATATGAGATTCTAGCTCATATGATATGAGGAGCTTTTAGCTAGTTTCTCAGTTCATAGAATGCAGAGCAGTTATAAATAATTACTCCATTGCCCTGACAAGTGATGAATTTACTGGTGAAAAGTTGGGGAAATGTCCTAATTTGAGCATATATCTTGTTGCCTGGTGGGGTTCATTTCTTACTATGTGTGACCAGAGTGTGGGGTAAGACAAAGAGCCAAGAGAGTGCATATGTGAAAGACCCCCCAGGGTAGCAGTGTGAGCGCCCAGGAAAAAGGCAGATCTGGGTTCTCCAGTTTGATCCAGCAGCAGTATCATTAGGTACACTTCTTTTGAGTCTCCGCAGCAGGAAGAGTTGTATCCCTTCTGAGCCACTGATTTTTACTCATTTGATTGGTTGTTTTTGCTCTGTTTATGTGGTTTTATTCTCCTTGTTTATAGTATGTTGTTTTAAATTCATGTATGCTCTAAATCTGTCAATGCTGTTTACCTCTCTTGTTTGTTTACTTCTCTTGTTTGTTTCCTTTTTTATTTTTAGGTAGTTTGGAGTAAAACTTGGAGCTCATACTTACCAAACATGGAAGGCCATGTGTTTTATATTTCACTGGTGTCATCTGACCCATGACTTTAAGATTTCTAGAATGTTTTTGTTGTCCTGTTTTCTCTCTTAACTATTCCTTCTTCTTTTGTTGGATTTTTCTAAACCTCCTCAATTTGCATATGCACAAATGTATGCATATATTTAATGAAGGGTGGTAACATAAATATATAGAGGGATTCATTAAAAATAAAGACAATGCTTCAGTTCATTCTAATCTCAATAAACCTGATAAATCATGACTTCATCCATACTATTGTTTAACCTCATTATCTCCCCAGAATGTCCTTTTCCTCTTTCCCCATTTTAGAACTAATAAAATGCCTATAATTTAAGATTTAAATAGCACTTTCCTGAGAAACTTCTCATGCCCTTACCTGATAAACACTTATTCCCATGTGCTCTTTGTGATGGCATTTTAATGACTTATATCTCTTTTAGGGATTATTTTATTTCTCTGTTTATTCATGTCAGTCTTTAGAATGAGGTCCTGAGTCCCTGGACAGCAGGGAAAGAGGTTAATCTTTCTATCTCAAGTGTCAACATAGTAAATGGGGTTGTAAATGTTTGAATTGAAAGAAAAAAAAAAAAACTTGTTAAACAAAGACTTTTTGAGTAGTTACCATTTCCAGGTTCCAGTCACAAGAATGGGGAGAAAAGTCAAAAGTGATTTCAGAAGAAGCTAATGGTTCTCAACCTTCTGGCCCTTTAAATACAGTTCCTCATGTTGTGACCCAACCATAAAATTATTTTCGTTGCTGCTTCATAACTGTAATGTTGCTACTGGTATGAATTGTAATGTAAATATCTGATATGCAGGGTGGTCTTAGCCGACCCCTGTGAAAGGGTCGTTTGACAGTCAAAGGGGTCGTGACCCACAGGTTGAGAATTGCTGACAAATGGCATATAATTTGACTGCACCATCAGATAAATTCTCACTGCTAACATTATGTACAAGAAATTGTAGCTGGAGATAAAATGGAACTGAGCATTCTTATATTGTGTCTGCCTTTCTGTGCCAAATAGTTTTACTGCAGGCACTATAGTTGTCTAGAATAAACTAAAAATTTAGATTTAGACTAGTTGGATTGAAGTCCCTAGTCCAACATTTATTAGCTGTGACCTAGAGAAAAATCATCTATTGTCATTTTTATCTTTGTTTGCTCATCTATAAAATGAGGACTATGGTCCTTCACATAGGATTTTTATAAGGGTTAAGTGAAATCATATACACACACACACACACACACACACATACACAATCTTGTAAAAATCATAGTTCACTATACAGATATAAAACTGCACCTACTAGAGGCCCGGTGCACAGATTTGTGCACTGGTGGGGTCCCTCAGACTGGCCTGTGGGGATCGGGCCCAAACCAGCTCTTTGACATCCCCTGAGGGGTCCCGGATTGTGAGAGGGTGCAGGCCAGGCCGAAGGATTCTATCAGTGCATGATCATGGTTGGGGAGGGACCGTGGGAGGGTTCCAGAGTGTGTCCAGCCTATCTTGCCGAGTACCAATCGGCCAGACCCCAGCAGCAAGCTAACCTACTGGTAGGAGAATCTGCCCTCTGGTGGTCAGTATGCATCATAGTGACTGGTCAAATGGTCGAATGGTCAGACACTTATCATATTTGGCTTTTTTATATAGGAAGATATTTGAATTTTTTAAAAAAATAAATTTACATCTACATTTGGCTGTGATTTCATTTTTCATAAGAGCTTTGTGAATTCAATGGTCATTGATTTCCCCAAAATTCAGCGTCATTGTACATGGCAGCCTCAAATCTAAGACAGTGTTTGGCTTAGCACATTGTAACATAAGAGGAATCTCAGTAGGTATTTGAAGATTAATTCTGAAGTCACTTCAGATACAGAGTAAAATACCAAGAACAATAGAGAATAACCAAGAAAATATATGCAAATGATAAGTAACTTTGACCTACTTCTTTCTCAAAGACCTGTGAAGTAATAACCTGTGCCGTGAGGGTCCTCACCTCTGACAAACCTGGAAAGAGTCGTCCTCTGGATAGATCATTGACAAAGGTACATTATCTCCCTTTCTAGACCATGGACATCTGTCTTCTCTTTTTATTTTTATACTCCATGCTACCTTACACATTTCTTAAAAAACTCTCTTTGGAAATTGACAAGTTATGAATTAATTGCATTTTATAGATGAGAAAATTTAAAGATGCACAAAGAATTTAATTTATTTACTAAGTCTAAAAAGCTAGTTATTAGCAGAGTCAGAAGGACTGCCTCTGCATTTATCCCATTGTGCTGTCTACCTTCCCCATTCAATGTTATTTATTTAGTTAGTTCGTAAGTTAGTTATATACTCTTTCTTATTCTCTCCTGAATATCTCCTGGTCTCCCATGTGACACTTGAACTTTCTGCTGGATCTGCTCTGCCCTTCCATTGGCAGGCAAGACTAAAGGAGTTTCTGCCTAGACTTGACTCCTGCAGACTCCATTTCAATTATAGTTACAAATTATTCCGAAAGACTCACAAATCTCTGTAAGTAATTTCACAGATGTTAAAAAATGTAGAAAGCCAAATTGGGGGTTCAGAACAATTTACAAGAGAAAAATGCTGTGTGCTGGGTCATAACACTTGACCTGTGAATCTGGAGTCTTTTTTACAAGAAATGCAACAATTTTTACTGTTCAGAAGCTGAGACCATCTTTCTCAGAAATTACTGGGACATCAGGAGGAGACCATTACCTCATAGTTATATTCCCACCCCTTTGGTTTTCACTTAGATAAACTTATGAAATTCCTTTAATCATTACTCCCACCAGGATTGCACACCAAGGATCTCAACACAGAAATGATGCAGATGCTCTGTAAGGCTAAGAAAGAAATCTCAGACATAGTTCTTGGTAAGAAGAGGATAGCACCAACACTGATTTAAAACAAATTTCTAAAATATTAGGTATAAAGTCAGTAAAATGATCCCCTGAGGGGTCCTGGATTAGAACACATTCTAAAATGTGTTCGCCATCAAAGAAGTACAAATTAAAACAAAGTATGAACAGCATTATTTGACTAGAAAATGAGCAAGGGTAAAAAATATTAATATGAATGGTGAGGATGTGGAGCCCTACAAACTGTTTTCAGATGCTTTAAGCAGAAAATAAATAGACTAAAATGGTATCAGACTATTTAGCTTTAAAAAGATATAAAATTCTGATACATTCTACAACATGGATGAAACTTGAAAACATTATGCTCAGTGAAATAAGCCATTAGATAAAAGAAAAAAACAGAGCATAATACCACTTACTAGTATATCTAGTACCTAAAATAGGCAAGTTCATATAAGTAGAATAGAGGTTACTAGGGGTTAGGGGAAGGAGTAATTGATTGTTATTTAATGGGTACAGAGTTTCTGTTTGTGGTAATGAACAAATTCTGAAAATGGATAGTAGTGATGGTTATACAGCATTATGAATATCCTCAATGCCACTGAATTGTAAATTTGAAATTGGTTAAAATGGTTAATTTTTATGTATATACTAGAGGCCCAGTGCATGACATTCATGCAGCTAGGGGGTAGGGTGTCTCTCAGCTCGGCCTGCGCCCTTTCGCAGTCCAGGACACCTCGGAGGATGTCCACCTGCCAACTTAGGCCTGATCCCCCTGAGCCTAAGCTGGCGGTCAGACATTCCTCTCACGGTCTGGGGCTCTCACTGTCCAGGACCCCTCACCCCTTACCGCCCACCTGCAGCAGAGGTGGGAGAGGGTCCCGCCACTGCCACTGTGCTCATCAGCTGTGAGCCTGGCTTCTGGCTGAGCAGTTCTCCCCCTGTGGGAGTGCACTGACCACCAGGGGGCAGCTCCTGTATTGAGCATCTGTCCCCTGGTGGTCAGTGCACGTCATGTCATAGTGATCGGTTGTTCCGCTATTCAGTTGATTTGCATATTAGGGTTTTATTATATAGGATTTTTTAAAAATCCACAAATAACCAGATTTAAAAGTGGGCAAAGCACCTAAACAGTCATTTTCCCAAAGAAGACATACAAATGGCTAACAGGTAAACAAAAAGTTGTTTAAATTCACTAATCATCTGGGAAATTCAAATTAAAAACACAATGAAATATTACCTCCCACTTGTTAGGATGGCTATTATTAAATTGATCAGTAAAAACAAGAGTTTGTGAGGGTGTGAATTAAAGGGACTACCTCTGCACTGTTGGTGGAAATGTAAATTGGTACAGTCACTATGAAAAACAGTATGCAGAGTTCTCAAAAAGTTAAAAATAGAACTGTCATATGATTTAGCAACCCCACTTCTGTATATTTATCTAAATTGAAATCAGGATCTTGAAGAGTTACTTTCAATCCCATGTTTGTTGATTCACAAGAGCAGAAATGTAGAAACAATGCAAATGTCCATCAATGGATCAATGGATTTAAATACTATGGTATATACATACAATGGAATAATATTCAGCCTTAAAAAGGAAATGAAACATGTCAACAACCTAGGTGAACCTGGAGGGCATTATGCTAAGTGAACTAAGCCAATCACAGAAGAACAAATATTGCATGACTTCATTTATATGTGATATCAAAATAGTTAAACTCGTGAAAGCAATGCTTAGAATGTAGTTGCCAGGGATTAGGAAGGGGAAATGGGGATTTGTTACTCAAAGGGTATAACATTTTATTTATTCAAGGTGAACAAGATCAGAGATCTGCTGTACACATTGTGCCTATATATGTCAATATAGTATTGTACACTTAAAAATCTATTAATAGGGTAGATCCCATGTTGTGCTCTTACCACAATATATTCTTTTTTTAACTTTTTAAAAATTGATTTTTGATAGAGAGGAAGAGAAAGACACAGACACACACACACACACACACACACAGAAACATCAATTTGTTGTTCCACTTCTTTATGCATTAATTGGTTGATTCTTGTATGTGCCCTGACCAGGGGTTAAACCTGCAACCACAGCCCATAGCATATTGGGATGATGTTCTAACCAACTGATCTACTGGGCTAAGGCATATAAAATATTATTTTAAAAATAAAATATAAGCTTCAATACAAACTATGAGAGAAAAGAGTTCAATTTTAACTAGGAGATGCCCTCATAAATTACATACCATCATTTTCCTCTGCTTAGAGATTTAGTGTCCATGACATTCTCACTTACTTAGCTAGTAATAAGAGTCATGGTATGAATTGAGCAGCATAGCAAACATCCCAGGCTAATTGTTGAGCAATGTCTAAAGTGGTCATTAACAAATAAAGGTCTTTTTCTGGAAGCAGCAGCAAAGACTAGAGAAATTCAAGAGCAAATGTGCTAAGATGGTTGCAAACTATGTTGTTTGAGGCTTTCCCTTTAAGGAGTCAGGAGCTTTCCTGATGAGGTGGATCTCAGCATCACCAACAGAACTATGCCACTCCCTGGCTGGCCCTGGTAGACAGATCTACCAGTAGCCTATGAAGGAAAAATAACCTGGGCAGAGAAGAATATGCAAGATTTACTTATGAACCCACCTCTTCCTATATTACACTCAGAATGCTAGTGTACCAACGTTCTTTAGCTCAAGGGATAGAATATATCATCAAATATATAAAATGTGAGAATATTTTACAGGTTAAAATAAAACTTTTAAAACACAAAGGTGAGCCACCTGGAAATATTTGTGTTGCTGAGTGATTAGGAACATGGTACTCAAATGGCTGAGGAAGATATAATTTTTGAAAAATAGTTCCTTTGAGGGACACTAATAAAGTTTAGACCAAATTTGCTTTGCGAATTTCATTTTAGAAGTAAAACTGTGGAAACAAAAGGAAAAAAAGTTAATTGGCAGGCCTTTATAAAACTAATGTGAGAAAAGAAGAGAATGTTACTAAGCAAAGATGAGAAACATTATAAAATGCCTTAAAATTAGTACAAAATGAGCATTGATAGTATTGAACATAAAATCAAAAATTTTGGAGCTAAAATTAAGTAACTCAGCAAAAATATCCCCCAAAAAATAGGTAAAAAAAAAAGTGAGAAAGAACATGATTATTTGAGAAGACTGGATCAGTGATCTCAAGCAGATAATCAGTACCCATAACAAAGAGAACGGAATAAGTTAAAGAAAATATGAAAAAACATTTTTTGAGATGATGGAAATCCTGTTAAATATAGTAGTTAAGTCTATGTAAACCAGTCTGAATATTTGAAACATTTGAACTCTACCTGTTTTGTAGAAGTTATCATTTGCTATACAACTAATTCCCCCAAATCAGAGCAACTTAAAAGTCAACATAGTTTTCAATCTCATGTTCTCTGTGCTTGTAAAATGTGAACGAAATTTAGCTGAGTCTTCTGCTTCAGTTTCTCTCCCAAGGTGTCAGTCAAGATCCAACGGGGATGAGAGCTGTTTCCAAGTTCATTCAATGGATGTTGGCAGAATTAGATCCTTGAGGGTTGTTGGACTGAAGTGTTCACTTTCTCACTGGCTGTTAGCCAGAGGTCATCCTCAATTCTTTACCACATAGGTGTCATTATTACCAACTTAAACAATAGCATAGCTCCATCCTGATCGCAACTAAAGCTTGCTTTCCTTTTTCTGCATACTTCATGATTTCATACAAAGGTAAAAGCATCCCCAAAGTCGTAAGAGGCAGTAACTGACTGAAGTGCTAAGGATTATTTAGAGATACCCCATGGTACACCACTTCTAGAGTACTCGGAAAAGATCACAGTTTAACCTGTTACGATTTTTAAAAAGTAGAGAAGGTAATAACGCCTAATTATCAAAAAGGTTTGGTGGCCTACATGAGGTGGTTAAATGTCATGTTGGTACAATTCCCTTAAAGTTAGTATGTTGTAGATCTAGCTTGGAAACAGGACTGTGAAATCAAAGTCTTTGCTTTAAATTGTCTAAATTGGGCTACAGTTCAGCCCAGCAGGAAACTTTGTAAGGCTTCAAAGCCTTAGGAAAAGAGAATGCTTTTTTCTGTCGTCCTCCTGTCTTCCATCTCCATAAACATCAAGGACCTAGTGCCATCATTTCAGAATCTACAGGAATATGTTTTATCTCTAGCTCAGGTTATGTAGGTGGCTGGTTGAAAAGTCATAGGTTCAAGATTCCCATTTTGTCAATCTTAAAAGAATGAGACAGGGACAGGAATGAAAACAAATCAAATAACAACAAAACCAGCCAAGATTAATAGATTGATCACACGTAAGATTATGGCCTTGCTGCAAATAGCAATTTATTTCTGGGTTAGGGCAGGGTCTTCTGAAACCTCACACTGCAGATAAAGCAATATGTTTAATGTGTTCTCGAGTAAACTCCCACATGGAAAGAAAGGCTGCTACAATGACAATGATCTGACAGATGGACTCTGGGATTACTGGGGATTGAGCTTCGCTTTTGAGGCCAGAATGAATTTATCTAGAAATTCACACTGCAAGGGCAAATGAACATCATATGGGCAAAGTCCGTCCTGGAAAGGAAGGCCAATAAGGCCAGATCTGTGCTGCAAATGGGTAAAGCAGGCCAAGTATAAAAAATGTACAGCAGTATTGATGAAGTGGAAAGTATGGGCCTTAATAATGGAGCAGCTATTTTATTAGTTGAGATGACTTCTGTTACAAGTAAGAGAAAATTCAACTTGAAATTGCTTAAACAATAAGAAATTTTATTGATCATATCAATAGGAAGTCCCAACAAAGTATGGGGTGTCTCCAGCAGTTACTAATCGACCAGTTCAATAACATCATTAAAAGACCAGGATTTATTCTTTTCATCTTTCTGCTCTACCTTGTTCTGTATATCAGTCTTGCCCTCATAGTTGCCACATGGCTGCGACACTACCAGACAGGAAATCCAGATGCCAACATCCAGAAGGAACAAGGAGATCTTCCCCATAAATTCCCCAGCATGTCTCCTTTCTTGTCTCATTGGCTAAAACAGAGAGAGCTACACTCACCTCCAAATCAACCACCAGTAAGGGAGATTAGATTCTTATGTTGACTTAGAGTAGTAGAGATTTACCCATTAGAGTGAGAATTATTCTTTTAAAACATGGACAACTGAACAAATTGGCGTAATGGAAACAAGAAAGAAGAGGGTTATTTGGCAGGCAACCAGCGATGTTGGCTCATCAGCAGCCAACTAAGCAGATGGTTGCTATGAGCCTGTGATTAGTGTTGACAGACCATTTGATTAATTTTAATAAGCGGGAAATCTGGATGTTTATACAAGATGTCCCAACTTTTAAATATTGGCAATAAATTTAAAAACACTTAAAAATACTTTGTGACCCAAATTATTCAGGTCCAATATGAATAAATCCGCAATTCATACATGTCTGGAAGGCTACCAGTTTACAATCTCTAATTTGTTTTTTAATTTAACTGAAAGTTCTTTACTTAGAAAGTGAAGCTCACTTTAAACTCACCAGTAACTAAATTATACAAATTTCTATGAAAAATATTTTTATTAGTAAAGTTTATTCAATTTTAGTAAACCTCAAATTACACAACTAATATGGATTATAGAAGATAATGTAGGAAACATATTATTTAAATCAGAAAATGGTTATATACTTTTTCTTTTTAACAAAGGGTTCTAATTTGACAGGTTAATAGTTAAAACAATTGAGTTGTTGTTAGTCTTCTAATGATAAATGTACTATTTTCTCCCATCCTTCCCAGTTTTCTTTGATTACTTCTTTATTTGTTTTCATTACAGGGTGAATTAATTCCTACCAAACCTAATTAGAAATTTCAGCTTCATAGCTGTATCTGTAGAGTCATCTTCCTTCCCTATGTAGAATATAAATTTTAAATTCAAAGATTCTCAAAAGTACATCTCTCTTAAACATTTTATTTCATCTCTTCAAAGTATAACATGAATCAAGAAATGTTAACCTCTTTGGGTATCAAGAGCAAATAGTAGTGAGATAACCCATATATTTCTCTTCTATCAGGTTGTCCCATTATTCAAGTTGATCATTTACCCACCAGTCCTTGATAAGCTGTTGCTTCAGACATTTGGATTGGAGCCCTAAAAAAGATAATACACTTAAATGATCAACTTTTTCCTAAAAAAAATGTATATATCTCATAATTTTGAAATATTAAGAAATTAAAATTTATTATCTGTAGTACTTCCTATTTTATGGATTATTTCATACATCACAGGAAAGGAGTGGAAACATGGGAGTGTAAGGAAAGAAGGTAAGAAAAATGCCACACTGGGATGCAAATATCTATCTAGCTAATTAGCATAATATGGAGATGGTGGGGGGAATCAGGAGAAAAGTTTTGAGATACTAGGTGATTATTATTCTATGGGATACTTCCACAATCTCAATATTTCTGTGGAGTATTTCTGAGAGAATGAATAATATTGAGATCATCATCACGTCATAGCTAAGACACATCCATCTTTTTCCTCTTGGTTATTGGGCAAACTCAGAAGGAAGACATGCTAGCACCCATCCTATAATCATACAGATATTATTCTTACTGAGCATCTTCTAGGGAAATATGGTTATTCTTTCCTTGACACCAGGAGTGCTACACAATTATAATAGTTTAGCTATGGATCTCATACCTTAGGCATAGACGTTGGCTTATCCTTGAAAACAGTAGAGGAAAGGACCTTTGTTTCTTCATGCTATATTATGGACAAAAATAATGGTAAGACTTTAGAAATGCTATGCATTTCCCATCTTAGCTATACTTTTTAAAAAATCATTCCTGACCTTGTCAGCACTCATTTAAATTCTACCTTACTCTCAAATTCCTGTTTTAAGCACCCTGACCCCATTCATTTCCTCTTCACCATATTCTTCTCATCCAATCACCAGCTTTGACATAAATAATATGTAAGCAAATAAGTGCTTCATATATATTTGACTTGTTTTCCTACTAAAATTGTAAAAGTTCTTTAAAAAAATACCTTAAGTTTTAGTTTTTTCATTTACCCACAACAGAGCATCAAGTATGTGGAAATATGCTCAGTAACTATTTGAGTGAATTAATTCTACCCTTTACTTCATGAGTGCCTGACTTTGATTCCATGTTTGCCTATATGTGGGCTATTTTTCATGCCCTACCTCCTACAGAAACTATGACTAATATAGGCTCTATTCTACCTACAATAAATTAAAAAGTAAATATAACTTATTAAATTTTACATCATCCAAAATCAACAGCTAGACACTGTCCTTTGAGGGAGACAGTCTTCTACAGCAGAACTATTGATCATTTCTTAACAATTATATAACAGAGCTGTTTTTAATAATAATAAATTATTAATTAATAATAATAATAAAGTATCATAATACTTTATAGATAGTAAATAGAACTTGCTATGCTATCTCAGATTAGCCTAGGGAGCACATATCTTGATAAAGAACCCATAGATTTAGAGATATTATTCACATTGGCACAAAAAACATTTTAAAGATCATCGGGAATCATCTGATACTTACTGGTACAAGGAAGGAAGAAGATGACACAGAAGTAGGAATCGGAGGTGGTGGAAAATCTGGCTTTGTAATTAGCTAGTAAGAGGTAAAAAAAAAAAAAAAAAAAAAAATCAAAGGTTGGGCCTTAAAAACAAATGCACTTAATGGAAAGAATTAAATTATTTTCAGAAATAATTTTCAGAGAATTTATGCCTTTACCCATGAGAATATTCTAAAGCTGTAAGTTCAATTGTTTTCATTTTGGTGTACACATCCAATTGAGAAATAAGTCCAATGCCAATAGACATATGATTGGGATGCCATTCTATGGAGCAGATTGGCACTCTTCTTGTAATAAGTTATCAGCTTTATAGACCTGGTAATTCTGGTTTAAGGGTTAAATTTAGTAGTTTAATGGACAGGTACACATTCTCAAATTTGACATTTTCAAAATGTTGTGTAGAAGAATCTATACTTTATATTACATTCACACAGATTCTAACATCCTTCTAAAGAAATAATTGGGCATTGTGGGTTGTGACTTTCACTACTATTTCCTCAAGGTTAGGCTGGAAGTGATTTAAGAGAAGTTGCTAACTCACAAAAGAAGCTGGAGGCTCACTGCCATCCACTGGCAGGTCAAGGGCATGAAGCTTCATCTGACTTTTCTAAAAAGAAAAAATATTTTTTAAATGAATTTATCAATTTCCTATGTTCATGTTCCAAATAAGCAATCCTTTCAAAGCATCAAAGACCAAGACTATGATGACACCAAAAGACCAGATGGAAAAATCACAGTGGCCCAGCTGCTGCATTCTGCTATGTCCAGAGCTATCAGAGATTGGTAAGTCTCCGTCAAAAACATTATTACCAATGTCATTATCACTAACCAACTTTTGCTAAAATTTCTAAACTTGCAGGACACAACCAAGGCATTAGGACTTATACATATTACATGTACTGTCATACAAATACACATATTATTTTCTTTACTGGGATATTTTTAAAGGAATAAGAAATCGAGAGAGAGAGAGAGAGAGAGAGAGAGAGAGAGAGAAATCTGACATCTGCCCTCCTTATTCTCTTATTCTGTTTGCATTTTGTGAATCCCAGCAAAGCAGCCAGTGAGATTCCGCATTTTAAGCAAACTTCTACATTTAACCAAAGGCAGAGGACAACTTTCTAAATGTGTAGTTACAGAGCCCACAATATTGCTGCGTACTCAGAAGCGTCATACATTTATAAAACACTGATGAGTAGAAATGACGGATAGATGGTCATCACAAGAGAGGGAGAAAATCACAGACTGGGATCCACAGCAAATATAGTACAGACTATGTTTCACCTCTTTGCATTGAAGAGCCTTCATTGTCTGTGGTTTCCTCTTCTCTCTGCATGGCCTGGTGCCAGGGGCAGAAGGCGACCTGTAGGTGAAAGGATATCATACACATTGACCAAGCAGTGTGTTCGCCATTAGGGGGAAACTCATGATAAATCTGCCAATTTCCTTTGCCCATTGTGCCATAATTAATGAATGCCTGGGTTTTCATCTGCTCCCTAGGATGTTCTTCAGGTTTCTGTGTTCTGTAATTCATCATTACCACCACTGATTTTCTTTTTGATTCTCTTGCAGAGCCCTGAATCTAATAATGATGGTGTGGAATCCAACTTTTATCTAAATTACGCCATCTAATTAATGATTTGTTTTATTCCTTCACTATTTATTAATAGCCCATTTTGGATAAATAGTTAGCTTTTAAAAAAGAAACTGCAAGAAAGATGCTGTAGTGCCAAGACCATTTTCAAAAAACTGACTGATCTTGGTGCATATCAAGACTCCATCACTTACTTTGTACAACTTTGAACATGTTTATTGACCTCTCTGAGCTTCTCTTTCCATATCAGTAAAATGTAAAGTGTGTGGCCTTGCATGATTATTGTAAAATTGATATATAACATCTTTTAATCTATAGAATAGAAATAATAGTTACTACCCTCATGATATTCTTAAGAGGATTAAATGAGATAATGTACGTAAAAGGACTTACTAACAGTGTTTATCATAAAGGTAATAATCAATAAAGATTATATATTGTATTATTATAATGAGCACAAAATCTTTAATAAAGAGTTATTAATCTTATTATGAAATATATATACAGTAATTACAGGAGAAAAAGACATGCCTTACTGTGAAAGTTTTCTCAGTAAAAGGAATACTCAGCCTCTGATCCAAGCAAAATGTATCTGTACTTATTTTTTTTCTTAATACATGTTTTTATTAATTTTTTTGGAGACAGAGGAAGGGAGGGGAATAGAGAGATAGAAACATGGATGAGAGAGAAACTTCATTGATCAGTTCCCTCCTGCACACCCCCTACTGGGGATGGAGCCCTCTTGGTCCTGGGTCAAACTTTAACCACCGTGCAACACCAGCCAGGCCTATACTTATTTCTAAGTATTTGAAGTAAATCAAATTTAAATTTGAGAATTTGGGTCACATCTTTGAATTTAAAGTTCTTTAGAGGCCCAAAAGTCCCCCGATAAAAACCTACCTCTGTACTTTCTTTTGCTTTCCTTTGGTGCTTTGGTGCCTGAATACTATAGCACACACCACAAATATGACAGCCACAGGAAACAGCACCCCAACCAAAATGGAGACATCTACAACAAAGAGAACCCAGGCCTAGTGAGGATCTGGGAATTCATACGCATATATCACGTTAGTCCTTATTCATCATTTAGCATAAATTCCACCTACCCTTCCCTAGAGAAAATGCGTTCTCTGGCAAATCTCTCATAGCCAGTAAAATGAAGATGTATTTTGAGCGTGATTAGTAAAATACTATTTAGATAGAAGAAATAAGGGGAAATCTATATGAAACATTTTGTATGAGATAGTTAAAGCAAATACTATAGAGAAGTATTAAAAGCAATGATGTTTATAATAATTGGGGGAAATGACTGGAAAGTTAGAGAGAATATAAAGTAAGGGGCATGGCAAAAAGGAGTGGAATATTTTTCAAACTCAAGGCTGAAATAAAATAGGGAAATAGAAACTGAAGCCTTAAAATCATATTTCTGTCAGTAGCAAATAAGGAGCTGAGATGTAAGACAATTGATAGAGACACAACTAAGTATTCTACTGATTTTTGCCCTATATTGCAAAAATTATGAACAGAAAAGAAATGATGTGACCCTGTAAATTGGGAAATGGTTTAAATAAAATTCTTGGTTCTATTTAGTGCTTTTTTTCTTTTACCTACTTATCTAAGTAATCACTGTAACTCCAATCTTTTGCTATTTGAAACATTCATTTTTCTTATAATAATCAGAAACCACAGATCCCAGGAGGTACAGCTTCAAAGAGAAAATCAAACAGGTATTATTCTCTTATTCTAGAGATTAGCAGCTCAATGAGATTATTTTTTAATATAAGAAAAGTTCACAAGTGTAAACACACATAGATGAAGACAACAGTAGTAGAATTCTAGGTGAGATGACAATTTCACTTCAAATATCTGAAACTTTCCACCCTCCATAAAAATGAAAATAATTATAAAAATATAGGAAGTAAAGGATTTATATCTGACAGAAACAGAGTAGATTAAAGCTCCAAACACCAGAAGTAGATGCTATTTCTTCTTGGGAAGTCTAACAAAGAATCAACAAATTAAAAACATAATTAGTCCAAACATCAGAAATAGATGCTATTTTTTCTTGGGAAGTCAACAGAGGATCTGAACTTGGGACAGATGATTCATTCAGGCCCATCTCCATCCCTTGTGTATACAGAACAAGCATGCCTCAAGACAAAGCCCTTCTAGAGAACTCTCTAGAAACAATGGGGGACATAAGAGCCTGAGAAGCAGCACAGATCTAATGGCAATACCATTCTAGATCATAGAGAGAAGGAAGAATCAAGGAGAAATTGAGTGCAAAGAAAAATAAAATCTCTCAGGAAGTAAATGACATAAAGACCCCTCTCCTCAAGGCAAAGTACTCTTCACCACAGCGACTAGTGATGAGGATCCCCGCTTTAGCTGCTTCCCACATGATAGAGCTCACAGCCAGATCTCCCATCAGGAGAGGTTATGAGTAGGCACAGCAAACACACACACTCATGCAAAGAAAATCCATGTGAGCTAATTCAAGTTGACCTAATCCCACATGTAACAAAAGATCACATACCCTGAAGTAAAAATAACACAATGAAATACAAGAGACAGGGTGAAAACACAGAACAGTCAAACTTAAAAGAAATAGAGATAGCCTGGCCAGTGTGGCTCAGTGGTTTAGCATCAAACTATGAAACAGGAGGTCAGGGTTCAATTACTGGTCAGGGCACATGCCTGGGTTGTGGGCTCAATCCCAGTAGGGGCCATGCAGGAGGCAGCTGAGCAATGATTCTCTCTCATCATTGATGTTTCTATTTCTCTCTCCCTTACTCTCTGAAATCAATAAAAATACACTTTTAAAAAGAAATAGAAATAATCCAGTTCATAGAATTAAATCTATGGGAAACAATCTGTCAGATTCTTAGAGAGTTTTATGAGGATGTTATATCTATAAGTCAAGGATGGTATGAAAATAGAACAATCAGAAAAGAGAATTTGGGAAGTTAAAGTAAGATTACAAATATAAATTTGAAGAAATATTTTTTTGTATGTAAGGTAAATTCATAGGGATGTGGAAAATTGGATTAAAAACCTGTTAAAGAAACTCTGAAGATTAACATTGTAGATTCATTATTTACAGGACAGGAATTTCAAGAGGAGAGAAAAGAGGCAATGAAATCTTTTGTAATCTGAAAGAAAAGCTTGGAAAAGACAGCAATTTCTCAGGTTAGATGTAGAATGTTACCTACGGAAGACGACAGAGGAGTCATCACAGTCAGGAGGGACCCAGCCCTCTTTACACTGACACTGGAGCTCATGGTCACACACCTGAGGGATCAATGATCTTGTCAGTTTCCATGCCATACTGTCCACTGACCCAAGGGCCTACCCATCCACCATTAAGTCCATTATAAAAATGGAGTAACACCAATTCTGCATCTTTCAGCTATCTACAGAACATACAAATCAATAATAGGAATTTCATATAGACCAGGTTCTTGAAAGAAATTTTTCATTGAAACACCCTAGTGATGGGTTAGACAAACATAAGCTTTATTTCTTGGTTGGTGGATTTTTGAAAACAATTATCTTTATTGCTGAAGTATTACAAATATCCCCCTTCCCTCCCCTCCCCCCCTCCCTCTTTCTGTCTGCTCTGTGCCCTCCCCAGGCCTTCACCACACTATTGTCTATGTCCATGAGTTATATAAGTTCTTTGGTTAGTCTCTTCCTGCCTTATCCCTTCCCTCTGGTGTTAGACTGTTGCATGCTTCCATGTTTCTGGATCTATTTTGTTTGTCAGTTTATTTTGTTCATTAGACTCTACATATAAGTGAGATCATGGGATATTTGTTTTTCTCTGACTGGCTTATTTAGCTTAGCATAATAATCTCCAGGTCCCTCCATGTTGTCTCAAAGGGTAAGAGATCCTTCTATTTTCACAGTTACTAACACATTGTTTTATATAATCAAAACTGACCTAAAAACTACATAAGATTCAGCAAGATTGGGCAAACATTTTCAAAACTTACAGCATGTCCTTTGCACTTAGATGAGCAATTGGTCGATTTGTAGGCCCTCTCCATATCTACACATTCTGCATTAATGCAAACCTGAAAATGATGTGAAAAACAAGAAGTTGACACTAATGTCCAATAGTATCAGTTCTTCAAATTGTTTGGAATTTGGTCTTATATTATTAGCTACTAATACCATTATTAAACTTACCTTTTCATTTGGGAAATCACAGCATTCTTTTGAAAAGAAGAAGATGGGATCTACATAATCTTAGAGGGAAGGCAGAGTGGGTGGGTGGGAAGAGATCAACTAAGAACTTGTACGCATATATACATAACCCATGGACACAGACAATAGGGTGGTGAAGGCCTGGGGCAGTTAGTGGGAGCAGGCTAGATGGGGTCAATGGGGGAAAATGGGGACATATGTAACATTTTCAATAATAAAGTTGTAAAGATATAGATGATATATAGAGATAAATATAAAGATAGATAGATATAGATGATATAGATATATAGATAGATATAGATATAGATATAGATATAGATATAGATATATAAATAAATATATAAAATAAAATATTTAGAGAGTCCTCTTTAAAGATTTTCTTACTTCACTTCATTCCTCAGGGGTCATCCCCTTACCCCACTTCCTCTCTTAAGACAGATATTTAGCATAGAGCTGAGCATAGCACATGATACAAGGTACCCATTCCAACAAAAAATATTACAGAAAACATGTTAATATCACATCTTCTACAATATTAATAATTATCATTTATATAAAAATAAATAATATTTTGATCTATTATTATTAGTGAGACTATCATTCATTGAAAACCTACCAATTTAGGGGCAATAAAACTTACCTAAGTTTAACAACCTAGTGCTAAGCACATAGTAGGTACTGATTAAATAATACTGAAGGAATACATGCAGGCAGGCCTAAATGAATGACATAAGCATTGCTTTGAAAACTGCTCCTATGAAACACAAGGATGCCTTGAAAAACTAAACAAGAAACTAAAACTAAAAAAACATGTGAATAAAAGCCACGATTTCAACCTACCTTCTTATTTCCACACTTAGTTCCATTAGCTACCATGCCTATTTCTTCACTGCTGTCTTCAGGTTCAAATGTTTTACATGTCAGGAAAGTTACTATACGTCCTTCCCAGGGCAAATTATCTGACCCACCTTGACAGAACAACTTCCCACATATGGCATCACTAAGGAAAAGTAAAAAAAAAAAAAAAAGGGGCTGCAGTTAAATTACCAGGACCAAATTGCAGTTGATAGCTCCTCAACTATCCAGATTGAACTAAAGGTATTTCTCCCTATAGCAGAGACTCCTGGTTCTCCTTTATATCAACATTTTTCTTATTCCTCAGTAATAGCACCATTGAATATGGGAAGGCATATTGTTGCTGTAACAACAACAAAAACACATTTCTCAGATTCCCATGCTACTGGTTTTGGACAATAGAAAAGAAGCAGAATCTTAAGTACGAATTCTTGAAGGTGGCCTTACTTTTTTGTTCTTGTTTGTTTGTTTGTCCTTTTTGCTTATTGGAAAGTGATGCCTGGAGAAGCCCAACACAGACCAATAGAAATGCTTGGGAATGGAGGTCACATATGATAGAGCTAGAACATATAAGGAGAATGGATTTCTAATATAATGGAGGGTACCTAGGAAGTCAATTTCTATCTTGTTTCAGTTAACTTTCCTTGTTTATTTTCATGAATTGCAGTAGAATTATTTCCACTATGGTTGTGTCAATATAAATCTTAGCCTTAGTTGATCCTCATGTGGGGTTACTGAAAGAACTATCTCCCTGCAAAGGTAGATGACACTGCTCAGCACTCAAGAAAAACCATGTGTTCACCACCGAAGAGAGTGAAGTCAACGCCAATAAAAGTGCAGACCATTGCTTCATGCACAATTCAGAGGAGGGCTATGAAGAAGTATGCTGAGAGCAGATAGAATCGGATGTCTTCGGTGGTTGTCGAAAACACGAGTGAGCAGTAGAGAAAGGCATGCATCCTCTTCAAATTTGTTTTCCTTGGGAAGGCTTATAATGAATATTCTAGGATACAGGGAATTACAGGCTTACTCTCATGACAGCCAGTTACTATTCAAATGTGACTAGAAAGGCAGCCTGTGAGTAGAATGAAATGCTTGTGCCTCTAGTTGTAATCACAATGGTGATATAAGAAAATGGGATATGCACATGCTGTCGATGAAAAACGCAACTACCCTGCTCTCTTTCCCCACTCATTACCACTCATACTACATATTACTCTTTTCCCCAAAATATTTCCTTTTACATATTTCCCCCTTTGAATCTGCCCTGATATCCTATAAAGGAGAAAGCACAGAATATGATAATCCATCCTTTAGGCCCAACCTCCCCAAGAGATTATCCTATGTCTAAAATACATATTGCTTAGAAAAAATAATAATAAAAAAAACACAAAGTATAGTTTACTTGGCAATATCTATTATCTAGAAAAATTAGTATTTAATAGAAAAACTTTGAGAAATGCTTATCTCGTTGCATATTACTTAGTGAAAAATTTGGAGCAGGTACTAGTTTAATCTATTATAATTTGAATTTTTAATGTCATCTTAAAATTGCACAATCAAGAAATCTTAGAGAAAAATACCAAGTTTATTGCATATAATATTCTATACTTTTTCTATAATATCAATATAAGATTAAAACATTCTTCAGGTGAATTGTCAATTTTTTCTCTTGCTGCCTTTTTTTTTCTTGATATAATTCCATGGCAAGTTTACATAAAACTGTACAAGCATTTATTATTTCTTTAAGTAGGTAAATATTTGTGCCCCTAGGATCATAATAAAAGATATCAGATGGGAAAGTACCTAAAATATCCTGGAATATTAATGGACATATTTCCAACCAGGACCATTTATTTACCTTGCTTGTCCCGTCTCAAACATTCATTCTCTTTAACAGTGATTGTACCTGATGTCATCTAAAACACCCACCAGAATGGACTTGAAAAAAGGCATTAATTCTTATTTCTCTTGTTAACTCAGTGCCTAGCTAGAAACATGGCACATAATAGTCACTCAATGACTATCGGTCAAATGAATGATTTCCAAATTAACTTTTCCTTGAAATGGAATAAATCAGAACATGTAGCTGTAAGTAAACAATTTCTCTAGTCTGTGGAGCAAAAAGGTTCAAAGTATTGTTTGCAAGCCACTTACTTTGCTTTACAGGGAATAGGCGTGTTATTCACTCTGTGGCAGTACCCATACTTTGACCCACCTTCGTTCTTCCGGTAGCATGACTTATCTGCAACCTTGGTTCCTGGGACCAGGCAGGATCAGCAGGAACATAATTTCAAAGAAACAGAAAGGAAGTTCAATGCTGCAAAGGGTTAATGGAATATAAACCAATAGCAGAGGGAATATAGTCAACAATATTGTAATAATTATGCACAGTGCCAGATGGGTACTTGAAATACCAGGGGGGTCACCATGTAAATTATATGATTGTCTAACTTGACTGTATATCTGAAACCAATACAAATTGTGTTGAATGTAAACTGTAATTAGAAAATAAAATAAATTTAAAAACATCATGAGAAATGCTATTTGTAGTTATTCATTCCTTAACAATAGCAATGCATTATGAGAAACGCATCTTTAAGTGATTTTGTTACTGTGTGAATATCATAGAGTTTACTTACACAAACCTGGAGAGTATAGCCTACTATACACCTAGGCCATATGGTATAGCCTATCGTTCCTAAGCTACACACCTGTACAGCATGTTACTGTACTGAATACTGTAGGCAATTGTAACACAATGGTAAGTATTCATGTATTTAAACACAGAAAAGGTACAGTATAATTATGATATAGAAGGTAAGTGGAACACCTGTGTAGGGCACTTATCATCAATGGAGCTTACAGGGCTGGCAGTGGCTCTGGGTGAGTGAGTGAGTGAGTGGTGAATGCATGTGCAGGCCTAGAACATTACTGTACACTGTTGTAAACTTTATAAACACTGTACACTTAGGCTACACTAAAGGTATAACAAGGTAATTTTCCTTCTTCAATAATAAACTAAACTTAGCCTACTATACTTTTTTACTTTATACAACTTTTATATTTTTAAACCAGAGGCCCAGTGCACGAAATTCATGCACAGGTAGGATCCCTAGGCCTGGCTGGTGATTAGGGCCAATCTGTGGGGTGACTGGTGAAGTGATCAGGGGGTGGTCCCCGACTGGCACCCACCTTGGCTGGCCTGGGGCCTGTGGGCAGCACCCGCATTAAGCAGTTGCCCTCTGGTAGTCAGTGAGCATCATAGCAACCAGTCGTTCCACCAGTTGGGTGATTTTCATATTAGGCTTTTATTATATAGGATGTTTCAACTGCTTTATAATAACACAGCTTAAAACACAAACTCGTTGTATAGAGCTGTGCACAATTTTTCTTTATATACTTACTAGGGGCCCGGTGCACGAAATTCGTGCACTGGGTGTGTGTGGGGAGGGGAGTGTCCCTCAGCCCAGCCTGCCCCCTCTCACATACTGGGAACCCTCAGGCGTTGACCCCCATAACCCTCCAATCGCAGGATCGGCCCCTTGCCCAGGCCTGATGCCTCGGCCAGAGGCGTAGACCCCCATCACCCTCCGATCGCCTGATCGGCCCCTTGCCCAGGCCTGACGCCTCCACCAGAGGTGTCAGGCTTGGACAGGGGACCCCCATCTCCCCCCGATCACTGGCTCTGGCCCCCGCCCAGGCCTGAGGCCTCTGGCCCAGGAATCATGCCTGGGCAGGGGACCCCCATCTCCCTCTGATCGCTTGCTCCACCCCCCGCCCAAGCCTGATGCCTCTGACCCAGGCTTCAGGCCTGGGCAAGGGGACCATCATATCCCCCCAATCCCCGGCTCCGCCCCCCACCCAGGCCTGATGCCTCGGCCAGAGGAGTTGACCCTCATCACCCTCCGATCACCAATCACCGGATCAGCCCCTTGACCAGGCCTGAGGCCTCCGGCAGAGGTGTCAGGCCTGGGCAGGGGACCCCCAGCTCCCTGCGGTTGCAGGCTCCGCCCCTGCCCAGGCCTAACGCCTCTGGCTGAGGCGTCCGGCTCGGGCAGCGGGGACCCACAGCTGCAGCGGCCCCGCGATCGTGGGCTCCGCTTTAGGCCCAGGCAAGGGACCCCTAGCTTCCGGGATTGCCAGCTTCGACCGTGGCCAGCTCCCATCGCTGGCTCCACCCCTACTTCCTGCTATCACTGGCCAGGGCGGAAAAGGCGCCTGATTCTCCGATCATGGCTGGGGTGCAGGGCAAAGGCGGCCCCAGGGCCGCCTTTGCCCTGCCCCCCAGCTCTTAGCTCCCCCCTGGGTTTCTGATCACTGTCAGTGGCAGGGGGCTTCTTCCTGCTTTCCCTTTCGCCTCCCTGCATTGTGCCTACATATGCAAATTAACCGCCATCTTGTTGGCAGTTAACTGCCAATCATAGTTGGCAGTTAATTTGCAGATAGCCCTGATTAGCCAATGAAAAGGGTATCGTCGTACGCCAATTACCATTTTTCTCTTTTATTAGATAGGATTCTAGAAGCTTTTCTCTATTTTTTTTTTTTTATTTTTAAATGTTTTGTTAAAACAAAGATACAAGCACACACATTAGCCTAGGCCTAGCCAGCATCAGGATTATCACTATCATTCTCTACCACCTGCACATCTTGCCCCACTGGAGGGTGATCAGGGGCAGTAACACTCCTGGAGCTGCCCTGCCCTGTGATGGCAGCGCCTCCTCCTGGAGCTCCCCCTGGAGGACCTGCCTGAGGCTCTTCCTGAGGGGGTATCACTCTTTTCAGAAATATGTCCATGGTGGTTTATTTGAATCATTTGTTTCATCATAGATTTGCTTGTAAGCAGATAATGCGCAATGAACATTCCTCTCTATATAGGATTTGTCTTCATTGCTCTTCTGCATTCCAAGTGTCTTCCTTTTTTCTTCTCCCCCTTTCTTTAACTCTCTGTCCACCTCTGATCACCTCCACACACCTACATACATACATGCATACAAATGCACATGTATGCACATGCATGCATACAAACTTCCAAGGGTTTACTTATCTGGAAAAGATCTTGGTTGGTGTTACCAGATAAAATACTGAACTCAGCACTTACATTTAAATCTCAGATACACAAATAAAGGTTTTTGTTGAGTTTGCCTCAAATATTGCACGAGACATACGAATACTAAAAAAGATTGTTAATCTGAAATTTAAGTTTCACTGGCCCATTCTTATTTTTATTTGCTAAATCTAGCAAACCCCAAACTGACCTTTGGTCCTAAAACGCAGTGGTGTAGTTGCTTAGAAAGAAGATTGGGACAGAACGCCACTTTGGCCATGATTAAACACTGTCACTTGCAATAACATGTTTTGTTTTGCTGCATATGTGTAGAGAGAGGCAGGAATGCCAGCAACACTGGGATGTGTCCTCCTACCTGCTCCCCAGAGCTCGGTGCACTGCTCCTGCAGCGTGGGGCACATCCCCACCAAGCAGTAGCCCTTCCCATCCTGGCAAGGGAAGCCATTGACTTGGAATCGATCAGCAGGGCAAATACCAGATTTACCATCACACATTTCCAGCAGGTCACACTCATCTTTTGCTGGTCTGCACACTGTACCAGCCTTTTTAAACTGTGGAGGGGTGGAGGGGGTGGAGAGACATTGAGAGAAGGCTGTATTCCACCTGGCTTACCAAATATTTCAAATTAACACAAATAATATTTTCCCTTTGGCCTTTTATTGCCAAGAGAGTTAGGGGCATCATTCTATTCCAGTTTACATTTACCTGGTATAAGCTAAAGCCATCTCCTATTATGTCAATTCCATTGATTTCGGCCAACACTCTGATTCTTTAAGCAATCAATGTTTCTGGATTTGTAGTAGAAACACTATAGAAATATCAAGGAGAAAAGTACCAAAGAAAACCAAGCAATATCCTAGATGCAAAGAAGGAAGTTATTTCTGACTTTATTGAATGTATCATTGTCAAGACTTTCAAGGAGGTTTCAATCTGTAACTTCAGAGGATCTTCCATCTTAAGGGAGGTAAGTTTACAAGAACCAGTAAATTTGGAGTTTGCCATTTAGTGATCCTATTAATCTGCACGTTTTCTGTTCTGAGGCTCCTTTCCCTCAAAAGCAAAATGAGATACTAATACCTACTTCAAAGGGGTGTTGGAGGAAAAAAATAGCCCATGTTTGTCAAGCCCTCAGGGAGGACTTGATAAGTGGCAGGTAGCATTATGTAGAGACAGGAAAATGCTGTTTTCCTTATTTCATTTAACACAACCCCTGAGATTTTAACATGAAAAAATAAAGGGTAGTCATCATGGTTAAGACAGAATAAAAGAATCTTACCTGGCACTTTTCACAGCATTCTCCTAACGCACATTGAAAACCTGCCTTGATTTTACATGTTTTAGCATCACAGCAGATGTTGGTGCATTCCTAAGGAATACCAGAAACAATTGCAAATGCCAAATTACTTTTTTGGTCTCGTTTCAGTACAATTTATAATACAATTTGTTCATTGCACAGACCTCATGTTGGTATAGTCTGAACATAATTTTCAGGAAAATAAAAAACAACAACGAAGCTTAACATTAGAAAAGCTGAGATTTTAGAACAATGAAGGGTTTGGTATTTTTCTGATTCTACTTATATATTTTTTAATTTGAATATCTTTTTTTTTTTAGTTCATCAAGCCTCCCATATTAATACTGAAAATATGAGAGCCAACAAACACACAAAGGACAGTTTATTTAAAAAATAACATTTATCTAAATAAAGAACATAATTAATTCAACTGATCAGTTATGTATCTATTCAGCAGTAAATTTAATATCTAGAACATGTAACTGAAAGTCTAAAAATATAGTTCTTTCTTAAATTTCTACACCCAATTCAACTCTACATAAAGCAGTATACTTTGTTTTGTTCTCCTTGCCTAGTTTTTGAGAAATCGTGCCCCTTTCTCGTTGTAGCAATTGAGTTTCCCCAAGACGAATGGCATATTCAGAATTACAATATTTAAGCTTAAAATTCTTACCCAATTTCAAATATAAGTATCATCTGAGAAAGTTTGCTCTTTTTCACAGAATGAATAGATCTGAAATCCTACTGGAAGTTACTGAGAAGCTGGACCCCTGGGGGTTTGACATGTTACTTATATTAAGTCTTCATAACAGGGGGGCAAGGGTTCTATGCAGAATCCCGGCTGCCCTGTGAACAAGGTGGGATCAGGCCAGGCACTTATAACAGTAACAAGTCCTGAGTCACCAAGGGATAAACTGTGCAGGGTGCTGTGGGACTGCTAAACAGCACACCTGAGTCCACACAGTGGCTCCTTCATTTACCAGCCTGGTGACCTTGGGAAAGCTACTTCCACTCTCTGAGCACTGTCGCAGTGCTCTGTCTAAAGTGACTGCTCAAGAAGTCATAGGGCACATAAGAGATGTGAAGTACTTCTGACAGAAAGGGAGGGATAAGGACACAAAGCCCCGGCTGGTGAGTGGTATTAAAAAACTAGACATGGGGAAGAAACCCAAGAAGGTCTGTTAAGCAACGCGGGATTCATTGTTAGAAAAGCTGGCCTGGCAAGTATTTACAAGTGAATATACAAAAATCACAAGAAACATGAACTTTTATAGTGAACCACATTATATCATTTTTAAAAATATATCTCAAAAGTGTTTCATTTTATTTTAAAATTAAATGCATCACGGTGATGTCGGTTAATAAAATTACATAGGTTTCAAGTGTACAAACACTATAGAGTTGTATAGTTTATCTTCTTGGCAATTTTAAAACAAACTAAACTTTTATATAAAGGACTCAGTTGTACCTCGGAAGTCCCACAATCACAGTCCTCTCCCATTTCTACCAATTGATTCCCACAGATTGGGTTGGATATGATATCTGTAGGTAACGGAACATTAAAGAGGCAATTTGATAATTTATCTTCAAAAAAGTTGGCATAGCTGACACGGCTGCAGGAACTGAAGTCTGTAGGTATATGGAAGCTGTGAAGATAAGGAAAGAGAAAAGAGAATGCAGTTATGCTGAGCAGGTAGGGGACAAATATCAGACATTAGGGATGGTATACCCGAAACCTTCCCCAAAAGAACAAATCAAAGCCACTGATCAACTACCAAGTCACAAGCTCATTTACATACTAAATTAGCCCACCTGAATGGACATAAACACCTCCAACTAAATGAGCAAAATACAGAATCTGGGCTGCTGTTTAACAAAACAAAAATGCAGCCCAGCCAGTGTCACTCAGTGGTTGGGCGTTGACCGATGAACCAGGAGCTCAGGGTTCACTTTCCTGTCAGGGCACATGCACAGGTTGCGGGCCTAATCACTAGTGTGGGGCCTGCAGGAGGCAGCCGATCAATGATTTTCTCTCATCATTGATGTTTCTCTCTTTCTCCCTCTCTGAAATCTATATATATATTAAATGCACTAATATTTTGAAAAAATAGAATCAGATATGTAGTTGGTAAGCAGCCATATGCTATTTTGCAGAATGGAGACTAATCCTATATCGAGAAGCTAAGAAGGAAATGAAAAAGAGGAAATGATTGTGTAAAAGGGAGTCTGGAATTTTAAAAGATAAAATTGCCTGGTAAGTTTGCCTAAGGCAAGGGAGAAATGAGTAATCCCCTTTTCACAGACTCTCTCTTCATCTCCCTGTAAGAACTTACTTCTTTAGATTTTTCTCCTAGAACTTTTTCCTTACTGCCACCCAATCTAAACTTATTCAAAATTTGATAAATGCTAATGATTTCATAAAGATAAGGATGAAATGACAAATCACCCTTAAGAGCAAAGAGAAAAGATGTTTAAACTCTGTGTTAGTTAATGAAAAATATTAGCATATAGGGGAGGGATAAAGTAGTTTGGTATAGATACCCATTTGTGACGATGCTGTTTAATCATTTAAAACCTTGACCATGTTATGGAAGATGACATAAAAGAGTAGCACACCCCAGAGAAAATAAAAAAAAAAAAAACAGGGAGAAATAGCATCTTCCCAGAGAGCCTTACCTTAGTGCATTGTTCATCACACAGATTGTAGAAGGGCACTTGCAAACATGGGAGTCATGAAACATCCCAAAGTTATGGCCCATTTCATGGGCCATTGTCCCTGCAACTTTAAGCACATTGTCACTGTGGTCCTAAGGGTGAGAACAAGAAACAGATCTAGTTTGTAAACTAAAGTATCACTCAGGGTATAATGAAATGTTTTTATTGTAGCCAAGTGGAGAGGCTGATTTTAGCTTCAGCCTACTCATCCTACCCACCATCTGTCCTCTGTCCTTCTCCTCCCCTCCCCTCTCCTCCTCCTCCTCCTCCTCCTCCTCCTCCTCCTCCTCTTCTTCTTCTTCTTCTTCTTCTTCTTCTTCTTCTTCTTCTTCTCTCTCTCTCTCTCTCTCTCTCTCTCTCTCTCTCTCTCTCTCTCTCTACACACACACACACCAAAATAAAATAAAACAAAAACTTCAATACTGAATGCCCATCACAGGTCATATTACCTGCTCTTTTTTTCTTGTGAATGGGGAATTTTTTTTATTGATTAAGGTATTACATATACTGAGTATCCAGATTATTATGACCACCTGATGTTTGTAGGCAAATTAGCTATACTTTTGTGCTGAAGTTGCTAGAGGGCCAGACCATTATAAATAGGGAAGCAGGTTGTTTACCATGACAGTAGAAGTGATTTTTTTCTGAAGATATGGGTAAGCAATATGATTTAACAGCCTTTGAATATGGGATATATATTATGATGAGTGGCCAGATTATTATGACCACCTGACATTTGTAGGCAAATTAGCCGTACACTGCATCGTATGGGATATGGAAGCCAAAGGCCTGTTCGAACACCTTTGCTGTTACAGTTACCAAGATAAAGCATCTCCAATTCACACAGGAACACAAGGATTGGACAGTCGAGCATTGGAAAAAAGTCATGTGGTCCAATGAATCACGTTTCCAGTTGCATCATGCAGATGGCAGAGTGAGAATTTGGCGGAAACAGCATGAAAGCATGCACCCCACATGCATGAGTACAACCCTTCAAGGTGGTGGGGGCAGTGTTATGGTTTGGGGCGTGTTTTCCTGGCATGATTTGGGCCCTTTAATTAGTGTGGAACAACATCTGAATAGCACAGCATACCTAAGTATCATTGCTGATCAAGTTCATCCTGTCATGTTGATGGCATATCCCAATGGAGATGGCTTCTTCCAACAAGACAACACGCCATGCCATGGTGCTTGTATTGTACAGGAGTGGTTTCAAGAACATGAGGGAGACTTTACCTTGCTTAGGTGGCCCCCCACAATCACCAGATCTCAATCTAATTGAGCATTTGTGGGACGAAGTTAAAAGAGTCATCAGGCAGCTGGTTCCACAACCATCAAATCTCACAGAACTGGACAGTGCTATTCATCAGGCATGGTGTCAGGTTCCTCGCATCACCTTTCAACATCTCGTGGAGTCAATGCCAAGAAGAATCGTTGCAGTATTGAAGGCAAAAGGTGGCCCAACGAAGTACTGATGGGGTGGTCATAATAACCTGGCCACTCACGTTCAAATATATCCCACGTTCAAAGGCTGTTAAACCACATTGGTTACTCATGTCTTCAGAAAAAAATCACTTCTACTATCGTGGTAAACAACCTGCTTCCCTATTTATAATGGGTCTGGCCCTCTAGCAACTTCAGCGTGAAATTATAGCTAATTTGCCTACAAACATCAGGTGGTCATATTAATCTGGATACTCAGTGTATGTGTCCTTATCCCCTCATTTACCCCCACCCTACTCCCATTCATGCCCTCAGCCCCCTGGTGTGTAGGTCCATTGGTTATGCTTATATGCATGCATACAAGTCCTTTGGTTGACTTCTACCCCTTATTCTCACCCTCCCCTACTTTCCCTCTGAGGTTTGAGTATCTGATCAATGCTTCTCTATCTCTGGATCTGTTTTTGTTCATCAGTTTATGTTGTTCATTATAATCTGCAAATAAGTGAGATCATGTGATATTTATCTTTCTCTGACTGACTTATTTCACTTAGCGTGATTCTCTTCAGCTCTATCTATGCTGTTGCAAATGATTGGAGTTCCTTCCTTTTTACCACAGCATAGTATTCCATTGTGTGAATGTACCAGTTTTTTAGTTCACTTAACTGCTGATGGGCACTTAAAATCTTCACTATTGTAAATTGTGCTGTTATGAACATAGGGGTGCATATATCCTTTCTGATTGGTGTTTCTAGTTTCTTGGGATATATTCCTATTAGTGGGATCACTGGGTCAAATGGGAGTTCCATTTTTAGTTTGTTGAGGAAACTCCATACTGTTTTCCACAGTGGCTGCACCAGTCTGCATTCCCACCAGCAGTGCACAAAGGTTCCTTTTTCTCTGCATCCTCGCCAGCATTTGTCATTTGCTTATTTGTTGATGATAGCCATTCTGACAGGTGTGAGATGGTACCTCATTGTTGTTTTGATTTGCATCTCTCAGATGATTAGTGACTTTGAGCATGTTTTCATGTCTCTTGGCCTTCCTTATGTCTTCTTTCGAAAAGTATCCATTTAGGTCCATTGCCAATTTTTTGATTGGATTGTTTATCTTCCTTTTTTTAAGTTGTGTGAGTTCCCTGTAAATGTTGGAGATTAAACCCTATTGGAGATAATATTGGCAAATATGTTCTCCCATGCAGTGAGCTTTCTTGTTGTTTTGTAGATGGTTTCTTTTGCTGTGCAGAAGCTTTTTATTTTGATGTAGTCCCATTTGTTTTTCTCTTTAGTTTCCATTGCCCTAGGAGCTGTATCAATGTTGGCATAAGAACAGACATATAGACCAATGGAATAGAATAGTGAACCCAGAAATTGACCCAAACCGCTATGCTCAATTAATATTTGACAAAGGAGGCAAGAGCATACAATGGAATCAAGACAATCTCTCTTCAATAAACGGTGTTGGAAAAATTGGACAGATACATGCAAAAAATAAAAATAAAAATAGACCACCAACTTACACCATACACAAAAATAAACTCAAAATGGATAAAGGACTTAAATGTAAGATGGGGGAAACCATGAAATTATTAAAGGAACCCATAGGCAGCAAAATCTGAGACATATGTGAAGGGGAATATTTTAATGGGAAAGATATTAGTGGTTTCCTGCCATGAGAAATAGCAAAATTTATTCAGCATGTTAAGGAATCAGAAATGTTTTTAAAATAATCTACCTCCAGTCCCCAGCTTGCTTTTTAATACCTTCTAATTCAATTGGAGACTTTGATATGCTTAACTAATGGAGCTTTAAAAGTGTTGATTAACCTAGAACTTTAGCACGTAGATATCTTTTCAACTCTATTACTGCCAAGACTATACTTCCATCAATTCCAGACTTGCCCCATTGCATAAAGCCCAACCAATGGCCAACTTCATTACCAGATTATTTCTGATTTGAGGTGCACTTAAAAACACTAGAAAATTATTGCTAGTTTTAATTTCCCAATGGAGAGACAAATTTGCTGATAACACCAATCCACAGAAACCTGATTCCCTTATTTTCTTCGTTTCAAAGAACCAAGTAAATAGATTCATAATGCACAGTACAAGACTTGCAAGGAAGGAACACTTGTGTAAGATGAGAAGTTAATACCTACCATTTACAATATTGTTTCATCCTGTTGAAATAAATATGTTAAACTTTGCTATCTAGTAAGATTACAACTTTCTGCATGGAGACAAAAACAAATCAAAAAGTTTAAGAAAAGTATAAATGTGTTTCAAGACTGTCCAGATTGCTTTAAGATTTATTCAAATTTAGGTTATTCCTTTAAAATAGTTATTTTCATAACTTCAATGTTTTTCCCCTGGAATAACCCCATAAACAAGATAAAACATTATGATCATGCTGGGTTTATACTGGATATGCAAGATACATTCAACATTTGAAATTCAGTGTTAATCAGCCATGTCAAGACACTGAAGGAGAAAAACTATACTATCTTCTCCATAAATTCACAAAACAGAGCATTTGACAGGCTTGAACACAGACCAATTGATTATCTTAAACAAACCTTAATGATGCCAACAGAATGGTAAGGAGAGCACATTGTAGACATGAAAGCAAGACCCACAGTTGTTCCAGCAAATTCTGTTGCCCTGAAAGAAATTGATATGACAACTTATGATTCTAAGCTTTATTTTCTATAGACAATTCATCCACAACTCTACATGGTTAACAAAGAAACTCACATTGTGAATCATTCTAAACATGTCCTTCTGTTTTTGTTCCTGGACTGGTAGTTTAGTTGGTTAGAGTTTCTTTTTTTTTTTTTTAAATATATTTTATTGATTTTTTACAGAGAAGAAGGGAGAGGGATAGAGAGTTAGAAACATCGATGAGAGAGAAACATCGATCAGCTGCCTCCTACACGCCCCCCACTGGGGATGTGCCCACAACCAGGGTACATGCCCTTGACCGGAATTGAACCCGGGACCCTTGAGTCCGCAGGCTGAGGCTCTATCCACTGAGCCAAACCGGTTTGCCTGGTTAAAGTTTCTTTTTTTTTTTTTAATGTTTTTATTGATTTCAGAGAGACGAAGGGAGAGGGAGAGAGAGATAGAAACATCAGTGATGAGAGAGAATCATCGATCGGCTGCCTCCTGCACGCCCCACGGGGGATGGAGCCCACAACCGGGGCATGTGCCCTGACCGGGAATCGAACCCTGATCTCCTGGTTCAGGGGCTGACGCTCAACCACAGAGCCATGCCGGCTGGGCGTGGTTAGAGTTTCTTATCAATATACTAAGGTTGTGGGTTCAGTCTCCAGTCAGGCAAGGCACATACAAGAATTAACCAATCTACACTAATAAAAGACAAAGATGCTAATTGACCATACCTTTGCTATGCCCATCAGCCAATCAGAAGAGTATGCAAATTAACCCAACAAAGATGGCCATTAAATTTGCATACTGCAGGCAGGGCGGGACAGCACAACCCAACCCCCCCCGCCCCCCCCGCCCGCCACCATCCAGGCCTGCCCTGTGTGACCCGGGGAGGTGGGGAAGGCACTGTGGGATCGGGCCTTCCATCTGCCACCTGGGGAACGGGCCTAAGCCAGCAGGTGGTTATCTCCCGAGGGGTCCCAGACTGTGAGAGGGCACAGGTTGGGCTGAGGGACACCCTCCCCCCCCCAACCCCCCCCGCACACCAATGCACAAATTTTTGTGCACCGGGCCTCTAGTTAATATATAAATAAGTAGAAAAACAAATTGATGTTTCTCTATTTCTCTCTTTCTCCCTTCCTCTCTCTCTCTAAAGTAAATAAATAAATGATTTAAATATTTTCTTATTTTTTTTAATTTGATAAGGCATTTTTCTTATACAATGGTTGTCATGTCACCTAAATCTAAGCACCTGAATGTAATCACTTTTAATATTTTATATCTATCATTCATGATTATTATATTTTCATTGTGGAATACATCCCTTGTCAGAAAATGTGTTTTTGTCTCATTCACTAGGGGGGCCCTCAGCTGAGCCTGCCCCCCTCACAGTCAGGGAGCCCTCAGGGGATATCCTACTGACGGCTAAGCCACAGCCTGGCCTCCATCTGCGGGAGGCAACTAGCTGATCAGGGGAAGGTGCCACGCCCATCACCCCACTGCTGCTCCACTGCCAGCCACTGCAGCTGCCAGCACTCAGCCCTCGCAGCTGCCAAGGTGTTTTCGTCAACAGGGACTCCAGTCCCTTCACCACGAAAAAAATGACTACTTTCTTTAGGCATTTTCAAGATGTCTCTTTCATAGAATATGGCCTTTCTTTTTCTTTCTTTCTTTCTTTCTTTCTTTCTTTCTTTCTTTCTTTCTTTCTTTCTTTCTTTCTTCCTTTCTTTCTTTCTTTCTTTCTTTCTTTTCTTTCTTTCTATCCTCACCTGAGGATATTTTTCCATTCATTTTTAGAGAGCGTGGGAGAGGGAAAGACAGAGAGAAACATCAATGTGAGAGGGACACATTGATTGGTTGCCTCCTGCATGAGCCCTGACCTGGGCCCCGGCCAGGGAGGAGTCTGCAACTTAGGTATGTGCCCTTGACCAGAATCAAACTGGGACCCTGCAGTCTGCAGGCTGAGGCTCTATCCATTGAGCCAAACTGGCTAGGGCAGGATATGACATTTATTAGCCCCTCCAGCAGCGGACCTCCATTTTTTCCTCCAGGAGTGAGATGGAAAAACCCTAGATCACCTTCTTGGATTCTTATTACCCAAGCAAGTAGCATACTGCAAGCTTAGCCAATGAGCGGACAGAAAAAGTGTTTCCTGTGCAGCTCACACACAGAGGCGGGACTTCTGGCGCATGGCAGCTGCCAGGCCCTCTCTCTCCGGCCCTTTGCAGCCACAGCAGCTTTGTCGAGAAGGATGTCCAGAAGGTCATCTGGAAGATGTCTGGTCTAATTAGCATATTACCCTTTTATTAGTATAGATTGTCACATATGCTTTGTTTTAATTTATATTTTCCTGTTATATATTTTTATAACCATTCACTTTTATTTTCCTTTAGCACTATTTTAAGTATAGTAGGATTTGGAAATTGGGCCCATTCTGAAAGATTTTGTGTTAATGAACCCTATATGTTATTGAAATATTTGTCTTATTGAAGAAGGATTTGAAACACTTGCATTTATTTATGGAGATGATGTATTTGGTCTTTAGTAATTCTAATTTATTTTTCTCATTTTTTAATGATTCCACTTTATTTCTTTGTTATTCTTCTGCTGCTATCTGTTCAAGATCCTGGTCCTCATTTGTACTAGAAATTTGCAATATATGCATCATTAGTGTCATCCCATACACCGGGAGGTCACAGGTTCCATTCCAGATCAGGGCACATACCTAGGTTGTGGGTTTGATGTTCTCTCTCACATTGATGTTTTTCTCTCTCTCTCTCTCTCTCTCCTTTCCCCTCTCTCTGAAATCAATAAGAATATCCTCTGGTGGGGAGAAACCAAGATGGCGGCATAGGTTAACGCCGGAGATTGCTGCCCTCGAACAACCACTTCAGAGATATAACTAAAGGACAGAACAGACAGCATCCAGAACCACAGGAAGGCTGGCTGAGTGGAAATTCTACAACTAGGAGGAAAGAGAATATCATACCCAGACTCAGAGGAGGCGCAGTGCTGAAGTGAAATACTCAGGTGCGGAGTGCGCGCGGAGGGGGCTGGTGACGGAGGGCGCGGTTGTTGTTTTCAATCGGGAGGGAGTTTCAGACTCTGAGCTCCAGATCCAGCCAAGTCTCTGGGGACCAAGACTCAAACGGGAGAAGTGGGACTGTCTGGCTTCGGTCAGAACTCGAAGGCAGCTTTCTCTCCGAGGTTTGCAACCATTGCTGGGACTCTGAGAGGCAGAGCCCCTTGGGAAGGAACTGAGAGCAGCCATAACTGCTCGCTCCGCACGCCCTGTAGATCCCCGGGGACCCGCGCCGCCCAAGCCCTGCACAGAACCATTTGCCGGATAGCCTCAGGCAAACGCTAGATTAGCACCACCCTAGAGATCCAGCACAGAAGCCCTCCCACTGCAGACACAGCGGACTCTCATAGCCAGTTAGCCTGGAGGTCAAATCACCCCCAGTATTGCCGACATCAATCAAGGCTTAAAGGCAACAAGACTGCGCACAAAGACCACTAGTGGGTGTACCAAGAAAGCATAAAAAATGCGGAGACAAAGAAACAGGACAAAACTGTCAAAGGAGGATATTGAGTTCAGAACCACACTTTTAAGGTCTCTTAAGAACTGTCTAGAAGCTGCCGATAAACTTAGTAAGGTCCTTGAAAAGACTGGTGAGACCGCCGATAAATGTTGTGAGATCCTCAAGAAATCTAATGAGACCCTCAATGTTGTGATAAAGAACCAACTAGAAATTAAGCATACACTGACTGAAATAAAGAATATTATACAGACACCCAACAGCAGACCAGAGGAGTGCAAGAATCAAGTCAAAGATTCGAAATGCGAAGAAGCAAAAAACACCCAACCAGAAAAGCAAAATGAAAAAAGAATCCGAAAATACGAAGATAGTGTAAGGAGCCTCTGGGACAGCTTCAAGCACACCAACATCAGAATTATAGGGGTTCCAGAAGATGAGAGAGAGCAAGATATTGAAAACCTATTTGAAGAAATAATGACAGAAAACTTCCCCCACCTGGTGAAAGAAATGGACCTACAGGCCCAGGAAGTGCAGAGAACCCCAAACAAAAGGAATCCAAAGAGGACCACACCAAGACACATCATAATTAAAATGCCAAGAGCAAAAGACAAAGAGAGAATCTTAAAAGCAGCAAGAGAAAGAAACCCAGTTACCTACAAGGGAATACCCATACGACTGTCAGCTGATTTCTCAACAGAAACTTTGCAGGCCAGAAGGGAATGGCAAGAAATATTCAAAGTGATGAATACCAAGAACCTACAACCAAGGTTACTTTATCCAGCAAAGCTATCATTCAGAACCGAAGGTCAGATAAAGAGCTTCACAGATAAGGAAAAGCTAAAGGAGTTCATCACCACCAAACCAGCATTATATGAAATGCTGAAAGGTATCCTTTAAGAAGAGGAAGAAGAAAAAGGTAAAGATAAAAATTATGAACAACAGGAGGAGAAACTAAGATGGCGGCATAGATAAACACCGGGAAATTGCTGCTTCCCACAACAATTGATAAATGCATCAAAAACACAAGCCGGACTCATCCAGAACTACAGGAGAGCTGGCTGAGTGTAAATTCTACATCTAGAAGGAAAGAAAAGCACACTTAGAACCAGAGGAGCTGCAGAGGTGGAGTGCAGAGGTACGGGGGCTCGCGCGCGCAGAAAGGGGCTGGCACCTGAGGACACGGCTGTCTTTTTGAATCCGGAGGGAGACACAAGCTCCCGACGGCTCTGAAATCCGGTTCCGGGAAGTCTCTGGGGACCCAGCACTCATATGGGGAGAAACTGGTCTCTCTGGCAGTGGGCGAGCTTGAGGGCAGCTTTCCCTCAGAGGTGCTTGCAGCCATTGCCGGGACACTGGGACTCACGAATCCTTAGGGTGGGGCTGAGGCTTCGCCATAGCTGCTTCCTCCGCCCTTTGATTCCTTGAGACCCCGCCCCGCCCAGGCTGCAGCAGAGGCTTTTGCATATGAATGCCCCGGCCCTTTGCAACCTGTAACTACCTAACCGCAGCTGGGCCAGATAGACCCAGAGCTTCCAAGAGAAGGCCCAAGGCCCCACAGCGGCTTGCATTGCTACACAGCTGAGCATCATCAGGGCACTTCCAAACTCCAAAAAAAGGAAGGGGAATCTGCAGTTCTCTTCATAGTTCCTGCTGTGTAACCTCAGGCAGAGGATAAATTAGCACATCCTTAGATCCAAGAGCCACTGTACCCAGTGGTCAGAGGGGGACCATCCAGATCACAACTCCTCAGATCCATAAGGGACACACTCAGGGTGCAGTCTCAGTGAGCACCAAAGCCCCACTGAAGCAAGTCTTGCCCCAGAAGGGTGTCTTCAGCACAGAAGTTCTCCCACCATAGACACAGCTGATTCTCACTGCCAATTGCCCTGGAGGTCAATTCCTCCCAGTGAGCCTACAACAACCAAGGCATAGCTACAACAAGACTGTGCACAGAGTCCATAAGGGGGTGCACCAAGAGTGTCCACCTCAGGTAACTGGGGAGGCTGAGCCACTCGGCCCTACAGGACACCTAGCACACAAAGCCATTCTATCAACACAGGGAAGCAGCCAAAATGCGGAGACAAAGAAACAGGTCACAAATGGCAGAAACGGAGGAAAGCAAACGACTGGATATAGAGTTCAAGGCCACGTTTATAAGGTTTTTCAAGAATTTTATGGAAACCGCGGATAAATTTAATGAGTCCCTCAATAAGTATAGTGAGACCATGGAGGACATGAAAAAGGACCAACTAGAAATTAAGCATACACTGACTGAAATAAAGAATAATTTACAGAGATCCAACAGCAGACAAGAGGATCCCAAGAATCAAGTCAAAGATTTGAAATACAAAGAAACAAAAAATACCCAACTGAAAAAGAAAAAAGAAAAGAGATTCCAAAAATATGAAGATAGTGTAAGGAGCCTCTGGGACAACTTCAAGCGTACCAACATCAGAATTATAGGGGTACCAGAAGAAGAGAGAGGGCACGATATTGAAAACCTATTTGAAGAAATAATGACAGAAAACTTCCCCTACCTGGTGAAAGAAATAGACTTACAAGTCCAGGAAGCGCAGAGAACCCCAAACAAAAGGAATCCAAAGAGGACCACACCAAGACACATCATAATTAAAATGCCAAGAGCAAAAGACAAAGAGAGAATCTTAACAGCAGCAAGAGAAAGACAGTCAGTTACCTACAAGGGAGTACCCATACGACTGTCAGCTGATTTCTCAACAGAAACCATGCAGGCCAGAAGAGAGTGGCAAGAAATATTCAAAGTGATGAATAGCAAGAACCTGCAACCAAGATTACTTTATCCAGCAAAGCTATCATTCAGAATAGAAGGTCAGATAAAGAGTTTCACGGATAAGAAAAAGCTAAAGGAGTTCATCACCACCAAACCAGCATTATATGAAATGCTGAAAGGTATTCTTTAAGAAGAGGAAGAAGAAAAAGGAACTCTTACCATTTGCCACAGCATGGATGGAACTGGAGAGCGGATAAATACCACATGATCTCACTCATTTGTGGAATATAATGAACAACATAAACTGATGAACAAGGACTGATCCAGAGACGGAGAGGCATTGATTGGACTGTCGGGCTTTGGAGGGAGGGTAGGGGAGGGTGGTGGAAAGGGGGAAAGATCAACCAAAGGACTTACATGCAGGCATATAGGCCTAACCAATGGACACGGACAACGGGGGGGGGGGGTGAGGGCACGAGCGGGGGGTGGGGGTAGAGGGTAATGTGGGGACAAGGACACATATGTAATATCTTAATCAATAAAAATATATTTAAAAAAATTATGAACAACAAATATGCATCTATCAACAAGTGAATCTAAGAATCAAGTGAATAAATAATCTGGTGATCATAATAGAATCAGGGACATAGAAAGGGAATGGACTGACTATTCTTGGGGGGGAAAAGGGTGTGGGAGATGCGAAAAGAGACTGGACAAAAATCGTGCACCTATGGATGAGGACAGTGGGTGGGGAGTGAGGGCGGAGGGTGGGGTGGGAGCTGGGAGGAGGGTAGTTATGGGGGGGAAAAAAAAAGAGGAACAAATGTAATAATCTGAACAATAAAGATTTAATTAAAAAAAAAAAAGAATATCCTCTGGTGAGGATTTAAAAAGAAAGAAAATAAATTTACTTCGTAGTTGCAGTTACATTTAAAAAAAGAACCTATATCTTCCCACTTATCAACATCAAGAATGGAGAATATTAATTTTTGCCATGAAAAATGAGGAAATTGCATTCACTGTGGAGTATTCAGATATCTGTTATTTTGAAATGATATTGATCTCTTAAAAATTATATTGTAAATTTACTTATACTTACATCTACATTTGTTTAGGTTCAATCTCACTACTAGCTCATTTATAAAAAATAAAATATTTCCCCATCTTGAAGTTATCTAGTTTGGTTCTAATTTTTAGTGAATAGAATATATTTAGACTCTAAGGTCTCTAGCTGGTTACACTGAGATACAGGCATCTTTTGTTAATTTGTCAGGTAAATGGTAAACTTTCTATTTACAAGTAAAGAGACAATTATTTCTTTCCATCATATATTTTAATCTGTTTATTTTAACCTATTCGAGAAATTTACTTGACATTTGATTTCCAATTTTTTATTTATGCACCTGTTATCTTATGTATAATTTGTATCTCTCTATCCTACTACTCACATACAGGAATACACTATAATTGAGCATGGCCCTGGAGCCAGTCTGGTCATTGGATTCCCTTACTACTTACTAGTTTAAGATCTTGAAAAATCATGAATTTTCCAAAAATGATGTTTTACCTTTGGTGGGCCCTTGAGTCTGGGTGACCTTCCCAAATGAAGGAACTGTGGCTGCTGTTCTTCAAAGATAACCCCAAAGACCAGCTTTGCAGTATTCACATCCTGGGGTGCCTATGAATCTGGATAGGTCTATGACTTGCTCTTGACCAACAGAACAAATCATGTGACCATGTCATTTCTAAAATTGGGTCAAAACAAAGCCTTAAAGCTCTCTCCTGGGCCTCTTAGAATGCTTCTTCTGGGAAAAGTGAGTCACCTACTAAGATATCCAAAATCCTGAGACTGCCAAGTTAGAGGCAGTCCAAGTTAGCCACCCGAAAAGCTGTATATACAGAAAAATGACCAACCAGCCCCCATTCTCCAGCCACACCAGGCAAATTATCAGCCATAGAAGTGAAGAAGACTTAGTTTAAGTCAAGAGGTTGTGAGCTGATGTGTTATGCTGTAATAGATAACCAGCAAACAATATTAATTCTGATAAAATCTAATTTCTTGCTGCTTCCTTCTATCTGATACAGCTGCAAGCTATCCAGCAGAATTTTCTTGATCTTTTTTAAGGCAAATGTTCAGCACTTTTTGTATAATTTACAACTTTTATATTTATTTTCCCTGTTTTGTTTTTTTTTAAATTAGTCATTTCAGCAGAATGGTAGAGGTGTGTAATTAGCATGCAATATTCAATTTATCTTCTACTCTAGAAGTGTGTCCTGACTAGCGCTTAAAGCTAATCAATTCTTTTTAAATAGTAAATCTAAATTCATCTGGCCATCCTCTAAACCAGTCTTTCCTTTCTGTGCATCCAATAAAAACAGACAAACTTCTTGTGAATCATTACTAAATCATTAGCTTCTCATAAAAAAGAAAAGAGCATATTCAACATAAGGTCCTAATGAATACTTTTAAAACTTTTAACCTTCTATGTTAAACCATGTCTCCTTACCTTATACCCTGAGATACCACTTGCTTTGCCCGGGTTTTGAGAAATTTTATGCTAAAAACAACATAACATAAAAAGGGGGGAATCTATACATACGTGATTAACTGAGCAATATCATGACGCTTTCTTCTAAGGAGGACATCCCCCCTCCATTTAGAAAAGTTTTCCAAGGTGAAGCTTGCATTTGGGGTGATCTTTATCTTATCCTCATCATTCCAGATTTCTATCCCCACTAAGGCCACATGAGTATTGAGCTTTTTATAAACCTGTCCAAAGAGAAAAAAACTTATAATGGTGACATCATCATTTAATATTCTCAATATACTTTAGATTTTCAAACGATTTATAACACCACTGTAAAAGCTTTCTTTCTAAACAAACTTGTGAATGGAAGTTACAATTTCTTTCTTGCAGAGGCTGGTATCCCCATTCTTAGGCAAAACAAACACCCTTAGATATTTCAGGTCTGTAAATTCCTTTTTTTTTTTTTTTTGGAGGAAAGGTTCTTTTGAGACAAACCTTTTTTCTGTCTGCAACCTCAAGAAATATAATTTTCTATTAGTGGTTCATTACTATTACTTCATTTAACTCAAATGCCTTGTAGCATTCTTAGAATCTTCAAGTTTCAGAACTTAGCAAGGTTGAGTCAGTGCTGGTTTGGACAGTAGTAAAGAAACGTGCTATGTGGAAAAGTCCAACATCTGGAAGTCACAATGAAATAAGTGGTCCTCTAATTCTGATAACTGAACTATAAACCAAATACACTACAATGCACATAGAATAACCTTTGGAAATAAGTTCAGCTTATGAGACAATACGCTTACTCTAAAGAAAAAACTTAAATAGCTGCTATAGTTTACAAAGCTATAGTGCTGGTCAAAGGATGAAAACTGCCAGTTTTATAATAAATAAGTTCTGGGGATTGAATGTAGGGCATGGTGATTAAAGTTAATATTACTATATCATATAATATAGTTGGAAATTGCTAAGAGAGTAGATGTTCAATGTTCTCCTCAAAATAAAGAAATGGTAATTATGTAACATGATGGAGGTGTTGGCAAACCTATGGTGGTAATCATTCCGCAATATATAAGTATTTCAAAACAATGCTTTGAACACCTTGAACTTACACAATGCTATATGCCAATTATATCTTTTTGAGATATACTGAAAAAAATCCACAGTGACAGGTTTTCTCATGGGGCAACATTCTGCCTCATTAAAAGTAGTTTGTAAAATAATAAAACATTTAGGAATACAATTATCACCAAAAGAGAAGTAAAAATCTAACAAGATTAAAATCCTCTCTATTATTCCCTCTGCTTCCTTATTCCTTTCTTGCTTTATTTTAGTCGCCTGACAAAACTCTAATCCTGGCTAAAGCTCACTCCCCACTCTGCCTTCCCCGCATCATGCCTCAGAACCCTGACAGGGAAAGCACGCCATGCTGACTGCTTCCACATTGAAGCCCTGATTGCTGACCTCAAGTGGTCTTTCCCACACTCCAGAAACCAGCTGCATTTCCAAAATCCATTCACTCTCTGCACATTGTTTTCATACTCACTCCTCTTTCTTTGAAATTCTGACAGTTTCTTTTAAATCCTCACTTTAAATGGATGGCCCTGCTTATCATCCTCACTAAGCATCTAGAAGCAATCAGGAGAGAACCTCCACAATTCCTACCACCCATCCATCTACCCCCTGGCCTACACCTGTTGGAACAACCCATGCCTCCCCTTTCTTACGATGAATGCTTTGTGAACTGAAGGACAACTCCTCTATTCATGCACCAGATCAAAGAGCTCTTCCAGCAACTCTTCCATCTTCCTTCTATGGAATTGTTTCCCATTAGTGGCAAAATGGGGGTTAGAGGATGAAAAGAGAATTTCTCTTTATGACCCTTCTCCCTCCAACTTAGGCTCCATTTCTCTGTTCCCCTTTATAGCAACTTCTGGGGAGAATTTTCCATATTTGCTGTCTCTAATTTCACTTCTCTCACTGTCTCTGGACTCACTCTAATCCTGATTTACTGTTGTACTCCACAGAAACTTGCATCTCCAGGTGACCAATAACCTCTACTTTGTTAAACGCAATGGTCAATCCTTAGTGCTCAGAAGCATCTACAATCTTTGATAATTTTTCCTTTTATAGATTTCTGTTTCAAGTAGCTTCTAGAAGAACAACTCTCTCCTGGTTTTCCTCCTGCCTCACTATCTACTCCTTCTTGGTCTCTATCAGTGTCTCCTCCACTCCAATCTCTCCTCAGAGAAGTACTTCAATGATCTGTCTTTGAGTTTCTTTTCTACTTATCTAGGCCCACACCCTTGGTGAGCCTGCACCAACAGTTTCTTGGCAAACTATTTCTAGAAAACTCTAGATAGAAAATATCTTAAGCTTTGAGTCCGTGTACTCTGGGTTGAAACTATTCACCACCTCCAGCACTGTATCAGGAAGACAGCAAAACAGATCTTGTGCAAACAAATGGGGGTGGCTGTGTTTCACTAAAACTTTATTTTGTAAAAAGGCAGCAGGATGGATTTGGTACACAGGCTACAGTTTTCTGACCTGTGCCTTCTCTATATGTGCTGGGGACTTACAGATTTATATCTTACAGATTTACATAAAAACTCCAATCTTATATTTGCAGCATTTTTACAAATGTATCTTTATACAAAAAGATATCTCAATGTTAATTTTTCCAAAATGAAAATCCTAATCTGTCCTCTGAGTTACCATCCCCTCCCATGTTCCCCGTTGTTTGTTTGTTAAGTCAAAACCCTTGATGTCACTTGACTCTTCTCTTTTATATTTTTGTAATTCTTATCTCCCCACACGTCATAACCCTGTGAACTATTCTCAATAGACCCATTATCACTGCTTTTTCTCTAACCACCATCATCTCTTGCATGATTTATGGCATAATTCCCCTGTCTCATCTTGTTTCTGCCCTTGCTTTCCTTCCTTTTATTTTCAACACAATGGCCAAGATCATCTTTTAAGAACACACATCTGACCATGTCATACCTCAGGCTCCCAATGTTCCCCTCACTCATGAAGTCCTTACACAGAACCACCAGGCCTTCAGGTTTTGGCCACTGCTACCTGTCAGATGTCATCTCCTCTCACCCTTGCGCTGGTTTACTACATTCTGGCCACAGTGGCCTTTCCACTGTTCCTCAAACATGACAATCTAGGTTCTGCCCTCAGATCCTTTGCTCTGCTTTGCACACCTCCCATGAGGTTCAGAGATAATTCCTTCAAGTCTCTCTCAATTGTCACCTTATTAGAGAGGCCTCCTATTTAACATGGCACCTAAGATGAATCTCTCTCTCTCTCTCTCTCTCTCTCTCTCTCTCTCTCTCTCTCTTTCTCTCTCACTTTATTTTTCTTTATAGCAATTATCACCATCCTACATACTCTTTATATGATTTATTTGTCTCCTTAAACAGAAATGTAAACTCCCTTGAAGCAAAGGATATTTGTCATTTTTGTTCCTCACTTTATTTCTGTAATTTCAAAAAGTACCTGGCACAAAGTAGATGCTCAAAAAATATGGCCAGTACTTGGGGGTTTCCTTAAGAGGAGTGAGTCACCATGATCTTTGTGGTGAGAAGACAAAATAGGACCTTGGCCACTGAATCCACTTTTATTTTCTTTCTACCCTTAGATGATGTGTAGGACACTAAAAGTGACCAACCCTTTTCAACTAAGCAGGCTAACTGTATGCTCAAGTAATAAACTAAATATTAATATTTAAATCTTTTAAAAAGGTTAGATTATAAAATCATGTTTAAAGAGCAGATCAGCAATTATGTAATCAAAATGGGCTTGAAATCTGACCAATCTAAGTTCAAATTTTATTTCTATCATTTTTCTATTTTTGTGATTTTAGAAAAGGTCCTTTGCTTCTCAGAATCTGATTTTTTTGCTATAATTTGGTTTGATAATATTTTAGTGTTGTTTGATGATTCAATGATATAACGTATTGAAAGATGTTATTGTGCCACAGCTTGCTTTATTTTGCTTATTTTATTTTCTTCCCATGATTGGCTTTCCCTTGAGACTTGTTTGTCAGAATTTTTATACTGGGCTTTGGGAAAAGAAAAACCATGCAGACACCTTGTATACCTTCATGGAGCTGAGACTAGTGTGACAAATAGGTGAGAAATGTCTCTGTCCTATAATATTAATATTTAATTAAGTGGCAAAGGTCATGGTCACCCTTCACAAGGCAGTCATCAGTATTAGTGTTAAGAGTGTTGACTTTCTTTCCCTGCTTCATGAGTACTCACAGAAACACCCAATGTTACTGCCTAGCAAGAGTTAAAATTACATCGAATAAAATGTGTCATACCATGTTGACGTAATTGGCCATCTCAAACACCCTCTTTCTTATTTTCTCTGGATCTTGATTGTACTTTTTAAACTAAAAGACAACCAAGAAACAAAAAATGGGCATTGATAGGAATAAACATAATGGGAAGGTTTAAAAATAAAGGCATTCTCAGCTTATTTTACTTATCAGTGTTTATAATCCATGATCAGTTACAAACAGAAACAAATTCTTCCTTATTTTTCTAACCATATTAAAGCATTTTAGGAATAGAGATGATGTTTCATCCCCTAAAGTACTAACTCAGTGTAAAGCTTTAAGATTTTATTACAAATGTATTTCAGCTAAATACCATCATTCCCTAATTTGTGCAGAATCAGAGCCAGGAATAGATTATTCATTAAAAAATTTGAACAGTAGATGAATTTAGTATAATAAGAGAGGTCAAAGTTTTAGAATCTGAACTAATTAACTTGTGTTATCAAAGTACAGAATTTTTCCTTTGAGATCATACATGTGGGCCTCAGATTTAGAACACACAATATATGAAAATGCATTCTTATAAAAGTTAGACAATGAGTATTATAAGAAAGCGCTTTTTTCCAGAAGATCCTATTCATTTGCCCTTTATATTTACCACTTCCTTATGAGCATAAAATCTAATTTACCAATGACTTAACTAGTAAACAGAAGCCAAAATGACAAAGAAATTTAATTGGAAACTGAGTCTGGAGCTCTTAAGATAAAAAGAAAGGACATTAGAGTATAAAAATGTATTGTATGCATATCATATCCAGTGCCCATTCCTGGAAAGAAGAAATCGTATCAGTCTAATTATATGTCAAATTTTTTATAGGTTCAGAACAATTGGTAAAAAAGAATTACTCATAATCATGATTTTTAAAAACCAATCCATAGAGCTAATACTCACATAATAAGTTAAGGTAGGAGAGGATTTAAAAAGACACATTTATTGATATAGTTACCTCACCATTATCCAGGACCAAATAATATTCTATGTATTTCTTTTGTTCCCAAAACTTCTGGTCATTTAATTTCTGCAATCAATATAACAAGAAAAATTACTAAGACAAGATCTTTCTCTGCAAGATTCTTTCTTTTATGAGATTGGTTGTTGTCTAGGGATAAAGGAAGATAAGATTATGATGTTAATTCTAACTAATAAGCCAGAATTATCTATAGACAGGCTCAGAATGTCAGGGCTAGGAGAGATGTCAGCGATATGCTAGCCCAACCCCTTTGTTTTACCAAACAAAGTGATTACACAACTAGTAAATAGGAATGCTGGAATTAAAAGTGTTCAGAGGTTTTTTAACAGTGGACGTTCCCACTATCCTGCTATGAAATAGACAAACTTTGACTTCAGGGTCCTCCTTGTGTTTTTGTTGTGGAGTATCCTTTTATTCCTGTTCCAGGGAACACCCCCTTCTTTACCAATGGTGCCATGCCCAAAGCCACATGACACCTAGTCTGTCCTTTTCTTCCCAGAAAGAGCTGGATCTCTTTCCTACATTCTAAGCTTCCCTATTTTCTGTTCCTTTCTCTCCACAATAAAGCAAAACAACAACAATGAAAACATATTTCATAGTGATTGTCCCATTGAAAAGTAGCAGACATTATTTGTATTAAATAATAAACCATCAAAGTTTATTATGTTGCATTTCTAGAAGTGCTTGTCTTTTAACGGGTAAGTTTCCATTAACAAAAAAGAGTCCTGAAGGTAGACTTTTAGCTATTATCGAATGATAATACTTACCTCCCACCCTCCATGGGAGCAATAAATTTATTAGCAATTACTGTGCACCAGCAGCGCTCTGGGCACTAGGGATCTAGCAGTGAAATAGACATGGGCCGTGCACCGAAGGAGCTCACAATAGGCAAATAAACACAGACATATCAGATGGGCATTATGAGGGCCTCCATTATTTAGAGGAAGGCTAACAGTGAGAGGAACTGAGAAGGCATAGCACTGGTGAGGTAGGAGGAAAACAAAACAGAGAGAGAGAGAGAGAGAGAGAGAGAGAGAGAGAGAGAGAGAGAGAAAATGGAAGCATGGTTATTTGCACATGATTAGCAAGGAATTGAGACAGAGACAAGAGGTCTGTACCAGCTAAACCAGGAGATCAGCATTCACATAGGTAAGAGTGGTTCTTCTGGCTGGTAGCATTCAAACACCCAGCACATTGGACCCAACAGAGATTTGATTTTATTCGGACCAATTCTGCCCACTGCTTATGGGTTCCCCAAATGTTTATAAGAGATGATCTTTTGTAACTGAAAGTTGGATTCCATATATAAAAGCACATTCTAAGCTGCCGTGAGCAGATCCTATATTTACCTTCCTCACTGCCACATCCTCAGCACCTATGGCAGTACTTGAAGAAAGATTGGTTGAATGAATTCATTCATGAAGACAACAGGATATTTTACCTCAAAGTAATAATAATACTTTACACTGCTGTTTTATGTTAGAGTATTGTGAAAGTTGCCTGCTCCTAGTTGATCCATAAGCACTTCTTTAAAAAAAATCAATGTACAATAAGGTTTTAATGTCTCTGTAACCTATTAGTTTCAACAATGTTTGTAAAGTTTCAGCAATGTGCAGTTGCTAAGACTAGAACCCAGGGCAGACAGGACAGAATACATGAGAGTGCATGAGAGTGTTCCAAATTAAAATAGAGGTATGCGTACAACCAGACTGGTGGCAGGTGGGGTCACATTCTTCCGAGATGTATGTGCCCATATCATGTCATCCATCCCACAGGTGCTGTGAGCCTTCTTTTCATCAGGCTCATGCTTGAAGAGTGCATGCTCCTGTTCATCCTGATTTGCAGGGCTTAAAGGTTCAATGAAGTACCTTTCATCTCCCTGCCTGAAGTAGCCCCTAAAAAACATGAGAGTCCAGGCTTCTTAAAAAGTACTTCTGCATTTGAGTGCGATAGACTTAGAGACTCAAAAAAGTTACCATTGCCAAAACATTCTAAGCTCATGGCAGTAGAACACAGTGTAACATTACAGCTGAAGATCCCCTTAGAAATTATCCAGACTTATTCTCTCTATGAGGAAATGGAACTTGTGGGGAGAAATGACTTCTGCAATGTCATATAGCTAACCTAAGTCAGAGCTGGCACTAGAATATAATTTCCTTTGTCCAGTGTTCTTCTAATTCCCTTGCCTTGTCTGCTCTCAGGTGTACTGAAAATGGAAGAGATCTGTAGTCTTATATATCAGGGTTAAAACTCTGGGCCTATCACTTATTAGTGGCAATACCATGGGAAATTACTTAAACTCACATAGCTTCATTTTCTCTATCTGTAAAATGAGAATAATAATACATACAATAGAATGGTTATAAAAATTGAAGGAGATAATATGCAAAGCATATGATCAATGAATAATGCCAATTTCATCTTAATTCTCTCTGCTGAAGCCCCAAGCTAAGATTCATTGGACCATATTTACGGAACATCCATTATTCATTAAGCATTGAACTAGAGGCAGGTGGTAGAAAAGAGAGTCATGGTCTCTCCTCTCATAGAGCTTATATTCAAATGAGGAAGATAGATGTTGATTAAATAAATACACTTGACCTACAAATATATATATAATTATATGACATATATGTAATATACATAATTATAGCAGATAATTTCTAAGAAGAAAAACACAAGAACATACAATAGGGCAAATGGATTTATTATACATAGAATTAGAAGAGTAAGAGGTGACGGGAGAGATACATTGGGGGATTGATTGCATTGGTCTGCAAAATGTGGCAGTAGAGAGAGAATGTAGTGAATAATCTCAGAAAATATTTAGAACATATAATCAATAAGGCTTGATAATGGATTAAAATAGGTAATTGAAAAGCAATAAGTCACCAAGAACCTAGATTTCTGTATTGGGCAAGTAGTTGGTTGATTATTTACTGTGATAAGAAACACTGGAAAAATACCAGATATTAGAGAAAATCACTAGCTTCATTAAGATTTCATTAAGATATACAGATATAGAAGATATATGGAGATAAGAAAGAAAAAATTAGATATTCAAGTCTGGGTATGGGAAGTCTGGATATCTTATTATTGACAGACACATGGGGAGTCCTTAGTACAGAGCAAAAAATGGATAAGCCTGGACAGGACAAACTAGAGATTTTAGAGTGAAGAGAGAAGGTGAAGAGGAGCTCCCCTTTTCTAAAGGTTTTGACTTTAAAATTGGGACTCAAAACCTATATTTTGAAAGCAAGCAACCAGTCAAAAAAAAGCAACTCAGAAAGCAATTCAGGTTTTTAATTTATAAACTACTATAAAGAGGGGCCATGTTTCCTTCAAATTTAAAAATTTTTAGTCCTTAGAATTCATATTTCCCTATAGTAAAATTATGAATATATTTATAAGGACTGGTGCATGAATTCATGCACAGTGGGGTCCCTCGGCCTGGCCTGCAGGATCAGGTCAAAACCGGCTCTCTGACATCCCCCAAGGGCTACTGGATTGTGAGAGGGCACAGGCAGGTCAAGGGACCCCACCGGTGCACGATCAGGGCTGGGGAGGACGTGGGAGGTTGGCTAGTGAGGAGGGACCACAGGAGGGCTCCGGGGCGTGTCCGGCCCATCTCACTCAGTCCCGATCAGCTGGACCCCAGCACAAGCTCACCTAATGGTCGAAGCATCTGCTCCCTGGTGGTCAGTGAACATCATAGTGAGCAGTTGAGTGGCCTTAGCATATCATTAGCATATTAGGCTTTTATTGTATAGGATATATTATTGTTGGCACTATTACAGATGTTCCCCATTTCTTTGGGTTTATTAAACACACATACACACCCAGTCATCAAAGATGCATACAAACTATTCATGAAGTCTTACCTTAGACCTCTACATGTGCTGATGCTAGCTTCAGAAATTTTTGCATTAACAATATGTCCTTGATAATAACAGTCATCCTAAAGGAAAGAGAAAAGGGATTTTAAAAAGGAAAGTGTGCATGTTTTTTAGACCATTGCTACATTTAAAATTGAAATTTTGAAATAGGATCTATAATGCTTTAAAGTCATTTTATGCTGAATAACAATCAACTTAAAGATAGTAAGAACATTTTTAAAGTTCTTTATGGTTGAAATCTTTAATATTTAGGTAATGATCCCAAATGCTTACAGATTGCTAACTAAATGTTGGTGTAAATGTTTGTGTTGCAGATAAAGGAAAACAGGTTGAATACAGCCTGGAAGCAACAAACATAGATGTATGTTTAAAACCTGAGCTCCTAAAACATTAGACATTTATTCCTTTCTTTGACTAATCAGTCAACCACTCATTATTTTTTTTAACAAGTATGAGTTCTTTCCAATGAATGTGTTATTCAGATTTTGTTATTTCTTGATTTATCTAAAGAGTTTCACCAGACTAATTGGATTAGTACAGCACTCTCTGCCTCCATCAGCAAAATGCACAACGCTCACCCTTTTTCTTGTGTCTGTGCTCCTTTCAAGTAGACCTTTCTACTTTTGGAAAGATGAAGTATTGGCCTATGTAAACCCCTGTGCCACTGCATAATTTTATAATTCTACCATTGAGGAAATAGTCTGGACTTGGAGAGACTAGATGATCTAGTGATCATATGTCATTTCCCACTCTTCTAATGAAAATAAGAAGCCCCTTCTGTCCACTTTCCTATAGAGAGACCTTGAAGGCTGGAAAGGGTTACCATGTTTGTAAAGGAATGACTGTTTTTGTCAAGCTCTCCAAATGATGGAGGATCAATCAAGAAATTACTACTAGCCTGGCTGGTGTGGCCCGGTGGTTGAGCATCTACCCAGGAACCTGGAGATCTCAGTTTGACCGCCCTGCACTGCCCCAGTCAGGGCACATGCCAGGGTTGCAGGCTGGATCCCCAGAAGGGGGTGGGCAGGAGGCAGCTGATCGATGATGTTTCTCTCTCATTGATGTTTCTCTCTCTTTATCCCTCTCTCTTCCTCTCTCTCTAGCAATCAATTTTAAAAATATATTTTAAAAAGAAAGAAATTACTATTAAATAAAGCACTGATGCTATACATGCTGCTTCCCTTTCACTCCTTGTTTGGCAATGACTGCATTTGGATGTGTGGGTTGTACCCCAATTAACAATAAATCTAGGATACTCCATCTTACCATGATCTGTGGGCTGGAGGTGACCTCCTTTCCTGTAGAATTATAATGTGTTTCCGTGTAGCCTGGTGCCAAGAGATCCCTGGAGACAAAGAAAAAAGTCATAGTTACTCATGCTAATTATGAAGTTCAGTGATCAAAGTGAGAGCTTTCCCTGGGTGTGCAGTGAAGTTTTAATTCCTGAGGGCCTCGTCCTAACCCCTTACAAGTTCAGGCAGTCGTGAGTAGTAGGGAACAATGTCTGATTTGTTGTCCGACTTTGCTTACTGGCATGAAGAAAGACTTGAGGAAGAAATGAAACTGAGGGGAAAGTTGGTAAATAGTGGCTGAAAAGAGTGCTGTTCCTCACCAGTTGAAGGTAATTGTATTTCCTAGCCCTTCAGTCACCAGTGACTGTTCAAGTTTATTGAAAATTCCCTTGCATTTGGCAGTTAGGGTCCTCCCAGCATTTCTGCCGAGCCTTCTTAAAATTCTTTCAATTACTCTCTAGAAAATAGGAGCCTGACTATATTTTTAAAAGAGGTAGGGCAAAGAGAAAAGGAAGTAATGACTGTGTATTAAGTGCTATCTCTGTACTGGCCACTGCGTTAGACTTGTTACATGAGTCATTTAATATAATCTTTTCAACAATCCTACAAAATAAATATTATTCTCTATTGTTTGGATGAGATTAAGTAGTTCAGTGGCATAGAATCATGTTTAGGTCTGCCTTAATCCCAAGCCTGTTTTCCTTCCATTACAGTACACTATTTCCAAACTCCAGACAGTTGTGATTTTTTTTTTTTTTGTAAAAAGGTGATATTCTATTTGTCTATCTTGCTGTCCTATATGGAACAATTGAGGAATTGAAATAAATTGAAAGCACACATTAGGAAATTGTTTTTGAAATAGTGTACCTATAGGGTAATCAGGATTTGGGTAAGAGCTTAGGCAGTGAAACTTGAAAAGAAACATTGAATTTGATGAACTGGATGGAGGGGTACGAGCCTAATGTAACATATGAGAGAAATTGATGGGTTAGTGGGCAGCTGAGTAGAAATGGCATTGGTGTTGAAATCAGGAGAGCCCAACTCTGGTTTTACCATTGACTGGGTTCTTTGGCCCTAGAGTTTATTTAACTTTTATATGTCTTATTTTTTTATCAGTGAAAATTGTTGCAAATTGCTTTAAAATCTAATCTTTCAGTGTTAGAATAATAAAATGAAATAGTGTAGGGGAAGAGTTAAAAATCTATAATTATTTCATTGAATTTGAAAAAATGTATGTCTGTTTGCACCTCATTTAGTTTGTTTTATTCCTATAACTATCAAAATACTAGTAAACTGTTGTTTTACCCAATATGTTTCTACTACTTCAGTAGGAACAAATATTCATTGAACCTCTTGGGCCAGTAGAGAGCAAAAGCTGATTAGCCAGGGTTTACGTGAGACATAAGTAATAACAGACTCAATTAGCATACTTCCCACATGCTCATTAGCTATTGGTGAGGATTGTATCAGAAGTAAAGACACTTACTTGGATTTTTTCAAATAAAGCACTGCCATTTTTCCATTAACTGTCATTTTATACTTCAATTCAGTTTCATATTTTTCCTGCAAAAATGTAAAAACATTTGCTGGCAATTAAAACACACACAAATATTTATTTTGCTAGGTCTATCTGTTTAATCATTAGCAAGCAATGCCTGCTTTTCCTTAACATTAGTGTGTATAATGCCAAATATCTGCTTCTGCCTCTCTTAACTAATCTAACAACTTTGCCAACCAAGTAGACAAATTACGTTGAGACCTTTATATACATCCATCTTTTCCTCCATCCATCCATTCATTTACCCATTCATGCATTTTACAAATATTATTTGAGTGCTGGTTATTTGCAAGATATGGCTTGGTTCTGGAAATTCAACTCGAAGCAATAAAAATTGGTACTTGCTGTCAGAAAGCTTATAATCTTGTAGAAAAACAGACAATAACTGTGAGTTATGTTGTATGATAAATGACATAAATATGGAGGTAATGTGGGATGGCTAACACCTTAAAGGAAGGAAAGGCTTTCCTGAGGATATAATGCATAAGCTGAGGTATGAATTAGCCAGGTGAAGCACAGCAGGGAAGTTATTTGAGAAGGGCTAGTTTGCACACAGACCCAAAGACCTTTAAGGATCTCACTGATGCTTTTTAGTGTGAGATCTTTTTAAGGCTAAGCGGAGGTCAGAATATGGGCAAAACCAACAAGAATATGTACCCTGGGGCAGGAAGAAGCCCTCAGGAAGAAGAGTCTCAGGTATTCAGAGAAAGAAAAATATCACCTCAAGTAAACCATGTAGATTAGGAGAACTGTCATAAGTTTCAATTTATGTCTACGGGAAGAACGATAGAGGACTATACAGGGCACTTTAAAGATCACATTGGGTATTGAGTTTGGGGTTTGTTGTATAAAACTAGGTTACTAGTCATGGTTACACACAACACCTAAAAATTCACTGGGAGGTGCCAAGACATTGCTATTAAAGAGATCTAAAAATGGCAACAATATGTGATTGAGAACCACTTATGATGGACTGAGTGCTTTTCTCTCTGCTGTTGCACCTAAGCCAACTTTTCTTCTCCCTTCCCTCTCCTGGCCACAACAGTACCAGAGCTCATCAAGGGACGATAGTGAATTAGACCCATCAGGTCAGGGGTATTATGCAGAGATTTACCATCTCCAAGGTCAGGTATTTTGGCCCATATTTCCTTTTAATTATCAATTATTGGTGTCTTCCCTGGGGTCAAAAGTGCATGACTATAAATATCCTATACTGTGGGCCTAAAGGTGGGGAGGCTGCTGTAACTTAGTTCATTTTCATAAATAACAGGATGTGGGAGAAATCCTGAGGATGAAAAATAAAATCCATGGGGAAGTGCTCTAACCACTGGTTAGAAAGGCCATCTGTATATATAAAACCCTGATATGCAAATAGAACCAACGGTGAAACAACCGAACAACTGGTGGCTATGACGTGCGCTGGTCACCAGGGGGTGTGTGCGGAACATGGCGGGCACTGACTGGGGCGGGATGGTGGAGCAGGTGAGCTGGAGCACCAGACCAAGGTGGGGTACTGGTCGCTGTCATTGGGGCGAGCCTCTGGTAGTTACTAAAAATTATTTGCTCCCATGCGCCATGGTCCTGCCAGGCACGTGCACCCGCTGCCAGTGCCTGGTGCCAATCCTGATTGCTCGGCACTGTCAGTGGGTGTGAGGGGCAGCTGCCAGCCCTGATCGCCCCTAAGGGCTTCTCCACCTCCCCTTGCTCCTTAGGGGCAATAGGGGCCGGCAGCCACCTCTCGCACCCACTGCCGGCTCCAGAGTCACTGCTCACACATGCAGGTGGTGCTGGAGCCACCACCTGCACCGGCTGCTGGTGCCTGGCACCAGTCCTGATCGTTTGTCACCATCAGTGGGTGCAAACAGTGGCTGCCAGCCCCAATTGCCCCTGAGGGCTTCTCCACCTCCCCCTGCAGGCCCTGCTCACACCCGCTGCTGATGCTGGCCCAATTGCTCTGCTCCATCAGTGGTTGTGAGCAGGGCCAGTGCTGCCATCAGTGCGTGGGAACAGTGGCAGTGGGAGAGGGGCCAGAAGACAGAGGACTGGGGGGTGTGGTGGGAAGGGCCCAGCAGGGGCATGAAGGATGGGCCGAGACCAACCCCTGTGCCCACCCCATGCTCACTGCCCACAGTTCCTTTCAAGGTGCATGAATTCATGCACTGGACCCCTATTCTATTTAGTATAGAATAAAAATATTAGGAGGATACAAGATATGAGCTTCTAATCAGAAGAGCCTTCCAGATAGCTGCTTCTATTAGCAATGGAGTTTTAGTGGAGCTTTACTTAAAACATTATTTAGAGGCTGTTTTAGAAAATAATCATTGCTTTTGGAATGGGAGTTTAGCTGACACTAGTATATAGATTTTGGATGAAAGGCAACAGCAGGGAAGAAAACCAGAGTCTGTATGAAAGAGGGTGCACTGGGCGAGGTTATAACTGTACTTCTCAAGTACAAGTCCACAGTGAAGAGCAATGCCTGCTAATAGGAAATGTGCCCAATTTGTGTTCTATCTGGGTTCTAAACTAACGGTTGGGAGAGGGGAAATGAACCTTGATTTGGAGAGAATCTACTAGAAGGAAATGATATGAAGTCTATTGAATAAGTTTAGTTGGTCATAAATGTGTGTGTGTGTGTGTGTGTGTGTGTCTAAATTTTCTCCAGAAAAAATGCCATGGCTAAGGTTTAGAGTGTGCACTAAGATGGCCATAGTCCTGGATGATTCAAAATATGAGCAGATGTGTAGATCTGTGAGATCAAGATGATGCTCATGGGCACACATGACCTAGCAAAAGAAACCCTACAGGTTCCAGGGAAGACCTCAATTCACGCCTTGCCACAACATACAGAAAATCTGAGACTTCTACAAACCCAGGTGGACCTAGCTAAGGTCTAAAATTGTTCCTAATAAGAGGAAGCATTATGCTGCCAGATATTTTATTTTATGGCATGAGCCAAAAGCAAGACAGTTTTGGCCTCTAGGAAGTGTGTGAGCCGGAGGCTGAATTCTAGGAAGAATAGTGACCACCTTTTGAATGTAAGTTCCCAATATCAGGGACTTTGGTTAATTATCTGTTGAGTAAATGTTTATGCAGCTGTTTGGGCAACGTACTCCAGTTACACTCCTTTATTCATTTGTCCATCTGTCTACTTATTTACTTGTTCATTTATTCAAATACTTAGTTTCCCTATGCTGTGTATATAAAATACAATAATAAATATAATCTATAATCATGAATAAAACATTCAAGGTTCTATCCTGATGTTTAGTGGCCCCTCCAGAAAGTTTTCAAAGGATTATTTTATTCCAACTCAAACTGTAAGTTATATAGTCAGTCATGATAAACTTAGGAAAATGGAGCCAAGCTTCAGGCACAGCTGAAAGGTAACACTGGTGCCTGAGTCTCTGGTCCAGTAGAAGACACAGTTTTATAATAATAAGTACATGAGACATGGTCAATCTAGCCTGAGACCTAGGGGGCATCGATGGGATGCAGAGATCCCCTTGGTCACATACATTATGAATTCTGGATGTTTCAAGTAATTGCTCATCAGTTCTTTGCACAAGAAAGACCAATAGTCTCAATACAGAATCCACAAGAATAACCTCCAAGACCTTGGCTTATATCGATGGCAGTATTTTTATTAGTCATATCTGTACTTGAGCAAAAAGAGAATCTACACTAATAAAAGAGAAACATGGTAATTGGTGTACGACCGCTACCCTTTTCATTGGCTAATCAGCGAGATATGCAAATTAACTGTCAGCCAAGATGGCGGCCGGCAGCCAGGCAGCTTGAAACTAACATGAGGCTTGCTTGCCTCAGTGACGGAGGAAACCAACGTTCCCCGCCTGCGGCTGCAGGCCTCTGGGCCTGCAGTTTCAAACATTGTAACAAATACCGCCGGACTTCAGCCAGCAGATTCACAACATTGTATGCAAAGGCCAGAAACCTACTTTCAGCAGCGGAGGCCTAAGAGCTGGAGCCAAGCATCAAGCTAAAGCTGGCCCAGAATAAAGAGAAAGAAAAAGAAAAAAGGGAGCGGTTGGGAACTTCAGTCACCCCCAGCCTGAAAACAGCCCTCAGCCCCTCACCCAGACTGGCCAGGCACCCCAGTGGGGACCCCTACCCTGAATGGTGTGTGACCAGCTGCAAACAGCCATCATCCCCTCACCCAGGCTGGCCAGGCACAGCAGTGGGGACCCCCACCCTGATCCAGGACACCCTTCAGGGAAAACCAGCAGGCCCCACCCATGCACCAGGCCTCTACCCTATGTAGTAAAAGGGTAATATGCCTCCCGGCAATGGGATCAGCATGACAGGGGGCAGCACCCAAACCCCCTGATCGCCCTGCAGCTCTGTGTGTGACAGGGGCCACAACCTCCCTATCCATCCTGCTCTGTTCCTGATAGGGGAAGGCGCCCCAACCCCCTGAGCAGCCCTGCTCTGTGCCTGATAGGGGGGAGCTCCCCAACCCCCCCCCCCCACGGGCCCTGCTCTGTGTGTGATGGGTTAGAGCCATAACCTCCCCATCGGCCCTGCCCTGAGTGTGAGAGTGGCGGCGCCCCAACCCCCTGATCGGCCCTGCTCTGTGTGTGACAGGGGGCGGTGCCCCAACTCCCCTATAGCCCCTACTCTGTGCGTGACAGGGGGCAGCGCCCCAACCCCCTGATTGGCGCTGCTCTGTGCGTGACAGGGTACAGAGCCCCAATCCCCCTGATGGGCCCTGCTCTGTGAGTGACAGGGGGTGGCGCCGCAACCTCCCCATCGACCCTGCCTTGAGTGTGACAGGGGACAGTGCCCCAACCCCCCAATCGGCCCTACCCTGATCGTGACTGAGGGTGGCATCACAACCTCCTAATCTCCCTGCTCTGTGCATGACGGGGTGGTGCCCCAACTCCCCAATCGGCCCTGCTCTGAGCCCGACCAGGGGCTGCACCTAGGGATTGGGCCTGCTCTCTGCCACCCGGGAGAAGGCCTAAGCCAGCAGGTCGTTATCTCCCGAGGGGTCCCAGACTGCGAGAGGGCACAGGCCGGGCTGAGGGACCCCCTCCTCCCCCCCGAGTGCACAAATTTTTGTGCACCAGGCCTCTAGTATTCTATATTAGGGAAAAGAATGTGCCTGCATGGCAGATCAGATGCCACTAGCTTTTCTAGACATGTTTAGTAGACAAGTGTGATATGGCAGAAATCAGCAACCCTGACAGGGCAGGATTGAAATATCAGACATGCAGCAGCTTGGGGTCTTATATTTTAGAGGGGACAAGGGCTGGAATCCCAGAGAGACATCTCTGGTATGTTTCTAGATCTTCACAGGGAGATGACAAAAGCCATGTGGTATGACTGCCAGATACAATACAGGACACCAGTGAAATAAAGATGCTGATAAACGGTGAATGACGTTTCAATATCAGGATGCCCCATATAATGGAGAATATTTATAGTAAAAAAGCATGAATGGTTTATCTGACATTCACATTTAAGTGGATATTCCGTATTTTTATTTACTAAATCTACAAGACAGGGAGTGAGAGATGAGGGTGAAAGGGGGACAGACACATGCCAAAGACATAGAAAACACTTTTCTTGTTGACCTGGGCAGTTTCAAACCAGAAGACAAATACATACACTCTCCTAGAAACACACATACTACACACATCACCACTAAAATAAGAGACAGAAAAAAAAATCCAGAGCCAAATGGTATAACACTGACCATGACTAAAGTGTGCGTTTAGAAAAGGGATCTATCTGTCACAAAGAATGTAAGATGGCCTGGCCAGAGGGGCTGAGTTGGTTGAGCATAGTTCCACGCATCGAAAGGTTACTGGTTCAATTCCAGGTCAGCATACAGACTTGAATGGGTTCAATACCCGGTCGAGGACATCTCCCTCTCCCCCTCCCCCCTCCCCCTCCTCTCCCCCTCCCCTCCCCCCCTCCTCCTCCCCCTCCCCCTCCCCCTCTCCCTCTCCCTCTCCCTCTCCTATATTCTAAGGTGAGGATTTAAAATTTTAATTTAAAAACTTTAATTCAAGAACTCCATAAGAAAGGGCATACAAGCGATGCACGCATATTTTTAAGGAAGGCCTTCAGGATACCCAGGGAGACTAAAAAGGAAGTTATGCTGAGAAGCTGGAAGATAACAAAATGGCTTAATAAGCCATAGCATTAAATATAAAATGCCTTAAAAGTTGGTCATATGAAGTAGAATATGATAGGTTACATAGGATAACATCATAGCATAAACAGGGAATTAATTATTGCATCCTGCTTTGATTTTTGTGTAATTACCTCGAAATAGCCATATGAGATAAGCCCTACGGTTGTTGTCATCTCACTTTCACACAAAGAATTTGAAGTTCCTGTGTGCCTAAATTTACACAGGGAAGATTAACAAAGCTAAGACATGAACACAAACAGGCCCTCTAATTCTGATACTTTGCACTTTCCCTAGGGATCAGGAAACCAGTTTCATACTGCCAGTTAACAGAACCGCTGACTAGATAAATATGTATTTGCAGTAAATATCAAGCGCATTGCATTCATCTACTCAATCATTTAACAAATTGGTTGAACATCTAGTATGTGCCAATAACTTTCATTATTGTTTTTCATCAAGATAGATTATTCGGAAGCTTAAATTTATTTTTATAGTTATGAGGAACTCGCTATAGAACTGTGATGAAAAACACTGGACATGTACTCAAATTGTTCTCCAAATATTCAGTGAAGAAAGGTATCTGGCATTATCAAGGGGGGGAATATGAGCTTCCATCTCACAATAGAGGATGCAAGTTATTATTTATGTCTCATATATCTGGGCTTTCCTGATGCCCCACAAAAGAGTTCCAGGTGTAGGGAATTAGAAAATTATTGTTGAATGAATCATTATGTTGTAGCTTTCCTCTTTTGACTGAGAATGTGTGATTCCATTAATTAGTAAGAATTATACAGACTTTAATAGCTGCCTTTTTGGAAAGGACAGAGGAAAATGTCATGTTTAATTACAGTAATTAATCTTGGTATGCATATATGCATGCATTTATCCACAATACTTTATTTTCTGCATCAGTTTTAAAGTTCATGATTTTGTTTATATGTGTATGCATAAATAGAGAGATAACAAATTGTATCAAATTTCTTTGTGAGTACACAGAATAAATTATATATGACCATAAGAATGTTAAATTTTCCTGTCTCTGTAACCTTGGACAGTTTAATTTAACCATGAGAACCTTAATCTGAAAAATAAGGTAGAATATTACATTATTTTAAAGATTAATAAGTATAACAGGTCAAAAAATCAAATACAAATGTGTACATATGTATATATGTATTTGTATATTAAATATAATTATATATTTCTATGTATACCGTGTGCATTTATATATTGTATGTATGTGTATTTTGTATATATATATATAAATTCAAGATTTTTTGGTCTCTGTTAAATCAAAAGCTGTACCTGTTGATGTGGCTTCTTGACCTCTCGTTTATACAGTGGATGAAGTCTTTTGGGGTAAACCACTTCATACTTCTTTACTCCACGGAGTTCTCTTATAGCATTTACTGAAAAAAAAGTAAGAGAAGGTTTAACTAATAAGAACTAATAGACTTGTCGGAAATGGTCATCTTTAATGCATTTCTGGTGAATGGTATCTCCCACCGAGACTTTGAGTTATGTCAGAGAGTTATTAAAGTGCAGACACCAAAAGAGATCCACAAAATCAGAGACTCACTCTTCCTTTCAAATCTTTACTTTAACTTATCCCTTTAAATATTTCCCCACTGAGAATATTTTTTTAAGTTTTTCCACTTCTCTTTGCTATCTTGGATCCCCGCAGAAGAATAGAGCAAACAGTATAGAGTCTACTCTATACTATAGACAAAAGCTAGTCAAGGAAGGCAGAAGCCAAATGAACCCTCTAAGAAGCTAAATCAGTGTCAGAATGGTAGAATTGAAGCACTCTCAAAACTACAGTGTTAGAAAAATGAAATAACTAATGTGTGTCATTTCAGACTCTAAGATATTTTCCTTGGGTTTCCCAAAAGCAAATGCTTTACATTATTGAAAGAAACAAAGTAAGAAAAGGCTCCAATATCAGCGCCATGGAATGGGCAGGCTCTTTGCAGCACAGATACACCTTCATTTTTGCATACAACACATGAAAAAATATTTTTAAAAAATTAGAGACACAGACAGAACACTATTACTGGCCTGGAAGGAAATGTCTGAGCCTGCTATTACCTTAAAAGAGAATTGAAAAGTTATCTCATTTAACCTCCTTTCTGCATCTTGAAATCTCACCTCAACATTGAATCTAGAAGTTATTTTTGAGAGATATTCAGTTCTTCCAAAGCTAACACTGGAATTTCTATTTCCTTTTATTGTACTAGAGACCCAATACACAAAATCTGTGCAAGGGGCTCGGCCCTCGCAGCCGCAATGGCTTGCCTCAGCCTTCACAGCCCCGGCTTTGTCCAGAAGATCGTCCGGAAGGATATCCGGAAGGTCGTTCGGCTGCCCAGTCTGATTAGCAGATTACACTTTTATTATAGATTTATCCACATGGTCCTGTCCCTGTTCTGTGCAGAGTGGAGCCTAAGGAAATGTCAGCAGATCTGCTCTCTGGTCGCTGAAGAGGCTGCAGGTCCACACGGAATGTAGATGCAGGAGGAACCAGGGCCCGACCCAGCGGCTGACTGACACCAGGACTAGAGGGGCTTTAGTTGTCTGTGTGGAGCCGGAGGCTCTCTAAAGGTAACCTTACCTCATTACACTACTCAAGCCTATGTCCTATGATAACACAAATTTATGTTACCCTGGTTGATCTTTTAACAAATAGGACTGAGGATTTTTGTTAGTCACCTTGAATGACTGTACACTTATCCCAATACGTTCCAAGAATAAAGATTTATTTTTAAAAAATTTCTTTAAAAACTAAAGCATACATTTTTAAAATTCCTGGTGATGTCAATTTTCTTTTATTATTTTAGGATGTTTTTATTTCATTTGATCACTCAGGAGCCATGTACATCTAACTTTAAAAGATAGAAAAAGTGATAAAATTATCTGCAAATTCATTGTGTCAAAAATGAGGTGTTAAAATGATGAAACGGTTTTTCATTCAGTGGCCTGAGATTTACTCTTAGCAAGATTTCAAAGGCACTTAAAGCTGTGGCATCAATAGTAGAATGCCTTAACTTTGGGTTTAGTTTGGTTTTGTAATTATTTGAAAAGAGAGGATAGGTTAAGTGATCTCTGGCCATTTCAAGGAGTCTACAATTTCATGCAAATACATACAGAATCCCCTATAATCTCTTCAAAGAGGCAATGCTCATTTGAATAAACTTCTAATCAGTTGATAAAATAAGTCTGGCCACATAGTCACACTTCCAGAACCACATCTGAGGTTCCCTCAAATTACTTGTTGCTGTTTCACAGGTAATCACTGGCCCTCTTTTATTTCTATTTAATTAATTTTGGGTAAAAAAAAAACACACATTGGTTATAAACAGCTTTCATAACAGAAGTCCAAAAGCCTGAATAAACATCTAATCAATCATTGTCTTTTCATTAAGTGAACATTTTGGTAATTATCACACTTATTTCAAAATAGCATGATGTTAAGAGGTAAGAAAACTACTCCTGCCAGAAAGTAACTAATGGTATCGGCACAATTCTCCACAGCCCCCTGTAACTCTGATACCAAACAAGCATACCAAGAGGCATGCGTGCTGGCGGGTGGCTTGTGTCCAATCAGTGCAGTTAGTCCCATTAATACAGAGCTCTTGAAGCCACATATTCACCAATGTTGCAAACAGAGTAACTCTTTCTAAAACGCTATATGAAAAATCATTTTCATCCGTAATACACATCATTCTGACAGGAAATATTATCCAAGCTGCCCTCGGGTCATAAAATAATACCTACCCAAATAATTCTTTTCATAAATGCATAAAGTAATACACATGCACATTCTCCGTTCAGAAGTGGTGAGTAAGGAACAGGCTGATCTGACCAACACAAGTTTTCTTTAATACACACTGATTAGTATCTAATCAGTATGCTTCTAATTAGTATCTAAATTCTAGGGTTTGGTGAAATTCGAAATTACCAGCTGATTCAAATATGGAGTTGAAATATGTAAAATAGTGGAGAAATTTATTTTCAACTATTTTTTTGACGGCAGATCACTTTCCAATGGCAAGCAAAATAAATCAATAAATAAACCAGAATGTATTGAAAGGTCTTCGGCAACCTCTCACTTTCTTCAGTTTGAAATGAATGATTTCTAGCTCTTCCCAAACTCTTGCAACATCGTACATTCTCTCAAAAAGCAGATAGAATTTCCCTTAATGGCACTTGATTTTCTGAAACCCAGAAGGCCCTGGGACGAGTGTGACTTGAGATGTAATGAATTACACAGCAGCTAGGAGATGCAGCAGACCTTCATATTTTATGGCTCTTTCATCGTAAGGTGATAGAGATAGTTAAGCCTCCACTCAGCAGAATTACACAGGCTTATTATTTTGAAGCCTGTGGAACAAACACAACTAACTGCCATCCAGGGATTACACAAATTTGAGCTGTAGCACAGTATGTTTCTACTCATTCATTGCAATACTTGCTTTCTCTTTCCCACAGGACTCACGTACGAGATTAATTTTGACTAGCAAAACTAGATCAACAAAAAGAAATCTCTTAGTTTGGTTTAGATTCAATAATTCTTTTATGTTAAAAAGTTAAAAATTAGCCGAAACCGGTTTGGCTCAGTGGCTAGAGCGTCGGCCTGCGGACTGAAGGGTCCCAGGTTCGATTCCGGTCAAGGGCATGTGCCTGGGTTGCGGGCACATCCCCGGTGGGGGATGTGCAGGAGGTGGCTTATCGATGTTTCTCTCTCATCGATGTTTCTGATTCTCTATCTCTCTCCCTTCCTCTTTGTAAAAAATCAATAAAATATATATTAAAAAAAAAGTTAAAAATTAATTCTGTTGACAAGATTAATGTAACAGACATTGGTCTGGATTGCTATTTATATTTTAATATGTTTTGGGCCACTTTGGATTTTAGCACATTTGTACATAATGCCATTTTCATATGTATTCAAAACTGCTTAAAGCATTGTCTTCCCAAATTGAGCACATGACATGAAGTCCTGATCAGGGTTCATGCCTGACACTGACTTAAGTTTGGGGTTGTCTGAACTCCCTCAACCCATCTGGTAATTTTAAACTTCATGTAGGAAAAGTGAGCATGAACACTGAGGGGGAAAAAAAAAACATCTTAAGTCTATCATTTGGCTATGAAGATGAAATTATATGTACTCTTTAGGGTCTTCTGGTCACCTTATGAAGACAAGAAAGAATCTCTAATTGGAAATAAAATAATTTCAGAAGTACTTATCCCCCTGGGTAATCTGCTGGAAGATAGTAAAGACCATTTTCCTTTGTCAATGCATTTAGTTCTTCACTCCCAAGCACCTGGCACATCCTTTTAATTATTTGTGTGTGTTTTTTCCTGTGATGCAATTCTATAAGTTGTTTTTCTCAGGAAATTACTAAGCTCATTACAAACAGTTGCCCTGATTTTACCCCCTTCTTTTATTTCATTATATGAGAACTAGATAAATGTCAGTGTCTGAGCAACACCTATTTATTCTGTGGATGATGTGAACAAAGAAACAAAATAACAGAAGAGATAGGGAAATAGAACTGCTTTACTTCTTGCATTCTGGCTGGGAAATCAACTTATTGGAAAAAATATTAGAGTATTTTACTACGGGGGAGACAGTCTTGAAAATACAAGATGGCAGGTAATAACAAGTGGGGCAGAATTCTGTTCCCGATGGAAAACGAGGTGGGCAGCTTTCTGTCTGTCTCCTCATTCTCACAAGAACCTCTGTCTTCACCGCCAAGTACTCAGAGATGCCACGCTTTTAAGCATGACTTCTAAGGGAATTGCATCTCTGGGGGCCATGTAGTGAACGCAGACACAGGGGGAGCAGAGTCAGTGTGTACACCCAACTTCCCTGAAAAGGCTGAAATATGGCTAAACTCCAGTGTTAGTTATGTGATTCTGTTTATGGATACAGCTTGATCTTTCTGCTGTGGGAAAAAGCTAGTACCCAAGCAATTCTTATGTTTCACGCAAACAAAGGCTTCCAAAGAGTTTGTAGTGACAGTATTTTTGGAGACTGTAGGGAAAGAATATTTTTATTAAGTTTGACTCAAAAAAGTAGAAATTTTAAGCCAATAACTTAAATGCCTAGCATAGTTCTCTATTAAAGATACTAAGTAAAACTTTCAAAAATCTGGAAAACAAATCAGAAACCAGGGGGAAATGAAAAATCACGTTTAGTGACAAAGTACAGAGTGAGTGCAAGGGGAAGAAGACCACTTCTGCCCAATCCCGTACTTCTGATTGATAATTTGTTCCCATTCCTGGGTCCCAGTAAGCATGCTTATACCCAAGAGAAGTCTGACCAAGGAAGGATTCCCAGGTACTAAAGCTAATGTGCTTCCCTAAGCTCTAGAAACATACATAAGCTAAGGAAATGTGTTAGCCAATCTAATTTAACCAAAATCTAATAGAAGAATGTATGAGCAATGGACAGAGATAGTAGACATTATGTGTTACTAGGAAGTAGAATTCCTCTACTTTTAAGTTTGTAAATGCTTGATATACCAGCAAAATAGAAGTAAGTGATCAAGTTCGGTTTAGCAACAGCATTATTTTGATCAAGTAATATAACACTGCTTTATAAAATGAAATTGGTCAAGTATTTATTTCTAATTAGTCATATTTATTATCACCATAAATGAAAGAACTAAAAATGCGAGCTCAAAAGGAACAGGACAAGCCAACTCGTCCCAATAATAATAGAAAATACTTTCCAAAGCCATGGCACTGCTCTAAAAAGGACAAGGTGGGTTTTGATGAATTTCACCTTTTGACTTGAAGATCACATTCATTATGTTAATTATGCTGAATGAAACCTTCCATTTGATTCCCATGTTCTCAGAACATATATGTAAATATTGATTAAGGACACCTCTTTGCCTCTCATTTACATTGAGTTTTTACATCAGTCACCTGCCTTCTCCAAAAATAGATTAAAATCTGCCCAACTAGTTAGTATAATTTATTAAACAAATATATTTGGAGAAGATAAAAAGCAAGCAGCTCACTGATGTATTTAAAATAACCTAAAGAAAAGGTAAACACCTACCTGGAACTGAAGAGAGAGAGAACGTGGCCACCAGGAGAAGCCCTGGCAACATCCTGGCCGACCCCTGGCGTGTGGTGTCTGTCCTTCTCACTCAAACAGAAGTGCACTGCTCGGTCTTTCACTGCCACCTCTCAAGTGAAACCGAGTGCGACTCCCAGGCTCATTCTCCTCTCTGCTTCAGGAAGTATTTACTGAAGGTGTTGCACAACCTTGAAGCTGTGGTCCCGCAACAATGGCACAAGCAGGCGGAAGTTCTGACTGGCTCCCAGTTCCAAGATTACTTTGTCATGAGCTATGGTTTACCTTTTCTTCTCCCCAGTGTCCCCACTCAAAAGTAGTGTGTTTCCAATATATTACCACCGCCCAATGAGCCACCATGAGAGAACAGCTTAGATGTGTCTTGATAAATGTGTGTATTTATTATGATATGGATGTAGGTAAGGTCATTCCTGCTTTGAACCTGTGTTCCAGTTGAGTAATCCCTGTAATTTCTGAGATATTAGGAAAGCCCCTTCCCTTTAATACATGCCTCATACCACCTAAATCTTGGGACCATTGGATACAGGATCTTCATTTTATGTTTTTACTTAATTATATGTTTCTAAACTGCCATGCTCTCATAATTGCATCTGGAATGGGCAGAGAGGTACCACTCCTTCAATCCAGAGAGAGCTCTAGAGTCATTGAGAACTGAGACACTGCCCTCTTTGCTTTCCTGTACCCAGTAATGTACTACACAGAGTTGGCACAGGTTCAATGCTTCCAGTGTGCTAAAAAGTATGTGTCATGGAGTTTAAGAAACTCAGGTTTAAACATGGTTGAGCACATTCTGTCTCTCTGTCCGATTCACCACGTATACATATTGAAAACTTACCTGATCAAATCTCTACCACTACTTCGGGTAATGGAACAAACAAAAGCACAACGAGTTTTGTACCCTCTAATAGAAGACTTGCCATTTTACCTTCAAAAACTTTAAACATTCTTCATATGTAAATAAATAATTCAACCACTGAGAATCATCCTAAGAAAATTTTCTAAAATATAAAATGAGTTTTATGCCTCAATATGTCAATTAAATTATGTATAAAAGATAAAACTAAAATTAAATATCCCACAATAAGAAGATAGGTATGTAATCTACTACATACCTTCTCAGTGAGATATTAAGTCAATATTTAAACTAACCTGTGCAATAAATTTTAATACAGTGGGGCCTTGACTTACAAGTTTAATTCGTTCCATGACGGAGCTCGTAACTCAAATTACTTGTATGTCAAATCAACAGTGAACGAGTGAGACACGTGGTGCTGGGCCGATGTTGTGGCATTCACTGTGACGTTCGCTGCGCCAACTAGCGGTGGGGTATCTGAAGCTGGCTCGTAACGTGAATTTTAGCTCGCAACTCAAAGCAAAAGATCGGCCGAGAGACCGCTCATATCTCGAAAAACTCGTTAGTCAGGACACTCATAAGTCAAGGCCCCACTGTATTATGGAAAAGCTTTACATCATAATATCAGGAAAAATAAAGCAATAAAATTATATACAAAATAATCAAACTTAAATAAAAACTTTGAAAAGCTATTCAGAGTAAAACACAGAAACAGAAAAAATATCCAAATATTTAGAGAGGCTTGATAAATGTGTGTATTTATTATGACATGGATGTAGGTTAGGTCATCCATTTTGTGTTTGTGCTGGGAAGATGTGCTCTTATTCATTTTCTTTCCCTTTTTAAAAAAATATTTTTATTGATTTCAGAGAGGAAGGGAGAGGAAGATAGAGATAGAAACATCAATGATGAGAGAGAATCATGGATTGACTGCCTCCTGCACACCCCCTACTGGTGATTGAGCCTGTAACCCAGGCATGTGCCCTGACTGGGGGTCAAACCATGACCTCCTGGTCCATAGGTCAACACTCAACCACTGCACCACACCAGCCAGGCTCTTTCCCCTTTTAAAAAATTTTAAGTAGTGGTTAGCATTACTTGTATAATTTTTAAATTATGTAAAATAAACAAAAATATATATTTTTTCCCCAAAATTATTGACTGGCCTTTCTATTAGAAAATAGTAGCTACTGAATGTGTGGGTTTTTAAAAAATATATTTTTATTATTGATTTCAGAGAGGAAGAGAGAGGGAGAGACAGAAACATCAATGATGAAAGAGAATCACCAATTGGCTGTCTCCTGCAGGCTCCAGAATGGGGATCAAGCCCGCAACCCAGGTACGTGTCCTGACTGGGACTCAAACTGTGACCTTTTGGTTCATAGGTTGACGCTCAACAACTGAACCACACCAGCTGGGCACTACTGAGTATGTTTGCACACTGAATTAATGATTGAAAGAGGACCACTCTTAAAAAAACAAGCAGAGCCCTAACCGGTTTGGCTCAGTGGATAGAGTGTCGGCCTGTGGACTGAAAGGTCCCAGGTTTGATTCTGGTCAAGGGCATGTACCTTGGTTGTGGGCACATCCCCAGTGGGAGGTGTGTAGGAGGCAGCTGGTTGATGTTTCTCTCCCATCGATGTTTCTAACTCTCTGTCCCTCTCCCTTCCTCTCTGTAAAAAAATCAATAAAATATATTTTAAAAAACACACACACAAAAAAAAACAAAACAAGCAGAGCTCTAGCTGGTTTGGCCCAGTTGATAGAGCATTGGCCTGAGGACTGAAGGGTCCTGGGTTTGATTCCTGTCAAGGGCTCATGCCTGGGTTGTGGGCTTGATCCCCAGTAAGGGACATGCAGGAGACAGACGATCAACGATTCTTATCATTGATGTTTCAATCCCTCTCTCCCTCTCCCTCCCTCTCTAAAATGTTTTTTAAAAAGACACAAAAAACAAAACAACAACAACAACAACAACAACAACAAAAAACACAAGCAGAGTCTCTGAACTACAAGCATGAGCAGCTGAGTCTTAGAAGAAAAGAAGGAAAAAGCGCTGTTAGTCTTTTAAAGCCAAAACCAATGTAAAGACTTAGGGTTTCCTATTCTAACTTACCACGTAAGTAGATAATGTAACACAAAGGAAGGAAAGCTATTTGCTTTTAAGCTTTGTAAATACATTTGTACATACAAAAATGGAGAGATTTTGTTATCAGCTTTCAGGTACATTTATGTAAAAAATATTTACAAAGATTTTACTTTCTTGCTTAGATGTTAATTTTATAATCAGCCAATAACCCTTTACCCCTGAATTATGAGCTATGTGCTTAATATATAAATGTTGCATTCCATTAGGTTCTTTGTAACATGAGTGGCCTTCCCTCTCATTTTACATCTAAATTAAAAGCAGTAGATAATCAGCAGAGACCTATTGGGTCCAATCAAAATGATGTAGCATTTGAAGTACTTTAACTAGCAGACAGGGGCTGGCAGAGCACTCTGTGTTCCAGGTAGAATAAAGATAGACACTTTCTAATTTTATAAATGTAATTCCTACTTTCTCTGTGCTCCATTGCTGACATACATTCACTCCCATTCTCTTTCTGGTATAAGAACTAAAATTAAGACCCAATATTATGTGTCCCTCTACAAGAGGGCATGCATTGGCCTAACCACAAGTTTCCCTACTCAGCTCCCATGGATAAGGTCCCCTAGCCCAGTGGTCGGCAAACTCATTAGTCAACAGAGCCAAATATCAACAGTACAATGACTGAAATTTCTTTTGAGAGCCAAATTTTTAAACTTAAACTATATAGGTAGGTACACTGTTATTAACTTAATTAGGGTACTCCTAAGGCTTAAGAAGAGCCACACTCAAGGGGCCAAAGAGCTGCATGTGGCTCCCGAGCCGCAGTTTGCCGACCACAGCTCTAGTCAAACACCTCTTCTTATCACAGGGACCAGGCACAGGCCCTGCTTATCTCTGAGTAGTTGCTTCATTTTCCTGCCACCTGCAGAGTTACTCAGGCCCAGCACACACTCCCATGGGGACCAGGGACATCTCACCCCCTTAGTTGCCTCCCAAAGCTCTTTGTTGTTCACTCTGTTCCCAAGTGTAGCCCTTGTGTTTGGGGATGACATGGGCATTCTCCAACCCTGGGCTGTGAGTATATGTGACATAAACTGTTTTCAATCTCTGACCAGTGACAGGTGTGCATTCAGCCATACCCATAACCCTAAAGTTAGAAACTGTCCCTCACCAGCGGAATAGTAGAAGACAAATAGGATACCCCAGCGCATACACCTCCAGTAGCAGCTCCATATCCTCAGGTGGCATTTTGTTTACATAACCTTTGATTTATTATGTTTTGATTTCACAAACTCCCACAGGGAGATCTCACTCCTCTTATTTATGATCAAGGGTAGAAAGTGCTTTCCTATGTTTACTCCCATGATCTGCCTACACATAAAGATTCAGGCTGATTGAAAATCTTCCCCATCTCAATTAAACTCAACTCCATCCAGTATGATGACCTTCGGTGCTGTACAGGACCCACACTTCATACTCTGCACTCACTGGTCAGTCCCTTCTGGTCTCTGACCTTGTATTCTTGTTCACTCTAATCAAGCTACACTGGGTTACTCCATAGTCCTTGACTATGTCAGACATATACTTGCCTCAGCATTTGCTGTGACTGTTCCTTCTGCCTGAAATGCTGTTCCCTCTGATATCTACCTGAATGGTTTAACTATTTTAAGTATTTGGTCTGACTTCCTGATATGTAACCTGGTCAGAAATTTCCATTGTTCTATTCTCTAACACAACCTATACCTTTCTGTTTTATTTTTCTTCATTGCACACTATCACATACTAGCATTCTATATCATACAGGGATGGGTGAAAGTAGGTTTACAGTTGTGAGTATGCAGAACATGGTTTATTCTTGTATCATTACTTATTTATTATTCTTTTAATCTTTATTGTTGAAAGTATTACATCTGTCCCCTTTTTCCCCCATTGCCCTCTCCTGACTCTCCCTCAGGCCCTCATCACCCTATTATCTGTGTCTATGGTCTATTATTTATTTATTAAGTACTAGAGACCCGGTGCATGAAAATCATGCACTAGGGGGTGGGGGGAGGGATCCCTCAGCTTGGCCTGTGCCCTCTTGCAGTCTGGGACCCCTCAGGGGATGTCCACCTGCTGGCGTAGGCCTGATGTCTGACTATGGCTTAGGCCTGATGTCTGACTATGGCTTAGGCCTGTTCCCCACTCTGCCAAGAGGCAGGAGAGGCTCCCTCCACCACCACTGCGCTTGCAGCTGTCAACCTGGCTTGCAGCTGAGCGGAGCGCCCCCGTGGGAGTGCACTGCCACCAGGGGGCAGCTCCTGCATTGAGCGTCTGCCCCCTGGTGGTCAGTGAGCATCATAGTGACCGGACCTTCTTTTCTTTCTTTCTTTTTTCTTTTTTTAATTTCCATTCTTAGTTAATGCCAAAGCAGGAAATAAACTCAGCCCTCCTGTCTCTCAATCCAGAGCTTTTGTTGTTGCTGCCGCAACCTCTGATCCAGTTTAGTATTTCTCATTTGGTAATTTAGGCAGAAATGAACCAGGCTCAGGGCAAGAGATGTGTCACTGAGAAATGGAGACGCCCCAACATTGGGATAAAGAATTTGAGCACCTGTGTTTGGATGTAAGGCTAATGTAAACAAAAAAACTCTATACAATTCAGAAGCTCATCTTACAAAACAAATTTCTCCAAAGTCATCTATTCTGACCATTTCTGGATGAAAAAAGAGGGATGGAGCATGCCACGTTTACACACAGAAAATATGGTTTGTACCAGGTTACAAAGTGAGCCATCATTAATTCATACTTCTCTTTATCACTTCTTAAAGCTGGATCTCAGAGTGAATTGTGTATTGTTCACTGTCTCCTCCAAAACCTTATGTGCACGTTAACCAGTTCTGTGCTCCTGCCTGTTGCTCTAACTCTATCTCAGCCTGCTAATGTTTGTTTCAAATACTTGTCAGGTGGCAGTTTGTGCAAATATGATCTTCTAGATTAGAATTAGATATTCAGGAGGCCTCAGGTAGATATTCTGAGCTCAGGTTCCCCAGAAACATTCGTTGTATTCCATTCTAAACCAGGGTGCTGTCTAGTCCACAAACCCTGCCTAGTCCATCCTTGAAATGGAGATATCTTTTGGTCCTCTCTTGCTACCTTTCTGTGTGACTTAATGATTTTTCTGCAGGGATATACTTTGATTCCCTTTTATATATCTTTTGTGTATCTAGTGTAGGTTTTTGTTTTGTAGTTACCACCCATATACAATAGCATCAAAAGCAATAAAACACTTTAGAAATGAATTTAACCAAGGAGGTGAAAGATTTATACACTGAGAATGATAAGGCATTGATGAAAAATTAAAGAATAAACAAAGAAATAGAAAGATATTTTGTGTCCATGGATTAGAAGTGTGTCCATATTATTAAAATGTCCATACTAGCTAAAGCTATCTATAGATTCAATGCGATCCTTATCAAAATTCCAATGGCATTTTCACAAAAACAGAAAAAATAAAACAAAATTTGTATGAAACCATAAACAACTCAAAGTTTCCAGAACAATTTTAAAAATTAAGAAAAACATTGGAAGCATCAGACTTCCTGATTTCAAACTATATTGTAAAGTATAGTAATCAAATGGTATGGTATTGCCATAAAAAACAGACACATAGACCAATGGAACAGAAGAGCCCAGAAATAAACCCATGCATACACAGTCAACTAATATCTGATAAGGATGCCAAGAATATTCAATGGGAAAAATATAGTATTTTTAACAAATTACATTAGAAAAAAATGATATTCATATGGAAAAGAATGAAATTGGAATCCTGTAATTTACCACTCACAAAAATTAACTTGACATAAATTAAAGACTTAAATGTAAGATCTGAAACCTTAAAATTCCTTTAAAAAAATAGGAAAAAGCTACTTGAAATTGATGTTGGCAATGATTTTTGGATATGACACCAAAAGCACAAGCAACAAAAGCAAAAACAAACAGGTGGGACTACATCAATCCCCAGGAGGCAGCCTATCTATGTTTTCCTCTCATCAATGTTTGCCTCTCACCAATGTTTCTCTCTCTCTCTCTCTCTCTCTCTCTCTCCTTTTCCCTTCCTCTCTCTCTCTAAAATCAATAAAAAAACATATATATTCTTTTTTTAATTAAACAATTCTTATGAATGAAAATTTTTATAATAGACTTATGAATACCTGGAGGTCAAACAAATGCAAATCTTAAGGGAAATTAGAAAATTCTTAGAACTGAAGGATAACACAAATGCTACCTAGTACCCATGGACAAAAGTCCATGTTCTCTAGAAGGTTAAATTAATAAACACAGGTAGAGAACTGTATTCTACCTGGAATCATAAAAGTTGGCCTAAAAGAGAGAATGGCAAAGAGCCAAGGAATGTTGGGTACATCCTCTCATTACCAAAGCAGGATGTGGCTGGACTCCCTCAAACCTACACTCAACTAAATAGAAGGGAGTAGATGCATAATTGCTGTATCAGTCTCACACATTTCAGATGACAATAAAGCTTTTTAATTATTTGTTCTTGAAGTTAAGCTTTAAAGCAGGAGAAAAAGACAGGAGAACACTGAATCCCTGAAATGGGAGGGGTTGACTGAAACAGAGTATTGTTAATGAAGCAAAATATTATAGTAAGGAAAAGGGGGACATTCCAAAGATAAAAGGATCAACTTTACAGTTGTATAGCAGTATTCACTTTTTTTGAATTTCTAGGTCAATGATTTTTAACACTTTTTCAGTTCAGAAAAACCTTGACAATTTTAAGGAGCTCTGTGGACTTTACCACAGATAAATGTGATTTTTAAAAAAACAACAAAAAGGAAACAACAAAAAACCTCCCACAAAATTCTGCACAGACTTTCATGTGGGAGATACTCACCCCTTGAAGTCAATTTATAGATATGATTTCAAAATCAGTGTTCTAGGACATACACCGATTCCTGATATCAAAGGTAAGTGATAATAACGTTGACAAGGATGTGGTTCCACTCCTGCTGTGCTTACCATCATCACCCCCTCAAACTAACCAGCCAGGACAGGTTAGGCCTGGCCTCCTGCATCGATTCCCTTTGTCCAGAAGACCCACTTCCTGGCAAAGCTAGTGAGCTGGTTCTGGAACATTTCACCCATTTCCAAGGACACCATATTCCGAAACTGCATTATGAGGTAATGCTCAGAGTCTGAGAAACTCACAGGGACAGAGAGGAAGTGGGGAAAGTGGAGTAAACTTTGTGTGGCTTTACACAATTACTTAGCCTCTCTTCATCCCCGCTTTCCTTTCTTTTTTTAAAATTTATCTTGTTGAAAGTATTACAGATGTTGTCTTTGCTTTTTTTCCCCCATTGACTTCCTCCACGTTGAACCTGCTCTCCCAAGCCTTCACCACACTATTGTCTGTGTCCATGGGATTGTATGAAAATTTTCAAAAAAGTGACTCCGAAACTTTGAGAAACTTATAAGGTTGGAAGCTAGTTCCCCTAAGGTTATGTTTCCATAATTCCTGGCTCAAACTCTATTCCCTAGGGCTCCTAGCACCACCTCCAGTTACATTTTAAACAAAATGATCTCATGAAACTCTGTTAGTCCTGAATAATTGTTTCTATTTATTAACTAATAGTGGTTATTACTAGTAATAATGATGTAATGAAACTGCTCAATTTTCATGAGTGCACTAAGCTTATGATATTTCTGGAAGAACTCCCAAAATAAATAGTTAAGCTAAATATTTAGTTAGGGCTTGCCAATTACAAGGAAAAAAGACAGAATATAAGAAACACATGGTGGTAATATAAAGTAGAACTGTATGCTCTTCTTGTGTTAACTTCCTTGTTTCTTACTGAAGATGCCGCAGTTGGCCTTGGGTCTAGGGGGAAAAAAAAGTTTAAGTAAGCAAAGATGGCTTTCTGCAATCTCTCTACTCTGTTATCAGCTATCCCCCACCAGCCATTACATTTTTGGGGTGGCTTTTTCAATTATACCTCAAAGAATGAATGTTTTTGTGAATTTAGTAAATATATGCTTTTTGATTACCTATATATGGGCAATGTTCTAGGGACTATAGATAAAATGGAGATTAATGGGATATAATCCCTACTATCGTTTAACATTACAACATAGGATGTAAAATAAGACATTTAAAAATACACTAAAGGAAAAATGCAACCCCCTATCAGGCAACAGTTATTGTAAAAGAGATTCATGCTGCAGTAGATATTTGATTTGATGAGTTCTTAGATGATGGTTGCATGTCAGCGTACTGTACATCCATTTCTTCCAATAAATACAGTACCATCAAATCAGACTATTCCTAGCAACCCATTTCATAGTATTTACAAAATATGAATATTATTTAAAAATAAATTCAAATAAAGAACACATGTGTATATTTAGGAGATGATTTTACTGCATGGGCTAAACTGATTATATGCTTTTAAAATATGAACCTAATGACATTTAGGCTAAATGTAGTTGAGTAGGTTGTTGAGTGAGGTTGAAGTACCAATATTACATAGCTGATAATGCCATTATAGAAACAAAAAATACTGATACTGGGAAAATGTGCTTGAGGAAATCATAATGAGTTCAGTTTTTGGTGTGTGTGTGTGTGTGTGTGTGTGTGTGTGTGTGTGTTTAAATCATCACCTGAGGACACGCTGAGAGAGAGAGGGAGAGAGAGAGAGAGAGAGAGAGAGAGAGAGAGAGAGAGAGGTGAGAGAGAAACATTGATCAGTTGCCTCCCTCTGTACCGACTGGGGATGGAATCTGCAACCCAGGAATATGCCATGACCGAGAATGGAACCAGTGACCTTTCCGTGTATGGGAGGACATTGAACCACTCCTGCTAGACATGAATTCAACTTTAAATATAACTTTGGTTGGAGTTGTCATGAAACAATTGAAAATATAAGAATAGTTTTTTTGGCCCTAGCTTGTTAGGCTCAGTGGATAGAGTGTTGCCTGCGGAATGAAGGGTCCCGGGTTTGATTCCAGCCAAGGGAACATGCCTGGGTTGCGAGCTCAATCTCCAGTAGGGGTGTGCAAAAGGCGGTCAATCGATGATTCTCTCTCATTGATGTTTCTATTTCTCTCTCCCTCTCCCTTCTTCTCTGACATCAATGGAAATTATATATATATATATATATATATATATATATATATATATATATATATATATATATATATATATATGTTGTTGTTTTTTAAAGAATACTTTTTTTTTGTTTGGGGTTTTTTGGTTTTTGTTGTGGTGGTGTTTGTTTTTTTTCTTAATCCCTTCATTTTTCTCACCCAGCCTCACAAACCCTTCCCCTTTGACAGCTGTTGGTACACTGACAACAGTAAGGTGATTACCAGAGGACATGGGGGAGGAGGGTCAGAGGAGATAGAAGAGGATATAGAGGAGATAAATGGTGGTGGAAGGAAACTTGACTTGTGGTGGTGAGCACACAATACAATATACAATTGATGTATGATAGAACTGTAGACCTGAAACCTATATTTTATTAACCAATGTCACCCAATAAATTCAATAAAAAGGGAAAATATAAAAGTAAAGAATTAAAAAAGAAAATATAAGAATAGGACTCAAGAGAATAAATTTGAGAGCTATGTTCATATTAGAATTGGTAAGGATGGGTGATAATCTTAAGGGAGAAATTATAAAAGAAAAGATGACTGTGAAATGAATTTGGAGTAAAACAACTTGGAAGACAAGACAAAAAAAGGAATCAGTGAAAGGGTATGAGATGTAAGACAAGAATTAGAACAGTCATTGTCACTGAGGCCAAAGAAGGTGTTAGTGACATAAAGATTGCAATGGTGGACTAAAAGAAGTCACACAAAATGATATTTGAGGATGGAAGATATAGAGAAATAAAGAGAGATTAAATATTGAAAGGGGGATGAGGAAATTGTTGTGCCCAGATTTCAAGATTCCCAAGGGCCCACCAGGGAGCCAGCCAGTCTTATGCAAAAGCAAAGAGTCCTTCATTTCGAACTAGTTCGGCTCCCCGACCACACTCACCGATGCAACGGTAAGCCCAGTGGCCGATAGAGAGAGAAGCCTGATGGGATTGTGGGTTTTATAGAAAGGGCAGGGGAGGGGACTGTGGGCCCCGACGATTGGCCAGGTGCGAGTCGGGTCTTGTTACACAGGATGTGGTCATCTCTATGGCGCGCACGTCCCTTGATTGTCATTGGTTAGTTCAAAGAAATCCCAGGCGTGGCCAGCAGGGGCCTGGGCTTCCGGGAAGAAGGCACTCTCCTGAGCACATGGCGGCCGCCCCAAAAATGGAGGACCCAGGGCAAGATGGAGGGTGCAGTCCTAGCCCCCCCCAGGGCGAGCTGAGCCCGGGCTCCAGGGGCCAGTCCGGTTGCCGGGGGTCCAGCAGATCGACCAGTTCCAGCCCAGACAGGAAGTCCACATCCTCCGTCTCGTCCCCAGGGCGCCGGCGATCGCCTCCTCCTCCATATCCTCGGGCAAGGGCACGCGCCCCGCCCCACTGCCGCTGCTGCCGCGTGGGTCCGGTCTGGGGGCGGAGGGAGGGTGGCGGCCTGCGCTGGGCTCCCACCGTGGGCTGGGGAGTCGGTGCCCGAGGCCGCCAGCAGTGTGGTCAGGCTGTGCCTCATGGGGCCCGGCGGCCGGCCCACGTAGGCACCGCGATGACTCGCCCTTTCAGAAATACTACTCACTTAAGAGAATTGGGATCCAGGAAAGATGGAGATGCAATAGTAATATAAGGTAGAAGCAGGATGAAGGAGAGTTTATATTAAGAGGGTGAGACCTGAATGTAAAGACAAACAAGTCAACGAATGAGAAGAGAGGAAAAAGGATGGGTAGAGAGAGTATAATGACTTAGCTGGTTTCATAGGAATGGGAGAATGAGGGTTACAGTCAAGATAATCTTTAGGAGATATTTTTGGCAACACAAAGAGACATAGGGGAGATGAAAATATGGAGAAACATACAGATAAAAGCAGAAAAGTGAAAGAGACTCCCAGTGAATGTACTACCTAACACAGGAGCTAAAATTGGGTATAGATATATGAGAAAAGCGGAAAAGGGATAAAACAGCCATTTTAGATAATGCAACAGGGAGACCACAAAAGTTAAATTATTATGGGACAGAAATGAGGTACAGACTGACAATAAATATTTCAATGGGATTAGCATTTTTGCAATACTTTCCACAGTGATGTTTGGCAGTGAAAACAAAGTTAGCAATGTGAATTTGCCTAAGTTTAAACTTTGATAAGGTTGAATAGCGAAAGTGTATAGTATACTTTCCTATAAGTTAAACTAATTTTTGCTCTATAAAAACTGTAGGACAAGTAATATCATTTCTGTTTTACCCAGTGATGTTGACAATTATCACATAAGTATTAACTGGATGAGCCAGAATTTCAAGAGAATTTTTGATAGGCACCCTGACAATGGCTGAGAGGTGTATGCAAGGCGGAGGAGGGAGAACTGTAAGCTCAAGTAGCAGTAACAAATCGTGATAGCAGGGGATTAGGAAGCTCACTCATATTAATCACTGGAGAAGAGAAAACTATATGGGAAAAACTGGGTGTGGGTCACCACCGAGGTCCCCAGTATATTGATGGAAGCAGTATATTTGCCTGGAATCTGCCACCCAATGTTCCATTTTTGCTCAGTGCTGATACTATCTAATAAAGAGGGAATATGCTAATTGACCCTTACACATCCCAAAAGATGGAGGCACCCACAGCCAATAAGGAGGGAAATTGACTGCCCCACCCTCAAAGATGGCAGCACCCACAGCCAATAAGGAGGGAATATGCTAATTGACTGCCCCACCCTCAAAGATGGTGGCGCCCACAGCCAATAAGGAGGGAATATGCTAATTGACTGCCCCACCCTCAAAGATGGCAGTGCCCACAGCCAATAAGGAGGGAATATGCTAATTGATTTCCAGGCCCTCAAAGATGGTGGCACTCACAGCCACAAGATGGCAGTTCCCAGCCCCCTCAGCCCTCCAGCCACCCAGGGACGGTCCCAAGGTGCAGGCAAGCCTTGGATGGCGGTTGCCCAGCCGCCCAGGGCTGCCCGAGGCTCAGGTAACCAGGGCTGGCTGAGGCTTGCTCTGCTGGCAGTGGCAGCTGCAGAGGTGTGATGGGGCATCACCTTCCTCTGATCGTTGGGTTGCCTCTCACCCTGAGGGCTCCCAGATTGTGAGAGGGGGCAGGCTCGGCTAAGGGACCCCCCTCCAGTCCATGAATTTTCATGCATAGGGCCTCTAGTTTCCAAATAATCCCTGAAGTGGGTTAAATTAATAACATAACTTATTAAAAGTAAGTAATAAAGCATTAATAAAAGAAATGTTTGCATGTTTTCAGTAGGGAAACCCTGCCTGTTTTCTCATCATGCTGAATCCTTCAGTTTTATCCCCACCTATCCATTTGTTTTTAACTGTAAAACTTATGGATGTATTTTCCCATTGGTCTTCGACCACACCCAGCCCAGCCACTTTGGACTGCAGCATTCTCAGTGTAGAAGAAAATTTTTATGGGAGCTGCAAATCAAAACCACAATCAGATGTCATCTCACTTCTGTTTGTGGTTAAAAACCTCCAACCCTTCTCCCTTCTCAAAGGTCGGGGAGCAGGACAGAAGTCTCTAAACACCTGGTGGATTCTCCTGGTAACCAGACCTCCATCCTGAGGGGCTTTCCAAAGTCACTTCATTAACATAAGGTTGTTCTCAATAAAAAAACATGCTCCTTTCACCCTTATAGCTCTAAAGCTATTTCATGAATTGGGGACACATACAAAAATAATCCTATATAATAAAAGCCTAATATGCTAAGTATCCAGTATTCTGGTCAGCTGTTCAACCAAAGTGTAATATGCTAATGATATGCTAAGGCTGCTCAACCACTTGCTAAGATGTGCACTGACCACCAGGGGGCAGATGTTCCAACTGGTAGGTTAGCTTGCTGCTGGAGTTCAGCCAATTGGGACTGAGTGAGATGGGCCAGACATGCCCTGGAGCCCTCCCACAATCCCTCCCCAGCTGGCCAACCACCTGGGTCCCTCCCCGGCCCCAATCGTGCACTGGTGCGGTCCCTCAGCCTGGCCTGCCCACTCTTGCAATCGGGGACTCCTTGGGGGATGTCAGAGAACCAGTTTCAGCCTGATCCTGCAGGCCAAGGTGAGGGACCCCATGGTGCACGAATTCATGCACCAGGCCTCTAATGATATTATAACCAAAGATGTTCGTTTTGCTCTTATAACTTAGGACATCACAAGTGTTTTAGGAGCTCTGGCCAGAGGTAAGGGAAAAGATAAAAATACATATTTCTTATTATATCAAAATCACAGTAAGCTAGAGAGATAACATACCCAGCTCAATTGGGTTTTAATATAAGTGGAAAATAAATTTTTGTTGTAAAGGTATAAACTAATACTATTCATCCAGTGCCAACATAATGGGCCACCAGTTGTCTGCATCTAACCTGCCTTGCCACAAAGGTTATAATTTAATGAGTATTAATTACTGAATTGCTTTCTACAATTGCAACCCAAGTCATTTCCTGTTCTCTTCATTCAAATTATTTTGACGACATCATTTCTGATTTCAATGTAAAAATGTTTCTTATGTATGTATTAGAGCTTCTTTTAACAACCTCCTTCCATTTCTTTCTCCCTCCTTCCTCCCTCCAATGTGTGTGCAAGCACACATACACATACACATACACAGAAAATAATTACAAATATTTACATCTTGAAATTAGCCTACGTCTTTCAGAGGCTGAGAAAAGCTCAGATCATAAAAATTCTAGAGATAAAAAATATACTCTGCAATGAAGTATACAGGAGGCAGGACATATTAAATTGGACACTAAATGGAATTACAACACAAACTTGAGCCCGGCCAATGTGGCTCAGTTGGTTTAATATCATCCCATGCACCAAGAGGTCACTGGCTCAATTCCTGGTCAGGGTGAATGCCCGGGTTGTGGTCTTGATCCCCAATGGAGGGCTTGCAGAAAGCAGCCCATAGATGTTTCTCTCTCTTATCAATGTTTCTATCTCTCCCTCCCTCTCCCTTCCTCTTTCTATAAAATCAATAAAAACCTATTAAAAAAAAAACTTAAAAAATTCTCCTGAATTCAAAAGAAAAGTGTATGCACAGAAAAAAAAGGGGGGGACTGGGGAGAAGGGGCAAAGAACTTACCTGTTTGATGTAATAGGAACATAGTAACAAATTTCCATGAGTGTAGTAAAAATAGGCAGACGTATTTATAATAGTTGTAAATTGAGACATAAATAATCATTACTGAAAGCTTCATTAAAATGTAAAATAGCAAGATAATGAAATATTACAAAAATATTTAAACACCATTATAGAAGACATGCAACATATACAATGGTATGACATTTGCATTGTATTATTAAATTAAAAAGAAAACAATAAAACAGTATTATGTGATCCAAATTTTATTTAAAAATATATGCTATGTATTCTAAGAACTACAACATTTTTAATAGTGGTTCATTACAGATAGATGGACATTTGAGAAACTCGTTTTCCTTACTTTTTTTGTTGTTTCCAAACATTATCTATGATAAGCTGGTATTCTATTTTTAGTTAAAATCATGTGGATCTTTCTTTCTTTCCTTCTTTCTTTCCTTCTTTCTTTCTTTCTTTCTTTCTTTCTTTCTTTCTTTCTTTCTTTCTTTCTTTCTTTCTTTCTTTCTTTCTTCCTTTCTTCCTTTTGGGGGTGTATTTTGAGTGAAGCAACTTAAATAAATGTGAAATGACTTTCTGAAGATTCTGAGTGGGAAAGCCAAGTTATCATACTTGAGACTTGTTCTCAGGATATTTAGGTGAGTTATAAATAGTTGGAAAATATCACCTCAGTAGTTGTCAGAATATTAAGTGAGAGATTTATGGTTGCAATTGGCTCTAAAGGCAGAATGTACTCGAGTGATTGGCTATAATACAGACTATTACTGAATAACTCTGGAAATGCATAGCTTTTTACTTTCCAAATGAGTACAGAATATTACCCATTTGGAAATAGAAGCAGGCACCTATGTTCTATGGGGAAAGAGCCCACAATCATGGTAAGTTAAAGAAATGCAGAATAAATGGGCACAATCATAGGCTCTGCTAATGCCCCTAGGCCCCTCATACCAGTCACATTCATCTGGAGGCTTTTAAATCCTGAAAATCTTAGCAACAGGTTTATCCTATAATTACTTAAACCCATCATCTGACATCCCACTAATTTGCAAAAGTCTTTTTGAATGTTTGGCTCCAGGGCAAACAAACTTAACTGTATTATAACTTCATCACAATTCTGAAAAGTTGAAGTTCTAGGACGAACATTGATTTTCTTCTTTCCAAAGTTCAATCCAAAACAGGGCCATTCCATGAAGACTATTTTTAGCTAGAATTATCATTTAACAACTTTAAAAATGGTTTGAACAATTGAAATTAGGGATTATTAAAAACTATAGGCCCAGTGCACAAAATTCATACAGTGGTAGTAGGGGGGATCCCTTAGCCCGGCCTGCACCCTTACAATCTGGGACCCCTCGGACATCCCTCTCACAATCCGAACCACTGTCTCCTAACCACTCACCTGCCTGCCTGCCTGATCACCCCTAACTGCCTCAGCCTTGGCCCCCGCCACTATGGCTTTGTCCAGAGGGATGTCTGGAAGACATCCAGTCTATCTGGTCTAATTAGCATATTAACCTTTTATTAGTATAGATCAGAAGGTACCTTGGATATATTACTTTTAAGTCATATAGTATTATAATAATTAATTAGTTAATAACAGGAAAGTGCAATAAACAAAACAATAAGCAAAGGTGTTTAAATTTTTAAAGAAAACCATGAATGGAAGTAGACTTACTATATAGAAATTAGGAGGCAAGATATTTTTTAAATAGTGAAGTCCCATTATATATAACTATTCCATTCCCCCAAAAGTTGTACTACAAAGATAATAGCTTTAAAATCTCTTGCAGGAAGTGGTGAGATGAGCCACACCACTCAGGAGAGGCAATTCAGTACAATAAACACACAGGCCAATTGTTAGAGGCTTCCCTGGCTTGGAAATCACTCCTTCTTTATGTAGCAGATTTTATGGGAAAAAAATATATGAATGGAAGGGCGAGGGCTACACCCTCCATCTTGCCCCGGATCCTCCATTTTTGGGGCAGCAGCCTTAGCCATGTGCTAGGCAAGGAGCTTCTTCCTGGAAGCCCAAGCCTCTGCTAGCCACACCTAGGATTTCTTTAAACTAACCAATAACAATCAAAGGAAGTGCACACCATAGATACGACCACATCCTGTGTAACAAGACACCGACTGCGCCCAGCCAATCGGCAGGCCCCACAGTCCTCTCTCCTTCCCTTACTCCAACCCCCCTATAAAACCCCTCTCCACACAGAGCAAGTGCTCTCTGCCGCTTGCTGCTGTGTACGTGAGTGTGGTCGGGGAGCCAAGCTAGCTCGAATAAAGACTCTTTGCTTTTGCATCGGACTCGGCTGGCTCCCTGGTGGGCTTTTGGGGATCCTGAAATCTGGGCATAACATGATATGTGGCAAGTTGAGAAGATTAATCACTTATCTTTTGTACTACTAGAATAAGCCAAGGTAAACACAGTGAGGCCTCGTCTAAATTGATGGGACCTGTACATTAGGTCAGCACTGTGTGTAAAGCCAGAAACACAGGCAATGAGGTCCTGGACCCAGATCGGAGTACAGAAGGGCAATGGGCACAAATTAGGCTGGGCAAACTATACTTAATATACTTGATATTGTGTCACAAACCCTGTACCCTATCTGCAGATATGACAAGACCCAGTAGTGTTGTCAGGCCTGCAAGCCAGCTGTTCACCAGAAACCCCCAGAGCCCAGTTTCATAAACCCGACTGGTCATTAGAATCACCTGGGATGCTTTTCAAGAATACAGACTTGTGCCGAAACCGGTTTGGCTCAGTGGATAGAGCATCGGCCTGCGGACTGAAATGTCCCAGGTTCGATTCCGGTCAAGGGCATGTACCTGGGTTGCGGGCACATCCCCGGTAGAAGATGTGCAGGAAGCAGCTGATCGATGTTTCTAACTCTATCTCTCTCCCTTCATCTCTGTAAAAAAATCAATAAAATATATATTTAAAAAAAAAAAAAGAATACAGATTCTTGGATCCCAACCTGGATGATTTTCACTGAGAGGTCTGTGGTGGGGCCAGGGCATCTATATTTTATAAACTCCTACAGGGGATGTGATGACCAGCCGGGTGTGACAGCACACTGCCTTAAGCTATTCCACTCCAAATTTGTTCTTTGGGTGTAAATATTTATGGTTTCCTCTCTCCTAATGTCTGGCAGACCTCCATAGGCACACATTTTCCTGGCAGACTCCATTTTCAGCTCTGCCTTTCAAACCTTGGGCCAATCCAGAAATGTAATTATTACTTTCACTCTTATGCTGGCCCATAAGGCCAGACAGGACTCTGCTGTTGTTTTCCCCCGAGCAGGAGCAGTCACTAAATGAATAACATAGAAAGTTAGGCCAAGAAACAAAACAAAACTGCAGTCATAAACCATATGAAGAGTAGATGAAATGCCAGGCAGAAAAGCAAGAACAAATAAGTCCTATCCACCTGAGAGGAGAGGCAAAGCATCCAGTACTCAGACCAGCATAAATAGGAGTTCAGCCTGGACTGAAGATTTTATATCTATACTAGAAACCCAACGTACAAAATTCCCGCAAAGGGCTCAGCCCTCTTAGCCCCAGCTGCCTCAGCCGGCCCTCGCAGTCCTGGCTTCATCAGAAAGGTCGTCCGGACGGTCATCCGGAAGGATGTCTGGATGGTCATTTTGCTCTTTGGTCTACTTAGCATATTAGCTCCTTAATATATGTATATTAAAGAGCTAATTATACATATATGTATAATATATTCCATTATCTTGCAATTTTACATTTTAACTAAATTTTCAATAATGAATATTTATGTCTCAATTTATAACTATTACAAATACTTCTGCAGTGAATAACTGCCTATTTTTTACTACATTCATGGACATTTCTTATTATATTCATATTACATCAAATAGGTAAGTTCTTTGTCTCCACCCCCCCCTTTTTATTTCTGTGCATACACCTTTCTTTTGAATTCAGGAGAATTTTTCTCACAGTACATGACCCTCTCTCAAGAAATACATTTCTCCAAGTGTGAATCCTATTAGGAAATTCTTGAGTGGCAGAGGAAGGAGGAAGTGTTCATCTGAATGCCCACATTTTTTTTTATAAAATGGCTTAAAGGAAGCAGTGGCATTTCAAATCCTTTCAAAATCTAACCCCAGTGATTTATCTATAATAATACTAGAGGCCTGGTGCACAAAAATTTGTGCACTGGCTGGGGAGGGCAGTCCCTCAGCCCCACTTGTGCCCTCTCACAGTCTGGGACCCCTCAGGAGATAACCACCTGCTAGCTTAGGCCCGTTCCCCAGATGGCAGATGGCAGGCCGGATCCCTAGGTGCCTGCTCCTCCTCCCCATGTTGCACACAGGGCAGGGCTGATCAGGGGGTTGGGATGCCTCTCCGGATCGCACACACGGCAGGGCTGATTGAGGGGTTGGGGCGCTGTCCCCGGTTGCTCACAGGGCAGGGCCAATCGGGGGGTTGGGGTGCAAGAATAGGGCTTCCTCGGGCCAATAGCACCGCCAAACCCTGCTGCCCAAGGCCACACACAGGGGTCCCGCCTGCCCAGAGTCTCACATGGGGATCCCGACCACCCAGGGCCACACACAGGGGTCCCAGCTGGTGGCGGGGCTTAGGTGGCACACACGGCCTGGATGGCGGCTTGAGCTGGCCCGCCCTGCCTGCAGTATGCAAATTAGCCACCATATTTATTAGCGGTTAATTTGCATATTGCACTGATTAGCCAATGGGAGGTGTAGCAAAGGTACGGTCAGTTACCATGTTTGTCTATTATTAGATAGGATAAGTGTCATATGCTAATTAGACCAGACAGCCGAACGACCTTCCAGACGTCATTCCAGACAGCCTTCTAGATCAGCGGTTCTCAACCTGTGGGTTGAGACCTCTTTGGCGGTCGAACGACCCTTTCACAGGGGTCGCCTAAGACCATCCTGCATATCAGATATTTACATTACGATTCATAACAGTAGCAACATTACAGTTATGAAGTAGCAACGAAAATAATTTTATGGTTGGGTCACAACATGAGGAACTGTATTTAAAGGGCCAGAAGGTTGAGAACCACTGGTCTAGATGAAGGTGGCAGCAGGGGGCTAAGGTAGAGTGGTTAGGGGCGATCAGGCAGGCAGGAAGAGGGGTTGGGGCGATCAGGCAGGCAGGAGAGCAGTTAGGGGCGATCTGGCAGGCAGGCAGAGTGGTTAGGGGCAACCAGGTGAATGGTTAGGAGCCAATGGTTCTGGATTGCAAGAGGGATGTCCAACTGCCAGTTGATCCCAGTGAGATTGGGCCTAAACTGTCAGTCGGACATTCCCCAAGGGGTCCCAGATTACAAAAGGGTGCAGGCCAGGCTGAAGGAGCCCTCTCCCCCCATGCACGAATTTCATGCACTGGGCCTCTAGTAGATTTATATTTCTTTATTTTCCTGGTTACTCAGCAGATAAATGTTCACACACACACACACACACACACACACACACACACACACACACCTACCTTCTGAAGGACACAAATCTTACAGAATGTAGGGGGGGAAAACACCCTAAAATGTGAGAAAATATTTTTCTCTCTCATCATCTGCAATGATGTTCTTGAGCAGAGGTGAATAATTCACTGTTGATGGGGCTGCTGTGTGCATTGTAGACAGTTTAACAGCCCTCTTGTCTCTAATTACCAGATGCAATACACCCTTCTCTATTTGTGGCCATAAGTGACATCAAACATTGACAAATGTCCTCTAAAGGGAAAAACTGTCCTGACCAAAAACCAGCTCTCTAAGTGCAGGACCTTATCTTACTATGAACAGCAATTTCAGTTATTTTTCTTCATACCCTAGTTTTCAAATTTTCCCTTCTTAGGCTTGAGGATAACAAGAAATAAATGTAACAGTGAACAAGAAGTCTTTTATTGGGCATTCTCTTAACTACATAAAGGCACATTAAAACTATTGAAATTATCACTTTTTAGGACTGGAGTTGTGGACAAAAGGGGCCACATGCTGACCTGACAAGCTCAGGAGAGGCCTGCATGGCAGTTTTGCAGACTCGAGACCTAAAGTAACCACAAAGGATGGTCTGAAATTAAACCTTAACTAAAAGCAGTTCTGGTGGGCAGTTCCGTCCTAAGCCGATATCTTCACTGATAAGGCCAACCTTTACTGTAGCTGAGCCTATCTGTCTTTTTGCATCTATGATAACATACCCTTGAAATGTCTGGGTAACTTGTGATTTCCCTGTATCTGGAGCCCCTGGGGCATGGCCAGGTGTGCTGGGCCCAGGACAGATGCAGCAGATTCTTTCATTTGTCATGTTAATTGTTCCTGCACCCACCTAAGTATGTGTGCATCATTTTACTTTTTATCCTATCACAGAGGTTTCCCCACTTCGCTTGATCCCACCTCCTTAAATCTGTCACCAATGAATTTCATGTATAAATACGGATGTAACCCTGCCATTCTCTGGAGCACTATCTCAATTCGTTGAGGTTCTGCTTCCCGGCATATGTCGACAGTTTGGCTCAAATAAACTCACAAAAATTCTTTACAGGTTTCAATGTTTTTTTTTTACGTTAACAGAGTGGATTCTCAGACAAAGGACATCTTCCTTCTTGGTCTGTCTGGGGGCAAGATGGTTGGTGGTAGTTTCATTCCTCCAATTACATGATGTTCCTTTGGAGGAGGATATAATCTTTGAATATGACCATATCAAGTTGACAGAGCCATTGGAATCACCAGAATGAAGTGGATAGAGAACTTTCTGAGAGAGATATTTTATTGCCAAACCCTGTTAGAACTCAGGTAGATGAGGCACCAGTGTCTAGTTAAGTCATACCTACCTGAGCTGACTTTCGGGTAGTTCATGAGAGAAAGGCAAATTAATTCTCTGCTACGTGCTTTACCTCTGCTATCTCAGTCCCTCAGGAACTAAGTAGTTTCAGACCCATTATTTTTAATGTTGAAGAACCTTTGACTCAGAAAACCTATAATGTGGCTAGGTCACATGGTGAGTAAATGTCGCAGCCAGGAAATAATATCAAATGTGATTCCTGATAAAGGTCTTAATACTACAGGAAAACTAGATTATTATGAATCTTACCCAAAACATTCCAATTCAAAGAGAGGAGGCAAACTCTGAGTAAATATGAGAAAGTAATAATTGACAAAATAGTAAGTTGAGGAAGCCTAAAAATGAGGGCATAGTCAAGGGGGTATAATTTCCTGACTGCCACCCGGTACTATTTCCCTCTTCTGCCTTTTGGCTGGAGAATCCTCCTGCCACCATTCTTCAGCACTGGACTTGGTGAGGATCAGCTCCTTCTCAGCTATAGGAATAGCCCCTGGTTGACTTAAAGCCAATCAGCAAATCCTACCTGTATGGTTTGTTTGAGAAATAGTCATAATATCCTATTCAGGCCAAAAAAAGAGATCAATCCCATGGATTTTCTTGGGATCTTCCATTTGTACTTCCAGAAGAGAACCTCTCTTTATCCTTAGATGATATGGTGCTGTGTTTGGAGCCTGGAACCACAACAGCCATTTGGCCACCAGGAAGTAATATATCAGCGCTATCTTGGGGTGAGGGGAGTGGGACAAGAGCTAGGGCATGTGGATCCTGAGGAGGATGTCAGCACTGAAGAAGGCAGGGTAAAGAGAGAGAGAAAGGGTTCTCAATAACGTGATTTGAGTGTACAGATGAAGTCTCTTCTGAAATCAGACCCATATTTGTACTTTTACGCAGAAATCAACAAACTCCTCTAATGTATAAAACCAGGTAGGCTGGATTTTCTGGCACTGGTGATCAAAAGGACCTGACTTTTATGAAGGGTGTGTGTCAGTGTTGGGTGAAGAGAAATTCTTTATATTTCTAATTCCTGAAAGACAACTTGAAGAATTTTATTCAAAACTATAAGAAGGAGAGATTGTCTTCAAGTTCCCAGCCTTCAGATTAAATGTGGCTCAAAGTTTCAGTGCCTAATTCATCTTCTTTCTAAAATGTATTTTCTGGATACCATTCATTATTTTTCTATTGAGGTAAAATGATCAAAGTAGAGAAGAAAGAACAGTAAACTTGAAGTCAAACTAATCAGACATAAATTCTTATACTGATTTGGTTCTCCTGTAGTTACTTAATCTAATTGTCACCTGAACTATTTATAAAATATGTAAAATTCACAGAGTAATGCCTGTTTTACCTATTCATAAAGACTGCAGTAAATAGTAAATATAGGAAAATCCTTTTGAAAGGAGCTTTTAGGGGTGAAATAGCCAGGTTTAGGAAATTTTAAAAATTAAGGGGTCCATGGAAAAAACACAGGGCTACAAAGTTGCAAAAGGATACATTTCCATAAGAAAAGGGAGCAGCAGAAGTTACATTTCCATAAGATAAGGGAGCTGGGAGTAGCAAAAGGTATACATTTACAAAATAAAGGGAAGGAGGAAGAAAGCCCAGAGGGAATAGGGAAACAATACAGAAGGAGGGGAGGAGAGCCTCACAGACCTTTGAGCTCAGGAGTTGCTATAGTGACCAAATATGAAAGAGATAGTAACCAGTCAAAGGGAATATCAAGACCCACAGATCTGCAGCCCTTAAAAACCATGAAAAAAGGGACTCAGTGGGACTCTTCCCCCTCCCCACATGGGAGTCTGTGCTGTGAGATTCTTTCCCCCTCCCCATGTAGGTAGGAGTCTGTACTTGTTCTTCAATAAGTTTCCACCTTTGCTATACAGTGGGGCCTGGACTTACGAGTTTAATTCGTTCTGAGACCGAGCTCGTTAAGGAGCTTGTTAACTCAAATTACTCTGTCAATTCAATGCAAAAAATCGGCCGAGAGACAGCTGGTATCTCAAAAAACTCGTTAGTCGGGACACTCTCAAAAAACTCGTTAGTCGGGACACTCGTAACTCAAGGTCCCACTGTACCACCTTTCATCAGTGGTTCATTTTTCGACTCCACCTGAAAAGATCCCCGGAGACCATCCTGCCAGTCCAAAATTCCCCTATCACCTTGAGATTTGGTAATAAAATGCAAGGCAGGTATGTAAGAAGTTTCAAAATGATAATAAGAAACAACTTGGTTCAAAACCTTAGGCAAACAAAAGTAACTTTCAAAATATTGAATTTCCGTGGACAGTACTAGATACAGAAAACTTCATTGAAAAACAATATCTGATTAAAATTATCCAATCCATTGATAGGTAAGATCATTTTTGGAGTAATTATTAGTGAATCCTTTATTCTTCCAACTGTGTGAAAAATGGCACTGCCATAATGGTCACAAAGAGAGGTAAAATATTCTCACCAGGAGCATATATGCGATTTCTCTGTAGTGTCTTTACAACTTTCCTATAAACCTGTAATTATTTTAAAATAAAAAGATTTTTAATTTTTTCAACTAGTTCTATAATGTTTTGGGTGATTAAAACAATTATCTTCTATATAAGAGGAAAACTAAATTTGAGGAATGATGATAAATATAAATTTTAAAATATAAATGTAAGAATATATATATATATACTTACTAGAGATTCATGACACAGCAACAGAAACAGGTAGAAGATAAGGCGATTTGAGCTGAAGTAGGAGGCAACACAAAATGCAATGGGAGCATTTTTGAATACACTGTTCATTCAGCAATAAAAAATGATTCAAAGCTCTTTTTTAAAATATCATGCTGAGAACCCAGTTGGGGTGGTTAAGGAAGGAAAGTGACTTTGCTTCATTAGCACCAGCTGTGAAACGCATTCCTGAATTACAATTAGGAAGTAAGTCGGGCCATTACCAGCCACTGGGAGGCCAACAAGCTGCTGGTGCTTATGTGGAACAGCTAACTTCCCCAACAGTCAGGCCTTCAGTGTCCTTCCCTATATATTGCTGCCACCTAGTGATCAAACATTTCTACGAGACAACAAGACAAGGCAGATTTAAGCACTCCCAAGGTGTTTACTAGTTTTAAATTTGTATGAGCTTAGTAAGTGCTCAGTAAGAATGCGGGAAATAAAGGTTATTGAATTAACTGTTTCATACTTGTCAAAAATCTGGGTTCTACAGAAGATTGATTTCAGAGAGAGGAACGGGAAGAGAGAGAGAGAGAGAGAGAGAGAGAGAGAGAGAGAGAGAGAGAGAGAGAGAGAAACAGTTAAACCCTGTTCTTTATAAAGCTTGCAACCTATTAATTCATAAAATTGAAAACAGTACAATGTGAGTGGGATGGGAAGTCTTATGCTCCTGCTCTTAGTTTAGTTAATTTGATATCAATACAGCTCTCAATAATTACCACCTGGAGGACATCTTCATTGTGGCAGGCTTTGAGCTTTAAATAAATTATATTTATAATCCTCACACTATGCTTTTAAGAAAGACATTATTATTGTTATACACTTAACTATGACAAAACTGAATATCAGTGAAGTTATAGAACTTGCTCAATATTACACAGTGAATGATATGGGCAGAATGTGAACTCAGCTAACTCCAAATTTGATATATTTTAGACAAAACTGCACTAATAAAATGAGAATAATTTTTAAAACTATACAGATTTTAAAAATCCACGTGAATGTTATTGCCCTCAAAATATTCACTATTGAAAGTTGTCTGCTTTACTTATTCTAAAAATATTCTTCCACAGACTCAGATAATGTCTTGGAATATTTTTTTGGAATTGGCTTTAGAACCAGTTTAGGAAGAAAACTTGCCTTATTTACAAATTATAGGATTAGTGATTTGGCAACACCTATTAAAGCTTATAAAAATGAAATTGCTGTTTTCAAAAAACCATGTCAGGACCTGTACTGGAATGACAGAAGTTGTTGTGAGGAGGCTAAAAGGCTAACTCCAATGTAACCCTGATATTTGGGGGGCTAGCAACCTGAATCTGTGCCAGCAATCTAATGTACATTCTGGATAACCTATGATTAAGTCACTGTCCCTTTCTCCACAAACTGGTTTTGTGAGACCTGTTACCTAAACGCTCACATTTTACACAGGCCATAAAGAATGATCAGCACACAGCCCCCGGAGGGGTTATCAGCACTGGTGCCAGGGCAGGCCCTTAGGTATGGTCTCAAGACCCCCAACACCTGGGGCTTTTTGCAAAGCCAGCAAAAGGTCTGGAAGTATAATCCATATTTGGGGGACAAAGACACTAATAGGGTATAAAGGAAAAGCTCCCACTATATTTCTTTGCTCAGATTTTGGAGACGACTCCTCTGAGACCGCCGACATAATAAAGCTGTGTAACTCCATTTCTCTAAGTGTTGCTTGGGTTTCTTCCACCTTCTACAACAGTTTAAGATAGCATACTGGCCTGGCCAGTGTTTCTCAGTGGTTGAGCATCAATCTATGACCCAGAAAACCATGGTTCAATTCCTAATCAGGCACATGCCCAGCTTGTGGGCTCAATCTCCAGTAGGGGGCATGCAGGAGGCAGTTGATGGATCGATGATTCTCTCTCATCATTGATGTTTCTACCTGTCTCCCTCTCCATTCCTCTCTCTGAAATCAATAAAAACATATATTTTTTAAAAAGATTGCAAGCATGGTCAAATTTAACTTTTTCAAAACTCTGACAATCAACTAAAAGCTCGTAACAATCCAAAAAGAAATTGTTCAAGAGAAGGGCTGAATCTCAGTAAGAACTATGATCTTTATAACATTTTAGTTTGCTCAAATTACATGTCCACTCCTCAGTTTTATGGTAGCTTTGAAATCCAACAGCTTCTCAACTTTATGGCAGCAGGAAAAACTAACAGTCTAGCTAGCAGCTACTGGATGAGGCAAAATAGATTAGGAGTTCCCCCAAAGACTGATATATAGATATACATTATACACAAATATCAAGCTTTCAGAAGGAAGATTTTTTAAAAACTACTATTTATAATTGCATCAAAAAGAATAAAATATTTAGGAATAAATTTAACTAAGGAGGTGAAAGACCTGTACTCTGAAAACTTTAAGACATTGGGAAAAATTGAAGATGACATAAAAAATAAATGTAAAGGTATACCATGCTCATGGATTGAAAGAATTAATATTGTTAAACTTTTAACACTACCCAAAATAATCTACAAATTTAATGCAGTTCCCATCAAAATACCAATTGCATTTTCTCAGTGCTAGAATAAAGAATCTTAAAATGTATGAACCACAAAAACCCCAAATACCCAAAGAAATTTTGAGAAAGAAGAACAGAGCTGGAGGTATCATGTTTCCTGGTTTCAAACTATACTACAAAGCTATAGTAATGCAAACAGTATAATACTTACATAAAGACAGACACATAGAATAGATAGCCCAGAAGTAAACCTATTCCTATATGGTCAATTATTCTGTGACATAAAAAGGCAACAATATAGAATGGATAAAAATCTCTTTAATAAATGGTTTTGGGAAAACTGGACAGCTACATGCAAAAGAATGAAATTGAACTACTATCTTATGCCATATACAAAAATAAATTCAAAGTGGATTAAATAGTTTAATATAAGACCTGAAACCACAAAATTTCTAGAAGTAAAACTCTTTGACATCAGTCTTAACAATTTTTGTTGGACCAGTCCCCGTAGGACAACAAAAGAAAAAATAAACAAATTGCATTAGAGCAACCAGAACGCCTTTTTTGAAAAAAGGAGAAAACCATCAAGAAATTGAAAAAACAACCTCCTAAATGGGAAAATATATCATCATATCTATGATAAGCAATTAATATACAAAATACATATATAAAGAACTTACACAACTAAATATCAAAAAAATCAAAAACCCATTTTTTTAAATGAACAGAGAGGTCTTGAACAGACTTTTTTTAAAGAAGACATGCAGATGGCACATGAAAAGTTGCTCAACATCACTAATCATTAGAGAAATGCAGTCATAACCACAATGAAACATCACCTTACATGTGTTAAAATGGCTATTATCAAAAAGACCCAAAATAACCAAGTGTTGGTAAGAATGTGAAAAAAAGGGACCCCTCATACATTGTTATTGGGAACATAAGTGGTACAGCAAGTATGGAAAACAGTATGAAGTTTTCCCAAAAAACTAAAGATAGAACTACCATATAACCCATCAATTCCACTTCTGGGTATATATCCAAAGGCAACAAAAACACTATTTTAAAGAGGTACATGCATCCCTATGTTCATTGCAGTGTTATTTACAATAGAGGAGATATAGAAGCAGCCTAAGTATTCATTGATAGATGAATAGGTGAGATGAGGTGGTATACGTATATGTACAATGGAATATTATTCAGCCAAAAAAAAGAATGAAACATTGCTATTCATGACAATATGAATGGACCTAGAGGGCATTATACTTCATGAGATAAGTCAGGCACAGAAAGACAAATACTGTATAATTTCATTTATATGTAGAATCTAAAAAACAAAATAAGCAAGATAGAAACAAACTTAGAAATACAGGAAAGAAAACTGGTAGCAGAGAGGGGAGGGATTGGGGGGTGGGGAACTAAGTGAAGGGGATTAAGGGATACAAATTTTCAGGTATAAAATAAGTAAGTCATGGGGTTATAATGGATAGCAGAGGTAATATAGTCAGTAATCCTATCTAACAAAAGAGTAATATGCAAATTAATTGTCACTTCATCACAAAAATGGCGGCACCCATAGCCACAAGATGGCGGTGCCCAGTCCCCTCAGCCCCGCTGCTGGAGTGTTTGGGCCTGTCAGCCCGGCCAGGGGTCGTGGGGACCAAGCAGAGAGGCAGGATTCGCCCACTCCGGTAGTGAATCAAGCCTCGCTGCTCTGCCGCCTCTGAAGTGTCTGCGGCCAGCAGCACCTGCTTGGCCATTGCCGTGGTGACCCGTGAGCCAGCAAGTGTGCCCACAGGCAGCACCCAGCAGGGTCTGCTTGCCCATCGCCGTGGTGTGGAGCAGGCAGGCCCTGCAGAGAGTTGAAAAACACGGGGAGCAGGCCCAAGCCATCAGTAGGACATCCCCTGAGGGCTCTCGGATTGGAGAGGGTGCAGGTCGGCTGAGGGACCACCCCCCCCCCCGTGCACAAATTTCGTGCACCGGGCCTCTAGTGAATGTATAATTCCCATATACTCTCTTATTAGTTCCAGGTGTTCATCATAATTATTCAGCACCTATTTACACTCTGAAATGATTTCTATGATAAGTTTAGTTATCACCTGTCAACATACAAAGTTATTATAATACTAGAGGCCAGGTGCACGAAATTTGTGCATTGGGGGGGGTCCCTCAGCCTGACCTGCACCCTTTCCAATCCAGGAGCCCTCATGGGATGTCCTACTGATGGCTTGGGCCCGCTCCCTGTGGTTCTCTGCTCTCTGCAGGGCCTGCCTGCTCCACACCATGGCGATGGGCAAGCAGGCCCTGCTGGGTGCTGTCTGCAGGCACGTTTGGCTGCTCCCGGGTTGCTGCAGTGATGGCCGTAGACACTCCAGAGGCGGCAGAGCAGGAAGGCTTGATCTGATACCAGAGTGGGTGGATCCTGCCTCTCTGCTTGGTCCCCGCAACCCCTGGCCGGGCCAATAGGCCCAAACACTCCAGCTGAGGGGACTGGGCGCCGCCATCTTGTGGCTATGGGCGCCGCCATTGCCATCTTTGCGACAGAGTGACAGTTAATTTGCATATTACTCTTTTATTAGATAGGATAAAAATAAGATACATGCAAACTTTGTTCCAAAATATAAGTGAATATGTGAATCAATTGAATCATGACTCCATTCCTAGATTGAAATACTGAGTACCATAAAATGTAACTATTTTTAAACCACTCATTGACTCTACTGTAATCAAAAACTGAACTCTACTTAATAATTTCAAAATGTATTATGTGATGCTAAGATTTTTTTGAAACAAAAATAGAATGGAAATATTGAATCAAAATGTTTTTTAGAAAGAAAATACACGAGAGAAGATTTCCCCTACTTGCTGATATTTGTCCCAAAAAAACAAGTTGGATTAGAGCAACCAGAAAGCTTCTCTTTTTTTTTATTTTGAACAAAGGAGAAAACCATTAATAAATTGAAAAACTAACCTCCTAAATGGAAAATGCTTATCATATATGTGATAAGCAAGTACTATCTAAAATATATATATAAATAACTTACATGACTAAATATAAAAAAACAAGATATAATAATAATAATTCTCTGCCCTCTTTTAATTCAGCGCTCCCTCTCCTGAGAAAGTAAGGCTGCCTCCTTAAAGGACTTGTAAATGTAAAATTTTGCATCCCCAGCCGCCATAGCTCAAGGTATGGTCACATGATTTATGCCATGCCAATGGGACACAGCCTTCCTCAGGCTGTAATTGTCAGTTAATATCGCGTTGGCAGGTAGTAGAAGAGGCTGCAGCTACTTCTAGTTTCCAGCAGCTGCAGCATTCCAGTGGTACCAGTCTCCTTCATTAGTTGTGTGTTCAACCTTGGTCCCAGCAGCAGCAGAAGAGTGCTGGGGCGTGACTTGAGATGCTCTTCCTGTCTGTGACCTTTATGCCTGTTTCTCTGGCACCTCAAGTTACCACTATCTTTTTTTTTAATTTAATTTTATTGTTTAAGGTATTACAAATAGTAGTATATATGTCTCTTTTTTTTCTTCCCCATTGACCTCCTCCCAGCCTCCTGGATCTGCCCCCTGCACTGTCTCCAAAGACCACCATGAACCAGGGGCACAGTGACAATGACCAGGGAAGGAGCAGAAGCAGTGCCGAGGCAGGCGGAGAAGGTCGTGAAAAGAGTAAGACGGAGAAGCACAGAGCTGTTAAGAAAGAGCCTCCAGCCATCGCCAGTTTGGCTCAGTGGATAGAGCGTTGACCTGGGGACTGAAGTGTCCTGGGTTTGATTCTGGTCAAGGGCATATACCTTGGTTGCAGACTCCTGGCCCTGGTTGAGGTGCATACAGGAGGCAACCAATTGATGTGTCTCTCTCACATCCGTGTTTCCTACCTGTATAAACCCATCTGAACATATCTTAAATTGTCAGGTTTACAAGTAAACTAATGCAAAAGTTAGCACTGGAAATTATTGCAATCAACAACCTTTCCACAAGGAAGGTCGGTGGAATTTAGGATGTGTTACCTGGCCTTGCTGGTGCTAACAGCAGTGAGGAATTTCTGGGACACTTAAGAGCTGGAACTCTGGCAGTTGCTGGCAGGCATGGCCTGTCTGTGGTCCCATGCAATAAAAGGCTCATTAAAGGCAAAGCTTAGTCTGAGTGGCCTGTGCATGGAAAAATATATAGGGCATGAAAATGTCAAGGAATTGGAGGTGAACTGATGGCTTCTAACTGGTGGACAACTTACAGAGAGAGTAGCAACGTTTAAGTTCTCAATTCAAGGTATAGATTGAAAAGCAGATTGTTAATAACTCTAACACAATTATAATTTACTAGAGGCCGGGTGCACAAAATTTAAACACGGGGGTGTGGGGGGGTGGTCCCCCCTCAGCCCAGCCTGCACCCTCTCCAATCCTGGACCCCTCGGGGGGTGTCCGACTGCCAGTTTACGCCCAGTCCTGGGGATTGGGCCTAAACTGGCAGTCGGACATCCCTCTCACAATCCAGGACCACTGGCTCCTAACTGCTCACCTGCTTGCCTGCCTGATTGCCCCTAACTGGCCCCCATGCCAGCCTGATCACCCCTAACTGCCTCTGCCTGCCAACCTGGTCACCCCAACTGCCCCCTGCTGCCAGCATGGTTGCTCCTCACTGCCCCCCCTTCTGACCTGGTTGCCCCCAACTGGCCCCACCCCTGCCAGCTTGGTCACCCCTCACTGCCCCCCTTGCCGGCCTGGTCACCCCATGCAGTCTGCTGCTCAGTCGTTTGGTCGTCCCTCACTAACCCTCCTGACGGCCTTGTTGCCCCACTTAGCCTGTTAGGTCCTCCATTCGGTTGTTTCGGATGTGATGACACCCCTTACTGCTTGCACCCTAAGGCTGCATTGGCCGAAGAAAATTTTACCAGTAGTAAGACAATACACCATATCGCCACTAAATCTTTTTCTATTATTAAACCTCTCAAACTTTTTTCTAAAATAGTTCTTATTTTATTTACAATGTTTCCATTTATTTTGATATTGTAAATAGAGAACATCTACTAATTTTCATATGTAGGTAGTACAATCATTCACTTAGATTAAATCTCTTGGTTTTAAACAGTTGTCAAAGTAATTTATTCAGTCTCCTGGTAGGTACATCACCTACATATAATAATTCTCTTCCCGCTTTTTCAATATTTATGTATTTCTTACCACTAGAAAACCTATTGCCCATTTTTTAATACATCTTTCAATTTCAAATATACTAAAATAGTCTTTATTTGTGAATATTTTCAAATACCTTTCCAGCATTTTGAGATTACCCTGTTTTGTTTTTTCATTTAGCTTATTAGTGTGATAAAATAGGTTAATTAATTTTTTGTCAATGTTCTTTCTTAATCTGGGCCACAATGTTTATTAACAACAAGTTTCCCTCAGAGGGAATGAACCAAACTGAATTAGGAAGATTTCAGGAACTGACTTGAGTCCACCCCTCTGGTACTCAGCACTTTGTAGCTCTGCCCCTCAGGAAGCAAAGTAGGAGGAATCATGGTTTCCTGTTTTCACTTCAACCTGTTCCAGTGACAAAATCACACGAGCCCATTGGAGAAATTAAAAAGAAAAGAAAAGAAATTTAAGAGGAGAAAAACCACCAACTTTGTTATGGAGGGGTAGATTTTTATTATTCTTTCAACTAATAGGATCTATGATGATTTTATTAGCACAACTAACTTCCTTGTTACCTCTTCCCTATCTGAGCTTCATTCCTTGAAGATAGCACTTGACCTTTTATTTTAGTCATGTTTTCAGTATCCATATTCCACCTTGGAACAGCTGGTACCTGAAGACTGGTGCTACCTGTTTAGGGCAGCGTTGACCTAGCAGGGAGAGTCCCTAGGCGTGCCTACCTGACAGGGAGAAAGGCTTCTTTTAGCTATTGCACTCATGTTTGAAAATGTTACACCAATTCTTAGCATCACCATTCTTCATACTAAAAACGAATTATCTACTTGGAGTACAGGTTAAAACTTAATACGCTGCAAAATATAAATTGTGCACTCACATCATAAATATGTTGTAATATTCCAATATTTTTACATGGCAAAATAATGTATATATGGGTGCAGAGTAAATTAATGTTTCCATGTCACTTTAAGAGAAGAAATTAATTGTTTTTATTGCTAGGTGTTTTTGTGTCTTTACAGACATCCTTCCATTGACTAAGGAGTAAAGCCAAGGTCCAGCCACAGAGCGGCTGATTCCAGCTATCGGTCGTCCTGCACCCACACAGCCTCACAAGGATAGGTTGAGAGCATCCATTCCTGCCCCCAAACTTTTATGAAGACCTCATAAACCTCCGATCCTTTCCATCCGTTCTGTCTGTTCAAAGTCAAACACTCTCCTAACTTTTCCATTGATCTGTAATAAGGTGTGTGTGTTTTTCTACTTTGATCGTCAGTGTGTGCACAGAGGCAGTGAAGTAGAGAAGATGAACTTTATTCATTTGGTTAAATGCTTTTCTTTTGGGAATAAAGACATTATAGGTCAGCCAGGACAAGTACCTGTCTGACCTCACCCAACCTAATGGTGGTAGACCTGATACAAGAGACACTCAGGAAATATTTATAAAGAACTGGCTGTCTGCTCAGTACCTCCACAAACCCTCATGCATTACCTTCAATGCAGCCTCCAATTTAAGGATGGAAAGATATGCTCAAACAAATTGTTGAGTGATTAGATTAGCCAGAAAAATAGTTACTGTGCCTGTCCTCTCCCATTCACAAGAGAGGCTAATGTTATTTTTAATAATACTGAAGGCTGCCTGGCACTTTTAATGCATGTAAATATTTTGTTTAAAAATACTCATCTAAAAGGCCATAAGTGTTTTGGTCATATATCATTCCCCTTTTAAATTGGAATGTTCAAGGGAATAATTTCTTTGTTATGAACTTAAGCTCTGTGGTCAATTGACCTCTACCTAGAGGAAACCACTTGAGGGCACCAAAGGCATTGCTCTTGCTCTGCGTCCGTTGGAGGAGGTTATGCTTTCCATCTCATTGTAAATTTAGAGGAAGTGGGTGGGGAAGCCAAGGTCTGGGAAAATGACCATAATAATAGTACCTTCTGTTTACATGGCACCTTTCTTCAATTAGCTCAGCATGTTTGGATATGATTATTCAGCTGGGAGCTTCCAGTTGTGGGAAATGAGGCACAAGGCGAACACGTGGCCTAGGTGGGACAGAGGGTGAGAATAATTCTTATTCATTCCAAATGCCCATTCATTATTTTTACTCTAAAAAGCTGATGTGTGACCTTTCCTGGCCATTTCCTTAGAAACAATAAGAGAAGTTACAGTCCCAAACCCAAATACATGTAATGGAAAGACTCATAAGTTTGGCTAGGGAAAATAAAATCACACTCCTCAGAGCCAAGGAGGAAACAAAATAGACTTATTTTCAACTACGTAAGTATAGCTGTAAGGTGACAAGTACTGTATTCCAATTTCTAACAGGTGCCATGAAGCAACACAGCCTAAATAGTCCTCTGCTACATTTTACTTGTTGTCTCCAAGCAAATCTTCTCAAACTTGTATTGTAAATCATTCAGCTTATACTCATTCTCTGCCAAAAATGACCAAAAAGTATAAAGAGAAAAATTGAACTTATATTTAAAAAGCTAAATTCTTGTCTCACATAAGAAAATGCTATGGCAGAGTGTAATGTGTTAATTAAATGCTCCAGCGTAATTCAGTGAAGAAACATCATGGCAGAGCATTTAGTTAATAGACAATCAGGTCTGTGGCTTAGTCATCAACTGAGAAGATCACTAGAGTGAGTTTCCGAAGAGAGCATTGCACTGCATGTGTGGAACTTCCTGCAGAGTCATCTAGGGTCTCACCTGCTAACAAAAGGGCTCATGTGCTCTCCAAGCATTACACATGTGACTTTAACCTCTGAATTAGTATGTGGGTACTTACTCACATGTATGTTGGAAGCTGACTGTCCCTTACAGGTTTTAACCCCAACAGACTCACTCACCAGGATCATCTGTTTTCACCAAATGCATATTTTTTAACTTAAATTTTAGATGATACTTGAATATGGCTTCCTTTATAGTTCAAATTATCTTAACGTATGTCTGTTATATAAAGCGTTTCTCCAAAGTGTTAAGGGACTAATATGATTGCAATTAACTTATTTTTGTTATGATAATATATAGTTCAGAGACTCTACGTGTCCTGAAATGGAAAGGAATCAAATCATGCTTCTTTCTTTCTTGCTTACTGCTTACACTCCTCCACATCATTCTAAATTTGAGAGAAGTTAATGATTTATTGAGTTTTATGAAAAAAAATATTTATTTTTACCTTATTTATTTGGATCCTTACCTCAAATGTTTACTTTCCAGGACTGATGCAGATTGACTTTTATACACTGCCTGCAACAATTGTACATCATGCCCACTCTCAAAATACTGTAAGTATATAGGAACTGGCTTTGGGATTGGGGGCTTTTGTGGTGTTTGGCTTTCTCCCAGCCAGAAACACAGAAATCTAAAGGTATAAAAACTAAAGTTATAATACCTTAGGCTCATCCATATCATCCAATTGCTATTTAAAACCATTGATTTCTCAAATTTTAAAGCTAGAAAACCAAGCCACAGCAAAGGTAAGGTAATTTGCACATATATAGCAAGTGGTAGACCCAAATCTCCAATCTAGGTTTTCTATAGTAGCCTTGACTTTGTTTTCCAGAATGTTAAGGAAATAATAAATTAATCTTTATATTCCACATGGATTTTTAACTTCTAGGAAATAAGTAGAATGAAAAGGCCAAATTTTCTTAAGATAAATGATTAATCAATTTTATTTTATTTCATAAATATTTTTGAGGCTTTACTGTATATAACATTCTGCTTGACATAAAGAGGCAAAGTTGGATCTTTAAGGATTCAGAACTAGCACTTATATTTTCTAAACAGTTTGGAGAAAATAAAGAAAAAATGAACATAACCAGGAAAAATGCACATGCCCTATTAAATAAAAAGTGGCCTGCCTGATAGAAGTTCCTTTTCATGTAGTTACCCTCCAGAGTTCTTTCATATGTGAGTGAAATCATATGGTACTTATCTTTCTTTGAGTGGCTTATTTCACTTAGCATAATGCTCTTGGGGTCCATCCATGCTGTCTGAGAGGATGAGTTTTTCTTCTATTTTTTTTCCTTCATTTTTACACCCAAGTAGTATTCCATTGTGTAAATATACCGCAGCTTTTCTATCCATTCATTTACTGAGAGACACTTGGGCTGCTTCCAAGTCTTGGCTACTGTAAATAACACTGCAATGAATATAGGGGTGCACAAAATGAACTTACAAGCTAAAATAGAGCCCTAACCGGTTTGGCTCAGTGGCTAGAGCGTCGGCCTGTGGACTCAAGGGTCCCAGGTTCGATTCCGGTCAAGGGCATGTACCTTGGTGGCGGGCACATACCCAGTAGGGAGTGTGCAGGAGGCAGCTGATCGATGTTTCTCTCTCATCGATGTTTCTAACTCTCTATCCCTCTCCCTTCCTCTCTGTAAAAAATCAATAAAATATATTTTAAAAAGTAAATAAATAAAATAAAATAAAATAGAGACAAAGTCATAGAGCAGTGACGGCAAACCTTTTGAGCTTGGCATGTCAGCATTTTGAAAAACCCTAACTTAACTCTGGTGCCGTGTCACATATAGAAATTTTTTGATATTTGCAACTATAGTAAAACAAAGACTTATATTTTTGATATTTATTTTATATATTTAAACGCCATTTAACAAAGAAAAATCAACCAAAAAATGAGTTCACGTGTCACCTCTGACACGCGTGTCATAGGTTCACCATCACTGTCATAGAGGGAGAGCTGGTTGACAGCTGTCAGGGGGCGGGGTTGGGGGGCAATGTCAGTGCAGTCAAGGAATTGAGCAAAAAAGAAAAATAAGAAAAAAACTCATGGACACAGACAACAGTGTGGTGATTGCTGGGGGGACAGGGGATGGAGGAGGTAGAGAGAGTATAGGGGGGATAAATGGTGATGGAATGAGACTTGACTTGGGGTGGTAAACACACAATACAATATACAGGTGATGTTGTAGCATTATGCACCTGAAACCTTATAATTTTTCTAACCAGTGTCACCCCAACAAATTAAATAAAAAAAGAAAGCTTCATGTGAAAGTGATTAGGTAAAAGATTCCATTCAAAATCTGAGAGCTTTAGTCATTACCTTTCATATTTTAAAAATAATTTAATGAGAACGACTTTAAATAGTATCATATTTCAAATTGCTTAGTTATCCTACTCACCAGAATTACAATTTCTTATGTCACACATATCATATACCTATTAAAACATGCAGCTTATTTTACTGAAACTGTGATGTTTGCCATTCTAATTAATCAGTGACTTCCCTGAAGGTAGGGATTTTATCTTACTCATTCTTATATCGCATAGCGTATGTAAAACTGACAAATTCCTGGTAAATGAATGATGAAAAACTGGGTCAACATATGAATGTTCAAATGTTCCTATAGGGTCACTCAAGGACAGAGAAAAGAGATACAATGGAAACTGAAAAAGGATAGAAATTTAAGGCTCAACTACACTTAGGTCATTATGAAAAGAGAAGAAGTTAGAGAAAAATACAATAAACAATCAGCTAGGAAAAGAGGTCATTGGCATTTTGTGTCATGTAAAACAAAGAGAAAAATTTTAGAAGTTAGGGTTGGCAACAGTGTTAAAGGTTAAAATGATTGAAAATGTGCTAGTATTAGAACTGTTCATAAATATCCCAGGATTTAGGGAATTACTGAGTGCCCCGATGTTTACCACATAGCAGAACACAGAGCTCACTACCTAGCAGGACTACAATAACATCTTCTGGTCTAGAAAGGAAGACCCTAGAAGTGAAGAGGTCTCTGGGGAAAATGAGTAAAAGCCTATTTTCTATCCTAGTAACTTTCTGGGTAAGTTGAGACTCTTCTTTTGAAGTTACACCCTTGAGTTGCCAAGAGCACACTAAATAAAATGTGGGTAATATTCCAATTGCCATTAATGAAGTTAGTTAGAGAGGAAGTCACTGGCTAAGTTATATTTAGGCCACAATAACAACCATGTAAAAAAACTTTTCAGCACAGAAGCAAACCTGCCTACATGGGCTACGACCCTCTATTTCACCAAAGGTCTTGGATATATGATCTGGCAAAGTTAAACTCTAATAAATTTAAATTTTCCCTCATCTTGTACAGTTTCCATGTCTTAAATTGGGGCCTAAATGATGTCCAAAAGCACCAATTCCAACTCTCTAAGGTAAAAAAATAGTATGATCTCTTTCTATAAGATTAGTAAATGGAAACCACTATAAATAGAAGAGAAAACAGCAAGTAAATATATCTTATGGAATACAACTGCTTAAAAAATCAGAAGAAAACTCTAGAACATCTTTTTAAAAAAATATATTTTTATTGATTTCAGGGAGGAAGGGAGAAGGAGAGAAAGACAGAAACATCAGTGATAAGAGAGAATTATTGATTGGCTGCCTCCTGCACACCTCCTACTGGGGATTGAGCCTGAAACCTGAGCATGTGTTCTTGATAGGAATTGAACCTGAGATTCCTTCAGTCAGCAGGCCTACTCTCTCTGCTGAGCAAAACCAGCTAGGTCTCTAGAACATCTTGAATTTAACTTTCCAATCAATCTGAGAAGCTATTGTGTCTATGAAATTAGAAAAAGAGTGACTCAACACAAAAAGAAGTTACAAACATGATTGCCAAACAGAAAAGGTACAACGGAAACAGTGAACTGTTTAGAAGAAAAATTTAAGATTAGAGAATATTTTTAAAGTTACTTAAAAAAAAATCAGAGTAAGACAATAAAGACCAAGAAGTTAAGAGAATAATACAGAAATATAGAACACGGCCATCAAACGTAGTCATAATAGAAATTTCAAAAGGAGTAAATGAGGAAAAGACATAATACAAAAAAAAAAAAAAAGGAAAGAAAAAGAAAAGGGAAGAAAATTGCCCTAAATTTTTTTAAAAGTTGATATTTAAATATAAAGGGCTCCTAACCAAAAAAAAAACAAAAAAACAAAAAACAAACAAACAAACAAAAACAACAGGTCATTTTGATGAAAAAAATAACCCCATCCAGCAATATTTTTGTTACTAGACATATTATGGGGAAATTTTAAAAATTATTTATAGAATAAAAAATATTCTACAAGTATTCAGGCAGAAAATGAAATGTACATTTACATAGGAAAATGGGAAATAATATTGCTATTTTATAAAAGAAGAAATATAAGTAGTCAATCAACAAATGGAGAAACATGGATTCAACCAAGTGAGAATTTCTTCTTACATTGGAGTAAATTAATAGTGTACTCAAGAGTACTGATATCAAAAGTACCTGGAGATGTGTACTTTAAAATATTTTGGGGAGTATAAATCAGGATAAACTTTTGTATGACAAGTTAATGCTTTCTGTAAACTCTGACAACATTTTTATTTTCTAGAAATTATAGAAAGGAAAAAAAATAATTTATATGTACAAACATCTAGCCACAAGAATATTCAGCAAAAAATATAACAAGAAGATATCATCAGAAACAAATAGAATATCTAAATTTTGGCCTTTAGGTAAAGAGAGTATAATCATATATAACACACTGTATATGTGTCATGTATATGCATACATGTTCAAATGAATAGAAAAATGTTCACAAAATTTTTTTAAAAGTTTAAAATATGTGAATAATATATTTAAGCTTATATTTATATCTGCCTAGAATGAAAAAGCCATTAAGTTCCCATTTGTTTTTTGGATAAATTCCCCTAGCCAAACAACCTTCTTTATCATGGCACCAGGCACAGTCCTCTTTTTTTCTAAGGCTTTAGTTCCCTACCAGCCACCGAAATACTTAAACAAGCCAGTCACATCCTCTTGGTACTATAACGCCTTCCTCCTTTGGTTATTCACTCTCTTCTGAGTGCAACCCCCATATGACCATGTGTCTCAAATGGTGTCCTTCTCCTCTGGGTCATGAGGAGATGTGACTAATAAACTGTTATTAAAGTCATCTGTATAGTGTCAATGTCATGTGTTTGGCCATCCCCAAAACCATAGGGTGGGGATTCCTCCAAGAAGGTGAAGAGGTGGCAAATAAAACAAAGAAGATTAAAGGTGTAGATGAAATTAAGGCTTGAGGAGCAGTGTCTTAGAGCAGGAACAAGCTGACGAACTCTAACAGATAGATAAATGAGTTAATTTTGATAAGAGGAGAAAGGGACAATAGAATCGGTAATGATCCAACCGAGGCCTTGCAGGATAGCTTGGTCTTGTTAGTAAAATGGCAGACAATATCATCTGCTGAGATCAAGAGGCAATAATGAGGGTTGGGGCTTACCCTGATCCATTACGATATCCTTGCTTACAAGTAGAAGAATTACCAACTAATAATAATGTCCAGGCAATTAATTACGTCACATGATAAGGAGCTTGGAAGCAGGCAATCCCAAGATGGGTTCAGGAGGTCAACAAACATCAGGACACAGGCCTGTCGTCTTTGAAACTTTCTCCACCTTCTCCCGAAAGTGATAGGATGGCTGTTGAATCAGTTTCACATGACAGCTACAAAAAAGAATGAGGATAGGAAAAAACAGCCACATTTACACATGTTCTCCTGTATGTAATATATATATATTCCTTTTCTAGAGGGTACTAGCAAATATCCCCTTAATCTCATTGGCCAAAACTGGTCAGCAGCTATCCCAAGACCATAAATGAGTAAAAAAACAAATGAAATTAGAATTACTGGCTTAGACCAAGCATAATTTTCACTCTGGGGTTGAGCATTTTACTTCCTGAATAAAAGAGGGATTCCATTAGCAAATAACAAAGGGTAAAATAGTTCAGGGCAAGCAACTTACATCGATTGTTCAAGGGAATATCAAAAAATTTTGTAAAAGCAGCTGTAGATGATGCCATAAGAAGTCCATAAAACATCAATGAAAGGATTAGTAGGCAACATTGAAGATGGAAAATCATGAATTTATAGAGAACATGATAGTCTAGATCTGTGACTTTCATTGGCAATCCTATATAATAAAAGGCTAATATGCAAATCAACCGAACAGCAGAATGACTGGTCGCTATGATGTGCAATGACCACCGGGGGCAGATGCTCAATGCAGGAGCTGCCCCCCTGGTGGACAGTGCACTCCCACAGGGGGAGCGCTGCTCAGCCAGAAGCCAGGCTCATGGCTGGTGAGCACAGCAGCGGTGGCGGGAGCCCCTCCCATCTCCACGACAGCGCTAAGGATGTCCAACTGATGGCTTAGACCCACTCTTCATGGGGAGTGGGCCTAAGCCATCAGTCGGACATCCCTTGAGAGCTCCTGGACTGTGAGAGGGCACAGGCTGGACTGAGGGACCCCCACTCCATGTGCACAAATTTCCTACACTGGGCCTCTAGTATATAATAATCTAGGAATACAAAGTAAATATGTGGAGCATCAAAAGAAGCAATAATGTCAATACATTTACAAAAAAGTCTGATCATGAAGTCCAGAACTTTTGGACTTCATGTCTTGCAAGAATTGAGGGAGAAAAAGTATAATTTTGGACATATAGAGGTTAGGATTTTAAAAAATGGTATGAACAGATAGTATAAAGGAAATGGAGAGATTTTAGTAGGAAAAATAGAAACCAAATTCACTGACATTTGGAACCATTTTACCTCTAAGTGTAGACATGACAAAGAGAGTCTGAGAACATTTGAATATGAATGCAGTGGATGTAAAAAGGTTGAGAATACCAGAAAGATATTTTTTGAAGTGGTGAGAGAATGGCAGAAATAATTTTTCTTTTGCCTACATTTTTCTGTATTCCTAGTTAGATTGTTTTTTTTTTCTTGCAGGTCTGAGAACATATATTACATTTCTTTCTCATGCTAATGTAGGAAGAGGAGTTGAGGAGGAGTGGCGGCTGTGATAGTGGAAATAGTCCCCCAGGATGCTGAGATTGCACAGGCATCAAATTTCAATGGTTACATTAGTCTTGTACAATAAGATTTTAAGTACTGTTGTACAATCAGAAAATAATTTCATATTTTAATTGGGTTGGAGGTATTATATCTGGATACAAGTTTTTTCCTTGTAGTTTCAAATCATATCTCCCAATGGTGCATTTCCTCCAGATTCCATCAATGGCTATGCCTGGAATATGCAAGTGCTGGTAGACAGATGCAAACCATGCTGCTGAATGCCAGTTCTATCCCTGGTATCAAAATGGCATTTATTGTACTTAGTTTAAAAACAGGAGGCTAGGAAAAAATGCCAAATAATAGTCAAGAGGCTTGACTAAATTGTGATATTGGTGCAAAGTAATATTCTATAGCCATAGTACAATATTAAAATTATGTGTTAGCATAAAAAAGCACAATGTAATTTTAAAACTATTTTTATGCATAATAAGAACCAGGGGCCCAGTGCACGAATTCATGCACCTTAAAAGGAACTATGGGCCATAAGACTGGGGGGGGGGCACAGGGGTGGTCTTGGCCCATCATCTGTGACCCCGCCCGGCCCCTCCTGCCATGGCCTCTGGTCTCCTGCTTCCACTGCTGCTGCTCCCATGCGCTGCCAGTGCCAGCCCAGCTCACACCCACTGACAGCGCAGAGCAATTGGGGCCGGTGCCAGCAGTGGGCACAAGCGGGGCTGACCCCATCAGTGGGTGAGAGCGGAGGCTACTGCCCCAATCGCCCCTCAGGATTAGGGGGAGGGGCAATCAGGACCGGCAGCTGCTGCTTGCACCTGCTGATGGCGCTGAGTGATCGGGACTGGTGCTTGGCACTGGAAGCGGGTGTGAGCAGTAGCTCCAGTGCCAGCAGCAGGTGTGAGTGGGGCTGGCACCAGCAGCAGGTGCAATCGCCTGGTGAGACCATGGCGCTCGGGAGCAAAGAATTTTTAGTAACCACCAGAGGCTCGTCCCAATGACAGCGACCAGCACCCCGCCTTGGTCTGGAGCCCCCGCTCACCTGCTGCACCATCCTGTCTCGGCCAATGCCTGCCATGTTCTGCGCTCTGCCACCTGCTGCCAACGCCCACAGTGTTCTGCATGCACCTCCTGGTTGTCAGCGCACGTCATAGCAACCAGTTGTTTGGTTGTTCCGCAGTTCGGTCTATTTGCATATTAGGGTTTTATATATACTAGAGGCCCGGTGCACAAAAATTTGTGCACTCAGGGGGGAGGGGGGGTCCCTCAGTCTGGCCTGTGCCCTCTCGCTGTCTGGGACCCCTCGGGAGATAACGACCTGCTGGCTTAGGCCTGCTCCCGGGTGGCAGAGGGCAGGCCCAATCCCTAGGTGCAGCCCCTGGTCGGGCTCAGAGCAGGGCCGATTGGGGAGTTGGGGCGCCACCCCCTGTCATGCACAGAGCAGGGAGATTGGGAGGGTGTGATGCCAGCCTCAGTCACGATCAGGGTAGGGCCGATTGGGGGGTTGGGGCACTGTCCCCTGTCACACTCAAGGCAGGATTGATGGGGAGGTTGCGGCGCCACCCTTGGTCACGCACAGAGCAGGGCCAATCAGGGGGTTGGGGCGCTGCCCCCATCACACACAGAGCAGGGCCAATCAGGGGGTTGGGGCACCGCCACTCTCACACTGAGGGCAGGGCTGATGGGGAGGTTAAGGCTCTACCCTGTCACACACAGAGCAGGGCCCGTGGGGGGGGGGGTTGGGGAGCTCCCCCCTATCAGGCACAGAGCAGGGATGATCAGGGGGTTGGGGCGCCTTCCCCTGTTATGAACAGAGCAGGGCAGATAGGGAGGTTGTGGCCCCACCCCCTGTCACACACAGAGCCGCAGGGCGATCAGGAGGTTTGGGCGCTGCCCCCTGTCACACTGATCCCGGTGCCGGGAGGCCTCATGGCTCCACTGATCCCGGTGCTGGGAGGCATATTACTCTTTTACTATATAGGGTAGAGGCCTGGTGCATGGGTGGGGCCGGCTGGTTTGCCCTGAAGGGTGTCCTGGATCAAGGTGGGGGTCCCCACTGGGGTGCCTGGCCAGCCTGGGTGAGGGGATGATGGCTGTTTGCAGCTGGTCACACATCCTTCAGGGTGGGGGTCCCCACTGGGGTGCCTGGCCAGCCTGGGTGAGGGGCTGAGGGCTTTTTTCAGGCTGGGGGTGACTGAAGCTCCCAACTGCTCCTTTTTTCTTCTTCTTTTTTTTATTCTGGGCCACTTTAGCTTTGAGGCTTGGCTCCAGCTCTTAGGCCTCTGCGGCTGAAAGTAGGTTTCTGGCCTTTGCTTACAATGTTGCGAATCTGCTGGCTGAAGTCCGGTGGTATTTGTTACAGAGTTTCTTAAACTACCTGCTCAGAGGCCTGCAGCGGCAGGCGGGAAACGTTGGTTTCCTCTGTCACTGAGGCAACCAAGCCTCATGTTAGTTTCAAGCTGCCTGGCTGCCGGCCGCCATCTTGGCTGACAGTTAATTTGCATATCTCGCTGATTAGCCAATGAAAAGGGTAGCGGTCATACGCCAATTACCATGTTTCTCTTTTATTAGTGTAGATATATGTGGGTGATTTTCAAAACAATGTTTAGGATTTTATCATTTTTTCAAAGTGAATATGTTTATTCAAGTAATAATCTATAATAATAAAAGCGTAAGCGACCATCGCAACTGAATGGACGACCAAACAGGCTGCGTGGGGTGACTAGTCCAGCAGGGGGGTTAGTGAGGGACGACCAAATGACTGAGCAACGGGCTGCGTGGGGCAACCAGGCCAGCAGGGGGTTAGTGAGGGGCGACCAAACAACCGAACAGCAGGCTGCATGTTAGTGAGGGGCGACCAAATGACTGAGCAGCAGGCTGCATGGTGTGACCAGGCCTGCAGGGGGGTTAGTGAGGGGCGACCAAACGACTGAGCAGCAATGTACCACTACTTTTTTATCCACCTGTCTATTGCTGGGCATTGGGTTGTTTCCATAGCTTGGCTATCCTATATAATAAAGAGCTAATATGCAAATGGTCATCATGCCCTCACACCATCATGCCATAACGGCTCAGACACTCAACACTGGGGAAAGAGGAAAGGCCAGCCTGGCAAAAATGAGCTTGCAATAGAGTAATGGGGACCAGCCAGGCACAAATGAGCTCCCGAGAGAGGAATGGGGACCAGTCAGGCTGCGGCCTTTGAGAGGGACAAGCTGCCTGCCCCACGGTCCCAGACATCCCCCAAGGGGGTCCCAGATTGGAAAGGGTGCAGGGCGGGCTGAAGGACACCCCCACCTCCGTTCACAAATTTTGTGCACCGGGACTCTAGTTGTAAATAATTCTGCAATGAACATTGGAGTACATATATTCTTTTGAATTAGTGTTTTGGGTTTCTTCTACTCAGAAGTGGATTCACTGGGTCATAAGGCAGTACCATTTTTAATTTTTTGAGGTAACTCCATACTGTTTTTCATAGTGGCTGCACCAATCTGCATTCCACCAGCAGTGAAAAGTGTTCCCTTTTCTATAGATCCTTGCCAACACTTGTTTGTTGATTTATTGATGATAGCCATTCTGAAAGGTGTGAGGTGACATCTCATTGTGTTTTTTTTAAAATTGATCTTTATTGTTGAAAGTATTACAAATATTCCCTTTGTAATTTGCATTTATCTGATGATTAGTGACATTGAGCATTTTTTTATATGTCTATTGGCCATCTGTATGTCCTCTTTGGAGAAGTGTTTACTCATGTCTTTTGCCCATTTTTTAAAAATTGGTTGTTGTTTTTTTTTTTTACCTTAATTTGTAAGGGCTCTTTATAAATTTTGGATATTAACCTCTTAACATATGTATCATTGGTTAATATGTTCTTCCATTCAGTAGGTTGTCTTTTTATTTTGTTAATGGCTTCCTTGTTGTGCAAAAACCTTCTTGTTTGACATAGTCCCATTTGTTTATTTTTTCTTTTGTTTCCCTTGCCTGAGGAGATATATCAGGAAAAATATTGCTTAGAGGAATGTCTGAAATTTTACTGCCCATGTTTTCTTCTAAGATTTTTATGGTTTTGAATCTAACTTTTAAGTATTTAATCCATTTTGAACTTATTTCGTGTTTGGTATAAGAGAGTGGTCTTGTTTCAATTTTTTTTATGAATCTGTCCAATTTTCCCAACACTATTTATTGAATGGACTGTCTTTACCCCATTGTATGTTTTTGCCTCCTTTGTCATATAATAATTGAACATACAGGTGTTGGTTTATTTCTGGGTTCTCAATCCTGTTCCATTGATGGGTGTGTCTTTTTTAATTCTAGTATTATTCTGTTTTGATTACTATAGCCTTGTAGTATAGTTCAATATCAGGCAATGTGATACTTCAAACTTTGTTCTCCTTTCTCAATATTGCTGAGGCTATTTGTGGTCTTTTGTGGTCCCATATAAATTTTTGGATTATTTGTTCCAGTTCTATAAAACATGTTTTAGATATTTTAATAGATATTGTGTGAAACTATAGATTGCTTTGGGCAGTATGGATATTTTCATAATGTTAATTCTTCCTATCCATGAGCACAGTATATGTTTCTATTTATATGTATCTTCTTCAATTTTTTTCTTCAGTGTCTTATAATTTCTCAAGTGCAGGTCTTTTAACTCCCGGGTTAAATTTATTCCTAGACATTTTTTAAATTCAATTTTGAATGGGGTTTTTTTTAAGTTTACCTTTCTAGTAGTTTATTATTGGTGTATAAAAATAAAACTAATTCTGAATATTTATTTTGTATCCTACTACTTTACTGAATTCATTGATCAGTTCTAACAGGTTTTGGTGGAATATATGAAGGGTTCTCTATATACCAGTGATGGCGAACCTTTTGAGCTCAGCGTGTCAGCATTTTGAAAAACCCTAACTTTACTCTGGTGCCGTGTCACATATAGAAATTTTTTGATATTTGCAACCATAGTAAAACAAAGACTTATATTTTTGATATTTATTTTATATATTTAAATGCCATTTAACAAAGAAAAATCAACCAAAAAAATGAGTTCATGTATCACCTCTGACACGCGTGTCATAGGTTCACCATCACTGCTATATACAGTATCATGTCATCTGCACATAGTTATAGTTTTACTTCTTTCTTTACAATTTGGATGCCTTTTTTCTTATTCCTGTCTAATTATTGTGGCTAGGACTTCCAGTGTTATGTCGAATAAGTGTAGTGACATGACATTCTTATCTTGTTTTTGATCTTAAGGGAAACACTTTTAGTTTTTCCCCATTGAGTATAATGTGAACTGTGGACCTGTTATATATGGTCATATGTTGTTTGAAGTATGTTCCCTCTATTCCCACTTTGCTGAGAATTTTTATTATAAACTAGGGGCCCGGTGCACGAAATTCGTGCACTGGGTGTGTGTGTGGGGGGGAGTGTCCCTCAGCCCAGCCTGCCCCCTCTCACATACTGGGAGCCCTCAGGCGTTGACCCCCCTCACCCTCCAATCGCAGGATCGGCCCCTTGCCCAGGCCTGACGCCTCTGACAGAGGTGTCAGGCCTGGGAAGGGGACCCTCATTTCCCCCCATCACTGGTTCTGCCCCCAGCCCCCTCCGATTGCTGGCTCTGCCCCTTGCCCGGGCCTGATGCCTCAGCCAGAGGCGTTGACCCCCATCACCCTCCGATCGCCTGATCGGCCCCTTGCCCAGGCCTGACGCCTCCGCCAGAGGTGTCAGGCTTGGAAAGGGGACCCCCATCTCCCCCCGATCACTGGCTCTGGCCCCCGCCCAGGCCTGAGGCCTCTGGCCCAGTAATCATGCCTGGGCAGGGGACCCCCATCTCCCTCTGATCGCTTGCTCCACCCCCCGCCCAAGCCTGACACCTCTGACCCAGGCTTCAGGCCTGGGCAAGGGGACCATCATATCCCCCCAATCCCCGGCTCAGCCCCCCACCCAGGCCTGATGCCTCGGCCAGAGGAGTTGACCCTCATCACCCTCCGATCACCAATCACCAGATCGGCCCCTTGACCAGGCCTGAGGCCTCCGGCAGAGGTGTCAGGCCTGGGCAGGGGACCCCCAGCTCCCTGCGGTTGCAGGCTCCGCCCCTGCCCACCCTAACGCCTCTGGCCTAGGCATCCGGCCCGGGCAGCGGGGACCCGCAGCTGCAGCGGCCCCGCGACCATGGGCTCCGCTTTAGGCCCAGGCAAGGGACCCCTAGCTCCCGGGACTGCCAGCTTCGACCGTGCCCAGCTCCCATCGCTGGCTCCACCCCTACTTCCTGCTATCACTGGCCAGGGCAGCAAAGGCGCCTGATTCTCCGATCATGGCTGGGGGGCAGGGCAAAGGCGGCCCCAGGGCCGCCTTTGCCCTGCCCCCCAGCTCTTAGCTCCCCCCTGGGTTTCCGATCACTGTCAGTGGCAGGGGGCTTCTTCCTGCTTTCCCTTTCGCCTCCCTGCATTGTGCCTACATATGCAAATTAACCGCCATCTTGTTGGCAGTTAACTGCCAATCTTAGTTGGCAGTTAACTGCCAATCATAGTTGGCAGTTAATTTGCATATAGCCCTGATTAGCCAATGAAAAGGGTATTGTCGTACGCCAATTACCATTTTTCTCTTTTATTAGTGTAGATAATTGCCAGATTTAGTCAAATGCTTTTCTTGCATGTTTTTTTTTCTCAGTTTAATTTAGCTGTTTATGCTCTCTTATAGCTCAGTGAACTTCTTTAAGATGATTCTTTTGAATTATTTTTCAGGCACAGATTGCTTTTCCTTTAGGGTTGGTTGCTGAAGATTTGTTTTGTTCCTATTGTGTCACATTTCCTTGATTTTTCATGCTTCTTACTGCTTTGTGTTTATGTCAGCACGTTTGAAGAAGCAGTCCTCCCTTCTAGTCTTTCTGGACTGGGAGCCCACAAACGTTTTCTATAAATATGCGTGCTCCACTCCTCATCCTTCCTCCCAGGGGAAGTGTTTCAGGGCTGTGCACCTTCTCCTAATCTTGCACAGCCACGTAATTCACCATAAACCACCCACCCCTTTCCCCTAGGTCAGAGCCCTAAGCGGCCTGAACATTATGTTCAAACTCCACTTCTCTCACTTCAGGGTTGTAACCAGTTTTGCAGATCCGTGCCTACTGAGAGTCACCACCCTTTTCATTGTTCTCATCTGCCCCCAGACTTTCAAACTCAACACTTCACTCTGGGTGAAGTGCCACAGGGCAGATCTCCTGGGCAAGGCCTCAAAAGCACAGCGATATTGGATGCATGCTTCACTCTCTCCTTCTCCAGGGGAAATATCTCAGGCTAAGGTGCTCTCTCTCAGTGGTGTCCTGTGAGAGCTTGGGGGAGGCCTCACATGGATAAAGTGAAACTGCTTTTGTTACCCATTTCAATAAGCCTGTTATTAGATTTGTGCTTATCTGTGATGCTGTATTCTCCTAATTGGATTCTGGAATTCTAATAAAGGTATTTTGGTCCATACATTGATATTAAATTAATGTTTCTGTGGGAGAATAAGGGCTGGGACTTCCTAAACCACAGTCTTACTAATCACCCCAAAATATACTTTTATGTCTCAAATTTCTATGTGATTTATTTTACTCTTTTTATCAACTGTTTTTAATATTAACTTTTTGCCCTGAGTCCCTTTTTAGGTTTAAAACATTTTTACTTAATAGCTCTACCATATGACACTTTTAAAGACCTCATCCCATCAACTCTCACTAGGGAAAATTTATTTTCTAGTGTTTTTTTGTCATTTTTAGACCAGATGCTCATTGTTCTAGAAGACTTATCTTAGAGAACCTGAAGAGTTTAGATTAAGGATATGTACAGATAAGTTGGTTTTCATTTGATTCTGCCATGTTTCACAGGATATTACGGCACAAAACCTCTTTCCATCTTAACTTCTTGATATAAGGATTCTCACAACTAATAAAAATCAGTTCCCCAAAAAATACAAATTCATGCTTATGAATTCATAGGGAAGATTTTATTTCTTTTTCAAGTTTGAATTGAGTTAGCAATGATCCCATAAAAGTGATGGTGCACTTTTTCTAACCCATTGTTTATCTGAGACTTGTACTTTGAGAATCAGTATATATATATATATATATATATATATATATATATATATATATACATATATATTACAATTTTTTTACTTCATGTGGATTCCAAGTTTCATCTCTTGACTTTGTGTAGGCATAGGTTCAATCCCCTTAAAGTAAGGTACAATTTTAGCTTACACATTAATTCCCCTAATTTCTTTCCTATTTCATTCCTTCTTTTCTTCCTTCATTTCTTCCTTTCTTTCTGTCTCTCTCATTCTCCTTTCTCCTTCTTCCCCTTTCTTGGCTAGGTAATACATTCATGTGGTATATATTTTGAATATAGAAAAGAGTATACTATTAATAATAAGTCAGTTCCTATCCCTGAGGTCCCCCTATCCCATTTCCTCATCAGAGACAACCCTTATTATCAATTCTTTATTTCTTCTTCCAAATAGTCTATGTACACACACGTGGTTTTTTCCATCAGTATGTCATCACATAATACATAGCCTTGTGTACCAATTTTTTCTAATAAAAGTATACTTTTGGAGGTCATTTTCCACCCTTTGTATAAAGAGCTGTCAATATTCTTCCTAATGGGATTACAATATTTCAATATATGCACCTAATATCTACTATTAATGTTTTTAATAATTTGCTTTTACAATATACTGCAATGAGTACCTTGTACATAATCCCTTTTACCCATATACAGCCATATACAAGTATATTGTAGAATAATTCTTATAAATATCAGAAATGCAAGAAGGTGCCTATTTTCCCATATTGTCACAAACATACTATGTTAATAGATAAAGATTTTTACCAACAGGTAAAAATGATGTCTCATTGGGACTTTACTTTTATTTTATTAACAAGATTGAGCTCTGATATATAAGTTTTAATAATCCTTCTCATTTATTTTCATAAATGTTCTGTAAACTTTGTATTTTTCCACTTTGACCTTATTTGTAGTGGTTGTGGGACTTTTGTGGAATCAAAGCAGCTAAGTCTCAGCATATGTGCAAGTCAAGTAATAACATTATTTTACACAGACCCATTCTCAACAGTAATAGATCAAATAGTAAATCAGTTTGTTATACCTATTCAAATCTCCTTATTGGCTTCTTATCAACAAAAATAAACTCAAACGTCATAAAATGGTAATATAAAGCCCTCTGTCATTTGAGCCCTACTTATCTCTTCATTGCAAGCTTTAGCCGTTAGCTATTTCACATTTGCCACTCTTGCAACACCAAATTGCTTCATGCACCACATTGTTTTTCCAATGCCGTATCCCATTTCTAAAATAAATTTCTCTGAGTCCTTGTTTCAGTTAGCAATCTCACGTTCTTTACCTGTCCACACTCATGGCCTTTTCTGAGTTTTCATTTACTCATCATCTATGATACAGTTAAAGTATAATCTCCTTTAGGAAGGAGGTTACATTATAACCTCCTCTGACCTCTTAAGGCAGAGTTTGGTGTTCCTGTTCTGTACACCCAAATTACCTATTGTAATTACTAAAAAAACTAGAATATGGAGGGGGCGTGGTAAGAGATCAACCGAAGGACTTGTATGCATGCATATGAGCATAATCAATGGACACAAGACACTGTGGGGTAGAGAAGGCCAGGGGAAGGTCAAGTGGGAAAAAATGAGACATATGTACTACTCTTTGTAATACTTAAGCAATAAAACAAAATTTAAAAAAAAGAATAACCTTCCCAAGGGATAGAGAATTAGAAAGCGTGGTAGGATGAAATGAGTACAATGGTATTCTCTTCTCCCTAACCACTCCCTGCCCTTTAGCAAACACACCGTTGTTCAGGTTTATTTTCTTTGAATGTGGTCATACCACGTAGCAGTGGAGATTAGGTCTAAAAAAGGGAATGTGTGTGTGTGTGTGTGTGTGTGTGTGTGTGTGTGTTCAGGAGGTCATAGAGTACACACATAAAATAAACATCTATAAATAAAAAAATGCACACAAAATTGTTTCAGAATGTGACAAAGTATTTTCAAAGCTTGAGCATATTTGTGCCTTTCCAGAAATGGGGAATATTTATGAACTAGATTATAAGTGTTGATTAGAAATCATCACAGTGATGTGATTAATATTTTGAGCAGTACTTTTAAAAGTTTTTTCCAATGTTGAGATGACTCAGCTGTTTCAAAAACCAAACAATGAAAGTATGAACAAGTGTGTAAGTATGCCCTTCTCAGATGATTAAAGCCCTGATTTTCTGTTATTGCCAGCATTGTACATACCCCCTTCATAAACACTCTCTTGGGCAGTCAGTCAACAAAACATTGAAAGTCTGTCAAGACTCTACTTGTGCTGAGAATCCCAGAAAATAGATAGAACTCTGGAAATTAGAAAAGAACTGTAAACAAATTCTAGATTTTCTGAACAGGGTGAGAGGTGATTGCATTGCATTGAAAGTTATTGTAATTATGAATTATAATTTTTTGATAAACAACTAACAATATTTTATAATCATAATCATTATATGTTGCTGAAAATACCTTGGTGACATGGTAAATAACTATTTACTGAGGTTAAAAATATACCATGTCCCCTTTTCACTATCTTGTTATCATGGCTGCAGCAAGGGAAGAAGATATTTAATTCAGAATGCTGGGCCTGAATCTTTTCTTTTTAGATCGTCTGATCTCACTGAGTCCTTGTTTAAAGCAGATCAGAAAAAAAAGAGGAAAGAGAGGATCCCCAGGCTCATGATAGTGGCTAGCTTCCTACATTGTAGACGAAATATATTTCTAAATCCTAGTCTGAGTAACCTTTTAGGCAGGACACTAGATTATAAGAGATAGTAACACAGTGTAAATCAACTTAAGGAAAAACAAAGTGGAAAAGAGAGATTTTGCTTTGTTTTCTTTGTTTTGTTTTAAGACTACTGGGGGCTTCCATAATCAAACAGAGATTTAAACAACCAAACTCAGAAAACATGAACTCAGGCAGCTCTGGTCGTTGGGCAATGAAAATCAGGGATCCAATGTTGTCAACTCCTTCTCTCTTTCCTTCTTCCTCTCTGCTTCTCTTCACCTATTAATTTTACTCTTTCTTATTATAAGTCTTCATCCTCACACAGTGGGAGAAATTGACTCTAGCAGCAAGGGAGTCACAACCTTACAGCCCCAGACCAGAAACAAACAAACAAAAACACACAAGAGTTATTTCTCCACACTCCAGGCAAAAATACTCCTGGAAAGGAATCCCATTAGTTAGGCTCAGCTTGAGGCGCATGCTCACCACTTGGATAAGTCAGGATGACTAGGAGGGGATTTCTATGATTGTCCTAACTTAGGTTGTATCCACTCCTTTGAGTAATCACTGACCTTTGACCAAAACAGCTGTCAAGTGGTGGAGGTATCTATAAGGACCATGAGGTGGGAGGTAGAGTAGGGGGCATTGTTAACCATAGAAAAAGGGAGCGTTTTAGGCACACACACAAAAAAGTTATTAGCCTCAGTAACCACCAACATAACACTGATGTTTATGGGATTTTACATCCTTGGTTCTAACAGTTCTGACAAATGAACTTGGTGAACTTACAAGTGAGGGACCGCCTAAATCTGAAAAATTACTCAAGGGGAAAAAAGACAATGGTTATGGGAGAAAGTGCATCATGTCATTTGTCATCTGTTTTCCCCTTAAAGAACAGGCGTGGCTTTCCTTTGGGTTTTTGGTCTTTCCAATGAGGTTGCTTCCTTAGTTGATAGGACAAAGTCAGTGCCCTTAGGTCAAAGTCTGATTGTCAGTCTGATTGTCAGCATTAATAAGGACATTCAGAGAACAATCTCTCCTATTCTCTGAGGATTGAAGAAGAAAAATATTTTCTTTTAATAGAGTATAAAACCTATTGGTTAGCTTATTCAGATCAATGTTAAATACCCATAATATCAAAGTTTAAATTAACACCATACAAATAGTGTATGCTATATATACTCTCTATTTTACTCTATTCTAAAATACTTGCCTTAAGGTTTACGTTAGAATACTTCCTATGATGATATTTTGTAATAATTATTCTTATACTAGATAAATGTTTTTTCTGTTAGACAATCACTATGTGGAAAAATATGGTGTATAGTGTATATATGTTTTTTATATGAATGAATGAATTCACCTCAAAAACCATACTGTGCTTACTTGGCCACTAAGTCTTGCCTTAGGGCACCTGAGAACCTCATCAGTTCTGAAGAAATATAGGAAAAGTTACTCAGATTTTTTTTTTTGGCAGAGAGCTCTGGAAATATCTTTTAAAAGTCTTCATGGAATTACTTTACAAATGTCAAAAAAAAAAAAGAATCAGACATGGAAATTTTATCAAAATGCAAAATTCAACAATCATAACTGAAATACAGTTTATAAGAGCTACCAGATTCTCAGCAACTTCCTAACGAAATATTCACAGAAAAATAATTTACTTTTTAAATTTGTAAAATAAAAATGCCTTTCTTCTATGCTTTATTTTCTTTTCCCTCACTGTGGAAGAATGTAAGATTTCATAACAACAGACACTCAGCTTGCTTTTGATTGAGTCATGTGATCCAAATGTTTCACGATGTTGAAAAATAGATTTGGGCAAGAAAATGGTCTTCCTATTATTGGCATCCTTCATATACTCACTGGAGCATCTGAGGTGACAGCAGGGTCATCACAAGCTTTCAGGTCCTGTGCTTTAGCCATAACCACTCATTGAACTAAGGGCTTTGCACTGGGGACGCTTTATGTACGCAGTGTGAAAGAGGCCAGACTTCAAGTAACCTTCGACTTTTACTGGAACTGATTGCAGACTGACAGCTTAGAGGAAACAGGCTGCAAACCTTGACCCATCTGTCTTCAACTTTATGAACTGCTTCTGTGGGACACGGACACGAATGTTTGTTATCTTCTTAGCTGATGGTGAGAAACCCACTGAGATTTACATCTGCTCTGTTGCAAAGCTAAATTTAGCTTCATTTTGACAGTTTATTTTGGCCCTAAAGTATTTCCTTTAGTCAGATACCTTTAACTGTCCAACTCATCCCATTGGCACAGATAGAGTATTAAATGGAATTAAAGATTCCCAAGCTCATATGACTATCATTTCAATTCAAAGACAAATTTGACCTCTGGAAACTAAAAATGGACTTATTTCATAAGTAGAGCTACTGGTAACTCTTGTGCTTTAATTTTAAATAACTGTCTAATGTCCATATACATCTTCCCTGACTTTTAGGCAAACCTCTTGAAATTCATAATTTCAGAAATTATGTTGGCAAAAGCTACTGTAAGTATCCAAAGGAATGAGTGTCTTGAGATTTAGTAGTTGTGTTTTTTTTTCTTTTTTGTTTTTTAAATATATCTTATTGATTGTTTACAGAGAGGAAGGGAGAGGGATAGAGAGTTAGAAACATCAATGAGAGAGAAACAATGGTCAGCTGCCTCCTGTACACCCCCTACTGGGGATGTGCCCACAACCAAGGTACATGCCCTTGACCGGAATCGAACCTGGGACCCTTCAGTCCACAGGCCGATGCTCTATCCACTGAGCCAAACTGGTCAGGGCAGTAGTTGTGTTTTTTAAGTGCAGAGAGGCAGTAATTAAATGGAATTACTATATATTAACATCTCAATGTTAATTTCTCATGTTGTGATATACGTATTTTTATAACTACCTGAGATGGAACAGTGAGTGAAGAGAAAAGGTATGAAATTCAAAATCAGAAACTTCCAGTTCCAGCCATGGCATAAAGTCATATGTCATTTAGAACAAATTACTTGAACTCTCTGAGATTCAATGCTCTAGCTATGTATTATTTAATGATAGCTGTTGTAACAAATAACTGCAAAAAACTTATTTATTATGTATTAATAAATCAATAATTAATACATAATAAATATATTATCTGATCAGAAAGTTTAATGAAGATTTTCTTTATCAGGTAACTCATAAGGTCTTGGGATAGCACACTGCCAAGAAGCAGTTTAAGAACCAGTCCCCTTCCATACTGTGGCTCTGTTATTTTGGAACCCCTTATTTTTTGGCTCCTTTAAGAGGAAGAGAGCAAGAAAGACCTTAGAGAAAGATATAAGAGCCAGATCTGTAAATGGCTTACATCATTTTTGTCCATATTCCACAGACAAAAACGCCATCACCTCCAGAGTGGATAATCTACATTAATTCTGAAAATTAGTGAATGCCTTAGATGTAAGGTGAGCTAAAATGATGGTATGTAGCATTATCTTTGCCACAAAATGTGAAATAAATGGGGTTAAATGAACTCTACATTCTTCTCCAAGAGTCAACAGTTAAATGAATAAATTAAAGAGAAAATACAGGGTAAGATCCAAGGAAGACAGAACTAAGTCTAAGTTCAAAGAGCAGAATAAAATACTTGATTATAAAATATTATGTCAGAAGAACTGTGTATGATATTTCTTACAATCTCCCACACTTATGGGCACTTATTAATGTTTGCTATTGATAACACTGGAAGCTCATAGACTTGAAGGCAGGATAAAACTGGTGAAAAAAGAGAAATAAAGGGTGTATGCCTGTGAACACAAATTTTTTTACTTTAATATATAATCATTAGCCAATCCTGACATGAACAAAAAGTCAATATGGAACCAAACAGTTGGCTCATAAGAGAACACCCTCTTCCCTTCATTACATGAACATCTTCACCATTTATGCTGAAGGATCTGGGTCACATACCCAGTCATGGCAAGGCAGGTGTATATCATAAAATGAGACATTTTCCAAGGAGAATAACAGGCCTTCAAAGCACCTAATTTCTATTTTATTTGAAAGCTTTGTATTATGCTTATTTGGTGTTGGTGATGTTTTGTTTGGTATTTTTTGTTGTTTTGATGAAAAAGAAACACTCGTGGATCAAAGAGTCTTGTTTTTAGAGGGAGTTTTCCAGAATCCATAAACTATCCACACACATAATTTTTCACACACACAATGATTTCAACAAAATAAATCAAAACTGTTGGACATTTGCCCTACATTGTCAGGGACAAAGGCGTGTCTCTCAATTAGAAAACCCTTTGCCTAGCCCCATGACTTCAAGTTGCCTGCTGATTTCTAACAGTTCTGATGCCAATCTGAGCCTGGTCTCTCAACTCTAAAGGGACAGTGAAAACACTGTCATTTTTACTAAAGTATACTTGACATACAATATTATATTACTTTCAAGTACAACATAGTGACTCAATATTTACATATCTTATGATGTATTAAAAAAACACCCATCCTTTCACACCGATAGAGAAACAGATAAACTTATGGGAAATTTACTAATAGCCAATATTCATTAAGTACTTATTTTGTGTCAGGCACTGTTCTATGATGTTTGTATATATTAACACAATTAGTCCTGCCTTTGAGAGAAAGTTAACATTATTAACCTCATTTTGTAGTTGAAGAAACAGCTAGATGGCATATCTTCCTCAAGGTAAACACACTTGAAAAAAAGTAGAGCCAGAATTCAAACTCTGATACTTTGAGTTCAGAGTGAAGTTCTTGATTGCATTACATATTGCATGTGGTGACATGAAATACCAGTCAAAGCAAAGCAAAAAATAAAAAATCTGAACTGAGAAAGAACGTTTTTTAAGAGGATGATGCATCCCCACTGGAATTTTGAGGTTAAAGAGTTACATGCTCTAACAGTCCGTGCTCTAAGAAAAGTGGACCAGTATCTCTGACATGCGAAGCGCTTGGGAGTCATTGCTCCCATCTCTATAACGAGAAATAACGGAACAAACTAAAGCTCAACAACTTTTCTTGGACTTACAGAGAACTGCGGTTGCAGGAAAAACTGCCACCCCAAATCTGGGCAGTTAGCTGACTCTAGAGCAGTGGTTCTCAACCTTGGCTGCACATTAGAATCACCTGGGAATCTTTTTAAAATCCTGATTCCTGGGCCTCACCCTCCGGAAATTCTGTTTCTTTGTTACTAATGTTGTGGCCCCACCCCATAACAAAGAAACAGAATTTCCGGAGGATGAGGCCCAGAAATCAGGATTTTAAAAAGATTCCCAGGTGATTCTAATGTGCAGCCACGGTTGCGATCCATGGCTCTAGAGAGTCACAGCTGAAATCACTTACCAAAAGCGCAGAAATGACTGGCACCATAAACTGGTGAAAACACTTAAATGGTAATTGTTATGAATTGCTGGAGACTGCGACTTGCTTGTGGGAGAAAACTCCTGGCAGCCACAGTCTCCTAGAGGCTCCATGCTTTCCTGGGTTTTCCCTCTAGGAAACCCACCAGGTTCTCAAGGTGAAATGCTGAGAAAGATTCCCTCCGGGCTCTAGCTGGACGAAGCGGGGAGTCACTGTTGTGGGCTGCACCTAAAGCGTTCTTCATAACAAAGACCTGCATCAGGGAAAAGTAAAACTGTACCAGAGCCTTATCCCACCTAAGGTAAGGGCACTTCTTTCCCTTTATCACCCTCTAGCTTTCATGTTTCACCTGAGGGGAGGAGAGGACCTAAGAAATACAAGTGAAGGCATGCACTTCTGAGCCCACCAGGTGCCAGCTACACAGTCATCATGAAATCCAACCCTTTCGTGACCTAGGACTGCAGCAAAACCTGCAAATACCACTGCACTGCCCCCTTGCACCTGTGTAGGAAGATCATGTCTGCCCGCTCTCCAAGGATCTGTGGCAGAGACACAATGTCTGCTCCATGTCCCTTGCAAAGGTGACAGGTCCAGATGGGTTGGGGACAGCACAAAGGTCGGCAAATCGACAATGTGGTGCAGGTGTACAGAAAAAAGGAGATCATCCAAACTGAGTGGGTGCCACATGGGAAGGATAACAGCATGTGTGCATGTGAGCATTGGCCTCAGCAAGGTGGTTATCACCAGGCTAAAAGTGGACAAAGAGGGGAAAAAAATTCTTGCATGCAAAGCCAAATTGTGACAGGTTGGAAAAGAGCAAAACAAATATACGGGAGACCTTTTTGAGAAAATGCAGGATTAAATATAGCTTGTTTTGCAACCACAGTTTAACTGTAGATTTTTTGCTGATGTGTGTGCCTTTGGAATTTTACAAAATGTCTCTGGGAAGTTTCATTTTCCTCCTGTTTCGTCATTGACCTGTGGCTCTGTATATTTATTTTTTGCAATTAGATTTATAATTTTATGAATAAAAATTAGAAATGTTTCCTACCAAAAAAGAGAGATTTTATTTTAAAATTACATAATGGGCCCTGGCCAGTGTGTTCAGTGGGTTGGGCATCGTTCTGTGCATTGTTCTATTCCTGGTCAGAGCACATGCCCTGGTTGCTGGTTGTGGGCTTGATCCTGGTAGGGGGCCTGCAGGAGGCAGCCCATTGATATTTCATTCACATGGATGTTTCTCTCACTCTCTCTCTCTCTCTCTCTCTCTCTCTCCCTCTCCCTCTCCCTCTCCCTTTCTCTCTTTCTAAAAATACTCAATAAAAATGAAAATAAAGTTACAGAATGGTTCTTCTCCCCCACCCTACCACCAGGGTTCCAGTGTAATAACAGTGGATTATAACTGCAAGTATTGCAATACACAGCCCCTCTCTTAGGCATAGTACTAAATGCATCCTAAATCAAAGGGGAGACAAAAACAAGGACGCTAGATGTATTTGAAAACTCCGACACCCACAGCTACAATGAACATTAAATACAACCCACTCCCACCCATATTAACACAGACTTTATACTAAAGCAGTGATGGCGAACCTTTTGAGCTCGGCGTGTCAGCATTTTGAAAAACCCTAACTTAACTATGGTGCCATGTCACATACAGAAATTTTTTGATATTTGCAACCATAGTAAAACAAAGACTTATATTTTTGATATGTATTTTATATATTTAAATACCATTTAACAAAGAAAAATCAACCAAAAAAATGAGTTCACATGTCACTTCTGACACGTGTGTCATAGGTTCACCATCACTGTACTAAAGGCTCAGTTAGCTCACTTCCTATTCTTTAATACTTGTCAGATTTTCAACATAATAAGAAAGCATGCTACAAGGCAAGAAAAAAAAAACAGTCTAAGCAAGTATCAGAACTAGACTCAGATATGCCAGACATCTTGGAGTTATCATACTAGGGTTTCTAGAGGAAATACCAGAAACCAGAAACACTATAACAAAAATCCAGAATGCCTTTGGTGAGTTCATCAGTAGACTGGACATAGCTGAGGAGAGAATCAGGGAGCTTAATGAGAGATCAATAAAAACTTTCCAAACCACCAGGAAGGTGGAAGGACAATGTAGGTAACAGGAGAAAAGTATTCCAAATCCTTCATGTAACTGACAAGGGATGTGCATCTTTAAGGAGTCTCACTCCTAGTTAGAAAAATCTATGTGTGACTTTTCAGGTCTGACCACAGGCCATTACGAAGGCTTTATCAGGCAGCAGTTGGGAGAAGCTGCCCTCCTCACACCAGCATCAGAGCACAGCTCCTGCACTGCAGTCTCTGAAGGGAGCTGTGGTCAAAAGTTGGAACCTGTCTGGCTGGGCAATATCATGCTCTTTGCATACTAATATTTGCATTCCTCGCCTCAGTGTTTTTATTTATCGGAGGCCTTGGGTAGATCATTCCAGACTTCTCTGTGGAGACCTCCTTATGCAGGGAAGGAGAAGCATGCCTTGAAGACATTTTTCTCTACTCTAACTCAGTACCCAATACTTTCTTGCTCCTAATCTTTCCTTCTCTTTCTCTCCCCAAATACAAGGTCCATAAAGCTGCCAAAGACTTTTGTTGGAACTTTCTCAACAGTGAAACAACCCTCAAACCCAAACTGATTCACCTGACCTGCAACTAATGTGTTGTTTCATGGTAAAAAAATGGAACAGAGACATCAGTGTTTTCTCTTATTTTAGCCTCTTGCTATATACCAAATTAAAGCCTTAACACTTTCACTTGTGTCTTATTGCTTTAAATGGCTACTCTGTCCCGTGGTAGCTCTGCTCTTTCTCCAAGCTCAGCCATGCTCCTAACATCTGAAATAAGTATAAACATTTTTATAATGCAATAATAAAAAGACAAATAACTCAAAAGGTGGAAAAAGAATATGAGCAGGTATTTCTCCAAAGAAGAAATAGAAATGAAAAAAAAACAAAACAAAACATGAAAGGATGGTCAACATCACTGAACACATCAGGGAAATACACAACAAATGGGATAATATTTCACACCCACCAAGATGACTCTAATCAAAAAGAGAGATAAGAAATTGAGACTTACTAGAGTAACCAAGATGGCATCATGTACTCACAGCCTCCCACAACCATGTCAAAATTACAACTAAAATACAGAACAACCATCATCCAGAACTGCCAGAAAGGTGGATGAATGGAAGTTCTACAACTAGACAAGTAAAGAAGAAAGCACACTGAGACTGGTGGGAAGGGCGGAGGCACAGAACAGGCTGGTCTGACACCCATTTGTGCCACTTTTTTAATCGGAAGGGAGATTATCTCTGAGGCCACCCATTAGGAGAAAGTGCCCTAGCCCCACACCAGACCCCCATCCCAGGGTCCCAGAGCTGGGAAAAGAAGTCCCCATAACTACAGGCTATAAAAACCAGTGGGGCCTGTGGCTCAGTGACAAAGGCTCCTGGAGACCCAGCTGCTCCTCTTAAAAGGCTGGAACCATAAACTGAACTTACAAGGTCCCACTTCCTCTTAGCTCCAGCACCAGGGCGAGGCTCTGGGGAACACAGACACATACAAGGAGGAACTGGATTGTCTGGCATCGGGACAGGAACTTAGGGGCAGCATTCTCCCAAACGGAGATGCTCACAGGGATCATTGTTACTATGTTGGGACCTACCCTATTGCAGGACTGACTGGCAGACATTTCTGTTTGCTCCACCCTGGTGATTCCCTAAGACCTCGCCTCATCCAATTTACAACCCCACCCAAACTGGGTATGGTGGATTTTGCATATGAATGGCCTGTCCTTGCTTAGGCTAAAATCTCTCAAACAAACTGAAGCTGGGTCAGGGAACCCCAAACCTATCAATAAAAGCTTCCATGACCTGGCACCAGCACTAGCCTGCCTTGCTTCATAGCTGGGCCTCATCTGGGCACTTTCAAACCTGATACAAAGAAGAGGAATATGCAGATTTCTCTTTAGCTCCTGCTGGGTGGCCCCAGGGAGTGGCTGACTTTGCACCTCCCTGGAGACCCAAGAGCCAGTGTATCCAGTGGTCAGTGCCAGAGCATACCAGATTACAACTCTATACATCCATAAGCAATACACTAAAGGGGCAGACTCAGTGAGCACCAAAGCCTCACTGAAGCAAGTCCTGCTCCATAGGGGTATCTCCTGCATAGCTGCTCTCCCCCTGTAGTCACAGTTGGTCCTCACAGTCAATTGGTCCAGAGGTCAATTCCTTCCCAGCTCAGGTGACTCGGGAGGCTGAGCCACTGGGCCCTATAGGACACCTACTACACAAGGCCACTCTACCAACTCAAAGAGACATAGCAGCTCTACCAATAGATTGAGACAAACACAGGGAAGCAGACAAAATGCAGAGACAAAGAAACATGTCACAAATGAAAGAAATTGAAGAAAGCAGACTACTGGATATAGAGTTCAAAACAATAGTTATAAGGTTACTCAAGAATCTTCTAGAAACCTCCAAGGGACTTAGTGATAGCTTTAAGCATCTTAGTGAGAATGCCAAAAAAATGGAAAAGGACCAGTCAGAAATTAAGCATACACTGACTGAAATAAAGAATAATATATAGGGATTTTTAACAGTAGCGTAGAGGATTCTGAGAATCAAATCAACAATTTGAAATATGACGGAGCAAAAAACACCCAGTCAGAAGAGAAAAAAAAAACACAAAAAACAAGAATCCAAAATTATGAAGATAGTGTAAGGAGCCTCTGGGACAACTTCAAGCATACCAACATTCATATTATGGGGTGCCAGAAGAAGAGAGAGAGCAAGAAGCCCAGGAAGCACAGAGAATCCCAAACAAGAGAAACCCAAAAAGGCCTACATCAAGGCACATCATAATTAAAATGCCAAGAGCTAAAGACAGAGAACCTTAAAAGCAGCAAGAAAAAAGTGGTTAGTTACCTACAAAGAAATAGCCATAGGACTGTCAGTTGATTTCTCAACATAAACTATGCAGGCCAGAAGAGAGTGGCAAGAAATATTCAAAGTGATGAATAGCAAGGACCTACAAACAAGATTACTCTACCCAGCAAAGCTATCATTTAGAATTGAAGGTCAGATAAAGAGCTTCACAGACAAGAAAAAGCTAAAGGAGTTCATCACCACCAAACCAGTATTATATAAAATGGTGAAGGGTATTCTTTAAGCAGAGGGGAAAAAAAAGATAAAAGATAAAAAAAAAATATGAACAACAAAATGGCAACAAATACATAGTTATCAATGATTGAATCTAAAAATTAAAATAAATGAATAGGAAATCAAATGAACAGAATAAACTAGTGAATAAAATAGATTCAGAGGCATGGAAATGGAAAAGACTGATGATTCTGAGAAGGAAAGGGGGTGGGGGACCAGGAAGGGATTAAACAAAGATCTTATATGCACATATGCATTACCTATGGATCCAAACAATAGTGGGCAAAGGCCTGGGGCTGGGTGGGAACTGGGTGGAGGAGGACAATAAGGGGAAAAAAAGAGGGACATCTCTAATCATCTCAACAGCAAACATTTTTAATAAAGAATGAGAGATAAGAATGTGTTGGCAAGAATGTGGAAAAATTAAAACCCTCATACACTGTTGGTGTGAATTTAATATGGTGCAACTACTTTGAAAAACACTTTGGCGATTTCTAAAAAGGTTAAAATAGAGTTACCACATGATCCAGCAATTCTACTCCTTCCTATATATGCAAGAGAAATGATATGAAATTAGAGAAGTGAAAACACTTGTACACAAATGATGATAGCAGCATTATTCATAATAGTTAAAGGTATAAACAACCCAATGTTTATCAACTGATGAATGGATAAATAAAATGTGGTATATGCATACAATGGAATATTATTCAGCAATAAAAAGAAATGAAATAACAATACTTGCTTTAACAAATAAACCTTGACAACATTATGCTCAACAGAAGAGACAGTTACAAAGGACAATATACTGTGATTTCATTTATATGAAATGTCAAGAACAGGCAAACTTATACAGACAAAAAGCAGAGTAGTGGTTGTCTCTACCTAGAGGAAGAGATGGAAGGATTGAAGAATACAGGCTCTCATTTGCAGGCAATGGAAATATTCTAAAACTGACTGTGATAATGGATGCAAAACTCAATAAATAGATCAAAAGTCACTGAATTTTATAATTTAAAAGAGTGAATTGTAAGTTATATAATTATATCTCAACAATTTATAAAAACAAGATATAGTTAAAGAGTTAAACACTGTATACAATTTCTAAATGGACAAAGGTGAAATTATTTAGTAATGCTATAAACATCTCTCTATATATACAGTTTAAAATTTACCTAATATACATTTGTCTCTTTTATTCACAGGTATATTTCTAGTTCTTAAGACAGTATTTGATCCATAGTGGTGTTCAATAAATATGTGTTTTATGAATCAAAAGTTGTTACATAAGTGTAATTAGAATACCAGGAGGAGAAGAATGTGAGAATAGGAAAGAAGAAATATGCAAAGTAATAATGGTCCTGAACTTTCCAAAATTAATTAAATAGTTCCAGGAATCTCAGAGAACACCAAACAGAATAAATACTCCCCCAAAAATTAACAAATAAAACCACACCTAGACTATCATATTCAAATTGTAGAAAATTAAAGACAGCCAAGGTGGAAAGAACAGAGTTACAGCACTCCTCTTGACAGAAACCATGCAAGCAAAGAGAGATATTTAATGTGTTGAAGGAAAAAACCAACCACCTTAGAATTACTATCCTTTAAAAGTAAAGGAAAAATAAAGACTTCTTCAGACAAAGAAAAACTGAGGGAATTCATCACAAGTAGATACAACCCTTAATAAATATTAAAGTAAGTTATTCAAGAAAAGAGCAAATAATATGGATCATTTTATGAGTTTAAGTGTGCTCACCAAAAGTATTTTGAGGTCTTAACCCCCAGTACCACAGAAAGTGACCTTATTTGAAAATAGGATCTTTGCAGAGGTAATCAAGCTGAAATGAAGTCCTTATGATGTAAGCTAATATTACTTGTGTCCTCATAAAAAAGAGAAATTTAGACACAGAGTCATACACATGTAAAGGGAAGATAAAGTAAAGACACAGAGAAAATGCCATCTGTATGCTGTGGAATGCTGGAAGCTACTAGAAGCTGGGAAAGAGGCATGGAATAGAGTCATACCCCAACTTCATCCACAACTGATTTGGTTGATTTAGATGATGGAATTTTAGACTTAGAGTTGATGCTGAAATAATTAAGATTTGGGGGATATTGGAATAGGGTGTACAACCCTCAGAGGGAACCAACCTTGCCAATATTTTGATTCTAGATTTTAGCACCCAATACTGTGAGACAATTTTTGTTGTTTAATTCACCCGATTTGTAGTACTTTGTTATGGCAACTCAGGAAATTAATATAGACTACAGTAAGTGGAGTGCTGCTGTAACAAATACCTAAAGATGGAAAAATTGGCTTTGGAATTTGGTAATGAATTGAGGCCAAAAGGGTTTTGAGAAGTTTAATGGAAAAGATAAAGTAAAGACACAGAGAAAATGCCATCTGTAAGCTAAGGAATGCCTGCAGCTACTAACTAGAAGCTAGGAGACAGGCATGGAAAAGAGTCATACCTTGAACAGAGTGTTGTAGGAACATTAGTGTTAAACATACTTCTGGTGAGATCTCAGGCAGAAATGAGGATCACGTTATTGATAACTGGAAGAAAGATAACCCTTATCATAAAGTGGCAGATAACATGTCTGATTTGTGTTCTATTGGGTACAAGTACAACTTGTAAACAATGAATTTGCATATTTAGCTGAAGCTATTACTAACACAGTGCTGAAGGTATGGTCTGGTTTCTCCTTGCTGCTTATAGTGAAATGCAAAAGGAAAGTGATTAACTGAATAAGGAATTGCTAACCAGAATGTGAAGATATGGAAATTGCCAGGCAGTTCATATTGAACAAATTTAGGAAAAGTGCTCTAAAGTGAATACCAAGGGCGTAGTTGGACAACCATTTGCTAAAGAAACTAGACATGTGACTGGTTAATCCAACTAACCATCTCAGCAAGAAACACAGCTTGGACTGAAGGAGTTAGAGATAAGATGAAATCAAGGAAGACGTTTAGACTTCTGGGATTCCATAAGCAGGAAACAGGTGAATGGAGTTATCTATGAAAATGTGTTGTTCTTCAAGAAAAGGGAAGGATGACCTCAGGGAAGTTCAGAGGCTGGTGGGTCTGCCATTGACATTAGGACTCTAAGGCCAAAGCCCAGGGGGTTGGGCAACTGCCTCCTGAGTTCCAAAACACACAGCCACATCATGAGTTCCAAAGGGTGGGGTCACTTCCCAGGGCAGAGGAAGCAGGGCCACCACCCAAGGTTGCCTCCCCAGTGGGCCCAGAAGACAAAGCATTGAACCAAAGAGGATTCATCTCAAGCCTTAAAATCTAATGAGATTTGCCTTGCTCATTTTTAGAGTTTGGGAAACATGACCCCTTTTTTCTTCCTATTTCTCTCTTTTGGAATGGGAATGCCTATCCTATGCATGCCCCACCATTGTAATGTGGAGCCAGTTAACTTGTTTGCTTTCATAGGTTTGCAGATGGAAAGGAATTTTCCCCTGGAATGGATCATAACACAACCCTCATTCAGACTGATTTCAGTGATTTAGATGATGAGATTTTAGGCTTAATGCTGATACTGAAGATTTGGGGGATGTTGGGGTAGGATGAACAGATTTTGCAGATGAGTAGGACATAAATTTGAGGAGTATAGGAGACAGACTACTATGAGTTCAATGTGCCCCTACAAAAAGATATGTTGAAGTCCTCACCCCAGCACCCAAGAATGTCACCCTTTTTTTTTTGGAATTAGAGTCTGTGCAGGTGTAATCAAGTTAAAATGACATTATTAGGGTAATCCCTAATAGAATATGAATGGTATCCTATAAAGAGGGGTAATTTGAACACAGAGATAGACACACAGAGAAAAGATAATGTGAAGAAACAAAGTGAATGCCATTTACAAGCCAAGGAGCTATCAAGAGCTAGGAGAAGGGAATGGGATAAATTCTCCCCCACAGTCCTCAAGAGGAATCAATCCTGCAGATACCTTAATTTCTAATTTCTGGCATCTAGAACTATGAGACAATACATTTCTGTTGTTTAAGCCACACATTTTGTGGTATTCTGTTATGGAGGTCTCAGAAAACTACAGATAGTAGGGGTGTGAGGGCCTGTGCTGAGGGGTGGGGGCAGGTGGGAAGAAGTCAACAATAAAGAATTTAAATAAAAAAATAAATAAAATAAAATAAAAAAAACAAACAAACTCAGAACTACCTAAAGCAATGAATAGTATTAGAGAACAAATAAATAAAAATAAAATCTTCTTACATTTAACTGACTTAAAGATAATTGTTTAAATTGATAACAGTGATAATGTATTATGCAATGATGGTATTTGAATAGATAAAATACATGACAACAATGACATAAAGGATAGAAGGGAGGAATTGGGAATATTCTGTTATAAGGAATCTTTACTACAAGTGATCAGCATAGTATTATTTAAAGATGGACTTATATTATTTAAAAGTGTATGTTGCAAACTCTAGGCCAAACACTAAAAAATTTAAAAATATAATTAATATAAATTGATATAAAATAGAATCATATAAAGTGCTCAATTAAAACCAGAGAAGACAGAAAAAGATAAAAAAGAAACAAAGAATAAATAAATAAAAGCCTGTATAATTTTGTCAATCATTGTCACCCCTATAAATTTAGTAAAAATGAAAAACAAAACAAAAAAGTGCAGCAAATGTTACAACATCATAAAATTAATCCAACTATATCAATAAGCATTTTAAATGTGAATGGTCTAACTATAGCTGTTAAAAGACAAAAAAATGTCAGAGGGGATTTAAAAAACACTTCAGCTATTTATTGTCTGTAAGAAACTTATTTTAAATACAAGTATCAAAATAGGTTAAAAGTAAAAAAAATAAAGTTATATCATGCTAAGTCTAATAAGAAACAGCTGGAGTTGTTATATTAATTTCAGACACAGCAAATTTCAGAACAAGGAATTTATCAGGAATAAAGGAGGCATTACATAATGATTAGGGATCAATTCTACAAGAAGATATAAGAATCCTAAACATGTATGCACCTAACAACAGAGTGTCAAACTGCACGAGGCAAAATCTTATAGAATTGCAAAGAGAAATAGATGAATTCACCATCTGGATCTTTATATTCAAGCAAAAAGTAGGCATGTGTAAACCTATCTCAGAGAAGGTATCATTCTCTTGGTCTAACATTTTCTTTTTAGCATTATTCATTTTTAACCACCTTTAGATCAGCAAGCACTTCCCATTCTTTTAATTTGTTATTAATATTCACCTACATCCTCCTTCCATGCCCTGAGTACAACTAGAAAGCTCAGCAGAGGACTGATCCATAGAGGTGGCAATAATTGGAGTCTAACCAATGCCTTAGCCTTTGTCCACTGCAGTGAAATGGGGTAAGGTTGGATATATACCAACTTATTACTGTCCCACCCACTGCGTAGGAAAGCAGAAACAGATCCAGCTTAGGCAGGTGAGGAGAAACAACCATCATCCTCTTAGGAATTGCTCAATGATTTTTAAGAATATTGTCATGGTACCATGTTAAACTTTTATCCTTTTCCTAGACCTCTTCAATGAAATGCAAGTCCTGGTACTGCAGGATCTGATAGTGATAAAAAAAAAAATTAGAAGTAGAGAAAAATAGGAGTATACTAAAAAAGTAAAAATAGAGTACATAAGTCCCTGTGCTCCCTCTTCCTATCATCATCACAATATACCAACAATCTATCATATTGAAAATACCCTTCACTTCCATGCACGTTAAATTTGAACACACATTTATTCAATCATGGAAGTCATCTCTTCTCTCCATTATCACTTCCAATTTAGTGAGCAAGTATTTCAACTGCTCACTCCAATTTTCAGCCAGCCCACTGCTTTGTGGAGGTAATCTTCCTTTTATATGATGCTCTTTAGTCCTCGTTGCAGTGCACCTGCAATAATATTGGCTCTTGATTAGGTGACACATTACCAAAAAGCCCAAATTGATATAGTATTTTCTGTTCTAAGTTCAATTGTGAAAGGGGAATTTGCTTCAGCTAACAGAAATGCAAGTTGAAACCCGGAAGGAATACCTATCCCAGTGAAGACCCATTGGAATCCACCACAGAGTCATGAATTTACCTGCCAGCTACAGGCGGGCACAGATCACCTTGGTATGAGGTCCATCGCTATATTTAGTCTCTGATGTGTATGTTGACAAATACAGCAACTTTTTGTCATCTTTCAAGCTTCTTAGAGAGACAGCTGGATACATCCTTTTCTTGCCCACAGTGGATTTGTTCGAATGTCTCTGGAGCCACTGACCTGTATCCAGAAATCCACCCTCAGAGTGCAAATGGGGCATTCACTTTGTTGTTCAAGTCACCTTAGAAATCAGAGGGGGCTTTTTGACGGACATCAACATGCCCCACTTTAATTTCCCCCTTCACGTCCATAAGGTTTTCTAAAACTGAGCACTCCAATCGGGTGTTCCTTTTACTTTCCGGTCTTCTAAGGCTGGCTCCCTTTGGTACCGGTCCATTAGTCCCAGTCAAAAAGTCCCAGCTGTTGCCACTGGGTGGCAGTAGCAGACTCTTGTCAGAAGCTCTGCAAGTAGCAGAAACTTGCACAATCATCACCACCTTAATCAGTTCTATCATTTACAGTTACCTCCAGCTTTTCTTCTAGGCGGTAGGGGACTATGCAATAAGGAATCTGTGGACACTAATATTACTGCATATCACAGGTCCGTAATTAAGGTTGAAATTGTTCTCCAGGGTATCTATCTATATTGTTTTACCTTTAGTCAGATGAGTGAACTCAGGTAAGTTTAAAGGTTTCCTATCTAGAATGCCTAATAAAAATGGGGAGAAGCAGACTTGAACACTTCCTGTTCCCAATGATTTGGATAAAGGAAGAGTCCCCATTTAAACATCACATCCATCGCAATGAAAAATTCTGCTAAGAGTGAGGTACAAACCATGCACAATTAGTATTAAGAAATCCTCATTTTGAACCATACTTTCACTTGCAAGCCTTCTACACCTACAACACCATATTCTTCTAATGTAATTACAGTGCTTTTTAACACTTCATTAGTGGGTTTAGGTACCAATGTCCAACAATCTTAATAAGGTTTCTTCACTATAAATAGGCCACTTGACCCAGTGGGTCCCTGGCTGTGTGTGTGTGTGTGTGTGTGTGTGTGTGTGTGTGTGTTTCCTAAGGAACTTGGGGTCTCCCATTAAAGTCCTAATCCTCTTTTCGCTTTGCACTTTTCACATTAGCATAGGCTTTGAAGAGATGTTAGACTCTTCTTTTGTGTAATAATCAGATTTTCAATCCATCAAGAATAGGATAAACTGAGTAAAACTGTCTCTATCATTTTGTTTGTTATCATGGAAATTGGGGTATCCTTTCCCCTATTGGATGATGGGGGTAGAGTCCTTACAACATCTCAAGAAAAAGAATTTTCTGAGAGTCAAAGAATGAGTCATTTTTATTTGTGTGGCATTACAGCTCTGTGCTTCTAAAGTCCCGTTCCAGGCATAGAAAAAGTGCAGCTGGGGTTTCAGTAGAGCTAAAAGCAAAGCCAGTGTCCAGAGTTTCCATTCCACATTGCAGTGGGGTCCAGTTCAGCATCAAGCTAATTGCAGTCCCTTAGTCTATTGTGTGTGGGGTTCACGTGGCCCAGGGCCTTATCAACAAATGCAGAGGGGTCAGCAGAGCATGCTCCCTGCCACAGGAGTCCCAAGAGAGCCTAGAGCAGTGATGGAGAACCTATGACACGCGTGTCAGAGGTGACACGTGAACTCATTTTTCTGGTTGATTTTTCTTTGTTAAATGGCATTTAAATATATAAAATAAATATCAAAAATATGTCTTTGTTTTACTATGGTTGCAAATATCAAAAAATTTCTATATGTGACATGGCACCAGAGTTAAGTTAGGGTTTTTCAAAATGCTGACACGCCGAGCTCAAAAGGTTCGCCATCACTGGCCTGGAGCAACAGGAGCACAAAGGATCAGGGAAAGCAAACTCCTTTGGGGATTAAATATTCCAAATTGTTCAGCCTTGACCACGCCCATTCTGGCCAATGATCTGTGACAGCAAGTACCTCCCCAACATCATCCTAACTTTACTGGCCGTGTGTTTATTCTCTTCCCCGTGCAGTCCCTTCGCAAAGAGATCTGAGATCTTCAGGAATAGACTAGTGGCTCCCTGGAGAATATAAAGCTTTAGCTTCCTAGTGAAGATGCCCAAACCACGTGCCCATAATATTTGTCCTTCCCTTTGTTCCTTTCCTGTTAAGAACTAGGTTAATTACAATGGTATCAATTTTACAGTGTGAGGAATTGGTATTGGAGCTTTTATCATCCTTTATAGTGATTCATTAACATTTAGTGGCTACTCCAATTATCTCCTTTTTCATGCCATTTTTAATTAACTATAAAGCATCTCTGCCTGGTTTGATTGTCCCAATGATTTGTATTTATTTCCATCTGTTGTATTCTTATTGTTCTATTGCTTCTGAATAATTCTAATTTTTTTCCCTACCCTTAAAACCCATTCAGGGGAACTGAGCAAGGTGACCTGGGGCAGCTTCCCTCGCATCATCTTGTCCCCTCCTCAGTGCAGGCACTGAAGGGTTTTGAAAACATAGTTTCCTTTATCTCAGCATCAATCATCCAGAGTCAAACTCATAGCATTAGGCTCGCATTCAATCCATCTAAAGTTCCTAGCACTTCCAGCAATTCAGTAGTCTCAGAATATTCCACTTAATTTCCAAGAGAGGAGATAGGCAATTCCCTATTTCGGGACATGAACCACATATTCTTGTCTTTAAGCAACTTAACAGACCTGGAGTTTGCCCCTCTAACCACATCTCTGTGAAAGCTACAAGCCAATTAGGGATCCCGAATTAGAGTGCTCATGATGTCATCTCTAATCCCCCAAACTCAATTTCTACTTCAAAAGCAATTCTGAAAATGGATCTAAAAAGTAGCTTAACTCTTTAAATGATCAAATTCCAGGCAAATAAAATATATTTTCAAATTCCTCCTGGACACTCCATCCTCCCTCTTACAGACAGTCACAGGCCCTAATGATATGGCTCCAGTAGCCGAAGTCAGCTTTCAGTCACTTTAGCTAGAACAGATGGGAGCAGCAAGGTGCCTGTCCTTGGCCAACTTCCCTTCTGTTTGAATCTGCTGTTATTTGTGTAGCTACCTCCCCCCACCCACTTCCATCTACAGATGCTTTTCTGCCCTTCATGGGAAGGAATATTTTTGTGACCTCAGCCAAGGAGTGAGCAGGGAGAAACCATCAGGAGATAATTTTTTTTTAAATTCCCTCACCCCTTACCGACATCTTTCTTTCCCATAAACAATGCCTTAGCCTTTATTATCTAAATTACAGAGTTGGGGAGGGTCACTTCATATTTCCTATGTGAGTTCCTAATTATATGGTGTTGAGCTGAGTGTATGGTGTTCCCCAATTTTGGTCCTCTGAAAGAATTCGCTGCCAGACTTTACAGAGTGTACTCACCTGAGGCTTCCATTTAAAGGTAAAGGATACAGGGCATCAGGAGAAAGACAATACAAGCATCAGATGTCCAGAGACATTATGAGAAATCATGGGGCCCAAACTGGCCAGGGCCCTTGCTCTGAGCACCAGGGATGACTGAGCCTCTTGCTCAAACTGGAAAGTAACCACAAGGAATTTTAGGGAGAATCATCCCCCCCAGCAGAGAGCACCAAACTGAGGAGGGTAACCACATTATATCTTACTGTGAAAAGCATTGGGGCGCTGCCTGCCAGGAGTAACAGCTGAAAATTCAGGCACCCTCTTAAAGGGCCAATGCACAAAATTCCCCGTGGAGCCACCCACCTTGTGCTCTGGCAGAGGGAGGGTGAAGTGCACTGGAGTTGTGAGGGCAGAAGCCAAGACTGGGGACTCGGGGAATAGAGCCCAGAAGGCAGACACCCCCAAATTCCTGGGCAGAATCATTTCCTCAGGAAGCGGAGGACATCTTTTCCACATAGACCTCTGCCTTGCCTGGGGGAAGACAGTTGACATGCCCTATTGGAAAACATCTTGCCCTGAGGCCACTTAAGAGATTAAAATTAACAATTAGCCTCCAAGCAGAAGCAACTGCCCTACCCTGTTAAAAAAAACAAAAAAACTCTCGCCACACCTGAGGACCATTGCCTGGGGGAGCAGGGGAGAGTGGCAATTCAAGTTGGAATCCTATCAGTCTGTAGGCAGAGGCAGTATCTGGAGGCCTTGAGTCTTTGCCTGATGTAATTAGTCAAAAATAGTCTTTACCACTATCCTGCACTAGAGATTGAGTGGTGTAGAGGATCTACCTAATACATAGTCACAAACGCAAACAGAAAGCCAAAATGAGGAGATAAAGATACAAACCTCAAATGAAAGAACTAGAGAATTCTCCAGAAGAAGAGATAGATGAAGCAGATATAAGAAATTTATCTGAAACAGAGTTCAGATAAATGATGGTAAAGATGCTCAACAGCATGCAAAAAGATATAGTAACTATGAAAAAAGAAGAGTCTGAGATAAAGAATGACATAACACAAATACAGGACACATTAGAAGGAATACACAGCAAATTATGGGAAGCTAAGGATCGAATCAGTGAATTAGAAGACAGAGTTGAAAATATCACTCAATCAGAAAGCCAAAAAGAAAAATAAACAATTAAAAAACAGGAGGACAGCTTAAGGGAACTGTGGGACAATGTGAAACGTAACAATATTAGATTAGCAGGTGTGCCAGAAGAGGCAGAAAAGGAAGAGGCAGAGAAAAGGTATTTGAAGAAATAATGGCAGAAAACTTCCCTACCCTGGTAAAAGAAAAAGTCACACAAGTTCAGGAGGCACAGAGAACCCCAAACAAGAAGAACCCAAACAGGCCCGTGCCCAGACACATCATAATGAAAATGCCAAAAATTAAAGACAAAGAGAGAATCTTAAAGGCAGCAAGAGAAAAGAAAACTGTTAGCTGCAAAGGAGTTCCCATAAGACTGACACCTGATTTCTCATCAGAAACTCTACAGGACAGAAGGGAATGGCATGCAGTACTCAAGGTAATGGAAAGCAAGGACCTGAGACCAAGATTACTATATTCATCAAGGCTATCATTCAAAATGGACAGTCAAATAAAGAGCTTCCCAGACAAAAAATAAAAATAAAAATAAAATAAGGGAGTACATCACCACCAAACCAGCATTACAAGAAATGCTAAAGGGATTGCTGTAATGAGAAGAAGAAACAGAGAGAGAGACTTATCCATACAGAAATATAATGGCAATAAATAAGTACCTATCAATAATAACTCTAAATGTAAATGGACTAAATGCTCCAATCAAAAGGTGTAGGGTAGCTGAATGGATATAAAAACATGACCCAGCTATATGCTTTCTACAAGAGACCCACCTCAAAACAACAGACACACAGATGAGAGCGAAGGGATGGAAAAAATTTTCCATGCAAATGAAAAAGAAAAAAAACCTGGAGTAGCAATACTCATATCCGACAAAAATAGACTTTAAAATGAAGGCCATCACAAGAGACAACAAAGGTCACAAGATAATACTAAAGGGTTTGATCCAACAAGAGGATATATCCCTGGTAAACATATATGCACCCAACATAGGAGCATCTAAATACATATATAAAAAAACTTCTGGAGGACTTTAGTAGAGAGATTGACAACAATACAATCATACCAGGGTACTTTACACCCCTCTGATTTCACTGGATCAATCTTCTAAATAAAAACTTAACAAGGAAACAGACTGTAAAGGACACACTGGATCAGATGGATTTAATTGACATTTATAGAACATACCACCCCAATGCAGCAGAATATACATTCTTCTCAAGTGCACATGTATCATTCACAAAAATAGACCACATATTAGGACACAAAACAATTTTCTAGAAGTTCAAAAAAATTGAAATCATATCAATCATCTTCTCAGATCACAGTGGAATGAAATTAGAAATCAACTATAGTAAAAACACTCAAAAACATTCAAATGCATGGAGGCTAAATAACAAGTTATTAAGCAATGAATTGGGTTACCAATGAGATCAAGAAAGAAATCCAAAACTTCCTGGAAATAAATGACTATGAACACACAACAACCCTAAATCTCTGGGACACAGCAAAAGCAGTCCTGAGAGGGAAGTTCATAGCACTACAGGCATACCTAAAAAAAAACAAACAACAAGAAAAATCAGCAATAAAATATTTAACCCTACAACTTAAAGAACTAGAAAGAGGCCGAAACCGGTTTGGCTCAGTGGATAGAGCGTCGGCCTGTGGACTGAAGGGTCCTGGGTTCGATTCCGGTCGGGGGCATGTACCTGGGTTGAGGGCACATCCCCAGTGGGGAGATGTGCAG